>NC_137213.1:7197776-7797776 GCF_949987685.1 Ammodytes marinus | reverse complement strand
CTATATTTCTCTATCTCGTGACATCACAGAAAGAGAAATATAGGGTTAAAAAAAAACTTACTTTGTAAATATTACTGTGATGTCTTTTACTGTGACATCACAGTAATATTTACAAAGTACGTTTTTTTTTAACCCTATATTTCTCTTTCTGTGATGTCACGAGAAAGAGAAATATAGGGTTAAAAAAAACACTCTTTCTGCCTTTTCTCAGGCTAGGATGAACCGATTTTAATTTTTTTTGCACATTTATACTACATAGGATCTCAGAATTCAATACACCTTCATATTCAAACCGGTGAAGTAGGCCTTTAAAGGAACTTGCGTTGGTATGTTTTGCACTTTCAACTTCATATTTAATTGGGATGTGCCAAGGCATGATGATTTTGGTTACATACCAATATTTTGAGTTTTTTAATTGCTTTTCTCAATTATTTTTAGAATATTCATAAATCTGATTATTTATTTTTTTATTGAAAGTTGTATTCACAAATTGAGCTTTCATATTCTATGTTTCATTGCATGTATTAAACATGTATTAATGTATGATGTTGCATACGTTTACCCTTGATCATCTTTTAGATTATTGGATTTGATAATGTGATAAGAAAAACTATCCATTCTAATGGTTTCCCCACTGATATGTATTTTTCACTATATACAGGCAGGTGAAGGAGACTGCCATGGCCGAACCAGAGAAGCTTCCAGAGACCAGTGAGGAGGTAAGACACTCAAAGAACCATGAATCATCTTGGTCCTCAAATCTGTGGGTACCAGAGGACTTAGGTGGAAGGATCTATTTGAGCCTGTGTAGTTCAATCTCTATGATTCACACATACTTTGTATTAAACTGGATACATTACAGTGTAGTTAATTTAATAATGTCTATATTCTTTGTTGGAAATCTTTTCTTGACATTTAAAAAAAATTATACTTCCCCTCAACGACTGAAAGAGCCCTTGTCACAAGTGTTAAAATGTGTGTAGGAAATGCGATTTTTACAGTTGGCTGTTTGTAAAACCTTTGTTGGCACTGTCATAGGCAGAAACGGCAAGGGCATTTTTCTCACTGTGGCTGATGTTTAAACCCCAAATGATTGCTTTGTTATAAAGGTGCTCATGCCTCTTCCATTGCCCCTTTTGGTACCTGCATACTACCTCTGCCACTACTACTACTACTACTACTACTACTACTACTGCCGCACCTGTTCCACTGTCCCCAAGAATCCAGAGTTGACCACAGATAAGCCCCCAAGGCTGCACTACAGAGAGACACCTATGGCAACAAAGGCTGCCTCATTTACATGGATATGGCTTGCAAGAGCAATTGATTGGACCTCAAGTTTCAAAGAGGGAGTTGGCTAGTCAATGTAGCCTACCTCCTCGTAGCTTTTTATCAACTGATCTGGCTGTTTGCCTTTTTTAAAGTCAACATGAAGAAGAGACGAGCAAGGATGTGTACTCGCATCAAGTCAAGGCTCCTGTGAGATCTTCTATACAACTCGGTATTTCTAAGACTGTTTCACCTTGAGACATTTTAACCCACTCACAAAGACATGTTGGGCATTAAGGACAAGTCATTTAATGTGGTTGGTGAACTCGAACAGGCTTGAAAGAGGACATTTTGGATTTTGGTAATATCTTGGAATTGTATTGAGATTTCTCCAGCAAATACCATTCTTGGATACTAAAAGAGTTTTCAAAGGAGCTAATGCTTTTATCTGGACTCAATGGACTTGACCGTTTGTAATTGTACTGAAGAAGGACCTACCATATTTGTCCTGTTCTACAACAGCCATCGCCAGATTATTGCTACTGGTGACTCTCGGTATGAACTTACTGTGGCCCAAGCACAAATGAACATTATCATCAAAAGTCTGGATTTTTCCTCAAAGTGACTATTGACAATATTCATCATCTGGTCTCCAATTCCTTGGACTTGTTTCTTTCAAAGAGCCTACCACATTTCTTAAAGGACTAATGCCAAAACACCTGAAGATGACTGCTTTGGCTTAAAGCATTTCAAAGCCCCCACCCAAATGAACTATTGAATCCAACCTGCCAACCAACCAGCTTTAAGATATTCATCCAAACATCTCAGCCACCTTTGATTGGACCCTTGTTGCCTAGATACAGTACATGCAGTCGTGATTGGGCCATATCCAAACCAGTAAGGATCAGGTGTCAGTGGTACCAGGGAATAAGTAGACGTTTACTCAATGTTATATTCCATACAGTTATTTTGAAAATGCTTAGTTTCCATATTCTATGTAGTCTCTGCTGGGAGAAGCAGCATTTTAAACATGTTTATCATAATTTTATCTACTGCAGTTTAACCAAAATGGTTCTAAACATCTGTTAAATAATTATTTTTAATTTATTTTCACTTCTGTGAAACTAATTTGAGTTAATTTGTTCATTTGGACACAAAGTTTAAAAAAAATAGTTTTTAGTGCCAGAATTTAAACTGCAGTATATCCATCAGATCCTTCTTTGTATGATAGAGACTGCAACTACAGTTTATTCTTCAAACGTAGTACTAGAGAATCTATAGGAATAGATTATTAGGTCATTTTGAATTGAATGTACCTAACTACCTGTACAGTACAAGAACACAGCTCGGTGCCAGTCAGTAGACCTGACTTTGGGGGAAAACTTTACACAGCAGTTTCTATCATTCACTCTCTCAGGTCCTACTTGTCGCCCTTCCTTTTTTTGTGCCACCTTTCCTCCAACCTGTCCTTGACCTTTTGTCTCCATCCTTAGTATCTGCCTCTCACCTCTCCCATGTATCTTGGGTTGTTTTTGTTTTGTGTTGCAGACACCGAAGGCCTTCTCAGCTCGTAAGATCTCTCTTAGCAGTGAGTGAACCCTCCGGGCTTACCCTCTTCTTAACCATGATTTATTATGTATTATTGGCATTATACGTGTAAGGTTTGGGAAATCAAGCTAAATCTTAAGTAATTGGGATTGCATGATTGTGATCTGCTGTTTTAAAAACATGTTGTGGCCAGAACACAGTATTGTTGCATGGATTCATAAGGTAATGTATTATTTTCCTGCATGCCATGTGCCTGAGGATTCAATTGATTTTGTTCTTGTCAAATTAGGCAGTAAATCGTCCCCAGGCACTGGCAGTGCAGAGGTCGAGCAGGATTCTGGGGCCTCGCTTGGTCGCAAGAGGAGATGGGGATCCAGCACAGCTGTCACTGCCAAGAAACCTTCCATCAGCATCACCACAGACTCACTCAAGGTAATTGCAGCATAATGAGACTGATATTGTGTTGCATAGTTGCACTGTGAGGCACTTCCACTCTCAACTCTGATTGAATATAAAAATCCCATTCATCCTGTGCTTTTTGCCTTCAGTCACTCATCCCAGACATTGGGCCATGTCTGGGCCAGGAGGCAGTAGTGGACCTTCACCCGGAGGAAGCTGTCCTCTCTGAGGCAGAGGATGAAGAGAGGGAGCGCTCTGACCAGGATCTACAGATCAGACGCACTGTCACACAGGTTGGTCTGCAGTACAGCTATTAACTGTGAAACACAAATAACTCCTAACTGTGAAATGTAGAGCTCTACTCGTGAAATTCTGAGTCTTGCATGCATCTCATAATCATGCATTGTTCTTGTTAATTCCATCTTTCTCCTGCAGGTGGTGCATTCAGAGAACCAGGAGAATGGACAGATGGAGACAAAGAGGAGCAGGTGTGAGGAGTTGGAGGATGAAGACCTGCAGGGAGACCTGGAGAAGACAAGAGAGCGTGAAGAGAAGATGGATTCCTCATTCCCTGGAGCCATGGACACCCAGTCTCCATCACATACCAGCCATGATGTAGAAATCAACACTGGTAATGGATCTTTCAAATTTGGTCTTTTATCTAGCATTAAATTCATCCAAATGAATTCCTAAAAATGTCTTTAGACATTGAAACAATATAATATACATGCTGTACTTTACATTTTGCGTTAAATAGCCTTTTTCTTTAAAGGTACATTTAACAGGGCTTGGTTTCTGTTATGACAGGATAAAAAAAAGGTTTATTAAGTGTGTTATCTGTTTAAAAACATTTTTTTAGTTAGTGTCTTTTATATTATAATTAAAATGTGTCAGAGTAGTAATGGATATGATCTTTTTTATCCTAGTGACCCCGAGCGACACTCTAATTCGCCGCTCCATCAGCCAGCAGAAAACAGGAGTTTCCATAACAATCGATGACCCTGTTCGCACGGCCCGGCAGCCATCACCACCTCGTGGCAAAGTCTCCAGCATTGTCCACATCAGCAACCTGGTGAGAGACCATAACTCCCAGTGCATCATCTTTCATAGGGCATACAACTCTGCTTTAGAAATATGTATGGACATGTTTATATTTATTATCTTTAACTCAATGCATAATGTTTTATAGGATATAATACACATTTTAATCAGATTAATCACAGGGTAGCTGTGGATCAATCACTATTCGAAATCAGATTTTCTCTGTATATTGTTGTAGGAACAGAAATAGGAATGCCAGAAGGTGGATTTATACATTAACATTTGTTTTTTTTTAATCATGGCAAATCCAAATGATGGTGTTAATACTGAAAAATAATATCAAACAAAAACATACCACCTCATAATTCAATTTGGCTATCTATTTGCTATGCCTCTGAGCAAATATATAGAATGGCATTTATTTGGTGTTCTACACTAGAATCAATGGATAAATGTGTGTTTTCATATATGTGCATGACATTAACCCTCTGAACCCTAGGGCTATTTTGGCCGTTTTGCATACTTTTGATCAATCCTTACTAAACTACAGTAAGAAATGTTTATCATGCCAAAGTTTGGTATCTTTTTGTTCAAAACACCCTAACCTATATGACCTGATAGTTATTTATTTCATTTTGACATGATAAATGATCATATTGGACCAAAAACCACATGATAAATGTAAAAACGGATTAAAAAATATATTATTGCTACCATGGGTAACTCAAAAATTCATGTTGAATTTCTTTGAAAGCTGAAAATAAATACATGGAATGTTTTTATGGTAATTTAAAAGTTTGATTGAGGTGGCATCAACCTTCATACAAATGTTATGAACAAATAGCAGGTGAATACATAGGCGTTTTCCCCAAATTCCTCAAAGTTCTGTCAATCATAACACAGAGGGCACATAAAAAAATGTTAAGCTTGCTGTGTTTGGTATATTTTGTTTCAGTAAAACTTCACCTACATTACCTGCCAGTTTTTTTTTTCAATTTGACATAATATTTGAACATTATGGACCCAAACCACAAAAAAAAACATTTTTTTATTTTTTTTTCATATATGCCTTTTTATTTAAAAAAAGCTAGGCCTAGGTAGACCTATATAATAACACATACAGTATATGGATACATATATGACATGTATGTGTAAAGAACAGATTATTAGGCTACTGTGTCTGTAGGCTACACGTTATGAAGGCTGGCTGCTGTGTGTGTACTCAGTGCTTCAGTCAGACAACAATGGCTTTATGTAGCCTACATAGTCATACTTTGACTCTGAGGATGAACTGTCCTCCTCCTTCATGTCAAAGAACAAGCTGATAGCTTGACTTACGTTCAAAGTTTTCTTCAATATGACTAAAACATTCTCAGTAGTCTTATCTTCAAACCTCTCATTACCTCTCAATCTTCCTCCGCGTCTGTCAATTTTGTTAGCTAGCAGCCTCGTCTCTCTCTCTCGCATAGAGAGACTCTCCCACAGCTCCCGCCCCCTGTCACTCTTCTTCTTCGTCTCTTTTGGTGTAGCTTCGTATCACTCCGCCAACCCCTGCTCCTCCTCCTCCCCTCCCTGGTAAATGCAGCCTGTTGAGTAGGAACTAGTTTCCGGCATCATTTTCTGATCGTAAAATGACAAAATAATGGCCGCGACCATCGAATTATCATACTTTTGAGCCCGCGAAAATAAAATAGATATGTATCAACTTCAAACCATTATACCTCTGGTTATACTGGGTCAATTTAAATGAAACAAAGACTGGCATATAGCTTTAAACCAGTACTTTCGACACATACCGTCGGCGAAGTTGTCCCCGCTTTAGTTTCTATGCTGCGTCGGATCGAAGGTGATCACGTGATCAGCACGTCAAGTAACGCAATAGAACGCAGTACTGCGGGCTCCGGGTTCAGAGGGTTAAGTTCAATCATTTCTGGTCAAGTTTTGCATCCCTGCATACAACTTGATTGCAGTCCGTGGTGTGTGTGACTGTGTGTCTGTTTGTGTGCGGGCCCACATTCTGGGTGACTGTTAATCTGTGCCAGAAAGCCGACATTATGTTGACGCATTAATCACACGCACATCTGAAAACTGCAGACGGGTTTAGTCCTCCCGTGCACTGAACAAAGACAATGTTGCTTCTCCTGTTGCTTCCGACAGCAACCGCTGCCCACGAAACACACGTGGCCACTTGCAGGTCAAAACAAAACGTGCTGCTACGTGCATCGCTCATTGTGCCCAGTCCCGATCCTGGGTCAGCCATAACTTTAAAGCCACGACTAGTGCAGAGTGGCTGTCATTTTGCCCCCACTGTTATTCATTGTGTAAAGCAGTGTATTGATGAGTGCTCACTGTCATTTTGTGTAGGTGAGGCCGTTCACTCTGGGGCAGCTTAAGGAACTGCTCAGCAGAACTGGCACCCTGGTGGAAGAAGGCTTCTGGATTGACAAAATCAAGTCTCACTGCTTCGTCACCGTGAGTTATTACAAGCATGTGTTTTCCCTCTAGCTCTGGACCAAAATGCATTTGGCCTGTGTAGGGTTCCTGTGTGTCTCATAAAGCTATTCTCTTCTCTGTGTGTAGTACTGTAGCCCAGAGGAGGCAGTCGCTACACGGGCAGCTCTCCATGGAGTGAAATGGCCTCAGAGCAATCCAAAAGTCCTTAACGTAGACTTCTGCCAGCAGGATCAGGTAAGACCGCATTGTCATAAGTCTGTTTCTCTCTGAAGCCCACAACGCTTAGCCATCTGTAGCCTGAGCATATCTCTTGCTTTGTAGCTGGACTTCCACAAAGTCCTGGGCACAGCCAGCAGACCAGGAGCAGAGGAACAGGGCCCTGGTACCGGCCGTGGGCGAGCCTCTGGCCTGCCCTCTCTCCTCCCAGAGCGAGACCAGTGGGCCGAGCGTGAGCGCGAGATGGAGCGCCGGGAGAGGGCTCGAGCAGATCGTGAGTGGGATCGAGACAAGGTCAAACCCGGAGAAGAGAAGGAGGGAGGCCCCCTTAGGTCACGCTCCAGAGAGAGACGCCGCAAAGAGAGGGGAAAGAGCAAGGAGAAGAGAACTGAGAAGAAAGGTAGGAGAGCCTGACTCAAGATTGGACTGTAATAACATGTAAAATCGCTTTTGTTTTATACCAAAGAGTTAAAAAAATGTATTGATTAGTTGAACGAGAAGATGTAAATCTGCAATTATTTAAGTGATTGATATTTGGTTTAATCAACGAAGACTTCACCTATGGATTTATTTTTTTATATAATTTAACACTTTATAAACTAAAAGATTAATTGACATATTTTGCTGAATAATTCAAAATGAACATCATTTGAAAGTCATTGTTGCAGCCCTAATACTGTGGTGGTGTTGTCTTTTTTTGGCAGAGAAAGCAGCTGAGGATCCCCCGGCAAAGCTGCTTGATGATCTATTCCGCAAAACAAAAGCAGCTCCTTGCATATACTGGCTTCCACTTTCAGAGGAACAGGTTAGACAGAAACCAGTTCATACTCCAAGCTTGCTGCTTTTATTGCACAACTTTGCCGTACATGGCCCATATATCTAGTTTAAGTCTTGAAGTTAAGTCTCAAAGTCTTACATTGTGTGCATTCTGCTAATTTTAGGTTGTTCAGCGGGAAGCAGCCAGAGCAGAACGGACGAAGGAGCGTGAGAAACAGAGGAAGGAGCTGGAAGAGGAGGAGAAAAAAAGGGAAGAAGAGCGTAAAGAGAGGATGAAAGCTGGAGGCGGCACAGCAGGAGAGCGGAGTGAGGGAGAGAAGGACAAGGAGAGAGACAGGGACAGAGACCGAGGTAGGGAGAGGGAGAACGACAAACGCAGGGATGGCTACCGTAGGCCAGGGGGCAGTGGGGCAGGCGGGGGGCGTCGCTCACGCAGCCGCAGCGACCCGCGAGATAGGCGGCGTTAAAAAGGCCAATCAAAGCGATGAAACTGTCCTAGAGACCACATTTCACCTCTTCCATTTGCCTTTCACTACATGTACTTTGTTACAACTAAGACCCAACAAAGGACCAACTGATGTCGTCATCATCTCTCAAATTGTCACCTTTTTTAAAGTACATCTACAGTACACCTACACAGTCTTGTTTAAAGGGGACCATGAATTTTTGCAGTGTTGTTTCCCAGAGTGCTCTACGTCTCGCTCCTGTCGAGGCTTGATTTCATTATATTTTTTTCCAACTTTTTGCTCTCGTCTTTCGTCTTGACAGCATAGCAGTATGGCACACTGGGTGATTTTTAATAATCTCCTTCAATGTTCCCCAAAAGTGTAGGTGCCAATTTTTATTTGCTATCATTGTCGTCGCCTCAGTGTTTTAACAGCTCTGCAATTTGGAGGAAGAATCCTTTTGTTGCTGCATGTAGTCAAAGGCTCTCCTCGGCAGTCCTGCCTAAAGAGAAAACTCTGCCCTCTGCGCAAATCTAAAAATATTGGATTAGGTGTGTTTGGCATTTTGTACAGACATAGATTACTCAAAATCAAGTCTTTTAAATGAGGCAGCTCGGGTATTTTTGGACATGTGTGGACTAACTACAAAGGCAATGCAGTGTTTCCCTCCCACTCGATTTAGTTAAGAGATGAGACGGTTCTCTGCGGGAGGGGATCTATGTCTGTTACACCACAAATTATGATTATGTCCTTTTCATTGGTCTCTTCTTGCTCCCTCTGCTTCCTCCAATGATCTTACCCTGTAGTGTCAATACAGGCCCAAGAGGGGAGGTTGCATTATAAGTTTTCTCAGCAATGGTTTTAATATTGTTTTGTAATCATTATTTTATCATTTTAGTACCAAGGTTTGTTTGTTTTTGTTTTTTTAATTTCTTCTTTGAGTACGCCTATCAGTGGTGAATGTACAAATAATAAAAATTGAAATTTGAAATTCTCGTGATGTTTCTTTTCCACTTTCTCTCCTGATGGCGTTTGTAGTTTCGTATATGTATTGCTCCTGGGGATGACGGATTAAAAATATCACTTTTTACTACTTGCCGGTAATAACTCTGTATCCATCTTACAAGTTAAATGTGCGGCTACACTTAGAATCCACAAGGTGTCAGTCACACCACGTTGTTGCCAAAGTCAGTCATGGCATTTGACACGAGGACAATGGCTTCAACCAGTCAAGTTAAAACTAAAAATATGAAAGAAGTTAATGCTTTAGTGAGAATACACTGATCTTCCAGCAACTTCTTCAATCCCCATGTTGGAAAATTCCTCTTTCCCCTTAATGCCATCTCAACGTGGCAACCAATGGTATTTATCAGTTAACTTTTACATCTTAGTTTTGTGGTTTCCTCCATGTTAGGGAATGTTTGCTTTCTGAACCATCCTTCTGCATTGCCCACTCTTCACTTCTCTTAGTCTGCTGTAAGTCATTAATTTGCCCTCTTCCCTCCTCTTCCGTTGTTCCATTGCTCCGGTCTTGACGTTCATCCTGCAGAGCTCAGCAGTGCTCCTATGTAATTACAGCCCTATGGTCGCTGAGCATAACATTTTTCTGCCCTGATGCAACTCGGTGTGTCTGGACTCTGTGAGGACCAGTGGATCCTTCACCCTGGCATCTCTCTGGCAGCCCAGGAACACATTTCTAAAATGGGCTGCCTAGTTGGAATGAGAGTGCTTGATAGGATGTCGTGTTTTGTCTCTAATGAAGACAATGAACTTTGATGTTTAGAAGACACTTGTTTGAGGGTGGATGTGTGTCTGGCAGTTGGCGGTTTTGAACATAAGTTGAACAACGGAGCTAGGTGATGTGCTAGTCAAAAACCGCTTTAATATATACAGGCTGCGTTCTAATACCCATACTTCCCTGCTATTTAGTATGTTAGAAAAGTAGTTAGAATGTCCCAATACATGTCAGTTGCAGCATGCTGAAAGCAATTAAGACCCAGAATCCACTGCTCACTTTGACTGAGACTCTGAGTGAAAACAACCAGCGATGCAACAGATATACTGTATAGGCAAAAAGCAAGTTAAAGTTGCGATGCTATGTTGAAAGAAATATGTAATTAGATTGTCTGTAGAGTTTGAGGGCACAGTGTGATAAGGGATTAAAGTGAGCAATATTGTTTCGCAAAAAATCCCCAAACCCCCCCCCCCCCCCCCCCAACTGTCTTTGTCTCCCGTAGGCAACATGTAAGTGGCGTCATTGATTGCCAATGTTGATATTGTCCACGTTTTTAAATAATCTTCATGGCAATGACTGGCATCCACAGAAACTGAAGAATTAAGATTCTTTTTTATTATTTGTCTTTGGTTGCGAACTGACCTAGATTGGCATAGACCAGATCCAACTTTGTCCCATCAATCGTCGCACCCACATCATATTTAGCTCACTATGCCGGTGCCTGCCTTTTAAAGGAAATGACATAATAGATCCTCCCAAAAGAGGCAACAGGAGCAGTCTATCCACTGGAAATTGAGCCACCCAAAGAAGAACCATTGCATAGGGAGAATTTTAGTTTGCTTATTCCACATTGTGAATACTGAAGTCCTTTTTAAAAATTCAAAGTGCAAAGCTGCCTATATCTTTAACCTGGGATAAGAAGAGTTCTCTCAGTTCTGTCCTGGACCTGCCCAGCTCAGAGGAACGCCAGATTCAGTAAAGATCCCTCCCAGCAATTCTAAAAGTGAAACAGCTGGACGGCAAAGATGAAGACATGACTCTGCAGTGGTGGGTCTTTGTACAGAACTGCTGGTGACAGTTGGAGGACCACGGCAGACCACCTGTGTGTGTCTGGTGTTGCGTCCAGGTCAGTGGTAAAGGTCTCCATGGCCAACCAGTCAAAGGAGCAAGGCCTCTCTAATGCTGACGAGTGGGCAGTAAAAAAACACAATGTTTTTGCTCTGTAAGCAGTGCCCTCCCCCTCCTCAGTGTAACCACATATGTCTTTGTGTCCAGCACTGTTCGGAACTCAGCATAGAGGCCCACGCGGCTCCACTTTCAAAGGCAACCTCTGATGTGGCCTTTCTGATCTCGGCATGTCTCGCTGACTTTCCTCTGACTTGGAGGTTTTCTATGCTTGTCCTATTTACCCAATCGTTTCCCTCAGTGTTGGGCTCTCTCTATCTCTCGCTCTCGCTCACACTCACACTCGCTGTCGTAGATTTCCTTTTTAAAGTTTGACTGAAGGGAAGCTGGCTCATGTCATGCAAGAAGAGTTTGGAGAGATGATATAAGACAGTGATATCTTGACAGTCGGTCTAAACCATTCCTTGAAGTTCAAACTTCCCTTGATGTATACACACCCCTCCCCCTCCTCTCCTTTTGCGATGACATGTATGTGCTTATGGAAACCAGATGTGCCCTGTTGCAATGGAAGAGGCGGTGAGAGAATGAAAAAACCAAGCATGAGGTCGTATGATACTTAATTTACAGACTGCAGGAGATGTGGGGACTGTAGGAAGTGAGAATAGGGGGTTTTGGGTTGGTAAGAGTTCAGATGGGGACTGTATATGTATGTTTAAATGTCAAAAGAAATATTCCCACCATCTGACAAGGTCCCGAGCCAAGCCAGGGGGCTTTCCTTGCTGGTTCAGGTGGAGGGTAGCTGGGCTAGGAGACTCTGAATCAGCATCTCCTACGACGGAGGTGTTTTTGTGCAAGCTTGGGTAACCACGCCATATGAGACTGGGTTTTGAAAAATAAAATGCAATGTAATGCTGATTGTTCAACTTCCTTGCACCTGTATTTCTTTCAGCCTGCACAATACTTCTGTCTGACATTTAAAAGCGACTGCCCCCACTAACTGCACCACACCCATTCCGAAGTGCAGACATTGTGTTCAATTGTTACAAAAGTAGACGCATAGCTTTAAAGTGATAGCTTTTAAGCAGATTCAGCACTGAGGGGGCAGACACTTGTAAAACTGTGTGGCTAAAGAAAACAGATCCTAAACCAAGCAGTTCGTAAAATACACAATGAAACAGAAAACTGAGATTGAGCACACACAAAAAGTTATGTTAGGGAATGTCTTTTTCCAAGCATAGCTCCATGCCTTGCTTAATGGATTAATAAGATGCAGACATAACGGAAAAAAGTATTAGGTATTGATCCCTGTCTCTTTAACTGCCAAATATACCGCATGTGTGATTGCAGCAGCTGAATAACACCCTTACTGTACACTCTGTACAGTATCCTGTTTAAATATATATATTTTTTTTTTAAACTATGAAGAACGTTAATAGAAAGCAAACTAACCCTTAGACACCATTAACCTTTTTCACAGCATTCTGTCATAATGCTGATTTTTTAGATTTCTTTATTTAAAAGGGACAGCGCACATTAATAAACATGAGCACCAAAGTTCAACACGTAAATGTTGATAATGCTGGCTTCATTCTATTTGTGTCAGCCAATTTCAAGGCCAAGTATTGTTCATGCTGCCTCACTGGCATAGAAGCACAGAAATGGAATGAAGGGATTGTCAGTATATTGATTACACCTGTGCTTTTCTCCCTTTGTGAGAGGCCTCTAAACTGTTGCACATTCAATGCATTTTTTAAGAATATTTAGATGTTGTCTATTATATACCTATTAAATTACCTGCTGTGATCCCGCATGATAGTTTAAACATACGGCACCATGCTTTGACATTGTTAACATGCTGATATTTCGCAGGGTTAATGTTTACCACATCACCATCGTAGTTTGGCATGCGGTTGCCAATTCATTTAGATCGTTAGTATTGGTACTGAATTTCAAGAAATTCAACCTCAAGAAAACAATGCCAGTTTGAAAGACATGACAACTGACAAACTTCCAACAACAAAAAACTATTTGGAAAGTGTACCGTATAATCCACTGGTGCATCCACTGTAACCAGTCTTTTTTATTTTGAATCTGTCTCTTACACATTTCTTTACAGAATTGTTATTCTAAGGAGTAAAAGGGAAAGTACGGCCTAATGGCAATATTTTTCTGTGATGAGTGCGAACATGCAAAGCAATTGCTAAGTTTTGGTCAAAAACTGAAAAACAAGAGAACCACGTTGCGGTTCCTCTTCTATGGAAGAAGTGAACACTGCAACGCTATCCTGCTCTTTACCTCCTATCTGTTCATAGGTGTAAGTATGAGACAGACTGCGTTCCTGTATGTTGTATTAGAGCTTGGTGCAGGATGTGGCAGAGCTCTTAACTGATGCAAATGAAAACCATGTGTAACCTACATAGCTGCTAATCAGTTTCCTTACGAAATGCCCCTTTCCCCATCGTCCCACATCCTTGTTACCAGGCAGACAATAACCATTCTCTGTTAAACATTCATTCCCATTGAATGGGACAGTTACTCAGTCGTCTCTCTGAGGTTGGTCCTGCAATTACAGTATGATGTTCGACTGCTCGGCTATTATGAGACACAATAGCCAAGAGCAGGATTTCCCCTATTTGGAAGTTTCCATTCATCAGCCTGCAGGCAATGCGCATGCCAACGGAAACAGGCACAGGAAGTGTCCAGCGCACAGAAAGACAGAAAGATAAAAGAAGCTTGTTAATGACTTTAGTTGAGTGGAGTTCAATGTAGACAGAGAGATGAGATTGTATGATTAGTGCATGTGAAGTCAAGTGAGGCACTTGATTTTGCAGAAAGGGTGGTGAAATGTGAGCCAGGGGGATAGGAGATGGCTGGAAGAGGCTGGGGCAGTGTGGTGTGGTGTGGTCTTTTGTTGGGCTTTGTGAAAAAGAAATAAAAAGAAGTGAGTCATTCTGCAGACAGTGAAGAAAAGCTCTCCAGTTACACAGAGAGACGAGGGAAGGGAGAGCTGTGGGGGAAGAGTTTTGCTTATGAGGCAATTCTTTTCTTCCCTCTGCAGAATCAGCTGGGGAAGATAGAAAACCCCAAGCAGTGACCCCAAGCTAAAGGTCTGACTTTAGCAAGGAAAACACTATGCACCCATAAAGACATGCAGACTAAACTAGTTGGGGATAAAGATTTTTGTTTTTGTTTACCTCCTCACATATCCTTTATTAGGACTTTGATAGAGTGTAACAACAACAAACACAAAAAAACAACAAATGAAACTGTTCTTGACCAATTCCCATCCCGTCTTTGCAGGCTCCTGCAGTGTGCCTGGCATACTGTACATGATGCAGTAGGAATTCCAGATGTTGCTCATGGAATTCTGCTCCGTCCATGGCTTCCAAATTTGACTTACCCCTCCTCAACCTTCCCTCATCTCCTCCTCCTCCCCTCCCTCCTTTACCACCCCCAAAAGTCCCGTGACTTCTCTCCCCAGCCCCAGCCCTTCAAAACACTGCAGCAAAGTGGAGACAAATGGGCGCCCTAAATCTTCTCGGCACAATAGGAAAATACCTCATCATTTTAATTGCATAAAGCCCTGTTGATGTAATCATAACATATCATAGAGGGGTTGACCCCCACCCACCCTCTTTCTCACTCACATTCAGTCCTCTTTACCATGGGTCTTATGGCAGTGTGGCAAGTTATTCATTAGCGGGTTCATTAGGGAATGGGGAGACGCCTAAGTTTGCTGTTTGAGGTTTTATTAGCTTATGGTTGATGGGAGTGCACACATAAACAGTTAATAATGCACAAACAATGGCATTTATAGCTGTGCAGAACATGCTTGAGGGCAGGCTTGTATTTGAGGACCTTCACTCACTGAGCCTTTCATACATTAAAAAGTAACCTCTCCACAGCTTATCGAAACCCTACATTCAAACCTTAAGCCTGAAAGAAAAGAATACGTCTTACACTTTGCATGCTTTTCATCAAACTCCTTCCTCCTGTGAAAGATCTATGGTCCTCACAAGTGTGGAAAAACAAGAACCCACACACACACACACACCCTCTCTTGCTCACTGTATAGCTGAGATATGTTTTCCTGCTGTGCAGCAACGGGTTTCACACAATCGCCTTCATCCCTGTTTCTACTTAGGCTTTGGATCCACTCCGCGTTTTCCGACCCAGTTTCTGGCCTGACAGTTTCCGAGCCCCAGTATTGCGGCGTGGTGCAGTCGGGGAGCAAGAAACCTGGAGGTCTAGGAAGACTGGGAAAGACTGACAGTGGGGCGTTGTGAGAGGTTAAGGCAGACAGTCCAGGTAAAGCTGGAATTGTATGAAAGCAGCCAGGCCTACATTATAATACAAGATAATACTGCATTAAAGGAGATTAAGTGGCTCCAGTTTAGCCTAGTTAAACAGAAAGACGGCACAAAGACATAAAGGGTTAAGTGGATAATTAAGTAAGTGAAAATCAAAGCACAGAAAGCCTTTTGAAATGACTTTATTTTGTAAGAAAAGCTGAAAATATATAAGTGAGTAATAACACACACACACACAATCTCATTGAGAAAACTAGATATTATCATTATCATTGTCACTAGTATCATTATCATTGTTGGCAAACTGCTTGTCACCCCTGACTAGTAATGTAGCACCAAGATTGTAAAACTGTAAACAAGTACAATGACAAAAAGGGAGTCATTTTCAGATCTTCAATTTATTTTCATTTGAGATGGATTCAAGGTAAAAACAAAACAAAAAAAACAATCAAGTTTCAAGAATACATAACCCCCTTCCCCATTCACTGTCCCCACAAATATAAAATTAAGGCCACTTTCAAAACTGTATGTCACTGTCCAGCAGGACTTTTTAATGACAATGTACAAAAACACATTCTTTACACAGAGAACATCAACAACAATAATAGTAATAGTCATAATAAAAATGACAACATCATTTATAATAATAATAACCACTAACGACATTGATAGAAAGGAAAAGAGACTGTCGTATTTTTTACTTTTTACTCTGATACGAGTGTATCTCATGCTTCATGAGGACTTAAGCTAATATTTAGTTTCCCTTTTTATGGTCCATACTGGCTCTGACATGTTCCTTTACAGGAGGATCAAGAAACACGATGACTGTGTTAATGTGAGTGTGTGCAAGTCGACAGAAGGAGAGGAACGCTCGTTGCTTTCTCGAAGAAACATGCTAGAATGGGCGTCTTGAAGGTGCAGGTTCGAAGCGGAAATTGACAAGGACACAAACACTGACCACTGAAGAAAAAAAACTAAAAATAAGACATTGAAAAAGGCTAAAACAAACAGCAATGAGCTGGCGTCAGTATAACCACGAGGAGAGAAGCAGAGGCTGAAGGAGAAAGAGAAAAAAAGAAAGAAAAAATGGAAGGATGGAGTGGTTGAGAGATAGAGCAAAAGGAATCTGGCAGTGGTAAGAATAGTTTCAAATGCAAGTCTGGTGCTTTTCCTTATGCTCTTTCTCAAGTTTTATCTCAGTCTCTTCCTGCTTTTATTATCTGTGTTCAAAATGTCCCCACACTTTCTTCCCTTTTTTCCTCCCTGTGTCTCTCCTGTCTCCCTCCTCTTGTCCTCCGTCTACACCTTGTCCAGTAAAGATCGTTGGCAGTAGAGGAGTCTGCGTGGAGTACCGTACCGACGGAAAAACACCAATGCTGCAAGCGTCGCAATCACACACACTAACAGGAACAGTGGCAACACCACCGCTGCCGCTCCACTGCCTCCACCTACCCCTTGCTCCTCATCCACTTCAATAATGATCACCTCCCTGTCCTCCTCCTCCCTCTCTCTCTCCCTCTCTCTGTCCCTCTCTCTGTCTCTCTCTCTGTCTCTAGTTTTGTCCTTTTCCTCCCGCTCTTTGTCCTTCTCCCGCTCCTTGTCCTTGTCATGTCCGCCTCCACCTCGTCCTCCGTCCGTCTTCGGGTCCTCGTTGGGGCAGCCCATCCAGTCGCGAAGGGCTGATTTGGGGTATCCCGGCTCCACACGCATCATCTGGTTGTTGAACTTCCAGTACTTGTTGGCTTTGTAGAAGTAGGTGTATGCTGAGGGCGTGGAGAAAGGAAATGTTAGGATAAAAACCTGAACTTAAAGGAAAAAGCGACTCCAGTCTCCAATCTGTTCTCACTAAGATGTGAGAAAATAAACTTAGTAATATTACACACACGAGACCCTTACCTTGATCTTTGCTCATGAAGGCTGCTTTGATGTTGTCAGGCACTCCCTGCCACACACTAACAGCTTTTGGATAGCCCTCGTCAACGGCGCGTGATTCTTCGTTGAAACGGTAATACCTAGACAAAGAATGAGATTGGAAAGGTAAAGAGAGGAACAGCTCTGATGAGTTACAGTAAATCACGTTAAGAGCCCTGAAACACTTGCACTTGGATTATACTGTAAAGATCCGTGGCTTGACAGGTCTCCTTTGGACTTGCCCTAAAGGACCTGAGACTTCACTTGGACTTTTGTTAAATTCATTGAGGGGTCACTCTGACTTGCTCTTAAGGGTTCGATGCTTGTTTGGACTAGAGTTGTGGCGCGAGCCTATCATATCAATCGTTTGGTATGAGGTGGTCTTTGTCAGGATTTTAATTCTCAATAATTAATGATGATATATCCCCATCATTAATGCATTTAATCAATATATCTTATATAGCCTAACTAACAATTAACCATTGATAAACATGTGATATAGAAAGTCGTAGAACTCTATACTGCGTTAAAAAGCTCCTTCTGTAAGAACTGAGACATCCCATGACATACTGTTGTACAATTTTTGACTTTCCCAAAGTCTCGAGGCCAACGAGTATCCTTTTCTAACAATGGCCCTCTGTAGGCTCGCTCACACCGGTAGTTTAGCAACAGATAAGACACCTTATTCTATCAAGGACACCAGCACAGAGGCGTTTTTCTCTCCCATATGGCAGATTCAACAATCCGGAAGACGAAAGAAGAAGGATGATTCAAAATAGACCAATCAAATGCATATCTGTACTTGTTATAATGTGTTGATGAAGAGAGAGGCTCTCACTTTTTGGCTGTTCGCTTGACCTGCATAACTGTAACCTGCTGAACATCATTTTTTCATTAAATACCATAGAACCTTTTTCGTCTGACTCCTCAAGCATTTTTGCATCTTTTTCTTCCTCTTAAGAAACGAACACGTTTAATATTATAGTTTTATTATCTTCCTAGCTTTTATTGTAAGTCTTCAGGTTGGTTCATGCAACTAATGAAGTTTAATGACACACTGAACAGCCAATGCACGTGTGCTCTCTCCAGCACAAACAGGTTGCAGGCGGGGTGGTGTTAGGTGCTGCCTGTGAGACACTTATTTTGTACACTGTACCTGGTAGACTCCGCTGGAGAACCGGACTGACAATTGCACAACCTTAACACTTAATCTTCACATTTCGGGTTAGGATTTAAAGTTATTGGGGGACGGAAAAGAAGAACGGGATTAAAGCCGCTCAAAAAGGGCTACCAGCGGGATGTCCCCGCTTTGCTCTACAGTATGAGTGAAATTCTTTTTTCAACTTACATCATCGTGATCGGGCTTATGCTTGTTTTACATTTACGTGTTTAAGATTAGAATCCACTTAACATGCTAAAAATACCCTTTAATATGACTGAAATCATTTTTTATCCCCGGGAGAAGGA
Organism: Ammodytes marinus; assembly: GCF_949987685.1. Lineage (NCBI taxonomy): Eukaryota > Metazoa > Chordata > Actinopteri > Uranoscopiformes > Ammodytidae > Ammodytes > Ammodytes marinus. Next base: position 7,779,078 of record NC_137213.1, on the reverse strand, counting down.
CGGTAAATAATCGTTATCCCAAAAGGAATCTAGTTGTGGTCTTTCAAATAAGATCCCCTGTCTTTGCAAAATCTTATTCTGTGACTAAAAACTCAGAGACTTATGACTAATTGTCTTCAGATGTGAACTGATGTCTTTAGATGTGAGATGGGATCATCAGACTTTAGTCTTTTCAGAGTCCTCTAGTCAAGAGTATGGTAGGCATAAGCTTATCAGCTACACAAAACTCTCTCAGTATTTCTCAGTATGGCAGCGTTTAGAAGCTGGTGTTGACTCTTTCCACAGCCAGACTACGTCTCTGAATAAACCATTTCAGTAAAAAAAGAAAATCACAACTTAAAGCATATATGGCCTTTGTTTATATAGGTGGCCTGTTAGCACTGTAATCACTGACACCCACATTTGACCCAGATTTATTATAACAATCCCTTTGGTCAGGGCTGTACGCTTATTTTTTTAGGTGGTAGCACTGGTGCTAGCAAGCAAAAAAAATCAGTAGCACAAAAATAAATTCAGTAGCACACAAAGTATGATCGAAAACTTGCATAACCTTAACCCATGCATTTCGCTCTAATTACCTTTTAGCCTGTCATCTTGGTCTCATTTGAAATTCTCAATTAATGTCATATCCTAGTGTGTGCAGTAATAATTGTAGAAAAATTAATAGGGGTGCACTGATTGTAATTTAGACAAAAGAATATAATCTGCCAATTGCAATTTTTTGCTGATTCAGAATTATTTCTCCCCATAAAATGAATATCTATATATTTTTTGTATACACATCATTATTATATTCATAATAATAAACATTTTTGGTAAATGTCCTTCTGTTAATTAAAACCTAACTTTAAAACATATAGCCTATTAAATAATTAAGTATACATATTGGTACAATTTAGGATAAGTTAAATAGGTTGTTGTGAATGTGTTGGGAGTTGTTCTTCAGTGGCTTATCAGTTATTTCAAACTGTGTTTAAATAGACTACTGTTGTTGACTGCTCTCTGCAGCTGAATGAGTTGCCTTTCAAGCTAGCGCACTGCAGGGCTGAGAAGCGCGAACTTCCTGTTCTTACCGGCTTCAAAAAAGTAAACTGACGTTTGGCTAGTAACATGCTTTTAATGTGAAGGTGCACAGGAAATGTTCTGTTTGCACACGCGCTAACTTAACTGCGTGCCGTCTTCTTCCGGTTATTACCGTTGTTGAAGTTTATTAGACGCTAGAATCGCCGCTCCACAGGTCCCGAACACACATCTTTCACCAGCCAAAGTGGAGGGTGGACTCAATAACTTACTTGCCTAAGACTACATTTACCCGAATTTGGAGAGTGTTAATGTAGAGCCCTCTAAGCAGTGTTGTGCAGCGCTCCTCTGTGTTTCAAAGAGACAGCATCTGCTCATTAGCACGGGTTCATCATCGCACGTGATCAATTTCAGTAGCAAATGCGATCAAAACTGTCGCACTGTACAGCCCTGCCTTTGGTGTATATTTGGGAGCTTAGCAAGCTTCAAAGTGCGTCAAGCTTTGTTTTAATGTTTAAATGGAGGGCAGTTTGTAATTCAGGAAAGTGACTGACTTCAAGCATTTGAACCTTATACGGTCAACATTGAAATATGTTTGTGGTTGGTGGTGACCCAAATAGATTTTCCTTGGAATCAGTTTATAAACTTCAGCATGGTGTGACTTTTCAGGTTGTGGCATATGACACACACACACACACACACACACACACACAAAGAAGATGACTAACTTGTCTCCTCTGAAGAAAAATGTTTGTCCAGTTGGGGTGTAGTAAAGAGCAGCTTCTATTCGGTCTTTGGGAAGCCCACTGCCCATCTCCTTTAGATTCCTAGGGTAACCAGAATCTAGCATTGATTCAGTGAACACCCAATACTTTTCACCTAGAGAGAGAGGCATAGAGATGCAGAGACAGAGGGAGAATACAAATGAGATGAATGCAAGATGTCACCTGTTAGATGATGACGACTGCTTTTAAAAAGGAAATCATGCAGATGTTTTCATCTATATAAAAAAGTGTACCTTTGAAGAAAGCAAATTTCCCATCTTCTCTTTCAAAAGCGGCATTGATATGAGTAGGCAATCCCCTCCAAAAGTGACCAATCGGCAAGGGGTATCCATCCAGAACTTGGTTGTTGCGTACCCTCCAGAACCATTTATCCTGATTGAGAGAGGAACTTTATTAACAGCCTGCCGAAAAACTCTCACATCGAAGATCCCACAAGGTTGTGATGGCTTACCTTGAACACAAACATTTCTCCTCGGAGGATGCCGATTGTGTCAAAGTGTCCATCGCAGATGTTGGGACCGAAGTGAGGCTTGTCGGGTGCATATGTGGGGTCAGGGTCATGGTACGGAGTACGTGGTGTGACATGAGGGCCTGATCCAGAACCTATATGTGAACACGGACAAATTAAAAGAATTTTTGCAAACCTAATTTTAAACTTTAAGCATCACCCTGGTTCTGTTGGATCAAAGGAATCGTTATGATCCCTTAAAGGAGAGGAGGTTATTTTAGCAGCGGACGGCAGAATGTTACACAAACAAAAATAGAAAGGGTTTGGAGAAAATGTGGCATGAGTTAAGTTTTATGCAGCACTGGAAAGATACTTTTTGAATCTACCTTCTAAGTTAAAAAACTTCTGGTGAGTTTTTTTTATGTTTCAAACAATTGATCGCAAAATTTGCAACCGGCTTATAAAGATATAGCTTTATCTTTGACATTGATTTTGAAAGTGAATGGTCGATAACGCACCATAAAGTTGCTGTATGCCTCTGAGATCGTCTTCAGGAAGTTGGAAGTTCTCAGTTTCCATCCACTGGTAGAAGGGAGCCATGATAGCTGAAGGGTCATTGGAGTGCTCCATACCAAGAGCATGACCCAGTTCATGCACCGCAACCAGGAATACATCATTACCTGGAATGGTGTTGACATCAATACACAGTTTTCTTGGCAAAGTGGAAGGCATAACAATTACGGAGTCTGATCTTAAAGGGCTGATCCCACAATGAATACTAAAGGCAAAGGAGTCAAATTGGTTAATTCCTCATTTAGTAAATGACTGAAATGCACACAATTACTTATCACATCAGTTTGTCAAAATAAACTGATCTCAAGGTCATGTGAGGATATGTCTGACTCAAACAGCTGACTTTCTAAAAATGAATACTTCTCCATTTCTGCAGTATCAACAAAGCCCTAGGCCAGGGGTGTCAAACTCTGGCCCGCGGGCCAAATCTGGCCCGTTTCAATATTTAATCTGGCCCGCGAACCAATTCGGCAATTCCATTCAATTTGGCCCGCAAAAAAAAAAAAAAAAAAAAACATGATTTTTTTTTTTTTTTTTTTCTCATGTGGAGCCTGTGCCATATTGGCACGTCGCACACGCTCCCAACCGTTAGGACACTCGCATAGCTTACCACTAGGAATGTCTTCTGAAAGTTCCACAGCTCAGGATTTTAAGCCATGAATTGATGAATTTGCATTGAAGAAAAGATGTCAGTTTTCTAATGGCTGTAAATAGGCCAATCTATGGGGCTAAATAGCATGCTAATATGATGATTGATTGTGTCAACTGTCTAAGGATGAATGCTAACATTATCTGGTTTCTAACTTTTGCCTGAAGTTACAATATAGCTCACTAACTAGATAGATACCCGCTGATAGCCCACCCCTTTTGTTTCCAATGGTGGCTTTGCATTTCATTACCAATGTAAAGTGTCATAAATAGTTAACACTGGTGCTGGGTCATGATTCCTATAAGAAAATAAAATTTAAAAATGTGATATGTTTTGAATGTGCAGAAAGTTTTGAAAAATCCAAGAGAAAACATATTGTGGCTCAATCCAGGATGCCTGAGAGCCTTACTGCATTATAGTCCTTTAGAATTGTTTCACCAGGAACCTGAATGTTGTCTTTTCCTTTACAAAAATAAAGACATTTCCACAATAAATTGACGCAGAAAAGGCACAGAAAACCAACACAGAAAAATCCACCAGAATACAGGAAATTAAGTGTTTGACGCAGAAAAATTTCTGGGGGAGCACCCCCATACCCCCCACATATAATTTGTCCCCCAAAATATGTAAACAAAATCTAGCCTATGCCTCGTATGTACGCAGGTTATATACCTAGATATGTTGTTTGAGACATGTCAGTAAGCGACATGTCTGGCCCTTCGTGTGATTATCATGTCGTAATTCGGCCCTTTGTGAAAATGAGTTTGACACCCCTGCCCTAGGCCTTCACTCCCACTAATGTCCTGAAACAAGACTGGACCTGTTGGTGCATTGGTGTTCTGCTCGCATCAGGAAAATTAAAACTCCTGACTCCCAACATTAAACCTTTTCTTTTGTAGTAAGGTTTAAGTGAATCACAAGAGAAAAAGAAAGAAATCCATAATTTATCCAAATGTCAGTTTTGACATAGATTCAACAGAGCCTCACCATACAGATCCTTGTTTCCAATAGTCCATGGCTCAGCTGCATCAAAGTGGGTGTCCCCACCGAGGCCATTACCAGGGAAATAGGCGTGTGCAAGGAAGCCCCCCTCACCATCGAATGGGCTGGCGTCACCGTGGAAACCCTCAGCAAAGAACAGCATAATGTCGGCAAACTCCTCTACCTTGTCCCGTATGTAACTGTAGGGGATTTCCCGGAACCGAAGTGGAGTGACACTCTCCCACACCTTGAAGGCTTTCCTGATGGCGTCATGGGTCTCGTACTCACCGACCTTAGGGCTGTAGTTTTGTATACTGGAGAGTGTGTAATTGTGGGGGAGGGTGAGAAAGACCTGAAGTTATTCCCTCTTTATAGGAAATCATTTTAGTAACCTCATCAGTTTGCTCTTTCTCACATTGGTCCATGATTGGGTACAAACAAATAATATCAATTTAAAAAAAATCATAGCGTCTTACTTACGAGAAACTGATTTCTTTCTTATCCCACTTCAGGCCTTGGATGGCGTATCGCTTCTTCCTGAGGTTGGTCTTGAGCTCAGCACCAAACTTATCCGGCACGCCACAACGTGGTCGGCCCATAGCCCTGCCGAAGACAAGACACGGTCCACTCAAAACAAGGTAGGAAGTACCTGTTTTGATTTATAATATTACCCTGTTTGGAGGCTGAACTTTTATAACAGTTAGAATAAAGCAGTTTGAAGGTGCTCACTCAATGGTTTTGTCATCAAAGGACCCGGTGATGGTGAGTCCGTAGAACCTCTGCATGGCGGCAATGGCTGAGGTGACAGAGTGAGGGGAGCGGAGGGCGTGTGTCCTCATGTCCCCTGGGGGTAGGTAACCGTACTGCTGCAGCCATGACTTTAAAGCAAAGCATAAGTTAGTTAGTTAGTTAAATCTTTATTGTCCACGGTGTGGAGATTCGTCTTCGGTCTCATACAAAAAACAACAAGCAGGACAACACAACAATAACAACAACAAAAGCAACAACAACAACATTTACACACAGACATCTTCAGGGCAAGAAGCAACAGTGTGAGAAATATTGTAAAAATTAAAACCACGGAAAGTCCAGTCTCAGTGTGGAGAAAGAAAAAAAAAGCTTAAATTAGAAACGGACACAAAAACCTATCAAATGTCACTTGTTTTTACTTGTTAAGCAACGTTGAATCAGTGTAAAGAAGTGATTAGGTATGATGTTGACTAAGAGGTACAAGGACTACAAGTGCAGGATGTTTTTGTACGTAACAGTGGCCAAAACACATTCCTCAATGAGAGTGAAAAAATAAGCTCTCGAATGAATGTGTTTTGGTATCTGGATATGTGGAAGGAGTGGAGCAACATCTCAAACACCTGGCACATCTCCATCTGATGACTTAACACAGGCTCAGGCTATGTTCAATATTCTGACGGCTTAGGGGAAGAAGCTGTTTTTCAGTCTTGTGGTGCATGACCGAATGTTTGTTTTTGTAACCTGCCCCTGAAGTCCAGGGTCCAGTTACAGATGGTTGTGTCCATGGAGTTAAGACACTAGGTTGTTGAGGATAATGTTATTGAAAGCTGAACTGAAATTCAAAAAGAGCATCCTGACATTTGTGTCAGGCATTATTGCCAAGTCTGTTCAACAAAGACAGTTCAGAATTCAACATTAACCCTGCGAGACAGAAACTGAATGGAGAAACCCCTCTCACATTCTGTAGCTACTTGTTTGTGTTTCAGTGAAGATTGCCACACTGAACCCATCCCTGTTGTTGAGTTTGTACATGCAAAAGGTAGTTTGAAGCCATACATATTATGAGGTCGTAGAACCTCTGCATGGCGGCAAAGCATGAAGTAAACAACAGCGTTAGAAATAATGTAAAAAATGAAAACACGAAAATTCAATTAGAAACAGACACCAAAACATATCAAACGTCAGATATGATGTTGACTAAGAGGTACTGGGACTACAAGTGCAGGATGTTCTGTATGCAACTGTAGTAAAAACACATGTCTCAATGACAGTGAAAATAAGCACTTGAATGATGCCCTTCTGTGTATCGGTATCTTAATATTTTGAAGGAGTGGAGCAACATTATTTTAAACACGTGGCCCGTCTCCATCTGATCATCATGACTAAACACAAAAGCTATCCAACCGTCAACATGGCTCTCCAGTGAGGACCATAGTTGGTTGAAACCATGATCAACATAAAACAGTAATGCAAGCTTAAGCCGAAAAAAAGAATAAAACAAAGACGGTTCATGTTTTGACATTGACACTACGGGACAGAAACTGAATGGAGAAACCCCCCTCAAAGAGTTAAATATTAGCTTCTTCACTCTCTAGCTACTTGTTTGTGTTTCATTGCAGACTGCCACACTGAACCCATCACTGTTGTTGAGTTTGCACATAACAAAAGTGTTTGTTTGAAGCCCTACGTGCACATAATATGATGGTCACTGAGTTCTTCAGGCCTCCAGATCCCTCAGCCCTGGCTTAGCTTGACCTTACTTTCCCCTGGAAACCCATTTCATTGCGGTGCTGGTTTAACATCTGGACCCGTGCCAACGGCTTCGCTCCGCACCTCTCCCACACAGCGTCTCCTAAACTCTTTCCCTCTCAAAGTAGAGCCGAAAAATAACACTGAGGCTATTGTGAGCCCAGTGAAAACCTGGGACAGCTTTGATATTCTGCGGTACACAGTCTCTTTGTGTGCTTGTAAGGCACTTTTAGGATGTGTTTTATTGTTTTGATATAGAATGGGCTCGACTGTTAAATGTTATCTATAAAAATAACTGACTTTTTTCTTGGAGTGGTGGTTTCTTTCACCCTAGGGCTTGAAGTGATGCAACTTAATGTGATCTGTTATTTGTTTTGGATAGTTCTGATTAAAAACCACTTGCGTAGTGGCTTTTTTTTTGGCACAGAAGGGGATTGAAAGAAAGAAGAGAGAAAGATAGGGAGTGTCCCAGGGTGAGACTCGGGCCTTGGGCAACCTCAGCCGATGTCTCCAGTTGAGCAGCAGCGTCAGTCAGTAATTTAACTGGGAATTTCTTACTAGTCGCATCCAAACCTCAAAGTCAAACTCTCCCCCCAACGTCCATGTCTCTGTCTTCGCCTCACCACTCCACTCCACCCCTATTCCTCTCTTCTCCCTCGTCCCTCTCTTATGGAAAAACCTAGAGTCTTGAGGGTAAATACTTATGAACAACCACACCCAGAGCCGCCCAATTATTGCTGTATATCCTACATTTGCTGCTCAAAGTTACTAAATGCTATGACGGCAAACCATGTTTTGCCTTGTTTTAGCACTCTTCCACTTTTAATGTACAGTATAAAGCAAACATGTGCAAAATACTGCTGACATAGATTACGGTATCTGAATTTGTGCTAAGGTCTGTGGTCTTATATTGATCCGTGACTATACAGTAGTTATAGTATGAATTTGGCCTTGAGTGAATGGCAGTATGGCATTTTTGAGGCCCCTGAAGGTCTAATCTCTCCCTCTCTGTCTGTCTTAAGGAGACATGGAGGTCCCAGTGTTTAGACTTCAACCCTGAATGAGCCCTTTCTGGTTGTGACTCACCCATGGAGCTCCAGTGGACACATAAAGACGTACTGTTTGCCACTGTTACAGTACATCCACATGAGTGGGAAACCCCAAACCTTAGCATCAGAATTGTGTATATTTTACTCTGAATGTAAGAATAATGGATGTTGGAGGCTTGATTTGACTGTGCTTAAAGACTTGTTTGTCCCCTTCACACATTCACTGTTTTCTCTTTTCTAAATAAAAATCCTAACCTTGCCCTCTGCTCAGTCAAAAGGCTGCTGTCTATTAGTGACACTGAGCATTTGTTTCAACTTTCAGGCTCCCACACCTTTCAAAGGTCCCTCACTCATGTGACTTATATTATATACAACAAATACATATTATATTATGTATTTGATATTATATTATGTATTTGCGGATAGTTATATATTTGTAAACGTTAAAAAAAATAATATATATATATATATATATATAGTATATGTACAGTATATGTATTTTTCTTTTATATATATAATTAATAATGGTAAATGAAGGTGTTAATAATGAACTTACTATTATTGTAAAAAGGGTCGGCATAATAAGCCTCGGCTTCAGCCTAGACCTTTTCGGCCATTATTTTTTTATTTTTTTATTTTTTTTATTGATCGCATGTGATGTGCTTTGATGGACCGAAATAAATATTTTTACTACTACTACTACTACTTGACAAAGTCGTATTTAGCGTCACACTAGGCTATTTTTGACCACACTAATGGGCCTAGTAACTAAAGCAGTAGCAGGAAAAGAAAATTACCACTGTTTATAGTGGCATAGGAGATGACAGTTTAAGCCAATAGCCTGCAGCCTTTGGATTTAGGCCTACCCCCACAGTCCTCACCTATAAACTATAGCCCTTCACTGACAACCCATACTTTTCAAATATTCATCCATTACTTTTAGCAAACTATTTTGACTTTTTGTTACTTTATTCTGACTATTTCAACTGTTTATAACTATAAGCTAACATTCAACTGTTGTTCGGTTAATGTTGAAACATTTATCCTTAGTGTACTTTGAGCTATTTCAACTGGTAACCATTACTTTTAGCTAATGTTTTCAACTGTCAACGATTGCCTAACTCTTTCAGCTGTTTATTGTATCCATTACTTGATACTTATTATTATAAAATGTGTATCCATTAAGCTTCTATTTGAACCATTCACCCATAAGACTACTTTTTGCTATTTAGCCATTTAGCCATTACTGTTAGCCATAGCTAATTATTAACTGTTTATCCTTTACTTTTAAAACGAAAGTTGAACATTTTATATCCATCACTTTTACCTTATCAACTTCAAGTATTTATTCATCAATGTATACATTTCTCTGCTTGCTTGCACTTATAAAACTGGGTGTTCAAGTAGGCCTAGCCTATTACAGCTGACTCAATATCAGTAGCTACTCCACAATATTTTCACATACCCTGTAGCAACCATAGTACCCGTGGTCAGGAATACATTTTTAAGCAACACAAAGATATAGAAGCACAGTAAGAACGTACATTCAGGTAGGCAAATCCAAGATTTGGAGGTAAAAGGCTCAGTTCACTCAATTCCAGTGATGCAAGTTTATTCTTTGATGGAAGGGGGATGTCTGGGGAAGAGCAATCGTTTTGTATAGGATGAGAGAAGGAGGATGAGGCATTGCATTTCAGAGAAGAAAAAGAGTCAGTTGTTCCGTTTAGTGAGGTCCAATGGAAAGAAACTCTGGTAAACAGAAATGGTAGTCCAATTGAGGCAATGCTCTGTAAACAGCACACACACATATACCTCTGATTGCACATCCACACAGTCTGCCCAGAGAGCTGCAGTGTTATGTAAAATCTCATAAACATGTAAAACTATTGCTCTCAATTCACTTCCAACAGCTCGTTATTGACAATTAGTGTAAGTTTGACCCTGCTGGCCCTCCTGGCCAGTACCCCCCCAAACACACATGCAGAAAGCTCTTGTGTGTGTGTGTGTGTGTGTGTGTGTGTGTGTGTGTGTGTGTGTGTGTGTGTGTGTGTGTGTGTGTGTGTGTGTGTGTGTGTGTGTGTGTGTGTGTGTTTGTATTCCTCCAGCTGATGTCTATTAAAACATGCAAGCCAACCAAAAATAAGACCGGTGACAAAAGAATGGAAAAACACTTGTCTCTGCCAATGGTATTTGAGTTTGAGCAACAAGTCAAACTGGAGCAAATGGCGATGGCAGGATTTTGTCTCCAGGAAAAAAACAGAAAAGCTTAACCCACAATCTGGCTCATTGAAGTCTTCCTTTATGAAAAGGAAATGAGGTAATGACTTTGCGTATTACCGTATTTCCTGTAACACCTCCTATCTCTCCCCGGGGAGTCTGCCCTCTGGCCACCCACTGGTGATCTGTAGGATGTGGCTTTGTCTGTAAACTAAGCACCCTTCCTTCCTTTCTTCCTCCAAAAGACTAGTAAGACATCAAGATGTGACTGTTACCAGTTAAACCAATCTGAATACCTTTAAAGCAATGCTGAGCTGAAGGAACTGGACATATATTCACACAGGATATGTGCATGACAGCTATGATTTACACCCTTTCATGGATAATTGCTTCATTTTCAAACTGTCCTTTCCCCTGATAGAATCACTCCCATCCCCACAATGCCTCCCTGTCTAGCCACGAACAGCCTCCTCACTGTCTTCTCTGCTTTGCCTTCATCATCTCATCTCATGTCCATCTATCTTCCTTTGTAGCGAATGACCTCAGCATGTAGACATGTCTGTGCATGAGAAAAGATATGTGCACGTAAGAGAAGTACATTATGTGTGTGTGTGTGTGTGTGTGTGTGTGTGTGTGTGTGTGTGTGTGTGTGTGTGTGTGTGTGTGTGTGTGTGTGTGTGTGTGTGTCACACGCAGGTGGTTGCTGACACACGAGGTGTTCTTAGCTGCAAAAGAGAAAAACCCCGCTGCCCACTTCCTGTCCCAGCCACAGACCACAGGACATGACTTCTGCATCCTTACAACCCCCAACTGTTTGTCTCACCAGCACGGACCCATTGACCAACACACAACCGCTCACTTAAGCAGAGTTATTGTTAATTAAAACGCAAACATCCTACTCAAAAGCGGAACTGTGCACTGATACTGGTCACTTGTGGGTCTGTGGAGGCAACTTATGAGATCACAAACATCCCCTATTTACAGGAATTAAATAAACATATGGGAAGTGGTTTTAATTTTTATAAATTACATCAAAAATAGGTGAATCACTAAATTAATATAAACTTAATATACCAACACACTTTCCAGGGCACTTCCGGCTATGCCTGCCCCTGCACTTCAAGGCAAATGTCCACAGCAACTTGGTAGTCTTTCTATTTAAAGGCCAAGCAGTACTCTCTGAATGATTAAAATCATCTACGTTTTAGTGAAACCAATTTCCAAAATAACAAATACATTAGGTTGTATATCTGCCATGTTAAGTCTAATCAAAGTGATGTCCTTCATTAAGCCTATCATTTGTTATGCAATACTTGCTACAATAAATATTTTCAGTTTATCTTGCTTTGTGTTGAATGGCATCAAAAGAGAGTTGGAGCCCTGCAAAAATATTAAAAATTTTTGTTAACGTAATTATATTAATGTTTAGTGAATTTGTTACTTGAACACCAAAATGAACTGGGAGACATTGTTATTATGGGAAAATGTGCACTTTGTGTTTTATGACAATTAACCTACAATTGATGGTCTATCAATTCAGGAAATGCCTTGATATTTGGATCTCTTGCCCACTCTTTAAATATATGCATATACCAAATAATTGAAATTACTCTTAAATGACTTAAATACATGTCTTTTGTTTAGTTCTTTATTGGAAAATATAGGCGTATATTACCCTTCTGTTAACAATATTACTCATAGTAACCGTCCTTTAAATTTTAAATCCCAAATTTGATTGCTCTCTAGTATACTGTATGAACAATACAATTTAAAAGTAAGAGCTGATACCAATCGTAGGGTTTTGAATGGTTGTGGTGAGCAAGCCCTTCCATTTACATTTGAATCACAGATGGTGTCTTTAAATTGACAGTCTAATGTAGGTCAATGGAGTTAACTCCATTTTCTTCCACTTGCACAGCTGGAATTATTATTCCATTGGCCATAGGCAGGGTACAGTGATTAGAGATATATTAGGCGCCACTGTATGACCTACCAAAATCATAATAAGATCCTCTTTTATGCTTGTATGTAGGCCTACACACACACACACACACACAGAGTATGGACTAATGATCCTGAAAGAAGCCGGTATGAAGAGATGTCATAACAATGGCACAGAACAGGAAGTTTTCCCTGGCCTACAACACTACTTATACCTGGTACCTCTGCTCACCGGGTTATTGGGAGTCTTTAGAAATAGAGTTCAATCGGTGGGCTGAGATGCAGCACAAAATCTCAGATTGTAAATCCCACCTCTCCGCCAGTCCACTGAGCAATAACTCAGCACAGATGTCAACCATTACATCTCCCCTTGCCTCTGAATAGAACTGTACACACGGCTATGCTATCAATCCCCCTCCCTTCCCTCACCACCACAAAAATTGCCTCTGTCTCTGCCCCGACCACAATACAAGCTCATGCATTTCTCCTCATTGGCTTTTCCTCTCTCGCTCTCCTCCTGCTTTTGCCCTCTCAGCATTTCTCAGTGTTTTCACGAGCGTCATCATCGTTATGGGCTGCTTCCTCTAACCCAGGGTCAAAGCCCTTCCCATAATTCCCTGTGCCAACAACAGGCAACTGGTGAAATTACCATCCATCAGGATGAAACCATTTAACAAAGCCTTTATGGTTGTCCTAAACAAAACCCACCAGAAATATTATTTTCCGGGTCCTGAATTTATTTTTATTTATTTAGTCAAATCAGGAAATCTGTGATAAGTTGCAGGAAATATCTTCTTCTCTCAGAGGATATAGTATATTTAAGTCACTCATAAACATTTCAAACCATTTTTTAACTCTAAACTCTACACACATTTCCTGAACCTGGCTCTTATCCTGTCTTTCTCACATAATTATTTGTTTGACCTTATTAGTCAAGTCTAGATTTATAAATAGGCGAACGTTTCAGTTATGTTTATTTTATATATTTATCTGCTCATTCTTCAATTATGCGTTATTTTATTAACGAGTTTTATTCTCCTTTGCTGCATTCATCTATTTAAAATCAGGAATAGATTCTGGATTTTTTTTTAAATTATTATCTGACTTTACTCCTCAATCTTGGATTCATCTACGTAGTTTTATTCTTGAATCTTCCTCTTTTCTGTATGTAAAACGGTTTGTTTCTTTAATTCTACCAGGCCTTTACTTCTTTATTCTGGATGTATTTTCCACTTTTGGCTTCTCCGTCACCTTTTCCTTTACTCCTAACCCCTAGCTTTACTCCCAACCTCTGGATTGATTCCTCACCTCTGGATTGACTTGTCGCTCCGTCGCTCCCTGCACGCTCAGCTCCCACACCAACGCCAGCAGCAGCAGTCTGACCAGCGATTTGAGCTCTGGTGCCATCACTTGACTCTCCCAACAAAACAAAAAACTAGTGGAAAAAAATGGAAAGATCTTCCCGATAGTTAGCGCAAACCTTACTTTGCTATTTGTCAGAACATTGTCAGTGTCTTAACTTAACCCATTAACGAATTTCTGGGCGCAACCGTGATCGACAAAGCACAAAAGAGCGTTCCAAGGAGCGCCTCGGCAACTTAAGTTACTTAAACCACGAGGTATTCGTCCAGTCTGTGCATTCTTATCGCGCTTTGGTGAATTTCGACCAAATTATCATACGTTACTGGAAGCAGGAAGTCTGAAGCGGGGGGCTCTGCAGGGCTGTGCGTATTTTATGTCCAAATGTAGCTATTCGCTTCACTCCAGATGTTGCAGCCGACTTTGTTTTCATGAAGCCATCTTAACTCCTCGCTGTCCTCTTCTTATTTTGATCCCCTATCCTCTTCCACTCTCTCCCCGCTGCAGACGTGGTAGTTTGATTCTCCCCGGAGACATGAAGCTGGAAAATAGAGGGATGCAACCCTCCCCTCTGCCCGCCCCTCTGTAGGCCTACAGGGGCTGGAATCAACTTGGTGACCTTCGCATTAGACTTGGCACAGTCTGCCCTAAACCTCGGGCTGTGATTTAATGCCTTAATGCTCCCTTAAATGCATGGAGGTGTTATTATTTACAGAAAAGGGGGCGCAAAACACTGCGCATAAGATGAAACTCATTGAATAAGTTACTTTTTCGGGATGACTTGGTTTCACCTCATATATATACAATTCATTTTGTTAACACAGTTCTTAGTCCTCGCTTTCTTTCAAGCCTAAGGTAATAACCAAATATTGTTTAACTTTTTTTCGTGCAGCAGCCCACTGTTTTTTAAACATTTGGAAATCATAAGTTTGTTACAAGCTGTCCTTATTAGAGGCGAACGATTGACTGTAAACAGGTCAATAGTGTTTTTTCACACTGATTTTTAGGGAGTACAGCGCAAACATCCCCTTAACAATCTGACTTTGGGCCATTCAATAGGCAGCAGCACCATCAAACTGTGCGTAAAAGGGGGAATTGCGCCCTCTAATGCATGCATTGCACTAACGTCCTATAGCCTTCGTCGTGGCTGTTTTGTCTTGTGCTTTTTGTGTTCTCTTTCAGAGATAAATCTCTAGTGGAAAATGTCTCGTGTCTGTTATGCTACTAGATATTATATCAACAGATTATTATTACTCATAAGGTAAACGCAGTGTAGTATTGTTATAGTTGGTTAAGGTGGGTTCCATTCTTATTTTTTTTAAATATATAAAGGACTGCAACTAATGATTATTTACATTATGAATTAATCTGCTTAGTAGTTTATAAATCAATTGATTGATTGTTTGGTTTGTTGAACTTCAGAAAATAATGAGAAATGCCATCACAATAACCCAGTGCCCAAAGGGACACCTTCACACTACTTGTTTTGTCCAATGAATACTCCGAACGAACACAACTTTAATTTAAATCAAATGATCAAAATAATTTTAAGAAAAAGCAGAACTTCTTCACATTGAAGATGATGGAACCATGACCTTTATTAGCTTGAAAAAGGAATTTCCAATTTTTTGTTGGTAAGCTGATCGATCAATTTACTTTTTTATTTTTTTTTATCAATTTGTATACTGCACACTCTCGGGTAGTTTGAGAATATAAGGATTTGGATTTAGAGTGCCATTGAAGCTGATTAGTTACAGCACAGGCCACATAATTGCAACATTGCTGGTTCAATTCCAGCTGTCCACATTTGTTGCAGGTCAATATCCCCTCTGTCTCCCCACATTTCTTGTTTACTCTCTAGTTTCCCACTGTCCATTTATTGCAATGATGCCCCCAAAATATATTACACATAATTTAAATGTAGTTTATGAATGTAGACTACTCTGCATTGTTAAGGAGTATAAGTATAAAATAGCATGAAAAGAAAATACACAAGTAAAAGTACTTTAAATATTTTACTAAAGTACAGTACTTGGGTAAATGTACATAGTTATTCTACCAATGCTAATAAGCATGCATGTGGTAGAACTAATTTGTCTGTGATTGTGGCATGATGCTTATTTGCAATTATGTGTACAGATGCATTTAGTGACATTTTTAAATATACACATATTAAGTAAAATACAAACATTTCCTGTCACAAACCTTATGAGCAAACATACTGTAGCTCAGCTGCTGTGCAGTTTATGGCTGAGTGAATACAGCTGGCCTCCTTCACTTCTCCCTTTATCCTGGTTAATGTGACACGAGAGAGGGGAGCTTTGATTGTCTTGGCAGAGTGGGATCACTGACATGTGACAGTGGGGGATCAAGGACGTTAACTGGCACACAATTGACTGAGAGCATGCATACATGCCTTGTTTAGTCAGCAGACAAGTTACAACATACTTTGTTGTGTAAACTTTACAGGACTGAGCAATATTTTGTTTTTCCAAATTCATTTTTTAATACGGAGATACTGAAAGTACAGCTTACAACAAACATAGACATCTGATATATATATAGTAAATTAAAGTTTTAGTAACTAAATGTTACAGATATTACTTTTGGACTAAACAACAATCATAATATTCACAAAGCTGAAGGTCAAAGGTCACACACAAGACCATGCCCTCACTGGGTTCACAAACACTACAGCTGTGCTTCAGATTCGACAGGACAATACAGTGAAAAGTAAACCACAATGACATGAGTGAGTAGTTTCTATAAATCACAAAATGGGGGACAAATGACTTAATCCCCACAGAAACACAATCAGTTTGCTGGCCTAGTTTGCTCTTACAAAGCAAAACAAAGTAAGGTAAATAAGGTATGCAAATCATCCTCATTTACCTCTGCTATTGCTGTAATTGAAGGAAAGAATTGTTTAGATAAAAAACTAAACTCAGTGGGGAAGCATTTGCAAATACTTTAAACATTGTCTTTTGGTTAGCTTGAGCCTCCTTTGGTGCCAGTTGTATCAAATTTGGTACGTGGCACATCACAATAAGCCCCGAAATGTTAACATACTGATATACAATAATTGAAAACTATTCTTTTAGTGTTATCTCCGTGACTAATTAGCTGATACTATCAAATGTGTTAAAATGTGGTGTACTGTACCTATATCTGTGCCTGGTAATTAATAAACAAAACAACACTGACTATTATTGGAACCAGGTCTGTTATGAAACATTGAAACAACAGGGATTTTCTTTTTTTGATATAATGTGCATCAAATTATTGACAACTTCAGACAGACAAAAGTAGTGTCACTTTGACAAATCCAGCAAAAACTGGACTTGCTTTGTTACTTCTTGAATATTTTTACCTTTATTTGTACAATAGCTGTTTTTTTTAGCACAAGACCAAGCTTGTTGACTCACATACAAACATATTACTTTGACTATTGAACTGACAGGCTATTTGAAATATGTTAAGGGAGCAGTACTACCGAAATGCCCATACAGTTTCAACAAAAGGTAAACATTGATTGAAAAAACACCAGTATATTATCCAGCCAATCACGCTGACTTGAGTTAAGACCCTTCACTAGACTCTTCCCCAGTTTCATCAGGGCCTCTTGGATCTATCTGAGATTGAACAGGTGATTTTGCAGACCGTGACAACTCATCCTCCCCTTGGCATATAGCAGTTGGGTCATCAGTTGGCTCATTGTTGGTGTTGAGGAAGGTTTGGTACTGGTTCCAGAAGCCTGCTGAGCTTCTGGTGGCAGGAATGCTCAAGGAAGACATAGTAGGAGGAAGTTGGTCAGAGGAGGAACGACAACTCCGGGCTGGTGGACGTGATGTTTTGGTTGCCACACCATGGTGCTTCATGTGACCCTGGAACGTAAAGGTTTAGGGTTAGGCAAGGTATAACATACCCATTATAATGCGCTGTAGAGTAAAATCCATGGGTAGTTTAGTCCAACATATGAGTGGATAATTTAGCTTTTCTCAGCACATGGACTCATTTCTATAGACTAATTCTTCAACTCAGTGTCAGTCTTCTTCTGGTTCCATTAACAAGATGATCATTGTAAATATGAGTCCATTGCAATATATAATCCTTTACTAAAGCTGTAAAATATTGCTTAAACCTCAAGAAAAAAAACGTTGTGCTACAATTACTCAATATATTCATACCTCTATGATACATTTGTTATTTTCATATCAAAGGCGTTTTTCCTCACTTTCAAACCGCTGCGACTGGCATACTCTTTTCCACACTCAGCACAGCAATAGGTCTTCTTCTCAGGACGAGACATTGGAGATGGAAGGGTTGGGGCAAGGCTGATGGGGACAGAAGCATCCAGTGCTTCACTTGGGGCCAATCCACTAATTTTAACACTTTCCACCCGGTCTTCCCTCCCAAATGAACTGAAATGAAAGCTTTGACGTGTCTCCCTTACAAAAGTTGCAGCTCTCTGTGTTGCACCCCTTATTTCAACACCAACATTGTCAGCAGCCTCAAACGTAGACATTGTTTTGGGGCCTTCATCAGGCACAGTTGCTTGGTCTTGCTTTAGTGTGGCTTGTGGAAGAGGCTGCTCTTTGTCTTCTTCCATTGGTTCTGGTGATTGAGATCTTGGGGAGACTGAATCCAAGGTTTGTGTTGCATTAACATTAAGGACATCTTGACTCAGGATGGGGTTAGAGGAGGTACTGGGACAGGTGTAAGTAAAGGGGGCATCAAGGGCAGGTGTGCTTTGTAAGTCCTCCAGGTTTGATTTGGTGCCAAGGAAGGCATCAGAAGAGGTAGAAGCTTCATACTCTTCGCAGTCCACCTCCTTAGCGTTAGATGACACTGTGGTTTTAGTAACAGTTAAGGAAATTGGTGAGGGGATGGATTTAGGAGGATAGAAATCGGCAGCGGCTTGTTGTTCAACTTGGTTGTCTTTGCTAACTGGGGAATCTTGATCTGTCTGCTGGGAGGCTATCAAAGGGTCACTAACACAAAGGACAGGGGGGTCTACACTGCCTGGAGTGGGAGTTTGTGTGGCAGGATTCATGAAGGGGTCAGGGCTAAGGTCAGAGGGGGGGATGAGGTCTGGGCTGGAGGACCCAGACTTGCTGGGATTTTTGGTTAACTCAACTGATTTCATAATGCCACTGACAGGGACCGAACCAACTTCTGGAGTTTGAATTTGTGAGCTTGGGGCTGGGCTCTTAGAGTGGCCTGCTAGAGGAGGTGTTTTACTAGAGGCAGTATTATGGTCAGTGGACTGTGATTGGGATTGTGACAAAGGTTTGGCATTGGAATCAGCTTGCATCTCATGTGCAGAATCTTCTGTGCCATCCGTAGGCAACTGTCCACCGAGGTGCATACGGATGTGGTGCTGCAGCACTAGGGCATTAGTGAACTTGCGCTGGCACAGTGGGCAAGAGTTCTGGACACGTGCATTGGGTGGTCTGGCATGATGGGTTGCCAGATGGGACCGCAGGCTGCCTTTAGTAGAGAAAGATCTTCCACATAACTTGCATGGAAACGGGCGTTCTCCAAGGTGTGTAGCCTGGTGAAGACGCAGTGCTCTGGGACAGCTCAGCACCCTTAAACACACCCCACACTGATTGGTAGCCAGACTACCAGCTGGACCTGTGATGCTTAGTGATGGATGCAAGCTCCCCGCCATGGCACTTGCTCCATTGGCACTCATGCCTAGGGCAGCGACCATCTCATGGGTGAAGTTTGAAACAGAAGTGGAGACAAGAGTTGAAGATGGTGGAGACGCCATGACATATGTAGAAGAAGTGTTAGCATTTGTGAAACGACTGTTAGCTGAAGAGGCAGTGGTACAGTTAGATAACATCTCCAGCATGGAGGAGGAAGTGCAGGAAGTCCATGGAGAAGAGGAGAGCACAGGTGCCTTTTCTAGCTTCTCAACCAGCCTCTGCAGCTTGGAAGTTTCAGATGTAGGAGTTGAAGTAGCCATGGAGGAATGCAGAGAGGATGGAGTGGTAGTGGGTGGACCTGGGACTTTGGGAAAGGAAGAGAAAGGGAATGAAAGCTGAGAATGGCTGGAAGAAGCAAGTTGATGTGAGCCTGGATTAGAGGGTAGCTGGCTGCGTAGCAAACCCAAGGCTGGATGGTTGTAGAGTGATGAGTGTGCAGCAGGGGTAGAGGAAGAAGTGGAGACAGATGGGAAAAGGAATTTAGGCAGTTGGGCTAGCTGGGAGTAAGCTGCAGGAGAAAGCATTGGGGCATGAGGGGGAGTGTTCTCATCAAAGTGCTGCTTGGCACCCTTGAATAACCCTGTGATGGTGGAAGAGGAAGACAATGTAGGGTTGGAAAGGAGGGAGGTAGCCAGAGAAGAGGTGGAGGCTGAAGATGAAGACGATGAGTGGGAGGAAACAGAGGTGATAGAGGCTGCAGCGGCTACAGCTGCAGCCCTATTGAGCTGTAGGAGAGAGTGGGAAATCAAAGCCAGGTCCACACTAGGGGGCAGGGGTAGTGTAGAGGGGGTAGATCCTCCAGACAAACCCAGAGAATAGCCAGTGCTGGTACCACCAACCTCGAAATTATCTCCACATGTTTCATCCTCAGGCCTGCTTTTTGGCTTCTTCTGAATCATATTCATGCCACTAGTACTGCTACTACTGCTCATGGTTTGTCCCATATCTGATCCCCTTGTGGCCCCTAATGCTACCCCAAACAAAGAAGGCGGCAGGAGTGAAAGGGAGAGTTCTGGGTTTTGCTCCCGATGGCGTAGGAAGTGGACCTTAAGGTTACCCCGTGTGGTGAAGCGGCTCAGGCACACTGGACACTGGTAGGGTCGTTCCCCAGTGTGTGAGCGTAAATGTATCTGGAGGGAAGAGTCACTGCTAAACGTTTTTCCACAGAAGCGGCAGGCATGTTGGAGGCGGCCACTTGAAGTCGAGCTGGATGCAGACAAAGAGTCTGCTCCTCCAGAAACAGATTGCAGAGGTTGTTGGGTGTTTGGGACCAGAGCTACAGATGTGGCAAGGGATGAGTTTAGGAAGGACAGGCCACTGTGCCCACTCACTGAAGTGGTATTTGGAGATTTCTCATGGAGATATCGGTTGGGCAGGGCTAAAGACAGGGCTAATGGATAGTTGGATGAAGCCATGGTCATGGCAGCAGAGGAAGAGGTGGGGGGAGCTGTGGATCGGACCCTCATATAACCATGAGCCCCTGCACTCCCTAGTGTCCCTTCCATCAGGGGCTTGTGGGGCTGCAGGATTTGAGACAAAGAACTGCTGGGCTTTGTAGGTTTGTTGGCTGCTTGAGAAGGGAGCAATGAGGAAAAACATGCCAGGAGAGGAGCCACAGAGGAGGTAGGCTGAGGTGCAGTTGGCTGAGTAGTTGGGCTGGCTGCTCTTTTGCTGCCTTCTAGGCAGAGCTGAGGCAAGGGAGGGAGGAGATGCTGAGAGGGTGTGTCCATAGTATAGGAGGCTCCACCGAGGCGTAGCACCTGCCTACAGATCTCCTCTGTTATCTGCATCTGGTGGATCTGCCTTTGCTGCAGCACACGCAGCTCCTCCAGAATCAGGGCAATACTCAGTTGGGCCCTAGAGGGTGCAGCTGAGGCAGATGTCACTCCTGGGCTGGGAGCTGGAGTGACAGGACTTGGGGGGCCCTCAGGTACACGACTGGGGCTTCCAGGGTGCGGTGGAGGACATAATGAGGAAGAGGATGATGAGGAAGAAGAAGAGGTGGTGGTGGTGGCTGACAGCCCCAACTTTGGGGAGGCCATGTGTGAGCTTCGGTAGGGGTGGATAAGGGCACCCGCAGAAGAAGTATGATTGCAATCAGACAGTTGAAGGGCAGGCTGATGTTGAGTTTGGGACGAGAGAGAAGAGTAATCGAGTAGGGGCTGTAGGTCTTTGAGGGGCTGGTGGAAGGGCTGGCTCAGTGAGTAGGATACCGGTGGACCATGAGTGGGTAGAGAGTGGGCCTGAGAGCCCTTGAGAGATGAACACAGTGCAAGGGGCCACTGGGAGGTTTGAAGAGAGGATGGAGAGCACAAGGGAGAGTCCAGGATAAATGGAAAGGGATTTGACTTCACTGCCAAGATGTCATCTAGGGAAAGAAAAAGAAGAAAATGATAGCATCCTCAAGGGTAACAAAATAATCAAAGTTTACATAATGGTGTAAAATGTTTTATAGGATAACTTTTATTTTAAGAACAAAACAAAAAGAACAGCAGAGACAAGTAAAGGATGTTATGAGGTGACTTATAACCTCTCGGTTTAATTCCCCCCACTTTATAAACCACTACTTCCCGTTTCCCTCTTTGTCCTGTCTATCTTCATCTATTACAGCCTCCCCACTGATCTGCAAGTATACACAGCTCAACCGCAGTGGAGCCTACCTTGTTTCCACGGCAACACGCCCAAGACAATGGACTTAACCCCCCCACCCCCCCATAAAAAGAAGCCACATCCTCACACCAAGATACTCTTCCATCTCTGCCTCTCTTTCATTCCTCCATTCATTCTCTCTTTCTTTTATCTCCATTAGAGCCCTTCCCCCAAGCCCAATTGGGTGCTAAGGTTAAGGTCCTGGTTGGGTACTGGACACTGTACTGGGTGCCTGATTGGCTGGCAGACTTGACCTTAAACACTCTGAGGTCGCATTCCTGATACGGTTTAGGACAAGGCAGGGGAAGAGAGGTGGCGTGCAAAGAACACAAACAGACAGACATGATGACTCACAGACAATCAACAACCTAACTAAGTCTAGAAAAGCATACAGGGACAGCAGGGAAAGCACAGACACACAGCATATCTGTCAATACAAAACAAAAAAAACACAAAAAATTGTATTTATGCATACGCAAAGACATACAGGACTTGCTGCTATTGTCTTAAAAGCTGCAATTTTATGACACCATATGGGCCCAATTCTTGTAACTGGAGTGGACGGACGGATGCAAATACACACACTTGTGTGTGCACACACACACACACACACACACACACACACACACTTCTTCATGGGTATGTTCATGCTTCAGTGCCCAGCAACAAAGCTGAAAGGGGACAATGGGGTCTAATGCTATTGCAGTAAGAATACCTTATACAGTGCCTCACAAAGTTTCCTTTTCCTTGACCTTCTCATGCTCATCTCCTTGCTTTTACCTTATTTTTTAACCAATATATCCCTGGGAGTTTACTGTATATCCTCCCATTCTGGGTGGTCTGTGCCTTTGAACCTGGCAGGGATGAGGAGTTAAGAAATTTGGGTTTTACAGGGCAAAAAAAACAGCTCATGGCTGAAACCGCAGATATTTAAATAAAAACTGCAGGCCAGTAATTCCAACGGACTCTCCTTATTTTGGTGTGTCCATCTTTATAATCTAGTTTTCAAATGCAAATCAAACAGATTGGATTGTTTCATAATCCCGGTAAGAAACAGTTCATAAATTATAATTGACCTAAATGAAGACCTCTTAATAAAGTTTAAGAATAAATGCTATTTATGAGGTTGGACAAGTAATTTTAGGTCAGAAGTCACAATGCAGTGCAAAAGGTTATTAAATCAATTTAGGTCCTGTGTTATAATGATAAAGTAGATAATGACTACGCCATTAAATAGAATACTAAATCACTCTATGAACAATGAAGTGGTACATACAATATCTGCATGACTTATTTGAGGCCTAAAGCTTCTGTCCACTGTAAATCTAATGCTATTGACTAACCACTATTCTTTTGATATATACGGTCTAATTCTCACCATGCTCAAGTATCCGACAGGCACCGAGGGTCAGGCTCATAAGCTGCTGGGGTCGTTTCTGTTTCCGACGGGACATGCTTCTGCAGGATGTTACCAACGCAGCGGCGCATTGACCAACTCACACTTCTATTCTGTCTCCTTGCACACTGAAAAAAGTAGGTATCTAAATTACACAGAGGAAAAAAATTAGGAAAAACTAAATGATGATCTCCAAAAAAGCGACAATGGATGATCCAGGTTGATTAATCGCAATAAAGCGTGTCCACGTTGGTGACATTGTGGTGCAGAGAAAGAAAAACTAAAGTGCCATGTGACAGTTTCTCTCAACAAGTCTCCCTTTTCTCAAAACTCACCGTTGGCCCTCCTTCCCCACACACACATGCGCACACACACACATGCACACACACACACACAGCTCACTTGTTCATCCACTACTTTGCATTCAAATGGCAAGTGAACACCCCTTCTTTTGAGCCAAGAGTCCACTGCCTCTCTTTAGTAAATCTTCATTGGCGCTCAAGTTTATCACATAACGGCCTGTGCCTGGGCTTTTGATCACTGATACGAGTCTATCAAATCTAAAACTCATGTGTCTCCTGTATTGTCTTGTGACGAAACATGGACACACAGGTGTTCGCAAAAGCCAACACCAGTTCACGGTTAAATAGTATAGATTTTTTACTAAACCAGACATAATGTGTTAGGCCACCATGCACACGCACCATGGACATATAAAGAAAGACACGCACGCGCACACACACACACACACACACACACACACACACACACACACACACACACACACACACACACACACACACACACACACACACACACACACACACACACACACACACACACACACACTATTCAAGTCTGTGTGATAAGCTATGTGTGTGAGATTTCAGGATGCTCTTGCCACCTCTAAAACAGGCTTCTGTGTGAGCTCAGCAAACAGAGCGGCTGAAATGAGGTGGAATTTGCAACAATGGCGTTGAGGCAGCACAGCTGAGTGAACATCACCCTCTCAGAGCCTCTCCAACACATAAGGCCACTGACTAGAAGGCACAATGCTCCCTTTTCACCCTCATCCCAACCGCTTACCACGTGGAGAGAGAGGTAGTGAAAGAAAGACAGAGTGAGGAGGAAAATAATTTTTCACCCGGGCCCTGTGACACCCTCCACCCCCCACCACCCTCTATGTCTTTCTGAGGCTTGGACCGAATAATACAATGCCCTAAGGTTTGACATAAAGTCTGAATGTTAAGGTCCTCACAAGGTGCTTGTGAAATCAGGCCTCAAATCAATGACGTGTATTTGAATTATTTAAAAGAGGTCTTCCTTTGTTAGAATGGGAGTCTTATTAATTACATGTAGACAGTCTAATACAGGACTTATTTCATTTCTGTAGTGGGTTTATGAACATCTTGCTATGCAAACTAAGCAGTTATTTTCGAATAATATAAAATGATTAAAAATCTGATAATTAGGCTATAAACATGCTCGTCGTTGCGTAATCGATACTACTTCGTCAAAGGGAAATAAGCAACAACTCTTAGCTTATATAGTTATCAAACAGTCAACAATGAGAATCTCATTGCTTTTTCAGGTCTATTGTGCCAACAACGCATTCGTATTTTTCGTGCCATCTTGCCAATATGTTCACGACGGTCGGTCGTTTTTTTTAACACCAATGTTTGGAAACGAGCGCAAAATACGGCTGAGAAATGCGCGTCCCCGCTACTGTACGCCGACCTGTTGCACGCCACGCGCGCTCTCACATCATAACAAGTTATGATTCATAAAATATTATGACTTCTCCGAAAAATACAGTCCCGGATGTGCATTTCCCCCACAGGCCGCTCGTCGCCGACACAACCCTTTTAAATATAACACAAAAACAACTTACCATGTTAGAAACGATGATTTTTGGCAGCGAGTTTGTGTAATGACAAGGGGGGCAAAAGGCTCAGGAGCTTATGTTGGGTAAGATCAGCTCCGTCTCTCAGCCGGGACACTGGCGCAGCATTTCCCTATTCACTCCCAGGGATGCGCAGTCGGACAGCCGCATTTTTTTTTCAATTATTTATCTCCGTCGCAAATCGCGTTTCTGTCTCTTATGACAAAGGGTTATTATGCCTGAATGTATACTCATAGTCCAGTGGCGGGACAAGAAGCAGGGCGGTGCAGATTGCTGTACCCGCTAGAGGGGGAGGATTATTTTCTTGGCCGTGCGTGCTGCTCTTCCTCCTCTCTTTGTATTTGGTCGGGGCCTGCTCTTGTCAGGCCTGTCTGCGCTCTCTGCGGTACTGTCTGTCTGTCTGCTTAGCTGTCTGTCTCCCTGTCTCTTATAATTAATGGCCCTCGCCGGCAGACGGCCCTCTGGGAAACAGTGACCACGGTTACCTTCACATTGGCTCTCAGAGTGCATCTTAGGCTACATATAGGTCTGGCCCGGGCACACACATCTCTGATTCAGGGCTCAGTCAGTCAGACAGTTCGGCTATTAGAGATTTGCATGACCCCCCCCCCCCCCCACACACATTATCATAAAATTATCATATTTAAATAAATAAAAAAAACATATCGATGAGATTTTCTTTTTTAAATGGGACTTTTTATCCCTATGGATGGATGCACTGTGCTCTAATTAAAGTATTGGGCTGTTTTGGTTCTAGCTCATAATGTTAGAACTTGAGGCATACATTATCCAAAATAAAGGATTGCCACCGAATGAAACCATTTCCAAAGACAAAGGCACGATGGAACTTGGATCATGTTTTTGGTCATTTGGAGACTGAAAATATTTAGAACGGAATTAATTAATCTGATAATGGTTATGCACGGTGTTTAAAGTCCTGTCACATGGACATATAGGATATTCTGTCATTTGTTGTGGCCATTTCTAGTAGCCTATTCTTATGTTGTTACATTGTAACTTTTTCTTTGGATAAATATATAACTTCCAGTTTTAGACTTTTGATTGGATGAGTCACACTCTTTTAGTACCAATATTGCTTCAGATGGTTCAATAAAGTGCAAACCATAGTTTTAGGATTATCACCATACATAAAACCCTTCTCTGATAATGAAAAGACTACTACCTTATGTATGTTTTTGGTGATAAAGTATTGGATAATTGCAAACTTTGACCAGATGGTGCAGGGGATCAAAAAGTTATTGAGATTCATCCTCTGTGGACTATCAATTTGTGTACCATATATCATGGAAATCCAATAGCTGATGAGCTATTTCTCTCTGGACCAAAGTAGTGAGGCCGTAAATCATTGCCCTTGACTGCGTCACAGCATTAGTGGTCAGTTGGCATGGTGGCTCAAACAGGGATTAGCATACATGTAAACAAGAATAGCACTAATCTCCTAGGTAATATGATCTTATTTTTAGACTTCTAGTAGCTGGACACCCTGACCTATTAGAAGAAATCATTTACTGCAGCAGCAGCCAACTGAGCTTGTTTCAAACTAAATACATCTTAATAATATGTTTTCATTGAAATTTGATTGGACAGTTTTGCAGTTGTCATTCATTTATAAACTCAGCCTAGTTTAGCTGTGACTAAAAGCTTTGTAACTGCGATGGCATGTTAATGTCTACAAACAAATTAAATTGAGATAATGCAAACTTTACACAGTTAGGCTAGTTGTCTTATCAGCTGACAACCGTGTCCCCCAGCACACTGTAGGTGAAAGGTGCTGGGGTTTCGGTCTTACATTAGTATAACCACTAGGTGTCTCTCAAAGACATAAGTTAGAGGCATGTCATTCTTGAGTGCCTTATATTTTAACGCTGCTAAGTTCTACCTGATCATTTTAACAATGAAATTAACCTTTAACCACTTAAAAAATATAATGCACAAATATATTTTATTTAAAACAATCCATGTGTTAAAGAAAAAGTACAGTAATAACAGGTCGAACAAAAACATAAAAACATCAGTTTATCAATAAATATATTCATGCGCTCAACCTGTCTATAGCCAATTCTCATATAACACATATACAGGTACTATATCACTGCACAACCTATCTTAAAGTGTATTCATGTTATAACTGTACTAAGTCTACCACAATATTATATTTATTTAATATAAAGGTATATTGTATTTTTTTTCCTATATTTAACTTATTTGTTTAGATTCCTATTTTTACAGTATAATTTTCATATTATACATTTTTGTTTGAGCATTGTTGGAGGTATCCTGAAGCCCGGAGAATTAAGAAATGAATTGCCAGTATTTTTCAGTGAGACTATAATTGTTGTGCACATGAAGACTACACTGAACATATTGCAGCAAGTTAGGCATATAGCTGCGCTTTTTCGGGGTTTATGTTCTAACTTTTCCAGGTTTTCAACTTGTTGTTATAGAGAAGTAACTAGCAAACAGTTGTGTTTAACACATGTTGCCGACATGGAGCAACATTGCAATTCTTTTGGTGAATTTATTCTGGCCACCTGACAAATGTAAGTCCAATGTTCACACTTTTTTGGCTCTGTTTGCCTTCCAACAGCTGTAATGACATCGGTGATAATGAACCAAAACAGTCAAGTTGTGGGCAGTTAATGTACAATAACAACAACAAACTAAATCCACTGAAAAATGCTGAGCTGACTTTCACCGTGTACAATTGCTGTTATTCAATGCAGTTATTAGTAAGGTCTTTTCACACTTGGGTAAGATTTGATGTCCTTGAGAAACCCGCTGCATAGTAGTTTGGTTTTTCTTCAGGACATTTTCCAGACAACTTTATTTTTCTCACGTTGGGAGGTAGACCTTGAAACTCAAAGCATTTAGCGTATGCGAGAAAAACAGATGATGCAGTGGAAGCGACAATACAAGGGGAGTCAATCATACAGTCGTCTCTGTGTGTGAAGTTACTGCCAGCCTGTGCTGAAACTCTTTGAACTTCTTCAGAGGCAGTTTGTAGCAGGGAAACGATTCCACCGTGTCCCTCCTAATGAAAATGTAGATTAAAGGGTCTACCAACGGGCTGAGATAGACAAGACAACTGGTCAAAACACCGGACCAATCCCTGACAGTGTCTTCTTCACTGTCACCTTTAAAGGAGTAATAGAGGTTCCTGATACTGAAGGGGAAGAACAAGACTGTGTACGTCCCCAACACCAGACTCAGAACGCCCACAACTCTCCTCCTGTCCTTCCTTTTATGTCTCATAGATAAACTCTTCTTGAGGGCTTTCCATGTGGCCACGAAAACACCCAGAAGAATTGGTGCGGGGAAGAGGCAGAAGATGGAAAATATCGACAAGGAGATTCTGGTGTTAGTCTGGAATTGATAATCCAAAATGGAGTAGGCCAGCGAAAAGGTCCAAACGCAAAGTGAGATGAGGATGGGTAATCTTGCCTTGTTCTGCGTGTGGTACCACAATGGACAGGCCACCATTACATACCGCTCTACAGAAATCAGTAGCATGAAACCCAAACTGGAGGTCAGGCCAAGGTGGACCAACAGTCGGCCAATGCAGCGGGCCCAGACTAAGGGGGAGGAGGTTGCATCAAAGTACCTACTGATTATGAAGATACATGTGATCCCGATCTGAACGAGATCTGATAGGAGAAGGTTAATGGCGAAGATCGGAGCCACTTTGTTGTTCTTGAGGAGACTCAGCAGAGCGTAGCAGGCCAGGCTCACCTCAGGTAGTCCCACCACGAATATCACCCAGTCCACCCCAATGCCTATGGGATTTGAGTAATAGGCTGGGTCTTTACAGAAATGTGAAGCATTATGTATCCAAGTCATCTGGCTGTGGTTGGACATCTTGTAGTAGCATTGAGCTCTGCAGTTTTGCTCAGTGACGTTGTATTTTTTTTATCAACTTGTGCCCATTGGATAGGCCTATGTTCTTGCTTTTCCCTTTCTGCAAACACCGTGACACAAAAACAAATACATATAAACGAACAACATGTGAGTCAATAGCCACGCATAATGCACACATAAGGAAATTGCATAGTCATATTATTCAATATGTTTCAAAGTAAAATGTTGGTATCTTTCATATTTGTTAAAGAGATTCAACACTAGCGATACAAACCTAAAATACAAAGAAGATGTATCAGAAAAAAGCAGAGAGAAAGAGTTTTCTTAATTGATTGACTTACCTTGACATCTTAGTTGCATTGTGTTATTCACTCCCCTGTTTCAGTTAGAGCAGGGAAGTTGTTCGCTGTCATGATGTCGAGAGGTTTCAATGACCTTCGATCCAACCATGTCCTGGAAGAGCAATTATGCAAAGCAGGAGATGCAGAGAATAATACAGTGTGAAGCCAAGTCTCTTTTTTGTTATGCGCTAAACAAGCAGTGGAAGCATGACACAAATCCCATTGTGATAATATACAAACCAAGGCAAAACAGGTACGCAGGTGACGCAGACTGATAGAGAAGCAAATAGAAACCACACGTATCTTATTGTATATACACAGACAAAAAAAAAGTAACCACTTACATGCTTCCACACACTAACACAGCATAATTCAATAAAGTCATAATACCGTCCTAACAAAAAGGTTCTTAATTCAAACCCACTGGCTGGCTGGGGCCTTTCTGTGAGGAGTTTGTATGTTCTTCACAAGACTGCATGGGTTTTATGCTGGATTTCCAGATTCACACCTGCAGCATCTGATTATTCCTGCTTTTTGTATAGGCCATGGAAATACTGGTCCAGTGGCACACTTGGAACTTGAAACTTAGAAGCATGAAAAGCATGTAGTATGTAAAACAGAGAGAGGGGAAATTATTTCTGAATTCTATATATTGCAATGTCATATAATTTCTCTGATATTGGCTAACTGCTATACAGTTCAAAAATGAAGTAAAAACAGGAAGGTTTTACATGGCATTATAAAAAAATGGATGAACAAGATAAGTCTTCTGAGAGCAGAGGCCAACCAATTTTTGTTCTGTGACGTACATGATAAACAATAAGAATCCTTCCAAGATCCTTATCATTTCCCCCAAAGCCTTCCATTCTAAGGATCATGTGACCTGTCTGAGTCCGGTGCCGTGGTGGACAGTGGAGGGAGGGGGTGGGGGTGTTGGGGATCTGTTGGGATTAGCTTCAGTCAACCTACTGACCGCACACAACCCCCACGCTCACCGGAGGGCTACAGCCTGCAAACACCGCAACAACATCAGGTAGGAAATCCTAATTTTGTACTCAACGTTTATCTAAAAAATTCTCATTCAATTGCAGCTTTTGATTTATGTGAGTTGGTGGTTAAACATTTAAAAGCAGATCACTTGTAGGGTAAATGAGGCCACCTAGCTGTCAAGGATGATCTCCTGATCCTCGTACTTGGTCTGAGTCGAGTTAATGCTGATCTAAAGTCAGTTTTATAACCCTTTACCCTTATTGTGATCGCAATTACTTTCCTTACGTATTGGTCATCTACTATAAGTTATTGTATACCTGATACATTTAATGTTTAAATTCCATCAGTGTCTCACTTGAGACTATTTTAGTTAAGTGTACTGTCAAAGAGGTCTTAATACAACTTTATGGTAATTCTTCTGGACACTTTTTATAGTGAAGGTTCATTGCTTTAATAAAGCTATGAGGTGTTTGTGTTATTTTTGTCCACCCTCTCCCCATTTTCCCAGTTAAAATGGTTTCATATTTACTGTAAGTATTCAATTATAGACCATGGTAGGCACAAGCCCAGTAGAAAGGATTATTGGTCCAATCGCACAGTTGGAGTGAAACAGGGAACTTCCACTTGCCATCAGCTCAGTTAAAGTTGTGTTATTACTATCTGTTTAATGCTTCCTACAAGCAACACATTTAAGGTCACCTATTATTCAAAATACACTTTTTCATGGTTTTCAACATTTATATGGTGACGGTATGACTAGAGACTCACAAATACGAGAAAAAATAACTATTTTTTTCCACCTCCACCTTTCTGAAAATCTGTGTTCCCAAAGTACAGACAGATTTATCTCCCCTTAAGACGTCATAATGGGAGAAGCCAACCTAACTAACACAGCCTCCAGACAACACTAAACACACCCCAGATCCCACTTAATCTAACTTAGATTAAAACCGGCAGTTAGATTCAGGGCCAATGATAGCAGACTGGGCTTTTTGGAAGGCGTCGCTTAAAGAGACAGGCTCTAAAACAGAGTGTTTCAGACAAAGCGTGAAAAAAGGAGATTCTGCAATGGCACTGTGAGAAAAATAAATGTTTTTTACGTACACTACACAATGACAACAATTGCTAGTAGAACACCAAATTATACATTTGACTATTTTAATAAGCATTATATTGACCTCTAACTTGTGCAAATGTTGCCTTTCATTTGGTGTTGAACATGTCCACAACATCATTACATTTCATGTCATTTAGCAGACGCTTTGATCCAAAGCGACTTACAACTGGAGCACACTTTCATACATTCATATGTTAACTATCGAGAGCAATTTAGGGTCCAGTGTCTTGCCCAGGGACACTTGGACTTGTGGCGGGTCGACCACCCTACCCACTGAGCTGCATCATGTCTGCTTACATTTTCTATAACATGAAGCCTATATTTTGATTTGATTTGAATATTTTATTATTGTGTCATGCATTAGCATACCCAGCCCACAAGGCCTTACAAGACACCATTATAAAACACAGAAAGACCAAAAACCGAAAATAGATGCTAAACAATAACATTAACGATATAAACCATCCTGACGTTTCATCCAGGCTTTAGAAACAAAAGATGCCAACTTATAAACATTAAAGGAAAACAAACATTCCATCCTGACCTCATCATTACTCCAAAATATTTCAGGGTTTTGAGCAAACAGTTCATTTACAAAAGGTACTCTCAGTTCATCATAGAAGAGACAGTATAAAAGAAAATGAGATTCATTCTCCTAGGTCACACAGTTAACACAGTCTCTGTTCCTCTGGGATGTTCTTAAATCTGCCAACCTCAAGTGCCAGGGGAAGGAATCCCATTCTTAATTGGGCAACCAAGGATCTCTGATTTCTTGGTAAAATTGTTTTAACATATAATTCTGTTTCATAATTATGCTTGATCTGGATATATGTCCGTAATTTTGGTTTTAACATTATATCATTTAACCATTTTTCATTGAACGCGACAAGTAACTTTTTTCTAATTTTGTTGATGCTGCATGATCAATTATTTCTATAGATATACTGAAAATCGGCTTCTTCCAAGACAGCTTGAATCTCTGCAGCCCATGGAGAGTTCTGAACTTTACTCCACTTTACTACAATCACTGACTGCAATGCAAATTATCTGCAGATTTTCTATGCTCTTATAAATATATCACCAAGTATTTCATTTCTCTTGTATTTATAAATCCCCTATTTAGATAGAAGTCGTGTGTGACACAGGAACCCATTTATCTGCGCACTATGGCATCCCTGGAAGAAGAGCTGACCTGCTCTGTGTGTCGAGACAACTTCAGCCATGCCCACCCCCTGCCATGTGGTCACAGCTTCTGTCCCGCCTGCATCCGTGATGCCTGGAGCAGCCAGTGTGAGGGCAAAAATCGCTTCACCTGCCCACAGTGTCAGGAGGAGCATGGTGATGTTCTGTGTGACTGCTGCCCTCCTGAGGAAGTGGCAGGGCAGCCACCACTGTTGGCTGTCAAGACCTGCCTGAGATGCGAAGTGTCAATGTGTGCCCAACACCTTCAACCCCATCTAGAGAGACCAGCATTTAACACCCACCTATTGGTGGATCCGCTGGTGGACCTATCCCAGCGAAGGTGCCCGAAACACGAAGAGGTACTGCGCTACTACTGTGCCGACGAGAGGGTGTACGTGTGTAGTGACTGTCTGCTGGAGGGAGGCCATGCTCAGCACAAAGTGAAGGCACTGAGACAGGTGGAAGAGGATCTGAAGGTCAGCTGAGAGACAATTGTTCCGTTATGTTTGTGTGTGCATGCATGAGTATGCCATTCCTGATATATATGTGTGATTCCACAGGTCATTCTTCAGACACTACTCAGAAAAGCAGAGGAGAAGATGAAAGATGGAGAGCGAATCCTAATGGAGCATGAGCATATTGATTACACCATGGCTGTGAGTAAAAATTTACTTTGAGCACCCAGAAGATTTAGTTACGCAGCAATATGGCTGCTGCAAGAACTTCTGGGCAAGATCCCTGAAATTGGTGTTGCAAGAATCAAAATGCAGTTGTATTTTAACCTTTGACCTCAGAGCATGATTGGCCCACACATACAGTATACCCTGCGTTCCAAATCACATACTTTTTCTGTATACTCTACTACATACTAAAGCATGCAGGTTTGCATAGTACAAAATGTAATTGGATGTATTAGGACATCCTGGTATTTTTGGCATACTGCATTTGACATGCATGTATTGGGACATCCTAAATATTTTCCTGGCATACTAAATAGTATGGAAGTATGGGTATTGGAACGCAGGGATAGTGAAAGTGTGATTGGCTGTGCGCAGTTGATGGGCCGGAGAATCGCAACACATCCCTTTCCGCCATCCAAATCCTACCGATTACTCTTATTGGCTGTTCATATTTGCTGGCTCCGCCTAACAGCCCAGGTTTTGTAAGGCTTCCCTCCCAAAATGCAACTCTCTCAGTAGATGTTATGTTAACCCTTTACTGCCCAAGTTATAATAATCCTTTCCATGTACAACCCTCCAACTGGCCTCCTACTACAGTTGATTTTCTCCCCTTTGGTTTGAGTATGTCTGAATCAAAGATCTGTCAGAAACCACCAATCTCTCCTGACTGGTGGCAGGAGTCTCTGAGGCAGGATGACAGCAAGGTGGAGCGGATGGGCTCAGACCTTCAGGCCCAGGTGAGGATGCTTGTGTCCGCTCTAAGGGACATCACCAGGAGGGAGAGACAGCAGGTCATAGAGCGTGTGCATGAAGACAGTGCCAAGGTGAGAGATGACATGAACCATACACTGAGCATCCAGCACTACCTAGCCTCACTGCTGGTGGAGACGGACCCGTTCCTGCTCGTCTGGGTAAGATTTAGGTCACAGAAAGTGAATTATAGTAGAAGTAGTAGGATAGCAAGTTTGAATAATGATTATACAGTGATCTTTGTTTTGTGGAATTTGTTATTTCGCCATGTGGCATGGCTCGAATGATAGTAACGTCAGTCTGTTGGCCCATCAATTTGTCCCAGGCTGATATCAACAACTGTTGAATGGATTGTAATTCAATTTTATCAAGATATTCATGGTTTTCAGAGGACACATTTGACCTATGTTGGTAATCTCTTGACTTTACTCTAGAGCCACCAAGAAGATGACATTTTTAGTTTTGAGTGAAATAAGTCAACAATTGCCTTAATTTTTTTACGGACATTCGGGTCCACCCTATGACGAATTCTCATTACTTTGGTGATCAAGTTTTCCTTTGACACTATCTTCAAGTCAACATTCAATGTGTCCAATACTAATAGTTTAGGACACTGACATGCTTAATTGAACATGGTAAACAGTATATATGCTTAACAGTAACATATGTTAAAAATGTTACACTGCATTAGCATTAAGCTAAATCACTTCCGTAAGTATAGAGTATAGCCTAGCAGTAGAATAGTATTGTTTGATTTCGTACCTCTGTCTTGGTAAATGTAAAATTAAATATGTTTCCCTATGTGGCAAATCGCAATGATCTGGCAGAAACTGAATGGAGGATAATTTTGATAAGTTGTGCACATTGCTGTCATCAGGGGGTAGGGGATTCAAAGCCCCTGAAAACAGATTGTCAGTGTTTCTTTGTAGTTTGTATTACTAATGAGCATTTTGTACTCTTTTGTATGACGTGTACCATATATAAAAGCAGCTGCTTGATGATTGGCAGCTTAGATGAAAACTAACTGGAATGTTGTTACGGAGTAAATTCAACCCATAGAAGATGCTCTCATCAAACAGTTTTTTGTTATTAGTATATATGAATCTGAAGAATAGCAAGTTTTCAAGAAGTATTCTTATTAATGTTGTATAAGCTCGTGTATTGAGTAAAAAAGATGGTAGTCCTATGTGCAGAATCTACCTAATATAATGTTGAAGGCCACAGATGTGGTTAGCTATGTTTGAATGAGGGCTCTTGTCATTGTTAACTTATCGTGCTGGGCCGATTCACAGGGACATTTGTAATTATTTCAGTGAATGTCTCGTTTTATGTCATGTTTTTTTAAAAGCTGTCCTTGACTATTCTTTCCTAAGGCCTTTCAATCAGATGACACAAAGTAAGTCCATATTAGGTCAATGGTACTATGCTATGGTAGGTCCTCAGGTAAACTTAGGCCAGGACTTTAGTTGTGTTTGTTGGAAGGCAGTCTAGATGAAAGCAGTTTTTAAAATTACCTTTTAATATGCCTTTAATTCATTTGTGCTCATTCCTTAAAAGCCAGATAGATTCCCTCCTGCGTACCTTGTGCCTTTGTGTTCCAGGTTGCTAGCCGAGCTGAACAGCCCACTGTTTGTCCCTGCTACCGTCACTGTAGACAGGAAACACATCTTGGAAGACATGGAGAGCAAGTATCGAGAGTTCATCACCGCCACCCTCCGCTGCCTCAGTGAACTCAAGAGGGAGCTCTGTGAGTGGCAGATGGGTGACCCACACGCGCCATGTGCATTTATTCAACTTTCCCTATGGATTTGTGTGACAGTTTGTGAAATACGCTTATTCACTTTCTTGGCAAAAGTAAGCGAAGAAGACTGATACCACTCATATATTGTCCGTTAAAAATATGAAGCTACAGCCAGAAACAGGGAAACAGCTAGGATGGCTCAGTCCGAAATCTTTCAGGCTAGCTGTTTTCCGCTGGTTCCCGGTCTTTACGCTTAGCTAAGCTAAGCTGCATGTCTCCTGGCTTAGCTTTATATTTCACAATATCAACGTGAGTGTGGTATTAGTGTTAAGTGATCTCTGAAAATGACAAATGCCATGGATGATTACTTCATCTTTCAAATATTGATAAACTTTTTTTTGTTTTATATTTTGTATAGGCCTAGTATAAAGCACTAAGTGGTTGTATCTGTGTGGTTACTAAGACTGTACATGGATGGTTGAGTTTATAAATATATATATTTTTAATTGTTTTCCCTGTCTTACAGTAACCAGTGCCTTGACCCTGGACACTAACACAGCCCATCCTCTGTTGAGCATCTCTGATGACCTTCGCTCAGTGACGAGGGTAAAAAACCGCCTTCCTTGCACTGCTCACCCCGAACGTTTTGACCACTGGCCACAGGTCCTCGCCGTCCAGACCTTCTCCTCTGGGACTCACTACTGGGAGCTAGAGGCTGTTGGATTCTGGGATATCGGCGTGTGCTATAGAAGTGTGGGACGGAAGGGGAAAGAGGCCAACGCCTTTGGGAACAACAAGGTATATGTGTGCCCACAGCAGTTGGTTTAAAACGCTCAACTATTTAAAGATGATACATGTCACATTATAGCATTCATTTTATGTTTTTTGTTACCAAATGAAATGAGTGGGAGCCTCCGTTTAATGCCAGTGGTATTTGTACTGCCAGAGTTTTGACCACATTTCCCATGAACTCTTCGCTGACATAACTAAGATGGTTTTGTCTGGCTTCAGAGAAAATTAAAAGGTTGTTTTCAAAGATTTTTCCTTTCAATTTTTTTTCATTCAGTCATATCTCAGAAAATAAAACTGTTCGTTTGCACTCAATAAAAGAACACTCCTTTGTGCTGTAAAGCAACTCAACATTTTTGCATCAACATTTTACAGGGTTGCCTCAAATTACCACAGTAGGCCTGTATCTTAAAATGTACTCTCCACTAGCAAGTGCATTATTTATTTTAATAGAATTTTGAGAAAATCTGCAAAAAGAAATGGAGGTAAACAGCAGATTGTACTAGTACTTCTTTTCCAGGCAGGTTCCATTAAACCATTGCAGACGAAAAGGGCACACACAATAAGAGTATATAATAAAGAGAGAACCATTCAAAACCTCCGATGGTGAAAACATTGTAGAAGACATTTATCTTCACGTTAATTGGCATTTACAGTCTCATTATGGCGCCCCACAGATCAAATGTTTTCATTGGTGGATGTTTAATTCACAAGCTTCATATTTCAATGTATTTATTTTTACACCTAAGATGTAAGGAAAATTGTTATTCTAGTTTAAAATGATTTAAACCATTACAACAAAAACGTGTTACTCCCATTGAAAGGCCTATGTTCAATTCCCAGGTATCGTGGAGCTTGACACAGCAGCATGACAGGAAGTTGGCTGCCTGGCACAACCGCAGGAAGGTCCGCCTCACGTCCCAAATGACTGGAAACCGAGTTGCTGTCGCGGTGGACTACGGCACGGGCACCATCACCTTCTCAGAGGTGGGACCGTCGGGCAACCTGAAACATCTCCACACTTTCTCCACCTTGTTTACTCAGCCCTTGTGCTTGGGCTTTGGACTCTACAAAGCTGAGCTCCATAGCCGAATAACTATTGTCAAAGTGTGAGAATGGAGGACAGGGAAAACAATGCTGATGGGCACTGGGCCGGTTCAACTCAGACAAAGCCATGAAGACAAAGTGGAGTTGATTTTTTTTTCTCCACTTCTGGAACCACACAACCCTGTGATGAAACTTTTGCCGTAAGCCTCTGTGATATTTCTCTCCTCCGATCTTGAGCTAAGCTCTTCTTGGTCCTCAATAAAGAGAGAAAAACGTAGCTCCTAAGACTTTCCTCAGCTGACATTGACATGGAAATGATTTCCAGCAGAGAAAAGGGACAATGGAACATCCAATGAGTGAAGATGAGTGCATTCTAGTGGGACAGCAAATGAAGAAGCTCCTTTGAAGGAGCACATACATTTGTTTTCATAACAAAACTGCAAGATTGCTATGTCCTTTTGAAAGTGGACACTTGTCCCACTCCTTTCTGCTGCATTTCTGGTGGTCTACCTCAGTTTGACTGAAACTGAATTTTGTGAATACCAAATTAGGAACTTTGGCATTATGTATGTATGTCCAGGCATGTTTATGTGTTCATATACTAAAAAAAACACCAATAAAAGGAAATTGATGTAAACATCCTGCTCATCCTTATTTTGCTATAGAGTCTTAGAAAAGAAGCTACTTATCTACAAAAAGCATCAAGTGTTTTCCAGTGAAGGTGCACAAGAAACAAAAGGAGCACTTTATCCTTTTTAACTCGCCTTGAAGACACACTGAAGGAATCACTGATTTGATTGTATAGTAAAAAGGGAAAACAACTGTCACTCACTCCCTACGTTTGCTCTTTGAAGCAGCTCAGATATCCAATTATTTTGCCATTTTTCTTTATTTAACTGTAAACGTGAGTGGGCGGATGTAAGGGTGTGAGAGAAGCAGATGGAAAGGAAGGGGGGTGGCTGAGAGAAAGAGAGAGAGAGAGAGAAAGACAAGGAAGGAGAGCGAGAGAGAGACGGATCAGAGCTTAGTCTGTCTTGCTCACGAGCAGACTGGCTGCCGTGCTGTGAAATAATGTGATGGAGGAGCTAGAAAACAGGGATTCTTGACCATATTACGCTACTTCAGCCGGGAGGAAACAACTGCCTTCACCTGATATGGAGAACAAGACTGTTCAGACGGAAACAGGTGATCATCTCTTTTTAATAATTACTCGTATTGTACTGCACAGCAAAACAAAACAAAACAAATTCTGTCAGCGTATTCTAAAAGGATGTCTTTTTAAGCTGAATAATTGATCATTTTGCAATAACGTGAATCCTCCCCCAACCAACAAGCAGATGTACTTACATATGTGTGATGGAATCAGTTTAATTCAAAGGGATGTTTTCACACATCTAGTTCAAAGATAGAAGAATGGTATTAAAACATTTAAAATGTAGTGTTTAAAACGTAATGGCCTCGATCACTAGATTACTATGTCTGTGTCTTAAACAACAGAGCGAGGTTGTTCACACTGGAGAGAAAAATAAAAGAACAATGCACTAAGTGATTTTAGTTTGTTTTAACTGTAAAGCTACTATATGTGTGTCTGTGGGCGTGAAAAAAAAGCACAAGTGAGAGAGAGAGAGAGAATGTGTGTTTGTTGTGTGAGGGAATGTGTGTTGAGCAGTGTTGGGGAGGCAGGGGGTGTTACGTGTGAAAGGCAGATGGTCACACAGTGGAGTTGTTCCCCCACTCCCTCTCTCTTTCTTACTCCCTTCTGGGTCCTACATCTTTTCCCTGTCACCTTTCCAGAATCTTACCTCATCGTTTTTTTTTGTTTTATTTTTATTTATTTATTTATTTTTAATTTTTTTCTTACTTTCTTTCCTCCACCTCTCCTCAGCATCTTCTATCTTCTCATCCTTCCATCCATCTATCTGTTGGAAGTTTGATCCTGGATCCTCACTGACTTTGCTTCACTTTTTCTTTTCCCAGACCCTATCTTCCCCTTTCCAGCTACTCCTCTTCTGCCTTCTTGTCAGGCTCTTCTGAAGAAGAAATCAGCTTGAAAATACCAAGAGATTCTTCCTTTTTTTTGTTGGGGTGATTGACATCCTGGTCCCTGCTGACACAGCAAGTAGGACACTGAAGAGATTTGGGGATTTTGCGGGGGAAACAACAAAACTAGAAAGAAACACAAAAAGGCAATGATTGAAAGATATGGCAAAGGATCAGTTTTGAGTTTTTCTCTGATAATAATTTAACCCTGCAGGTGGTACCAGCCAAAACCACATAGAGGTTAAAGTTTGGAATATTTCAACAAAGACCATTTGTTACACTATAATGTTTGTTTTCATTTCAAGTCGTCCAAAGTGACACTTATCTGCGGTAGAATCGATCGGAGATATTCCTCTTAACATCCCAGGGTTCGGTCATGCATCCCAGGGCAGTCTCCCTCGACATCCTCATGCTGTTGGTTGTGCTCCTGTTGTGGGGGCCTATGGAGTCCAGGGCCCAGAATGACACAGAGCCCATCATCCTGGAGGGGAAATGTCTGGTGGTGTGTGACTCCACTCCTTCCTCTGAGCCCGCCGGTAGCGCCCTGGGCATGTCGGTCCGCTCCGGCTCCGGACGGGTTGCCTTCTCCGCCAGCCGCCAGACCAACCACGAGCCCACGGACATGAGCAACCGCACCATGATCATCTACTTTGACAATGTGAGCATGGGACTGTCCTTAAAGTTGGAGTCAACCATTCTGGAGAACACTTGTTGTCAAAATCACTTTTTTTGTCACAATCAGTGAATATCTCCTGACAATCCACTACCTGTCCGTACTGTGTGCCCGCTGAAAATAACTTGTGTTATTACATAGCCTAGGCTCTGTAAACGGGTATGTAAACAAAAGGGGCCCGCTTTAGCCAGCGAAATGCCCTCAAACAGAGCCTAGGCTGTCTGTTTGTCAACACAGTATTTATTTCTCAGCGCGCACACACACAGGTTGCGGACCATGAGGAGATGTTTTCAAAACAAGTATTCTCCGGAATCGCTGACTGCACCTTTAAGTTTCAGCAAGCCATTTTGCTGTTCAAACACAGACTGTAAACACAAACACACACTGTAGATTCAATTGAATTCAATTATGGTTGTTGTTGCACAGTGTACAACGATATTACATTTCTTTAGTGGTTCATCTTCGGAATCTCCCAATTTCACAGAATAGAATATTTTTCCAGCGTCATGATGAAATGTGATGAAAAAACAGCTTCTGGGGCTGTATTTCAGGCAGAAGTCTTCTGCCAATAAGATACGATTACAGTATGTCTGTAATCGTAATAAGTGTAAGAAAACAACTTAGTATCTTTGGAAAAGTGTAACAGGTTACTCCATGGACTAAAAATAATGACCCAGGGAACCTGGAGTGAGGAAGTATGTAGCTAGAAATCTTTGTACAATAGCTACTTTTTATCACTGGACTTCCAAGGCTGTTTTTCTGCTATACCTTATAAACAATATGCAGCTGGCATGTGTATATCACACATCACCTTCTCTTCCTTCTCTCTCTTCCTCCCTTGCTATTGGTTCAGATTTTGGTGAACGTCGGCACTCACTTTGACCAAGAGAGCAGTGTCTTCCTGGCACCAAGAAGAGGCGTGTACAGCTTTAACTTCCATGTCGTAAAGGCCTACAATAGACAAACCATTCAGGTACGATACCTCAACCATGCCCCCTTATGGCTTTCATTTGCAGTGGACAAGATGCACTCTGACCCCTTTATTTGCTCTCTCTCTCTTAGGTCAGCCTGATGCTGAACGGCTGGCCCATGATTTCAGCTTTCGCAGGGGACCAGGATGTGACCAGAGAAGCTGCCACTAACTCCGGCCTGCTGATCATGGAGAAGGGGGACAAGGCTTACCTCAGACTGGAGAGAGGCAACCTGATGGGAGGCTGGAAGTACTCCACCTTCTCTGGGTTCCTGGTCTTCCCCTTGTGAGGACGGCGGAGGGAGAGCAGGCTGACATAGGCTATTGGAAGGGCGATAGGACTGGGAATTGGATACAGTTGTATTGAGAATGAGTGAGAGAATTAAAAAAAGGGAAGCTGTAGAAGAATAGAGGAAGGCAAGGCTTCAACCTGTAACTCTTTATACGGTGCATGATGCAAAGATTAGATGAAGCTTGTGCAAATTAAGGCGAGACACTGCAGGTGACTACAGTAGGGTCATTTTTCAACTTAAATATAAATATCATCATGAGACTTTGCCAGTTGATTACTTACATTGAAACAATTATTTCTTGTATTACATTTTTTTCAGAAATGTTTGAATAAATATGCAAATTTGGCAATATATAACTCATTTTGTGTATTATATCTCTTTAATAACCAACAACCTAGATGTAAGTTAAACCCAGAGTAAAACAACTTTTTTTTTTTTTTTTTTTACAACTTTATGGAACGTTATGTTATTATGGAAAGTTTGGTTGATGGTAATGCTTCAGAAGTGGAAATTGTTGATTGTTTTGAAAAAAGCTAATGTTGGGATAGTGGCTTTTAAAGATGGTTTGTTGTATACGAGAAATATAAAGATACAAACAGACAAGGTTTAGTAAAAGAAACACCTAAATGTAAACTCTCAAAATGTACCAGTGTTTGAAAAACTATGGTTTTGCCTGCAGTGTCTGGCCTTAAATGAATTCACACTTGAAACCAAAAGGAAATGAGGGGAAACAAAGAGGTAAAAACATTCAGTGACATTAGTTCTG
The DNA here is from genome assembly GCF_949987685.1 of Ammodytes marinus. NCBI lineage: Eukaryota > Metazoa > Chordata > Actinopteri > Uranoscopiformes > Ammodytidae > Ammodytes > Ammodytes marinus. The sequence goes on along the minus strand of NC_137213.1, from coordinate 7,736,640 downwards.
TTTCTATGGATGAATATTTGTTGGGTTTGTATCAGAGTTATTTTATCCGTGACATAATTATAAAGTAGCCATGTGCAATGTGGGCTTCTGTAGTAAGATTATGTGTTTTCTTCCCCTATTCACTGCTGTGCCCCACCTGGCATCCATATAGCTAACAAACTTGCAAATGTTCCCTTTATTCTGCTGGTTTGTATGAATGATGCTCCTCATATGCCTGTTAGTCTCATGCAAGTGTTTATTTCCACTGACATTTCTATTAAAGAGGAAATTATAAAACAAAAAATGTGGTGTTGGCTGTCACATAATCCTAAACATGTTAAGGTTTATATGAATCAATGCTAGATTAACACTCAGAAATAACTGATTTAAAGCTGTACTATGTTAGGGCGTGACGGTTTAATCTGCTCATGCAGGGCCGGGCCTATCCCTCCTCTCGTGGTGATCTACCCCAGTGCCACGACATGGCAGCTGTTTGTAAATATAGCTCTCACCAGCAGAGTTGGCATTGGCATGGCCCAGGCACGACCAGCATGGGGCAGAGTGTAAGAGTGGTGGATAGCGGATACTCCTCGCAGGGCCACAGACAGATGGAGGCTTTGGCGAGCAGGAAGGCTCCTCTCTACAGCGCTGCCATGGATAAGGAGCGTGGTGCGCTGTCACATATAGTCACTTATGCTTCCCTGGTTCATAACTCCCACCCCTCTCTCTCACTCTGTTTTCATGTCTCTGTCAGTCTGTCTTATATCATATGTTCATGCGTTGAGGACAGGCCAGTGAGGATTCCTGGAAATAGAGAACCAAGAAACATTAATGAATGGTGTCATATTAATGCACTGCTTGAGGGACCCACATAAGCTACAGATTCCTAGTGCACATTAGGTTTACGGGAATATAAACAATTATAATTTTCTTTGGGAATTTGCACTGCTAAAATGCAATATCATCTGACATGATAATGGTGTTGGCCTGGACTTTATATGGTCCTGATGCCCTGTCATGTAGAAAAATCTAGTTGCGATTATTTCTGCTTATTTTCTAATTTTCCTAAATTACATTTTTAACCCTTGTGTCACCTTAACTTTTACTGCACCTTCATTACCCTATGGGACAAAAACGTCCCCTCCCTTTAAACTGCCCTAAAAACATTATACAGTAATATTTTTTTCTTCTTTTTTTTAAAACCTTTTATCCCACTTGACCTCTTTACATATATATTAAATATTCATTAATTGTCAGTTGCTTTTGACCCTTTTAATTCCAGTTTCTTTGATGATGTCAACAAAGTACTGTGAACCTGCAGCCACCTGAAAACCCACAAATTGCACCTTATAGCTGCACACATATGCATGCGCACAAAGACATACACACATACACACACAGTCATTTCACAACACACAGACACAACACTAAGGTATCCATATGGATCCACACTTTCCATTAATTTCTCATATTTCTTATGTTTAGGCCTGCACCTCGGGAAAAAAAAATTACGAAAAAGTACAAAAATGGTTTTAGGGAGCATATTTGATCCTCAGAAAAAACAGGGGGAAATAAATGATTGAGCTAGATAGGGCTAAAAAAGCAATTTTGGTGTCTTAAGTTTTGGATTATTGCCTAATATCATCAAATTCACATGTGTTTGTCATCATGGCTATGGTTTGAAAAAACTAAGTTTTTACAGGATTTAATGCTTTCAAATTGGGGCATTTTTTCAATACAAGTTTGAGTTTGTAAAGTTTGGCTGTGTGTACACAAACACACACACTATATTTCCTCAATACACACATATGCACCACACACTAGCATCCCTACCAACACACTCACACCATTTAGGTTGATTTTTTTTCTTCTATTGCACTGTGGGGGGCAGGACCGACAACCTGGAAAATTGCTTGTAATTCAACCCTATGCCAAATATAAGGAAATGGCTCAAAATGGTGATGGTGTTGAAAATTATACATTTTTATGCTTTGTGTCTAGGATGAAAGCAAAAAATCATTGAAAAAAATATTTTATGCTGTAATGACAGCAGGATCAAATTGGTAAAAAAAAAAAAGAGGCCATTTTGAATGGGAGTCAATAGGGGACAAAAACGTCCTTAGGGAGCTGAGAGGGCATAAAAAGTGTACAGCCTTTATTATAGATGGTACAAAGTTGCTGAGTATAAATTCACAAAATATTTGAAGAAGAAAAAAAATCCCTGGCCAAAATGTATTCAGTTAACATAAGCACAGCCAAAGTTATACACAAAAAAGAGCGTAAAAAAAATGCAAAAGGACAAAAACGTCCCCAAGAGCACCTAAGGGTTAAGCATTAAGATATAAGTAGCCTATGATGGAACTTGGCCAATAAAAACTGAAAAAAAAGAAAAGGTCAAAATGGCTGACAATTATATTTTAGTGCGCTAGAGGGCGCCATATCAAGCAGCACTGAATTACTCGTTTAAGCATACAATTCATCACGTTGGAACCTAGAGGAAAGCCATTATTGATACCTCAAAGTCTAATTATACTCAACAAAACGCATAGGGCCTACATGTGTCCACGGGGTTGTGGGTGATTATTTTTTTAGAAACTAATGAAGCAATATGAGTAGATGAAGATGATTTCTGAGCAGTGGCCACTGTAATAAAACCCTGAAAAAACGGTCAGTGTCATTCACAGACAGGCCTGTTGGGTTGTGCACTCCATTAACCCTTGAAGACGATTAAAACGCCGTCTATTTTCCTCCAGTTTGCTCTGAAAGACCTCCGCTTTTTAATGTCAGCATCCATGGCAATAAAACAGCGATGGTGAAGATCACTCAGTCAAATGGTCTCAACTAGGCCGCATTTATTGTTCTCTCAATCTAACTATGGCTCCCATCCCGCCCAGAAGCGACCGCGCTTATGAGGGATGGCTCTTACAGCCAATGAGATAGCCGTTTGCTGCCGGGCAGGGAGGGAATGGACCAATCGTCGTTTGAGAACGTCCGAGGGGCACGCTTACTACGCTTTCTCTGGCAAGAATGTTAGTTCCTGCTCTTCCCTGGCCGTTTCCTGTAATCGTACAGTGTTGTGAGACGGAGAAAGCCATGTGTGTCGATGCAAAGGTAAATTTAGCACCCCCAAATGTATTACTGTGAGTGTTGGGGCAGTGGATATGATGGTTATCTTCAGGTATTTTTGCCGAAAAACAGACGCAGACCAAGCGAAACAGTATTGCGGCCTAACCCGTGTCTGAACGTTGACGGGCAATGGTTATTGTGGCACGTTGCTTTGGTTTGGTCCGGTTTGTTGATGAGATTGAAAGAGTCCGGCGGACTGAATGGTTGGTAGTAAATGACAGAGAAGCGAGGTAACACTTTTAAACATTCAATACGCCGTGTTTAAAAGCCCAATTGTGTTTTCGTGGCCACCAAGGCTTTTGTAATAGGCACATCTTGGTCGCGACACGAGCTAATGCTAGCCGACGGTTTTGTGAGAAAGACTGCAACATACGAGAGGAGAGCATCCTAGCTGTCCAGCATCAGTACCCTGCTCCTCTGACTTCACTACTAACTAGTTTATTTAGCTGAATCTTCTCTGGGTAGTCCAGCTCAGTGTATTATCAATAATTTATTAGCCGACTGCTTTTAGTTTCTTTCCTAAACCTTGAATGTCACATTGAGTCCGTTTTCTGGACCGGGTGGCCACAGGTTAGAAGTTATATCCAAAAACAATGTTTTTGCTTGGAGTAATAAGTAATTGAAACTTTAGTTGTTATTGTTGTTGTTGTTGATAAATGAATGACTGTTGTGATCAACCTAACTCAAAGTCGATTCAACATGATCATGTCGGTCACAGACTTAAATAATTAATATGGTAAGTGTGTTCAAATAAAAGTTGTCTGTAATTTAGTAAAATACGCCCTTTGTTTTCTAAGAAATATAAGAAAAAAAATTGGAGCAGAGAGGGATACAATAACCAGTAGTTACAGAATATCTTATTGCCACATTGTACTCTTAGGGCGCACTCACACTAGTGCCGTTTGCCTGTTCCGTGCTCAGCACGATTCAGCACGATTCCCCCCCCTCCCCACTCCCCCCGCAGGCCCGTGCTCACACTGCTCGTGGCCTGGGCACACTTGCACCTTGCCTACGTCACCGTGCACGTTTAGGATTTGGAGCTTAGTCTACTTGTAGGCTATACGACTGTTTGTGAATATTTTCATCCGGCCAAATTTGCATCAAATATTCCACTTCCACATTAGAGCAACGAGAATCCTTAAGCTATTGTTTTTTTTTAAATGTAGTCTTGACGTAATAGGTCGCGGTGGACAGTCTCATATTTGTGCAGCACGCTGTTTATTATTAATATAACGGCCCGTCATCAGACCATATGTATCCGGATGGTTTTGTACACATCGATCGCTCCATCAAATCCAAGTCAGAACTTTTTGTATGGGCAGAGATCGTTTTTTTAAGTGTCTTTATAAAGTTTCTTGTTAAACCTTAGTGTAGGCTACTGTTTCCTTATCACCGGGCTGCGGTGTGTTGTTTTGGGTGCGTCTCCACCGCCATGCGTAAATGCAGTTATGACAGCTGACGGGAGGAAAAAGAAAAAAAATCATCTGACGAACGTGAGTAAACACGAAAACCTTTTTGCTGTGCTTTCTGAGCCGACCTAATTAGCTCTCTCCCTCTTTTATTAGCCCACACCTAGGCTTACACACACGTTAATTCTCACACATTATAGCTACAAGTCCAAGTGGTGGGCAATTCTGGTGCCGACTAGTAAGGCAGCGGACGTTAACGGACAATGCATCCTTAATAAATTCACGTCAGGAACGCCGCCTGTGCGCTTGCTTGTGCGCGTGTCATCTCATTAGCATCTGTACTTTGGCCACGGCACACCTCTCCCAGGTGTGCCGTGGCCAAGGGGCTGTTCCGTGCTGGAATACGGATGGCGTGGTCACACTAGCCAAACGTTCTAGACTTTAGTATGCTAATGAGCTTTGGCACGGGGCCGCGGCCCTAGTGTGAGTGGCCCCTTAGACCAGATTGTTCTTACCATTGAATGAAGCAAACCAACAGCTTTTGGGTCATTCATATCCAAGTAATTTACTTTTGCCTCATTGATCATCGATTCTCTTCTTTTACTAGCTCTTCACCTAAAATTTGAGAAGGATTGGACTGCCGACTATTTAGCTCCCATCTCGGAGTCTATTTAACGCTGTGCCCGTCTCCCTGTGTGGAGTGGGCAAGATGGCAGACCCCATCATGGACCTCTTTGAGGACACGCCCCTGTTTAACCTGGATGCTCTGCCGGACGACTCTTTCTCTCAGGGCTCCTCGGACCCCGTGGAGGAAGCCCTCAAGCTGGCGTTGGGCCAAGTTGACCCACCGACTGAGTCTGAGCTTACAGTCAACGCAGGCCTTAATGTTCCCGTAGCAGCTCCAGCCATCCCAGTTCAAGTCCAAATGCAGCAACCGGTGCAAGTGGCGACTGCTCAGACTGTTTCCATAGCTGCGGCTCCCACTGTAGCTCCGGCGCCTGTTAATACTATACCTCAGATCCAGGCCCGGACCACCATACCCATTGTGAGCAACGCCAGTGTGGCCACCAGTACCACTGTCCTGCTGACTGTTTCCAACTCCCCGACCACGACCACCACCGCCACCACGCAACAGTTCTCACAGATAACACACCAGCTCACTCCGCAGCAGTTAGCCGCCATCACACAGCAGGCGGGTGGTAAAATAGTCATTCTAAAAGGTCCCCAGGGTCAAGCCCAGGTGTTGCAGACTATATCAGGAGCCACGGGCCAGACCACTGGAAAGGTCATCCGAGTGTTGTCTGGCACTCAATTTAAACCCGGCATGTCCATACTACAAGGGGGGACAGTCTTGAATCAGCAGGGACAAGCTCAAGTCAAGGTGGGTACTGCGGGGGTGCAGAGGCTGCTGCAGTCTCCCAACGGGCCAGTCAAACAGATGCTGCTCACCTCCATGCCCCAGCAGACGCAAGGCCAGCAGGTTCAGGTGCAGATGGCACAAGGCCAAGTTCAGCCCCAAGCCGGCCAGATCCAGGTACAAGGCCAGGCGGGTCAGATCCAGCTCCAGCCAGCCATGCAGGGCCAAACCCAGGTAAGCCCCTGGGGTGTAAATTGCTGGTTACATCCCAATATATTAGATAAAATAATCGGACAACGATATGATATTAGACGATATCGCAAAGTCTGTCACAATATGACTTCCATTTGATTTAGGGGCCTGCATTCGATATGAGACGATGTCATATGTCCATTTAAGACAACCTGTTACATTTATATCGACTCACAAAAAACAACTCAAATATGATTTTACCTTTTTGATTTTTGAGCTACAGATAATTAAATTAAAAATAACAAATATTTTAGTGGAAATAGTGTCACACAGAGATATGCAGAGAGACTGTCAAAATGAAAGCGTACATATCAAAGACAGCAAAAGCTGATGCTGGAGTGGTTTTCTGGTTTGCTCATTGTTGAAGAGTTTCTCAAGCTGTATTTTCAGGTCACTCTCTTTCCTGATTGTCATACTCTCCTTGTGTGTATGTGATTCCAGGGTGGAGAAGCAAAGCGGATCACCCTGGTTCTCCAGCAGGCCTCCCAGGCTGGCACAGCCGGTCAGCAGCTCACACAAGTCCAGCACGTTCAGACAGTCCAAGGGGGTCAACAGCAGCAGGGCCAAGCTAGACTCGTGCTGGGTCAGCTCCCCGGAGGCAAACTGGTGCTCCAAGGAAGCCAGCTAGCTGCTCTGACCCAGGCCCGGGCTGGAGGTCAGGCTGGAGGGCAGCCCAAAGTCCTCACCATCCAGCTCCAGGTGCAGCAGCAGCCCAACCAACAGGGAGGAGTTAAGGTGAGAAACAAGTGTTTCACAGTCTGACGTACACGTCATTTCTTTTATTTTTTTATAAATAATTCCAAGTTCTGATGCTTTTCTTTTGTGGTGCTGCGTTATTCTAAGAAATTGTACAAACTCCCATTCATTTTCTATGAATGCAGCTGTGTTTAAGGTCTTGAATGTTACTGATATTGATCGAAGTAAAGGTTTTTGCAAGTACCTTCGATATTACCATTTGTTTGCTTGCTCTAAAGTTTTCAGACATCCCCCGTAGTCAATTATTGAAAATGCTGTATTCTGAAATCTTACCAGCTGTGAGCCCGAGATACCGCAACAAATGTGTCTGTGGGCCACCAATACTTTGTTTGCCAACATTTGTGTTGAGCTAGATTTTCTTTTTTCTTTTTTGAGAAACTAAGTTTCAAAGTAACTTAATAATGCATGTGCTATCTGTGACAGGGCACCACAACAGAATAGTCACTACTTATGTGTAGCTGGAACACATAAGTTCAAATGATGAACATTCCCACATTGGCTCTGCTATCTAGTATTCATTTGAAGTTGATTTTAACATTAGCTTCTTTTATTAGCCATAAAAAGACATTGATTGCTTTGATTAAGAATTTTTTTCCTGGGTCCTTTTTACATATGAGTAAATGGTTTCAGGTAAAAAGATCGGCATTGTTGGGGAGTGTGACATGACTTGTGTCTCTTTTCCCTCTCACAGTACCAACTGGTCTCAGGAACGGGCAACACTGGCAGCCCACAGATGCTGCAGATCTCACAGGGGCAAGGAGGACAGAGGGTTGCTGTGCCCATCAAAATGCTCCTCCAGCCACAGGTAGACCATCAGATATGCATAGACATTTTCTAATATTTTTAACATTACAGGATGGAGGCTAAGGGTTTTCTTCTGAAATGTGTCAGAAAATACAGAAATCTGCCTGTACCCCTGAACATTTTTATTTTCTTCCCTTTCTCACAGACGAGCGCAGCATCCTCGGTTGGCGGCACGGTGTCTGTGGTGAAGGTCATCAACACGTCTGCGGCAGGCCCCTCCACTACAACCACCACGCCGTCCGGGGCCATCCGTATCACCAAGGCCCCCGGCGAGCCCGCCTCTGTGCGACGAGTGGAGATCCTCTGCAAACAGGAGAAAGCAAACCGTATCGTGGCTGAAGCTATCGCCCGGGCCAAGGCACGTGGCGAGAAGAACCTGCCCAGAGTCCTCAACCAGGATGAGCTTCCGGCCACCCAGACCACCCCTGAAACGGGGGCCACTGTGACCGTGGTAACGACTGCTAAGAAAAAGAGCAGCGGCGGAGGAAGCAAGAAGAAAACTCCCGTCGCTGGAGGAGCCACGCCCAAGGCCGCAGGAGGGGGCAGCGCAAAGGCCAAAGTGAAGACCCCAGGAGGACAGACCGGGGTGGCTGGTGGCACAGTAGTAGCTGGTGGTGGGAACAAGAGCAAAAGCAAGACTAAGCCAAAGTACGTTTTATACATATGAAGAGAAGGGGAGGGATGAAAGAGAATCATTTGAATGTATAAAACAACATGTATCACTGTCCATTTGCTGCCACTTACGCCTACATTAAGCCTTTGTCTTTCCTCTCTTCCACCTTTCTGCAGCACTATTACGCTGGTGGGAGCAAAGAAAAGAAAGAGAAACGTGTCCTCGGACCACTCTGACGGGGAGTTGAGTCCCGCCTCACCCACTGCGCTGGAGGACGACTTGACCACGGTACAAACACGTGCATGTCACGTCATTGTGATTCAATGTTTTTGCAGAGTGGTGTTGCGTTAGTCGCACGTTAATTCTGACATTTGCCTCATCAAAACATTTTAGCTCTACGAAAACACTGAAGCCAGAAGTTTGTTTGGACCAGTTTTACTCTTGTCATTCTCAGCCCAAATGTCTGTTTGCTCAGAACTATAGTCGTTGTGGAGCCTTGTGCCTCCCTATGAGAGGGTTGACATGTCCATTTAACCTCTGGCACACGCTAATTCTTGAAAATCATGTTTGATCATGTGGTTATACTAGCCTAAATGGCACACTAGTCAATGTTAAAATGAGCATGGGAGGTGACTGATATATGTCTAGTGGTGCCTGGCATGCACACAGTATTGCACTGGTTCTTGTTCTTTTCTCATCCTACATACATTTGACATTGCACTGTTTGCACATGCAGATCTCATCTTACATCTGCTTGAATCTTTTTGCTTGACCTTTTTAAAAACACACTAAACATACGCCTCACTTTTGGCCAGCAGAGGCGCTCCAATCGCGTGCTGAAGAGGAAGAAGTACACAGAGGATCTGGACATCAAGATAACAGATGATGAAGATGAGCAGGAAGACGTAGATGTTACTACAACGGCCACAGCTGTTGCCTCCATCAGTGGTGGGACGGCAGCGCTGCTCAAACAGGAGCTGGAGCTGGATGCGGACGGACAGCCTAGCATGCAGTTCTTTGTGGTGAGTGTAGACATATTGTAACCATTTTCTGATGAGATTAAAGTGATTTTCCTGAAAGATGCACAGTGATTGAAATGTTCTGGGTTGAATTATACATAATGTGAATCTTAATTAAGACGATTGAAGGTGTGTAGGTCAACAGCTTACTCCTTTTTTTTTTTAACAGGAAAACCCAAGTGAGGAAGATGCTGCCATTGTAGACAAAGTTCTGTCGATGAGGTTAACCAAGAAGGAAGTATGTTGATACCAATTCTAATTTATTTCAATGTGATTCTTTATTTTATTTTATTTAATCTGATTTTGAGAATCGTAAAACAATTGTTCTTCTCTCCAAGGTGTGCCAGGGCCAGTACACCACTGTTGAGGAATTCTTTGTTAAATACAAGAACTAGTAAGTTTCGATATCTTGCTGCATACCTTTGGCCTTGGCACTTGACACTATTTCTTGAGGAAAGATCCAAATGAGTAAAACTTGGTTCTCCTGTTCCCAGTTCATACTTACACTGTGAGTGGGCCAGCATGCAGCAGCTGGAGAAGGATAAGAGGATCCATCAAAAGCTCAAAAGGTTCAGGGCCAAGCATGCACAGATGAGGCGCCTCTTCCAGGAGGTGAGGGGGAAGCAAATACTCAAACCTCTTATTTTACGATGGGGTCCAGCTGCTAAAACCATATCTTTGTGCATATCTTTGATGTCTCTTACCCTCTTGTTCTTTTTAGGAGGAGGAGCCTTTTAACCCAGACTATTTAGAGGCAGACAGGATCCTGGATGTTTCTAACAGTGTGGACAAGGACAATGGCGAGGTGAGATACCACGAAGTCAAGAAAGTCTTTATTTATTTTTTCTGAAATAGCTATACATTCAAGACGTGCTTTCATTGTTTCCCCCCCTAGCCTGTTATCTACTACTTGGTGAAGTGGTGCTCTCTGCCGTATGAGGACGCCACTTGGGAACTAAAGGAGGACGTAGATGAGGGCAAGGTCGAAGAGTTCAGCAAACTTGCAAGCCGACAGCCTCGCCTGAAGAGAACGGTGAGCAGTCCTACTAACTGCTGATATAAAAAGCAAGAAATGTATGAGGGAAAGGCGTGGCAACATGTTAGGAACCCGTGTAAAATAACAAGCATTCATCCCGTTTTTTTCTTCTCTCTCCTCAGACACGGCCGAATGCCACTGGATGGAAAAAGTTGGAGGAGTACAGAGAGTACAAGAATGCCAACACACTCAGAGAGTACCAACTAGAAGGAGTAAATTGGCTTCTCTTCAACTGGTACAACAGGTATAAATCACACACAGTCTCTATTCTTGTGTGGTAAAGTGCATTTTGATGCCACACAGTCAAACTGGATTAGTTGCTAAGGTTCTATAATGAAGGCAGAAGCTGTTGCAGTCGTTGAATTAGTATTGCGGTAGAGCATAACGTGAAGTAGGCGTAGTCTCGTCTATATTCTGGGAAAGGGTTTGGAATGATGCTTGTTAACTGCTGCTCCAAAAGCTTCACTAATTACTCTGTTTGTTGTCTCTCAGGCAAAACTGTATCCTAGCAGATGAGATGGGTCTGGGGAAGACCATCCAGTCCATCGCGCTGCTCTCTGAGATCTACGATGCTGGCCTCCAGGGCCCTTTCCTGGTCATTGCTCCCCTCTCCACCATCACCAACTGGGAGAGGGAGTTCGGCACGTGGACCCAGATGAACGCCATCGTCTACCACGGCAGCCTGGCCAGCCGACAGATGATCCAGCAGTATGAGATGTACTGCAAGGATGACAAGGTGGAGTTATTGATGACCGTATGATTGTTGTAGATTATGGTTACCGATGTGACACGTGTCTGATGAGACTTTTCATTCTGTTTACAGGACCACTTGATCCCAGGCGCTTACAAGTTTGACGCGCTCATCACAACCTTTGAGATGATTTTATCTGACTGCCCAGAGCTGAGGGAGATCTCCTGGCGCTGTGTGATCATTGACGAGGCTCACCGCCTCAAGAATCGCAACTGCAAGCTGTTGGACAGTTTGAAGATGCTGGATCTGGTGAGTTAACCACAGTCGAATTTGGATCTTACAACAAAACCAAAAAAAAGCGCAAACAATAAAGGATGTCTGCTTGTCCAAGAATCTCTCTTATGGTTAAGTGTTTCACTCAAGAAATACTTGATCTTTGAATTAACCCATTGATGACTATGGCAATCTAGGATGCATGTCCTTAATGCCTGTGGATTTTCTGAAAAAATAGTACGAATTGTCAAGTCTACCAAAACCTTAATATCTAAGCCTGCGTAGCACATAGAAACATGAAATAAAATACATTTAAAAGTTAAGGTTCACAGGTTTTATTTAAACATGCTCCCTTAGCGCTTACAAACCAACACATTTTTCAAAAAATCGTCAAAATTAGATGGGGGAGAAAAAAAAGAATAAATAATATAAAATATTTAAAAATAATGTGCTAAATGAGGTTATAATCCTGCTTCCTTTTAGCATGGGTAGTAGTGACTGAGTGTGCAGTGGAGGGATAAAGATAGACAGATATAGGAAAGAGAAGATAGCTTTATTTTATTATTTAGTTCAGTTATCACTGGCACCATAAATACGACTTCCCAGTACAACTGGAACGCAGACTGACTCCTGCTGTCGGAAGCCGATCAGCTGGTCCAAACGGCTGTATACCACGGAGATGAAAACAAAACTGAAACTTAACTATCGCCTGGCTGGGCTGAATTTGAGTTGGAGCAGCAAAATATAGCCTAAATTCATAAATATTGTTAATAAATAGATGCAATGTGTTGTGTGATTTTCGTCAGTAGTCTATAGTAGACCTTGATTCTGCGCTCCGAACGCCACTAACTGTTCTGTAATACACTATCACTGACACATCTTGCATATTTTTTTTATTATTTATTTATTTATTTATTTTTAGTTTTTTTGATTGGCGTGATTTTCGGCAAACCACACAACTTTTGGGTGGTCACGTGGTCTTAAAAAATCAACAAAACCCACCTCATGTGTATTTGAACCAATGACGGTGCATTCTATGTTGCGCACGCCATGAAAATTAGATAAAGTAACAATGCTGCGCAGCATCAGGCAGGAGATACAATGTGGCATCGCGCAGCAGCCGTCATCAATGGGTTAAATATAAAATGTTGCTTTTCCTTAATGCACTCACTTTAGCATTGGCTTAATAAGAACTTTTCCTCATCTGTTATGGTCATATGGTTGTTTATGTTTCTATAAATAACACAACTTTGACTTCTCTCTGGCTGATGAATATGTGGCCTCCTGTCTTCTTGCACTGTCTCTCCTCCCTCTGTGCTTCTCTGCTTACACTGTATTTGTGTTGTTTCTCCCAGGAACACAAGGTGTTGTTGACCGGCACTCCTCTCCAGAACACTGTGGAGGAACTTTTCAGTCTGCTTCATTTCCTGGAGCCTGCTCAGTTTCCCTCTGAGACCGAGTTCCTCAAAGACTTTGGAGACCTCAAAACAGAGGAACAGGTGTGAAAGATACACAATCATACTCCAACACACACCTGCCAGTGTTCTTTGTCTTGCACATCTGCACATTTAACTGGTATTACATAGGCGTCACTGAGCCCTTTCTTTTTTTGCCATAGGTTCAAAAGCTGCAGGCCATCTTGAAACCCATGATGTTACGAAGGCTCAAAGAGGATGTTGAGAAGAACTTGGCACCCAAACAGGAGACCATCATTGAGGTAAGTGTAAATAGTGTGCATCCAATGTAAACTCTGCTGTGTGGAGATCTTAATGACACCAATAAAACAACCATTTGTTTCTTTGAATGTGTTTCTCTCAGGTTGAGTTGACGGATGTCCAGAAGAAATACTACCGGGCCATCCTGGAGAGGAACTTCACTTTCCTCAGTATGGGGGCAACCAGTAACAGCAACGTCCCCAACCTGCTCAACACTATGATGGAGCTACGCAAGTGCTGCAACCATCCCTACCTCATCAATGGTATTGCATTATAATATTAAACCAGTGTTGTGCAGTGTTGATGAGTTTAATAGTATCCTCTCTGCTGATGTTGGCTGTGATGACCAACAGTCTAGGTTGTCTAGCTCTTTGTACTGGGCAGCTTGCTGGCTGTGTGTCTGTTTGTTATATTCCGTACAGTTGTACATGTATGTATGCATTTGGTGGCATTTAGCAGAGTAGGCTTATGTGAAATCAGAGGGGAAATGTTTCTGTCAAGCTGCCTTCACTTGATAAGCACTCTGAGCTGCACTTTATGCAGACAGTGCTGTGAGATCAGCCTCATGGGTCAGTAATATATGCTGTGTAAACAAGAACTGCAAATTAACAGTGATGAAAAATACAATAACTCTGTTTTCAAACAGATGCATTTATCTTTGGAAACTTCAAGTTTTACTTTATGATTCAACCCATGTCAACTTTGATATGAATACACTTTGAAAAGTCAAATGAACACATGAAATATACATTTATGGAGCAGCTATCCAGATTCATAAAACTTTATTGTCTAAGCTAAAATCGTCTTTGATTTCACTAATTGTGAAAACTAAAGTGGTTGTTAAGTAATTCCTCCATAGATCACTTGTACAAAGACTAATCAGGACTTCTTACGGTCATGGATTTGTTATGCCTAATTCAAATGTCATGCACATCAGTCTTGTTTTTGTTGTCCATTTAAATACCTCCATCACCACTGGTTAACCGAGCTAGTTTCGAAGCACAAATTGTCTGATGAGATGTTGTCGTTTCTTAATTTGAAACAATTAAGCATTACCACTTTTATGATACAGGTGATTTAGTAGTAGAGCTGAGATTCCGCTCATGAAAAGCTATCACTGTTGGACCGCATGCTAAAATGTTGTCTCTGCTTCGGTCTTGTCCAGGCGCGGAGGAGAAGATCATAGCGGAGCTGCGGGGGGTGTACGACCCCATGGCTGCCGACTTCCATTTGCAGGCCCTGATTCGCTCGGCCGGCAAGCTGGTGCTACTGGACAAGCTGCTGCCTCGCCTCAAGGCTGGCGGCCACAAAGTGCTCATCTTCTCCCAGATGGTGCGCTGCTTAGACATTCTGGAGGACTACCTCATCAACAAGAGGTAAGAGGGCCGAGGCATATTTCAATGCAACCGATGATTTTTGACAAGAGAAAAATATTCTATGTGCCCGTACTTGATGTGTTAACTAAAGGTATGTAAACCTACCTTTTACAGATACCTTTATGAGCGCATAGATGGCAGAGTGCGTGGGAACTTACGTCAAGCTGCCATCGATCGCTTCAGCAAGCCTGATTCAGACCGCTTTGTCTTCCTGCTGTGTACCCGAGCCGGCGGCCTGGGTATCAACCTCACTGCTGCTGACACCTGTGTGATATTTGACTCTGACTGGAACCCTCAAAATGACCTGCAGGTACAAGATAGTGCTGTACTGTATACAGTGTGTTAAATGACAAGACCAAGAACCACAAATCATCTTAACATTTATTTCTTTGCTTACAAGTATGTTTTTGCATTTAATGTTGAACATTGGGAAATAGTATTATCTACTTATGATGTTCTTTTGACCCTATGTTTATTCTTCTATCAGGCCCAGGCGCGGTGTCATCGTATTGGCCAGTCTAAGGCGGTCAAGGTCTACCGTCTGATCACTAGGAACTCCTATGAGAGAGAGATGCTGGATAAAGCCAGTCTGAAGCTGGGCCTGGACCGTGCTGTCCTGCAGAGCATGAGTGGCAACAAAGAGACCAACGCCAACGGGGTAAGACACTCTCCTGTCCTGAACATCATACAACCAGGTCATTTTTAGGTTGATCAGTGGTGTTAGTTATTGACTTTCTTTGTCACCTTTTAGCAAATCCAGCAGTTCTCCAAGAAGGAGATCGAAGACCTGCTGAGGAAGGGAGCCTACGCTGCTATAATGGAAGAGAGTGATGAAGGAAACCGCTTCTGCGAGGAGGACATTGACCAGATCCTTCAGCGCAGAGCCACCACCATCACCATTGAGAGCGAGGGCAAGGGCTCCACCTTCTCCAAGGCCAGCTTTGTGGCCTCTGAGAACCGCAATGACATCGCCCTCGATGACCCTGAATTCTGGGAGAAGTGGGCCAAAAGAGCCGACATAGACATGGACACCCTCAACCGCAAGGTAAGGGCGGGGTGTTTTTTTGAGTGCTGATTGACACAGCATGTAAAATACTGCAATACTATCTTATTTTCTTGAACATAGGTCTATATATATTTTCTTTTGTTATTGGTGATAATGTACAAGTGAAAACAAGTACGTGCACGCACACAAACAACAACAATATAAACCAACGACAAGGGAAACTAAATACAGACAATAACAAAAAATGATTAAATAAAGATTAGACAAGGCATGGTACACGCACTGGACTTAATTAAATTTGGGTAGAGAACGGAGTGAAAGATGAGAGGAAAGAAAGGGAACGGAAGACAAAATGTATCTTATACAATAGGCGATATAGTTTTTAATTGAGAAATGATTTTATATATTGCCTCGAGTAATATGTCATTGACCAAATGTTACTTCTTCTCCAAAAAGAACACCCTCGTGATTGACACGCCCAGAGTCCGCAAGCAGACGCGTCAGTTCTCCACTTTACGAGGTGAAGGTGGAGACCTGTCTGATGCGGAGAGCGACGATGAGTATCCACCTGCCAACTCCAGACAGTCACGTTCCTCCCGACGCTCTGAACGTCACAGTGGAGTGGGTTACGGCCGCACTGACTGTTTCCGGGTGGAGAAACACCTCCTTGTCTATGGGTACATAGACTTTGATAATAGTTTTTTATGTTCTATCATTTTATTTTAATATGAATTGGTCAATTTATACTCCTTTTTATTGTTGTCCTGTTCTCACAATATTATCTTTTCTTTTTTCTTTTCTCCAGATGGGGTCGCTGGAAGGACATCTTATCCCACGCCAGATGTAAGCGTCGTCTGAGTGATCGTGACGTGGAGACCATCTGTCGTGTCATTCTGGTCTTCTGTTTGCTTCACTACCGTGGAGATGAGAACATCAAGAGTTTCATCTGGGAGCTTATCACACCGCCAGAGAACGGGCGTGAACCCCAAACACTACTAAACCACTCTGGTAGGAGCTGTGCACAGATTCCAAAAAAACATTAAAAGGATGCCAACTATCTCTGAAAGAAATGATAACTGATTAGCCAGTTCAAATGTCTACTATTTAAATGTTTATTAATTTAACTTTTCTCTCTCTCTCTGCCTAGGCCTGTCTATCCCTGTTCCAAGAGGCAGGAAGGGTAAGAGGGTAAAAGCTCAGAGCACATTTGATGTTCAGAAGGTGGAGTGGATCCGCAAGTATAACCCTGACACCCTTCTCGTGGACGACAGCTACCGCAAACATCTCAAGCACCAGTGCAACAAGTCAGTGGGGCCCAATCAGCTGTGTGCTTGTGTGCGTTTGTCATCCATGCCCAAACACTAAAACCTTCCATCTCTCTCTCTCTCTCTCTCTCTCTCTCTCGCTCTCGCTCTCGCTCTCGCTCTCGCTCTCGCTCTCGCGCTCTCTCTCGCGCTCTCTCTCTCTCTCTCTCTCTCTCTCTCTCTCTCTCTCTCTCTCTCTTAAGGGTGTTGCTGAGGGTGCGAATGCTCTACTACCTAAAACAGGAGGTGATTGGTGAACATGGAGACTCTGTGCTAAAAGGGGCCAACTTCAGGTAACTGCCGCAAAATACACACACGCACACACACACACACACACACACACACAGGCTCTATTACGGACTTCCACTGTGGTGTACTTGAAAACAGTTTAACATGCATTCATTCCTCTTCCAGGGAAGTGGATATCTGGATGCCTGAGATGGAGCAGCAGGAGGTACCTGCAGGATGGTGGGATGGTGACGCAGACCGCTCACTGCTCACTGGCGTATTTAAACATGGTAGGTTTTTCTCCATCTATAAGCTCATAACCTTTATGACAAGAGTTTGGGGATTTGTAATGTCTTAAATACAAAAAGGTTTCTTGCTCAGTGTTATTTATATTCCACATTACTGTAACATGTATCAATCTGCTCCAGTTGCCTCAGATCTGTTTCTTGTTAATGCAGTTTCTTATTTTTATTTTTTAACTCTTTTATCTGTGTTACCAGGTTATGAGATGTACACCACTATGCGTGCTGATCCCTGCCTATCATTCCTGGAGAGAGCTGGTCGGCCTGACGATAAGGCCATTGATGCTGAACAGCACACTGGTGATGCTGAGATGGGAGACGAGTGAGTGATTCTGACTAACATGGCAATTTAAAACGTATTTGCTGATATATTTGTAGCAGACTAACAAGTCACCATTGTACATTGTACTTTTTTTTTCACATTCATGGTTGGCTTCAAACTTCACCTGTCATTATAATTTGAACTAAAATGATCACAGTCGCACTCGCCTTTCCCTGTTTAATGGTGCTTCTTTATGTGTGTTACCTAGTCCTGACTATGATAAGTACTCAGAGGACCCAGAGTTCAAGCCTGCGCCAAGACATGCCAAAGACCTTTTCGACGAGGTACGAATATGAGCCATCACATAGATTCTATCTGGGTTGAATATTTTGGAACAATGTGACAGTTTTGAACAATTGAATTGAGTCTCTGTTTGAACTTGTTCTCCAGGCCGACTCCATGAATGTGGACGATGAGATATCTGTGGAAGACAAGGTGGGGCCAGTGATCACAGAGAGCGTATCCAGTCAGAGCGGTGCGTGTGGCTGGCCCTCCAGCTCATCCCTTACAGCGCGGATGCGGCGGCTGATCACAGCTTACCAACGCAGCTACAGGCAGGAGCAGCTAAAGCAGGAAGCAGAGGCAAAGGGTGACCGCAGGCGCCGGCGCTGCGAACAGGCCAGCAAGCTGAAAGAGATTGCGCGGCAGGAGCGCCAGCAGAGGTACTGGTGTTACATCACATTTTGTCTCCTACATCTCAGAAAAACAATGGTTATATTTTCCTGTATACATGTTTTCCAAGGGCTAAGTTATGTCATTATTAAAGGCTTTTACTAAAGTAGGAATGTGCAGCGCTCATAGTAATGTATAATTAATTTTTATTCTGGCTATTTTAACTTTCTATTCTGTTTTATAAATGTGTTCCCGTCTGATTCTTGCTGTCGATATGACACATAAAGGGTAGCCTGTGGAATTTTCAAAGAAACAAATTATGTTTACTTTCGGTCTTAATCATCAAAATGCATTGTGTATATCCTTGAGGTATAACAAATGTGATTGTACCATTTCCTTCCTCCTGAAACATTTGCAAAAACAAATGTTTGTAATAGCAATTACAATTTTGTAATAGTAAACCATTTATGTTTAATATAATTTTTCCCTCTTGCCTGTCTTTGATAGATAGATAGATAGATAGATAGATAGATAGATAGATAGATAGATAGATAGATAGATAGATAGATAGATAGATAGATAGATAGATACATACATTGATTGATTGATTCTTCACTTTCCTTCTGTCTTTTCCAGGTGGACACGCAGGGAAGAGTGTGATTTCTACCGTGTTGTATCGACGTTTGGTGTGGAGAAGATAAAGAAGGAGCTAGGTCTACCCGAAGTCGGTGACCCTGAGTTTGAATGGACCCGCTTCCGTACCTTTGCTCGTCTGGATAAAAAAACGGACGAGAGCCTCAGTCGGTACTTCCGCTCATTTGTTGCCATGTGCCGGAGGGTTTGCCACCTGCGCCCAGGCCGTGGTGAAGGTAAACACTTCCAAAATTAATTTAACTTAGCCACATTAGCAGCAGCCAAAGTGTTTGATTTTTGTGACGGCTCACAATTTTCACTCCAACACTAGGTAATTAAAAGGCTACTGGTGACTCCAGTGTTTATACACAGCTAAATTCATTATTTTATTCTAAATATGTCAATTTACAGTTTTCCTTTTTTTGGCAGATTGCTAGAAATACTGTTTGTTTCCAGAAACAGTAAATATCTCTCTTCTCATCCTGCTCAGAACAATTGGAGCTCTCCCAGACTGTGGCCCCCATCACTGAAGAGCGTGCGTCCCGTACAC
The DNA here is from genome assembly GCF_949987685.1 of Ammodytes marinus. NCBI lineage: Eukaryota > Metazoa > Chordata > Actinopteri > Uranoscopiformes > Ammodytidae > Ammodytes > Ammodytes marinus. The sequence goes on along the minus strand of NC_137213.1, from coordinate 7,717,277 downwards.
TTTACCGTATAAGCCTCCTTCGTCGCCTACGCGAGCGAGTCCTGCCACAGCCTTCCCTGGAGGAGCGTCTGTCTCTGGCTCCCATCAGCTCCGAGCTGCCCAATTGGTGGAGCATACCAGAACACGACCATCAGCTGATGCTGGGCGCTTCACTACACGGCGTGAGCCGCACCGAGATCTCCATCTTCACAGACACGCAGTTCACCTTCACTCAGGCCCGGGATGACTTCATGGCGAACCAGCAGGTCCCTCCCCCTCCACCCCCCCCTCCAGCCCCGTCCATCATGCCCCTTGGCCAGATCAAACCCGAGGAGGACGTGCCAGGTCTGAAGGCAGAGCTGGTGGAAGAGGACATCCGCTTGTCTGGAGGTGACGTCACTCCTATCCTGCAGAGTACACCACTGAGACACCACGATGGCAAGGTGCGAGGGCCGGGCTGGAGCCTGAAGAGGAGCAGGGGGAAGGTCGGGAAGTCAGGAAGGAAGGGAGAAGGAGAAGGAGGGTCGGACTCAGATTCTGATTCTGATTCAGGCTCTTCGTCATCCGGCCGATCAGGGAGCAGCGATGAAAGTGGAGAGAGTGAGGATGAGAGGGAAAGAAGTAAGTTGCTTGATAAAGAGAAAAATGTGCAATGCTGTTGAAATAATCAAAACACATTGAATGATACCCCTTTTTTGTTCCTTAGCAGGCATGAAACTGGGTGACGGGGATGAAGATAATAGTTTACTCTCCATGACTCCATCTCAGGACGGCATTCTTCCTCCTGATCCTATCAGAGTGGATTGGCCCAAGGTAATAAATGTTACGTTTACTCAATGTTTGCCTAAACTTGATTGACATTTTCAAAGCATTTTATTAAAGGGATAAACCAGGATATTTTGTTGTTTTAAAATAACTGACTTGAGCGTCTCCCTCTTTATCACAGGACCGCGTGTTGATAAACCGTCTGGACAGTTTGTGTACACTGGTGCTGTCTGGTCAGTGGCCCTCAGGGCGGCGCTACGTGCCTGAGGCTCAGCTCATTCCGGGCTCCGAGCTGACCGGAGATGAGATGGCATACACAAGAGTGATCCGCAAACCCAGCGGCCCCGGGGCAGAGGGAGACGATGGAGAGTTCACTGTCAAGCTCCTCAAGGTGAGAATCTGAGAGGCTTCAGTGCAAGATCTGTCCAAATAATTCAAAGGTGGAGTCAGCGATTCTGGAGACTGCTTGTTTTCAAAATCACTTTTTTGTGCCCACAAACAATACGGATAGGTTGTGATTTTGAGATATGCACTGATTTGGACAAATAGTGATTTTTGTCAACAAGCGTTTTCCAGAATCGCCAACTTCTTTTTTCAGTGGCCACTTTGACTTAATTTGAGGGCTCTCTTTTGTCTTTCACCCTGTCAGGAGGAAGGACTGAAGCTGACCTTCTCTAAGCATGCCTTGATGTCCAATGGATCACCGGGAGAGAGCAGCGGCCGCAAGAGGCGCAAGGACCAAGAGGTACAAATGTCAGCTTTACATGTTCCACTAGAATACAGGAAGAGTTGGAGACTAAAACTAAACTGCTTCGGATTTAGTTTGATTACCATCCTTTGTCTGTCCTTCAAGTTATGCGACCCAGACATACTCCTTGATCCACTAGAACGCACTCCTCGGCGTAGGGACCCTCCCACCTGGTTGAAGGAGAACCCCGAATATGAGGTGGAGGGAGATATGCTGGAGGTACATTCACAACACTTGATCAGTGATGGAATAGGACAAACAGTTGATCAATTGTTTATTCATATTGCGCTATTTATAGAAAGACCTTGGTCTCAGGTTGACTAGTGCCTCGTTTCCACCGAGTAGAGCGGGTCGGATCGGAGCGGTTCAGTCCGGGTAGTTTGGTTTTTCATTTGCCAAAAGTTGGGTAGGGTACGGTTTAAGCGCACCTAACCGCTCTGAGCCGCTCCAAATCTCAGTACTCCTCCGTAGGGGTACTAGCCGCCTGAAAGGGTGCCGAAAATGCGGAGCTACACACTGCCGTCATTTGATTGGCCGAAAGAATCATTTCCGCCATGTGTAGTCACCTCGGCAAGAGTCTTGTGTTTTGGCGAAAATGTGAGCGCAGCACTGTTTATTGTATGGTGTTTTTCCTCGTCAATAAATTAATCAGTTGGTTACACTGTGTCCCACTGCGTAGCTGCCGCAGCCAGCACTGTTCGCTCACTGTCTCTATGAGTTGCACCGAGCCGTCTCTGTGTGTTTACGCCATAGCCTAGATAGTAGTAAATACACGCTCACAACAACACGGGGGGAATAAATAAAAAAGCGGCTGGTTTGACTGAGCAAAAACGAGAGACCGCTGGCTTGACCACAGTTGGTCGAAAGAATCATTTCCGCCGTGTGTAGTCACCTCGGCTAGAGTGAAGAGAGTCAGTGTGTTTTGGCGAAAATGTGAGCGCGGCACTGTTTATTGTGTGGTGTTTTTCCTCGTCATTAAATGAATCAGTTGGCTACACTGTGTCCCACTGCTACGATGTCACGAAGCTGCCGCAGCCAGCGCTGTTCGCTCACTGTCTCTATCAGTTGCACCGAGCCGTCTCTGTGCTCTCAACAACACGGGGGGAATAAATAAAGAAGCGGCTGGTTTGACCATGCAAAAACAAGAGACCGCTGGCTTGACCACAGTTGTTCCACAGCCCGATAGTTTGACCCACATTCTGGCGGCGGCTATCGCAGTCCAGCCTAAACCCCGCCCCACCAGTAAGGGTAGGGTCATAAACCCCGCCCTAGGGTCGGCGGTGGAAACAACACCGAGATTCTTAAAAGTGAGCTGTCCCGCTCTGAGCTGCTCCGACCCGACCCGCTCTACTCGGTGGAAACGAGGCATAAGAAACAAAATGTCTGATCTATATAATAATGGATAGGATTTATATAGCGCTTTATTGCTAAATCACGTCCCTGCTTTTGTTTCCCCAGCTTCTTGTAAATAGGAGCAAGAGGAAGAGGAGAAGGAGGGCAGACAAAGCCCTGACGGGCAGCGAGAAGGTCAAAATCATCAACATGAGGACAGGAAAGAAGGTAAGACATGCATTAACTGGTATCATACACTTGATTTGTCTGACATGTGTTATTTCTGGCTAACACAAACAAATTCTCCATTTTTAGGTTGGAAATGCTTTCTGTCCGATGCTGCAAGACCTGAGGGAATATCTAGAGGAGAATGCAGATAATGCTGTAGCGCCTGAGTGGTCTGAAACTGTTCGTAGCTCGGTACGTTCTCAAGACCGTATATATTATTTTATAATTTATATTATTATTAGGGCTGTCAAAATTAACGCGTCAACGCAGGGTGATTAATTTCTGGAATTAACGGCGTTCATTTTTTTAAACGCATTTAACGCATGCGCAGAATGATCCGCCCCGTACATCCCACCGGCTCTGTACTACAGTCATCTAACGTTGTGGCTGACCCAGGATCAGTAGCTGCGCGCAGCCAAAAATAGCAGCACGTTAGTTGCCGTGTTTTAAAGTTTTAAACTGCTAACGGTCACGTCTGTGTCGGGGGCATAGATAGTATATAAAATCAACTGCCGCGGCTGGCAGTTGATGTTGGGAGCAACAGGAGGAGAAACATTGTCCACTCTGTTCAGAGCCCGCAAGGACACAAACATCTGCAGTTTTCAGAGGTGTGTGTGATCAAACATCAACATAACGTCGGCTTCCTGGTACACATGAACAGTCCCCTAGGACGTGGTCGCGTCTACAAACGCACGCACAGACACACACACACACACACCGCGGACTGTAATCAAGTTGTATTTAAGAATGCACAACCTATAGGTTCACCAAATAAATGTCATTCTATAGCCTATCCTATATTTGCCCAAAGACATAGTAAAGAGACAGACCAATTGAATTATGGTTTGGTTTAAATTTATTTTCAGTATTAAAACCATAATTTGGATTTTCAATTAATAAACATAGCCTACTAATTTTAAATGTACATATCCACCTTCTGTCATTTATCTTTCCGTTCATACAACAATATACAGAGAAAATTCGAATTTTTCGGGCATATTTCGAATGGTAAAATTAATCGTGATTAATCCACAGAATCCTGTGATTAATCTGATTAAAAATTTTAATCGTTTGACAGCCCTAATTATTATTTTACAAGACTTGGTTCTGCAGTTTTCTTTAGAAATGTCACTTTTTGAAGGATTCTATTTGGTAGAAAAGCTGTTGAGGTCTGACATTAACAAATGTTTTATAGTATAACCATGTAAAAAAAAAAAGATTGGTGTTTTGCTGGAAGAGAATTTATCACATTTAGGTTCAGGGAGAGGTTTTCAAGGTTTTCTCCTAGATTGGTAAACTTTGGTCGGTAGAACTGTGGTTACTGTAGCATCAGAGAAAGGAAGCTGTGAAAATGCATCTTCCCATCTTTGTTTTTCAGAATAGACTTTCTGATATTCCTACAAATTTTTATTTTCCTAACAGGGCTTCCTGCCCGAGACCTTCTTCCATCGACTGCTGACGGAGCACTCGGAGATCCCTAAGAAAAGCAGGCGTCGCCATCACCACCACCATCACCACGTTCCAGTGCCCGCCTCCGAAGACCCCAACCTGGACGGAGTGGAGGAGGAAGAGGAGGAGGAGACTCTGGTCTCAGACGGAGCCTACATGATGGATGAGGAGGACCTGGAGACCTCCCATCACTTTCTCACCAGTCCGGACTTTGACGTTAAAATGGAGGGCGGCGACAGCCTTTCCCAAGGTGACTATGACAGCTCGGATCAAGAAGCGCTATTGGACGATGTCATCATAGCACAGAAGGACTCTGACTCCTCATCAAGCTCAGAAGATTGACTCAACCCCACGCTCCCTACACATCTGACTTGGTCCCCGTCTCAACAATGAATCATGTTATTCCTCATTTATTTTTACCTTATTATTATGTATCTAATTATGGATGACTGTTTTTTTTGTTGCCGCTTTTATTCATTTATTTTATATATAGATTTGTTTCCATGAAATGAGCAGGTTTGCACCCATCCGTTTTCTTTTTCATCAACATAATTGTGTTCCATCTTTGTCTGCTCGAGCCTCCTCTCTAACCTCTGACATGTGGCAAAAAGCTGAGTGTTCTCATGTCATGCCTCGTCATTCTCCTCCTCTTGCACCAAACCTTTTCTTTCCCATTACATTCCCAGCCATGACCAAAAGGGGACCCCTGCTGTACAGATACCCTTTTCTTATCTAAGAACCTCAATGCTGGTCCTCTAGCGCTACATGAAACTGGACATGTGTACTGAGCAGAGCCTGGATCCAGTTCCCCCAGACGTTGGGCCATATTTCCAGCGTCCAGACAAGTCTGTGAACTAAAGGGGGGAATCCAGTGTGTGGATGTACTGTTATTGTTTTCAATCTATGGGAGGGTTGGGGTCGAGCGGGAGGGAGGGGGAAAAGTGTATTAGTTACTGAAGCAGTGCTAGAAGGATGGGTGTATTGTACAATGTAGAGCTGGTCAATTGTGTACTTTGGTACAAAGATGACGGCAATGAGTTACTATTCTTGTTTTATGATCTGAGTGTATCTGTGAAATGAATAACAGCAATCTACAGTGAAAGCAAGTTTGTGTGTATTATTGTGACTTTTAGCCAGTACGACTAGTAAGGTTAACTGTTTGTACACAAGGTTGGTCAAGTACATTTCTCCCAGTGTGTAACACTTGTTCTATTTTCAGCAGATTTCATCCATTCATTCTGAACTGTAAGTTAGTAATGGACGCAATATGTTCACATACACAACTTTTGAGTATTAGATGGGAACAGTACTACATGGTAGCTGACATTGAGATATATTATTGGGTGATTGGGCTTTATTCAATACAAAATTGGTATTTATTGCTAAATTTCCAACATGAACTTTTTTTATTAAATACTCTGACAATATTGATGCACAAATGGTACTAATGATTGGGACACATTAAGCTTAGAATATGAGTAAATAATCATTAAATCAACCAATTAGAGAAAGTTGCATTGTCAAACACATTGGTGGCAGGACTTAAGCTCCTGTATCAAAGCATGGGCCATGATTGGTATTGGTATAACGAGATGGTGTTTGGGTTTTTTCCATCCTAAGAGACCTGCTCCCTGAAAGGCTCAATTCAGCGGATGGACCTAAATGTGGGTATAATTTATTCAAAGCCTTTGATAGAAGTGGATTTATGCAACGCACTAAACCTTGTTGATGGAGCTGGGGGCTGCACTGGGTATGTGTGTATGCAGAAAGTACATTTTGTTAATTGTGACAGTCTTTAGCTGAAATTAAGTAAGTGTTATTGCATGGTGTATGTCCTGTAACAAGAAAGCATAGAAGACAGCAGCACAAAATCCTGAAGTTCAAAATATTTAATGAGTCCTACATGGGGCAAAAGTGAAGACTTCAGATTCAACCCACATGCCTACTGCTGTATGATGACTGTTTAAGCAAAAGAAGAAAAAAATGACTTTATACACACCTGACAGTTGCAGTCAATAATGTTTGTAAGAATCGAATATTTATCGAACCCATAAATTATAGTATAGAGAGTATATCGGTTGGTCAGTAGCCTATGCTAAATTAAATTAAAGAATTACAAGAAAGAAACGTGTACCACACCCTCAAGTCTCCAAAAGTGGATAAAGTGTCAAACAGGATTTACATCATGTTGTAGTGCCTTTTCCTGATTTGACTTAGTTATTTTAATGTGACTTTGAAAATGGATAGACAAATCGTCTATAAAATTAACATATAAACACATAAATTAAAGCCAGTTAGCATTGACTTGTTGATTTGAAGGTCAACATACGTTTAGAGCAGCTTCAATTTAGTTCCATGTATAGGTTTATATTAGATGTCAAGTTTACATATAACCATTAAAATGCCCTTTCATACAGCCATTAATATTGTTTTTTATGAATGTAATCTCTTAAATACAGTATTTTATTTTGGAGCAGAGTATTTAATATTGATAGTAGGCCTATTGACAAAAGTGGTATATGCAATGAATGCAATTACCATCCTGCTGATTTTGCTTTCAGTCGTCGTTACACTAAAAAACACTAGATTACTTTCATTCAACTCTTAACAGCTGCCATTCACCATTCAAATTCAAGTCAAATTGATAGGGTACATTTGTTGCGATGTAACAACCTGATATAATTTAATATTAAAACTGCAAGCAGTGATGACCGGGCCCTCGCCCACACATGCTGCACGCCGGAAGCGCGGAAGTGTCGGCGACGCGCTCGATACGGATGATAGGACCTACGGTTAAGGAGTTATGGCCAATTTGTGGATAGGCGGCGCCCCCTATGGGTTGGTCGCGATAAGCTTAGAGGGACATGCTACCACATGACTTCTGCACATACCCAGCAAGTTTGATGATGATAGGACCTACGGTTAAGGAGTTATGGCCAATTTGTGGATAGGCGGCGCCCCCTATGGGTTCGTCGCGATAAGCTTCGAGGGACATGCTACCACATGACTTCTGCACATACCCAGCAAGTTTGATGATGATAGGACCTACGGTTAAGGAGTTATGGCCAATTTGTGGATAGCCCCGCCCCTGTGGCGCCCCCTATGGGTTAATCGCGATAAGCTTCGAGGTACATGCTACCATATGACATCTGCACATACCCAGCAAGTTTGATGATGATTGGACCTATGGTTAAGGAGTTATGGCCAACGTGTTATTAAGCCCCGCCCCTGTGGCGCCCCCTATGGGTTCATCGCGATAAGCTTAGAGGGACATGCTACCACATGACTTCTGCACATACCCAGCAAGTTTGATGATGATAGGACCTACGGTTAAGGAGTTATGGCCAATTTGTGGATAGGCGGCGCCCCCTATGGGTTGGTCGCGATAAGCTTCGAGGGACATGCTACCACATGACTTCTGCACATACCCAGCAAGTTTGATGATGATAGGACCTACGGTTAAGGAGTTATGGCCAATTTGTGGATAGGCGGCGCCCCCTATGGGTTGGTCGCGATAAGCTTCGAGGGACATGCTACCACATGACTTCTGCACATACCCAGCAAGTTTGATGATGATAGGACCTACGGTTAAGGAGTTATGGCCAATTTGTGGATAGGCGGCGCCCCCTATGGGTTCGTCGCGATAAGCTTCGAGGGACATGCTATCACATGACTTCTGCACATACCCAGCAAGTTTGATGATGATAGGACCTACGGTTAAGGAGTTATGGCCAATTTGTGGATAGCCCCGCCCCTGTGGCGCCCCCTATGGGTTAATCGCGATAAGCTTCGAGATACATGCTACCACATGACATCTGCACATACCCAGCAAGTTTGATGATGATTGGACCTATGGTTAAGGAGTTATGGCCAATTTGTGGATAGGCCCTGCCCCTGTGGCGCCCCCTATGGGTTCATCGCGATAAGCTTAGAGGGACATGCTACCACATGACTTCTGCACATACCCAGCAAGTTTGATGATGATAGGACCTACGGTTAAGGAGTTATGGCCAATTTGTGGATAGGCGGCGCCCCCTATGGGTTGGTCGCGATAAGCTTCTAGGGACATGCTACCACATGACTTCTGCACATACCCAGCAAGTTTGATGATGATAGGACCTACGGTTAAGGAGTTATGGCCAATTTGTGGATAGGCGGCGCCCCCTATGGGTTGGTCGCGATAAGCTTCGAGGGACATGCTACCACATGACTTCTGCACATACCCAGCAAGTTTGATGATGATAGGACCTACGATTAAGGAGTTATGGCCAATTTGTGGATAGCCCCGCCCCTGTGGCGCCCCCTATGGGTTAATCGCGATAAGCTTCGAGATACATGCTACCACATGACTTCTGCACATACCCAGCAAGTTTGATGATGATTGGACCTATGGTTAAGGAGTTATGGCCAACGTGTTATTAAGCCCCGCCCCTGTGGCGCCCCCTATGGGTTCATCGCGATAAGCTTAGAGGGACATGCTACCACATGACTTCTGCGCATACCCAGCAAGTTTGATGATGATAGGACCTATGGTTAAGGAGTTATGGCCAACGTGTTATTAAGCCCCGCCCCTATTCACATATTTCACATTTAAAGACTTCCTGTTGATTTTGGGGCGGGGCTTCAAGAGGCTTTTTTGTGGGGCCTGCAAAGATACATTTGGGTTATTAATTTGGTGCAGCTAGGTATAACACAGCCTGAGCTATGATGAATTGAAGTTTCATGAGGTGCGTATTTACGCGACACTTTGACCCCAAAAAGATCCCTGGTTCCGGGCTAACTTCCTGATCTTTTCGCAATTCCTTATCGGGCAAGGGTCTTTTGTATTTGAGAAGTGGTTTGACGTCCCTGGCGTCAAAACTCTAGGACTAGTTCGTCGAAATGCGAAAAGATGTAAAGTGGCGGTTTTAGGCACTAAATCCAACATGGCCGACTTCCTGTTGATTTTGGCTAATGACATATAAATTGCATTTATGTGCGCCTTGGGCCATTACATGTTGTCCTGTAATTTCAGGCATCTAGCCCAATTTTTGAGCATGCATTTGCTGAAAAACTGTTTTTGGCCATAGGGGGCGCAATTTTAGAGATCAAATCCTGAACCACTGATACATTAAAATTTTTTGCAGGTCTGATGGGTCCGCAAACTTTTTCAACTAATGCATGACGGGAAGGGGGTGAAAAGTGCCAAAAAAGAGTCGGAAAAAGAATAATAATAATAAGAACTAGAACTGCAAGCAGTTTTGACCGGGGGCCAAGCCTCCGACGCAACTCGTCGTCAACCGCTGCGCCGGCCGCTCACTTCACGGAATATGTGGATGTAAAGTTTTTGACCGTGGGATGTTCGGTGTGGGAGTTGTATAGGTATCATTGTTTATGGATGATTTTGCAAAAAAAGCCACGGTGGAACGATGCAGCTCAATTCACAGAACAAGTGGATGTCAAGTTTTTTAATGTGCGATGTTTGGTTGGCGAGTTATGAGCAAAAGCAGATTGTCAGCCTTGAAAAAATGGCGGCCGGAGCTAATTGCACAATGTAATGTCAATGGACATGCTAGCTGAGATTAGCATCCCGCCTTTTTTCTTTGATGGAAAAAAAAAATATCTAATTTTATTAAAAAGTCCCTTACACATTAATATTTGTTGGCCATATTTTTTATATAGACTCGTGTATGCCCCTTGATGCTTTCCCGTGAGTTTTAAGAAATTTTCTCTGGCCAATTAGGAGATATGAAATTTCCTAATTTATGGCGCCCCCTTATGGCAAAAATGTCCAATTTTTTTATTGAACGCAATTAAGGGTAGCCCCAACATATGTCTAAAATTTGGACTTGATCCGACTTATGATTTTGGATTTATGAATTTTTTCGTAAAACGTAGCTAATCAACAAATATTTAAAACGCTACCGTTTCGTTATCCATGGTCGGATCAAAATTCTTTTACACAAGTTTTTACCGTGTGGGTCGGTAGATGTTCTGTGCAAACTTTGGTGTCGATTGTCCAAAAATTGTGGGAGGAGTAGCGAAAAATATGTTTTTCAGTTTTCGCGATTTTGCGAAAAATCTATAATATCGCAAATGGGCGTGGCCTATGCCAAATGATGCAGCTGACTCCAGTGCATATGTGGATATAAAGTTTTAGACTGTGGGACGTTCGGTGTGGGAGTTATGACCCCAAACGCGTTTTCCTTTGTTATAGCGCCACCTAGTGGCCGGCATGTCTGAATTTTTTTGTATGCGTACACGGCCCGGACCTGGATCTAGTCATGCAATTGGCATGTCTGCACCCTTTACGGTTTGGGCTGTGGACACAGTTTTAGGTGACTACAAATAATAATAATAATCCTTACAAAAACAATAGGGTTCCCTGCCCCGCAGGGCTTGGGAACCGCGTTGCTTTGCATACAGCGGTCCCAGCCTGCTCGGGCTTGGCCCCCTAATAAGAATAAAAATCGTACCGATTACAATAGGGCTTTCGCACATGTCTGTGCTCGGGCCCTAATAAAGCCTGGGTTCTCATGCCCATCTTTAAAAAGAGCGAGGACAGTGGAAACGATTGGTTTGGTGCTTGAAATGGCAACTTCTGCTGTTGCGTTCAGGGCTCTTTGTTTGCTCGTACATTTATTTTGGACAAACGACAAATGGAAACTAGCGCCTATGCTATTTAACTGGTTGTTTCAATTAGCTAAACTAAATGTTAATTAGACAAAAATATTTGTTAATGCCATTTTTTCGTTCGTCCCTTCGCTGATTCAGGAAGTCACCTTGCTTGTCTTTCAAGCGATAATTATATGTTTTCCGACAACCTCTGAATCCAGCATCGGTTAGTGCCTCCTGCTGGTGCTGGGAGCTGCTGTGCTGTTAGCATCACTCCGGTGGCATATGAATGGGTTTGTGCTGGGCCTTTTGTAAGCTTTTCACCTCGGGGAGCTCACACGCAATATTTTGGCAACATTGTGGTATTGGGCTGCTAATAGGCTCAAAGCACCCCATTGTCCCACTTTTTCGTTTGGCTTCGGAAGCCTAGCGTCATGTCCTCGACCATAACATTATGCTAACCTACAGCAGTTAGCTTGCTAGCTAGCTAGTGGCTCAGTTACCTAGCTAGCTAGCCGCTAGCAGCTTTAGTTAATGTTGGGATAGTTGACCTACATGGGAAGAAATTCACCTTTCCAAGAAGGTATATAACGTGCGCGTTAGTTTGTTTGGAATAGATCATTTCAAAATGGATCTAAATTTTTACTCCGACCTGTCCGATGGTTGTACTCAAAATGTTGATCAGGAGTTTATGGACAGCCAGGCTTATGGCGGATACTCGGAAGAGAATAAGGTATTCAAACGTGACACAGTAAATAATCAGAAAGATCAGCTTTGTCTAAGTTTAAAGCTAACCGACTGTTTCAGTTCGCAGGAGGCGACAACAGTTACCTGACTATCAGTGGAGGGGGCCATCCTTTCCTGTCAGCTGAGGTGAGTTAATTCTGACAACATGGTGTTACAGTGTTGTGAGCCTTTCTGATGTTAATATGTACAAATGTGTCAACGTTTATTAAGGTCTGACCCAGTATTTGGTGTCGTTCTCCACATACAGCAGACATTTCATACTCCCAGTCTCGGCGACGAGGTTTTTGAGATCCCCCCAATCTCCCTTGATCCAGACCCGACTCTGAGCATCAGTGATGCGGTGTCCCACTATGAGTTGACCGATGGGTCGGGCGGCACCGGGGGACATTCAGGCCCCCGTAGTCTTGTTAGCAACCTGGTGGTTGCAGCCAACGACCCTTCCTTTGCTTCCACCTATGTGAACTCTGGGTCTCAAGGCCTGGAGCAACTGAACCTTGCAGCCATGGGCCAGGGTGGAGGGGGAGCCCTGCTGAGCTCTTCAGCATTGGTGAGTGCTATGCTCTGCCTGCATACCCCCCCCCCCCCCCACACACACACACACACACACACACACAGAAGAATACTGTTTTCTGTTGTGTTTGAATATCCTTTGGTTCATGAATGCAGTTCTGAGTTGTTTGACTTTTAGTGTTCTTCTTACCCCTCTGCAGGAGCTGGGGAGTTCCACCGGTTCACATTTCAGCAATGCGTCTCCCATGACCATCGATGTCCAACTTGGTGACATCAGCCATGGTCTTTTGGGGAGCAGTCACCTTACCACTATTAACCAGTCAGAGCTGGCAATGGGTCTTGGGGGTGAAAACATTAGGCATCTTTCAGGGACACCTGAGCAGCCACTGTCAGCAACGCCATCGCCCACCGGCTCCCTGCAGGATGAGGACATGGATGACTTCAAGGTGAGGGGCTCCCCCTGCAGGGGCCTACATCAGGGACTACATCGACATCAACAGCAATATTCTGATATTTACCAGGTTAAGATCATATTCAGAATAAGACATTGTCATGTAAACAGCTATTTCTTCTATGCTTCTACTACTAGTGTACGTCACTGTTTTATTCAAAATACATCCGTAGCTGCTGCGCTTTTAAAAACTTCATTTGAAATATTGTCTTAACTGGAATATGAACCTTAACCAGAATATGCTGTGCGTGTAAACATAGTCAGTGTTTGCTCGGGAGCATTATTTCGGTCTTGTATGAATGTATTTTAGATCCCACACTATGCTTTCAAATCCAGCAGGCTAACATGTGGTCTCCCCTCTCTTCCTCTCTCCCCTACTCAGAGGAGTGTGCTGATAGACTCACCCCTGACTCTGTCGACTACCCTGTCCCACATGTCCTCTCATCCAGCTGCTGCCTCCTCTCTGTCTCTGGCTGTGGCCAGGAGAGGTGGGGGCAAGCCGACCTCGCTGTCTGCGATGAGCGGCATGGTGACCGCCAAGAGGGGGAGGAAGAAGAAAGACCCAAATGAACCACAGAAGCCCGTTTCAGCATACGCCCTGTTCTTCAGAGACACCCAGGCAGCCATTAAGGGCCAGAACCCCAACGCCTCTTTTGGAGAGGTGTCAAAGATTGTGGCCTCCATGTGGGACAGCCTAGCCGAGGAACAGAAACAGGTAGGAGAACACATGCTTCTGTAGACTCTAGAGTATATGTATATGCTGTGTCAGTCTTTGGGGCGTAAAAAGGCTTGTTTCTGATAATGTTAAGACAAATAACATTTATTTACACCAGTGCTACTTGTTTTGTCTCCACTAGGTGTATAAGAGAAAGACAGAAGCAGCCAAAAAGGAGTATTTGAAAGCACTGGCAGCGTATAAAGCCAACCAGCTCTCACAGGTAACATCTTGTGTTCTGATGGAAAAATAGTTTATTGCTCTGTGGGATTTGTACACGTATATAAGTATTTTAATATGTCTTCACCACAGCCTGCCATTGAGGAGATGGACATTACCCCTTCACCACCTAGACCAGTGGTCAACCCTTCACCCGCAGCCCTTTCCCCGGCTGCTCTCCAGGCCATGCGCCTGGCCAACACCAGCCTGGAAGAGAACACCATCACCAACATTTGCGCCTCCAACATCATCCTGGACGTCCCAGAGAGAGCCACACGCTCCCGCACGGGGGCAAATAAACCCTTGGCCCCAGCAGCTGTGGTACCTCCGGCCCAGACCATCACCAAGATCATCATCCCCAAACACTTGCTGCAGGCTGGGGGCCAGGTGGTCACCATGTTGCCTGGAGGCGTCCGTACCTTGCAGCCTACCATGGTGGTGTCGGGGGCCTCTCGTCAGCCGCCTCCGCTGCAGCAGATGCAGAACGCGCCGCCTCCGCCGCGGCTCCAGCAAATGGCACCAGCACCACCGCCATTACAAGCCAAGCCCCGCGAAGGAAGCGCCACGCAAGGTCTCCCTTTGTCCATGACAGCTACATCTCCACCTCCACTCCAGATCAAAATAGTCCCTGCCTCCTTGCAGGGCAAAGAGGCCCTGCCGATTATTGTCCCTAAGACAGTGGCGGTGTCATCTGCTCAATCTGCACCCATGGTGTCAGTGCAAGTGGTGAACTCTGACACATCAGGGAATACGGATGACGATGAGGTTACAGAAGTGCTGCCTTCAGATGAGGTAAATGCTCTGCTTTTGTTTGTCTGTGTCTGGGACCTTGTTTATCTGAAAATTCTCAGTTTACTTTGAGTTTTGACGGTTACTTCTTTTTTCCCACTGAGCGCTACCGTTTGGTTCGGGACCTTACAGTTTGAGATTATTTGCGCTTCCACTTCGGGGAATCCCCATCCAGCCTATACTCCAAATAAGGGGACTGTCGGCAGTGAAAACACAGGCCAGATCTAGGGTTACCATTCCGTACCAAACCAAACTGTACTGCCCATTGGAAACGAGGCATTAGAACCAAGTTTGGATATTAAATTTCTTCAAACTTGTTTATTCATATTTTTATTTATCCTCATAGCATCAAGTTGTCATAGAAAAAGATTCTAACTTTGAGAAGGGCAAACTAATCATTTGTTTTAAGACTCAAAATTTACCAAAAACACTTGTCTCTGTGTTTCACCTGTTTTTAAAGTGTCAATGAGGAAGTCACAGATGGAAAACTCTCTCATGAGTCATGACATCTGGGGCACTGAAAGTTGCTGTTCTATCAACAGCCCATGCAAATTGACACCACTAGAGCAGTTTCACAGACCATTGGGGGGGAAATTGCTCTTTCCAGATGTGTCCCCATTCCATAGACATATATACATACAATGCTGCAGCGCAACAAAAAAAATCACGTTTATATCCACTGTGTTTAAAAGTTGGAAAACAATAACACAAAAACGTCCAACAGGGTGAATATTTATTTTTATTTTAAGACTCACTTTTGTTTTGACTGTGTCCAGATGGCTTTGTGTAGTAAATAACATATATTATCAGCTACTGTGAAAATCCTAGATCAGTGTACAGGAAATACCAGATGAGGCTGCTCTAAATCTTCTCTCCCCTTTTACAGGATGTGATGGAGGTGAATGGGTCCAGTAATGGCTCAACTAGGAGGAGTGTGTGTGTGAGGACAGGCTGCAACAACCCGGCAGTAGAGAACCCCGACTGGGACAAAGAATACTGCAGCAACGAATGTGTGGCCGATCACTGCAGGTGTGTAGCGCTTTGCAACAAGCACTTGTTTTAATGTTGTTTCCAGCAGATATTAGAGAACCTGTCTAAACTTTAATATTTTCTTTTTTTCAGAGACATATTCAGCGCATGGTGCTCATTCCGGAATCAGGCCATGGGAACAGTGAAATAGAGTGCAGCTGCTGTCACTAGAAGAATACTTTTTAGTAGTTGAAAGACGGATGCAGAACCGCTGCGGAACAGAAACGTTGAAAATATGTTTCACCGCTGTTTAATAGTTCTCTCAATGTTTCGTACATGTACTGTAGCTTTGACAGTTGCTGTTCAGGAATATAAACGAGTATTATTGCTAAATGGCACTAAATTAGGACAGTGATTCCATGTTGGCATTTTTGGTACACAGACTATTCTTATATGGCGCCATGTTTGATTATGTATACAGATTTTAGTCGGACATCAAGTGACTTCAAGGCAGCTAGAGAAAAGATCAGCACGATGAAGTATTTAATGGTGTTCCTATATTTTTTACTCAAGCTCGTACAGGTCAGTTTATACTTGTTAACTGTAAATTGTTGGAAAAGTCTGTTTCTCAAAATGTCTGACGGAGGATCAACATCTCAACCATTTTATAGCAGTTTGAGACATGATTGTACAGTGATCTTTTTTTCTGATTTGAAATTCATGCTCTGACTTGTTCTGGTTTTTCATGCCTCGTGTTCTCTTGCCATAAGCAAGAAAAACAAAGATTCAAATTCTTTCTTCTTTCCTTAGCTGAAATACGCCATAGAGTTGAAAAGTTTCTGTCACTGCATATATTGTTTTTGTACTGATGATAATGGCCTTGTAGGTTTAATATTGCCTTCATTTTTTTGTAAAACATTCTGTCCAGATCATTGTCAGTTGTTAAAATAAGCTAGACTTTAATGTTTTCCTAATAAATGAGCAACAATACTCAAGACAGTGATTGTTCTTTTTTCTGTCTCTTAAGGACTATAACTTAAACAGGCTTACACTCAGTTTAATACACTTTTCATTATAATACTTTCATTGGGATCTTTGTTTGAATTACATTACAACAGTGACCTGTCTTTGTAAGCTCAAGGTTAAAGAGATTCTTCCTTTTTTGTTTGTTTGAGCAACTAATAAGACTGATTTGCATCTGTTAAAAGGCTGTAAGCATTGACAAATATGTAATAGAACCTTAAGGCTTAAAATAGCTGTATGTCATTTTCTGTTTAAATATAAAACACAATCCGAAAGCATTTATACTTAAAAGATCACAATTAATCACATATACTGTACAAACATTGCAATATATAAATATATTCCTGAGTTAAACTTCCATTTTGGCTTTAAATGATCGGGTCTTAACTGTCAGACCGCTCCACTTTTAGTACAAAGTGTCATTGGTAAGATTTGGATCGAGTGCTGGCTTAATATTGTTTGTAGGATCATTCATGAAGCTTTTGACGATAGTGGCTCTACTGAGTGGATCCACTCGGTAAAGCCCCAAACCCAGGCACACTGGCTTCCTCAGTTTAGCCTTGAACTCATGCAGCAGCGTGATCGTGTTCTCCACAGCACCGAATGTGATGTTGCCTTTCTCAAAATCCACCATCACCGCTATCCGGCTGCTCTGCAAGGTTCCAGCGAGAATGGTTTTTGCTCCGTCATGATAGGCACACAGCTTGCCTTTGCCGTTGTGTGTGAGGCTCCAGGAGTCTGGATTGTTTCCGAAGGCGCTGCTGTGCTTGCTCTTGCGTTTGATGCTCCTGTAGGACACGGCGATGTCCCAGTAGCCCTGAGCCTCCACCTCCCAGCCGTGTGTTCCGTTGGAGAAGCACCGGGCGGAGAGGACCTGCGGGGCTTCATCGAAGCGGCTTATACTGTTTGCATAGCTCACCTTGGTTTTCACTCTTTCTGCTGTTTGGTGGTCAGCGGAGATTTCAAGGAAGGGACTGGCTGTGTCCAGATCCAACATGAGAAGTCCTGAGAGACAGACAGACCATTTGGGTGTACATAAACAATTTTGTTTGCCCTTCCCCGAGATGCCCATGTGTGTCGTTTTACCTTTGGTTTATTCCTTTAACTTTTAGTTGATTACATCCGACTCTCAATGCAACAGACACTACTCTTTCAAAGTACATACGTTAAGTGTATCTTTGAAGGAGTCGCAACATCTTTCTTTTACCAATTAAAAGTAAGCAATGGCCTCATTTGAATTCACTTTGGGTTTTTTTTCTATTGCAACTTGATTTGGTATGAGCAGTAGCTTATGGTGGCTAATGTTAATAGTCAGTTTGCTGACTAATGACTATCATTCCAATTTTACTTCCTAAACCGTTTAATTTTTTTTAAGCATTCATCTTTAGGTAGCTGTCACTTGTTTGTTTTTTTTTGGCAAAAGTTACTTGGTATCAATTTGAAATCATAATATTCAGCTTTACGGTAGCCTACAGTGTAACTGTCTTTCATATCCAATGTTTTCTGTGCATTTTAGTATTTTTGAGACTTTATATCTCCTCTTCTTGAACACTAGAATACCTGTTATAACTTTGTACTAGTATCCCAGTTATGCATTTGTGCATGTAAACTACATATTCTGGTTTCAAAAACCGGGAAGTATCGCCAAAAGCTGGAGTATTGCCATTACAAACTGGGATACTGTGGCAATGTAAATGTAAACTTCTACTAGTTCTACTTTGCCATGCTTCTTTTCTGATAATCATTAAAGCAAAATAAAAATAATTATAAACAATGTAATGATGCAGAAAATAAAAGTGAAGCTCTAACAAAAGTGATGCAAATAATCATTTTATTGTTGCTCCCATCTTCCATTACTGAAGATTAGACGGAGCGTAATTCAGTCTGGTAAATGCAGCAGATTTAAGGCAGCACAAAACCAAACACAATTTCTCCCTCGGCTAGTAAGGCAGCTGATTTGGTACAGATGATCAAAAACCTGGATAAAATGGAAATCATGAGTAGTGATATGAAAAAAACAACAGGTCTCTGTGTTCCAACAGCACCTCCCATATATGATCAAAACAATATTAACGTGCATGCAAACATAAAAATTATCTGTTGTCTGTCTTGATTGCAATTCTGCAGACAAAAATATGATTTTCTACATCGTCAGTAAACACTAAACAGGGCAGATTTAGTTATTTGAAACAATTACATTTCCTTTTTAACTCTCAACAGATCATTGTGTACCTTGATCTTCCGTTCCTTGATGTCTGTGGCTCCTGATTGGATGATTAACCATGAGTTCTATGTAGGGATTTAAAAAAAAAATGATCTGGATTTTGAAAGGTGCTGACACAGTGGACAAAGACTATGTTATCAATAAATCCCATGTTGCTGAACGTTGTCATGTAAGCAGGCAGCATGGGGGATCTGAGGCCTGCATTCTTACCTGCTATGGTGGAATAAATGTGATGCTCACGGTTTCGCTGCTTTTCCAGTGCTTCTGTTAGCGCATGGTTTTCCACAGAGTAGTTGTAAGCTGGTCGGAAACAAAGATAGACATCAGTGAGTGCATGTTCACACAGACGAGAATAAACGGGAACTGGCGATCTCTCTCACCATAATAAAGAACAATGAACCACAGACAGAGCAGCACCACTGTGACACTGTTCAGGGGCGAGTCGCCAGGGTTCACTTTCTGTTTCTGTTAGGAGGAACGTACATAATTTAGATCTGAGTGTTTGAAACAAAACGATCAATAAAATACACAAATATTGGGAATGTAGTAAACAGAGCTTACTTCACGTAGGATGTCCTTTTGCAGTTTTTTTACCATCTTATTTGACTCTGTTATTTGATCTTTAAGCATCTGGAAGCCATGATCCATGTACTCCTGTTGAATGCACACATATAGTATATGTTTAACCCATAAACATTTTATTTTCCCCCCCCCCAAGTAGCTTTTAACACTTAAAGTATCATATATTCATTCTGTGTCAGCTTTATCTAGAACTTCATTAAAGCAATAAGATTTTTTTCACTGATTAAAATATTGAAACCAAGACTTCACCGTTAAATCAAATTACAATAACATAGATGTTTTGTGTATCATTTTAAAAACCTTTTCCAAAAGTTAACTCATACTTTTTATTTTTAAGCAGCATGGATTTTTAATGACTGATCTATAGGGTTTTACGAGGACAGGGGAATGTATAAGATGGAAAGGGGAGCGTAGGTTTATCTTTCCGATTCAACAGTCAGTGTAGTGTATTTTGTTATGACACATTCTAAGATTACTGTAGTGTATTATGTTATTATACATTTTATATTAAGGTCTACTGCTACAGAGTAGGACAGCGACAATGCCTCATCAGGCAGGGGGCAAAGTCAGGGATGTCAGCTGCCTGAGTGAGGAAACCCTCAAGGCTGACCTGTAGATCATTCAAATTTCACACAAAGGTGACTGTCTTGTGAGTTAATCAAAGACAGTCGGGCTAAGAGTTAACAGTAGTTTATTGACCCTGATCATCATCATCATCAGCAGCATTGTCTTAAAAGTTGCTGAATCAGACTTCTTGGCCAACGTGACATATCGACTCTAGGTGATGACTAGACTCAGGATGTCCTCTGGGGGCCAGAGGGCAACCCAGATGTCCCCTGACTTATTAGGGTGGAGCTAGTTAGGGTACACCAATTAGGTGTTAGGAGGAGCAGGGCGTACTGTCCTAAAGAACCAATCAGCTCACTTAGAGTGGCGGTTAAAACCGGCCACAATTCTGGAAAAAGTCGGGTCTCTATAGCAAAGGAACTTCTTCATAGATTTGGCTACAAACACTTTAAATTCTTATTGGCTTCGTTTTGACTGCAGGATGAGTTTTGTTGTTTAATAAAGAGAAGTTTCCTGAGACCTCCTCATCTGCATTCAACTGTGTCTTCTTCCATCAACTAACTACCAACGCGGCTTTCTGAGTAAAGGCCCAAGAAAATATACTGCATCAGCAACAGGAATTTCCCACTCTATTTACAAGAAACAATTGCCATCACAGCCTCATTCTGTTAAATCCAACCTGAAGTCTTCCTACTGACTAAATGATGCCATGATAATGCCATCACAGCCTCATTCTGTTAAATCCAACCTGAAGTCTTCCTACTGACTAAATGATGCCATGATTTTCCTCTCTAACGTAGTTTAAACGTGTGTTTCTGAAGAACTCACAGTCAGCTGCCTCCTCATGACAGTGGAGGCCTCAGTGGCTACGTTGTGCTGCTTGCTCTCCAGGGCGCACATGTTGCAGATGTAGCGTCTAGACGTGTTGCAGTAATACCTCAGCACCTCGTCATCATGCTGGGGACATCTCCTCTCCAGGAGGTCACCCAGAGGACTGACCAAAGGGTGTCCCGTGAACACTGGCAGCTCCAGGTGCTCCTTAAGGTGCTCTTTGCACAGCGACACCTCACACTTCAGGCATGTTTTAGTGGCCAGAGTTTCTTTCTCAGGGCAGAAGTCGCAGAACACGCTTTTTGTTTGCTCGTCCTGCTTCCAGAAAAAAAATCAGATATTGAAAAGGTGTGTTGGTAACATTCCACGACTACTTGTTTATTCTCTACATCTTAAAGAGTTTCACAATTAAAAAGTGAATCAATCAAATACCTTAATCTTCCTGTTCACCCTGAAGTCCTCTGCGATGCAGGCCAGTGCGTAGCTCTTATTAACCCCAATGACGGGTCCAAAATATCCCCTACAGTCTGGGCACCGGAAGGGAATGTCTGAGGAGTGATCCATCATGTTTTCCATACAGCCCATACACATGCTGTGGCCACAGGGCAGCTGCCGAGGATCCTTAAAGATGTCCCGACACACTGGGCACGTCAGCATCTCCTCAAACTTGGTTTTCTCCGAACCTTCCATTCTTGATCTCTCTTCTTCACAGAGTGCTGCTGCACATGAAAAGAGCAGACAGGACGGAGTTAACTGCAGACTCAGTTTGAACAGCACTCAGCGGCTGCATTTGAGAAACCATTCCCATTTCCTTAGTGATAAATAACCCATGAGCATGGGAGCTATGCAGTACAATGAGTCATACCTTTAAAGTTAAAGCCCCCTCAGTGCTGCTTGTGTTCTGTAGCCCGTAAACACATTGCTCAAAGTGAAAGCAAGGCTGAGTTTATATTTGTACTTCCTGGTAGGGCGGGGCATAAGAGGAGGAGGAGGAGGATTGAGTCACTCGACTTCTGGAATATGAGATAAGGGTTTAGAAAGACATAACAGGACATATATTCAAATAATCATTTTTAGTTATAACAAAATAAGACAAACCCTTTTAAAATAGCTACTTTGTTGACATTCACACCGAGTGTAGAAATAGAAAACACACACAAAAACGTTTTATGGGCACCCTGATTCTGACCTTAGTTGCAACTAGTTTAAGAATTATGTTGAGGTCAAAGTCAAAAGCAGGGGAAATTATTAACATGTATAATAGCTGTGCGTTCAACTGACAGAATGAAGCAGAACAATTATCACTGTTATTGGTTCCACCTGTGGGTCACTAATCAGCTATGTTAACACAGTGTGGGTGTGCACAAGCAATACGTCTACCTTTCTCTTCCATTCATAATAATATTAATAATACATTTTATTAAGTTTAGAACCTTTTTAATAAATATAACTAAATGCTACAAAAAATAAAGGTTAAATTTGTTTTACAAACAAATAATTAAGCATATAAAAATAAAAGCCGAATAGGCTACCATTAAAAACATCCAAACAGGCAACAGGGGTCTCCAAATAAAATACAAATGAGAACAATCAAAGAGCATTACATGGACGTAATGTCTCGTTCCTCTTCTGTCCCTGAAGTGAAGACCCGTGAGGTTAAAATTGTTTCGGCATTAACCCTGCTGCGGAATGACGTCATTTGCATCAGCGGTCGCCCCCTCCCCTTCTTCTTCTTCTGGAGCCGTAACTTTTGGTAAGACATTTGATAAAAACGTTTTTACTTACTCAGCGAGCTCCTTCCGTTTCTTCCCTGTTATTAAAAGTCCACACTTCCGTTAAGAAATGGTCCAATCTTGTCTAAAATAACGTAGACCTAGTTAATCCAGCAGTTGTCTGTCATTTACACAGTCTGAATGGCAAACGGGACCTGCCAGTGAAACACGACTTTCCATGACGTGGGTCCAGCAAAAAGTAAGTAAAATAACGCGGCACAGGTAAACCCATGAATGTATTAATGTTGTGCTAAATCAATTAATAGCGTAAGCCTACTCCTCTTCCTCTCACCCCATAGATATACATCTATACGTAACGTATTTATATCTGCTCTCACCTTTCTTTATAGGTCCATGGCTCTCACCCTAAAATAACTCCGATAACTCCATGGCAACATTACACTTCCTGTTTACATCACCCAAAGCATCATGGGAACTCTGGTGGCAAAATAGAAATTTAGATAAACTAGACGTGAAACAACCTCTTATAATAGCTCCATGGATGGCAACTGGCTTTTTCAGTAAAAATAACACATGGTGTCTCAGATCTTACACTGTCCTCTATACATCAATATACATATATTTTATGTAAATAAATAATAAAATAATAAATAACTTAAATAATTTCCTTTTGTGTGCAGTATCTCGCACATATCAAATTAGGATAAGAAGGTGAGTGTTACTGGAAATATCCAGTTAGCTAGGACCTATGTGTAGAGGAAATACCTTTTTTAACTATATCTATAAAGCACAAAAAGTTGAACCATTCCTCCAAAAGTAATGTGTTATGCTTCCAAAAGAATTACTCAAGTATTTGTGTTACACAAAAATGTTTTTATTAATAAACGATGAGATGAAAAAAGACATTTGTCAATAGAAATTATCCGTATTAAAAGGTATATAAAAACTCCTTGAACAGTATCGAAAAAAAATTAACATCTTTGCTCAATCATAGTAAAATTCTTACTCGAAAGTGTTCTATAATGAAACCAGATTTCTTATAAAGCCAGCACGGAAAATATTAAACATCTATGTCAAAAAAACGATCAACATACATTCAGTAATCAAACATGAAAAAAAAATCATAACATAAAAGAGAATGAAGACATGAAAAAAAAATCAGTGTAATTCACATGTTACTTGTTTGGCAGGTGATAATCTGTATTTTGCCCGACCCAACAATCACCAGACATCTATCCGTCCATATAAAAGCATAAAGTTTTACTGTTGCGTTCCAACCCATTTCCAAGACAGCAGTCTCCATTAGGTGGAGTAGCTTCAGCACGCAATCACAAGAGGTACAAGTATGGCAAACAATAAGAAAAAGAAATTATAGACAAAACCATCAGTAGTTGAAGTCTTTAAAAAATGTTCACATCCCACTGAAACCCCATCTTATTTGTCCTTATAAAATTACTTGAAAAATATAAGGTAAAATATAAGGAATAAAAATGGAGCATGGTGTCGGTTTTCTCCTAGCTTTGAGATTTTCCTCTCCAGACTTTCCATGACAGTCTTTTACAGTGTTTTCTGTCGGAGGTAGAAAATGGCAAAACTACCAAAACAGCCGACCTCTTCCACAGCTACAAGCCAGCGATCGTCCTGAATGAAGGAACAAAGTATCCACAGTCGTGTTTCTCCAGATTCTTCATGATCCTGAACATCTTGCCACATGTCGAACAGCTGAATGGCTTTTCTCCGGTGTGAAACCTCAGGTGTGCTTTCAGGTTTTCTCGCAGACGGAAGCTTTTCTTGCACTTTGTGCAGGTGTGCGGCTTGTCCCCCGTGTGGAAGCGCAGGTGGCGGCGGAGGCTCTTCCTCAGCGCATAAGTCTTTGAACACTTTGAACACGGGTACGGCTTCTCTCCGGTGTGAAAACGCTCATGCCGCCGGAGAATCTTCCTGCGCTTGAACGTCTTCTGACATATGCTGCAAGCGTATCCGTCGCGGGAATGGGCCACCACCTTCCGTAGCCGCCAAACGCCTTCTTCACAGTGGGTGAAGCAGCAGAGGCGGTGGCCTGTGTGAAGACTTTGGTGGCGGCGGAGGTCTTTGGGCAGAAGCCAACCATTTTTGCCGTTAGCCTCCGGATCTTTAGCACCATCCTTCTGAAGCGTCAACTCTGACTCGGGCACTGTCAGCACGTCCACCAGTTGCACTGCACAGCGACCAGTCAGCTTTTGGTCTGGAGAAGTCAGTTTCAGTTTAATGTGGAGATCGTCCTTCTTCTTCGGCGTGAGGATCCGTTCCCAAACCCCAGCCAGACCAGGAGTCACGGCTCCGTCGGACGGGGACGGACTGTAGGCAGTGCCCTTAGCGGTGCTGACACAGGCCTGCTGAGGCTCTGCTTGGACAGGCTCCTCTGAGCTGTCGGGTTTGGGAGCAGGAGACTCTGGCATGAGGATCAACGGGCAAACAAACTTTATTTTCTCCTTGGAAATGATATATCGCGTATCTGGTTGGATCACGAGAGGCTTCTGTTTAGTTGGCGTGCTTTCAGTAGATCCATGCCCTGAGGTCTCTGCCGAGGTCGACGTCTCTGTCGAAGCCTCTATCTCTGCAGGGACTGAAAAAAACATGAAGACGACATGTTAAATTAAGGTTAAATGTATTTTTCTCTCGAGATGTGTGGCTTCACATCGCCTGAGTAACTCTGTAGTGGAAATGTCTATAAAAGGTAAGTGTATCAGTATCATTGAAGGGACAGTTGCTAAGTTTGTTATTTATAAGAAAATCTCAGTTTGGAAATAGCTCTCTGTAAACATCAGGAATAATGGAGGGAGATACATGTCTGTCGATGTAGTTGTGGTTTCCCACAGCTGCCACTAGATGTCAGTAAAAAGCCATTAGGTGGGACAAATTGTCTCTGCAAAAACAAAGTCCAAGTAGTTGTTTGAATATGTTACAACTTCCTTTTTTCAAGTGTTTATCCTGTTCAGGGTCAAAGAGTGTGGTGCTTATCCCGGCATGCATTGGGGCACTTTTCAGTTTATAACAGCTATATGTTGTGTGCTTGTTTGTCTGTTTTTGTACAGCAGCTTAATGCGCATTTAAGGGGGAAAAACACAATTCGTTGGCAATAATTATTGCTCGAATGACAAATATTTGCATCCTCAACTTTTGACATAAAAGACTTAACAGGCAAACAAATATTGGACTGAAAATGTGTTTTGTCTGTCCAATGTTGCTTCACTGGAAAATGATCTTGTTCTGGGTAAAAATTGCTGAGTTTGACTCAATTGCAGCAAATAAAAAAAAATGCATTTTATAGTACTTAAAATGACATAAAAAAAACAGGTGCCATTCATTTCTCACATGTCTTTTCTCATCTTCCTCTTGTAGGTGTCCAAACTAGTTGCTAATTATTTCTGGTATAACTGGTTTAATCTATGCACCGTCATTCAAATCCCTCTACACAATAAAACATGCCTTAGTCTAATTTGCAACCTACTTTCATGCTGCTTCTCCTCATCAGGAAAAATAACTTCTGTTTGAGGATCACCATCAGTTGGAGTTTCTCCGTCACACCCGCTCAACTCCGCTACATCCACCGCCATGTCCACAGTCTCTGCCACAATCTGATCAAAGAAGAAACATAACAAATATTCATGTCTGCACTCCAGTAGTAGAGTAGGTCTCATGACAACATACATACAACCTCAAGGCAAAGCAATAAAAAACAAGTTTGACAAGATATTCTGCTTTAGAAACATGCAACGCTTTGATGAGATGATAATGTATGTCACAGTGTCACTCGGTCAGTTCCTCCTCATTCCACGGGTGATTTACAGCACACCCTTCCCACTGACCTGTTCCTTTGGGGGGCACCATTCGGGGTCAACTTCAGTCAGGAGGATTTGTGATGGAATGAGACCCCCCTCCACCACCTTCACCTCTTCTTCCATGCAATCCCCCAAACAATCACCATCTGAGTGGATGGGGGGACCTAAAGAGAAGAGGGGGAGGGGTTAAGATAGAGGCACACACGGACACACATGCATTCCTTTACACCAGGTTTGCAAAGGGGAACACAATGCAAGAGTTCAATGCAACAACAACCACAAATGAACCAAACTAAATGCACATATGCATCAAGCTGAATGCGCGTGTATTGCATGCATAATCTGCTAGGCTATGTTCCTGATTTTGTCATGCACTTAAAAGTCGGTAGTAAGCTAGTAGCAACTAGTCCGCACACAAGGAAGTCATAACATTTGAAACTCCAGTGACACAGACCACAAATCTCCAGCGGGGCACAGATGTCTTCGTCCACTTGCACTCCGATGCTGCGCTTAGTGTCACCGGTCGATAAACGATCGGGCGACTTCGAGGTTTCATTTTCCTTTTTGTCCTCCGTGCGGCCCAGATCCACACCCAGCGCCGCCGCCGAGGCACGGTATCTGCTCTCGAACAGCTTGGTTAATTCCACCGTGGCCGCTTTGACCAGAGCTCCCAGCACCGACTCCACCTGCGACTGGAGGTTCACGCAGTCCGACGACATGTTGGCTGCTCCGACTACGCTGAAGTTCGCGTTTGAACAACAGGAACCACCAAAGAAGATCAAAAGGAAACTGAAAAAATCAGCAGAGATTATTATTTACCAACGACAACCACATGGTTCGCAGGAAGAAGGGGCGTGTCTCGTCCTTGCGCAGGCGCGTCAAACACATCAAACATGGGGGGTGAGAGAGGAGGAGCTAAATTATGTGAGGAGCAGACGTTTAACTTTTCAGCCATGTACAGGATACTTTTTATGTATTAACCCTTGTGCCCCCTTCGAATTTACTACCCTCTCAGCACCTTCGACCCAAAAATGTCCACGCTCACAAAAAGTGCTATTAAATCATCATACATCAATATTTTTTTCTACTTTTTTTTGCATACATCTCTTAAACAACTTTTTACCGGCTCAAAACTACCAAACATTCAATAATTTTCAGGATTTTAACCCATTAAATGCCAGTTTAAGTATTTGAATTATTTCAATATTTTTTACAAAAAAACACAAAAAGTGAATTATTTTCCATAATACAAATAGTAGGGGGATGAGGCATTAATGGTGATTGGAGTCTTGGATATGTCAAAGATTAGCAACAAAATTGATTTGATTGCATTAGTATTTTTTATATAGTGCCAGATGAAACATTAAGCACCCTCTCAGCACCTTCGACCCAAAAATGTACTCACACATAATCAGCAATAAAATCCTCATACATCAATATTTTTTTCTGATTGTTTTTGCTTGAATCCCTTAATCAACTTCAGCCCTGATCAAAATGACCAACTATTTGATACATTTTAGGATTTTAACTCTTTAAATGCCACTTTAATTATTAGAAGTATTTATCATTGATAAAAAAAACACACAAAAAGTGAATTATTTTCCATAATACAAATAGTAGGGGGATGAGGCATTAATGGTGATTGGAGTCTTGGATATGTCAAAGATTAGCAACAAAATTGATTTGATTGTATTAGTATTTTTATGTAGTGCCAGATGAAACATTAAGCACCCTCTCACCACCTTCGACCCAAAAATGTACACACACATAATCTTCAATAAAATCCTCATACATCAATATTTTTTTCTGATTTTTTTTGCTTGAATCCCTTAATCAACTTCAGCCCTGATCAAAATGACCAACTATTTGATACATTTTAGGATTTTAACTCTTTAAATGCCACTTTAATTATTAGAAGTATTTATCATTGATAAAAAAACACACAAAAAGTGAATTATTTTCCATATAATAAATAGTAGGGGGATGAGGCATTAGTGGTGATTAGAGTATGGGATATGTCAAAGATTAGCAACCAATTTGATTTGATTGCATTAGTATTTTCTATGTAGTGCCAGATACTCCTTCGAGGCAGAAAGTGCCCCATCCACTTCCATTGAAAACCACCTTTTTTAATCTCATTGCATTTCTACTATTAAACCATGCATTTTGTAATGTTAGCATTTCATTTAGAAGAGAAGCAGTCATATTTGACATTTTTACTGTATTCCACTAGATTTAACTATTTTCCCATTGTAGGTCCATGCATGAAATTCTTGTATTTTTGACCGTTCTTATATGGAGCAGTGTGACTACCAGGGGAGCCCAATAGCTTTTCTGTCTGTGTGTGTGTGTGTGTGTGCGTGTGTGTGTGCATGTGTAAGAGTCAGTGTGAAACTGTAAGCATGCACTGATCATTTCAGGGGTGAAAAGGGCATCTTTTGAAGGATGTGTTTCATGTGAGGTGCTTGAGTAAAACATGGCCTTCTGCCTTTGATGTACTCAAAAACGAAAAGGAAAACAACAGTTAGTGTGTTTATGCACCTTGCTGCTTTCACAGCCAAAGTTAAACATGCAGCTTGGCTGAGGTGTCATTCCAATAGTGGGCAGAGAAGGAGAAAGAGAAGGAGAAAGCTACCTGCGTGGTAGCTGCTGCTATCGGTGTATGAATGTGTGTGTGACTGGGTGAATGTGTACAAAAACAATGTAAAGCGCTTTGAGTCTGTGATAAACGGAGATATAGCGCTATACAAGTCCATTTACCATACCCCTTCTTAGATATCACCTTCACAATTCTTGCATCCATTGAATTTATGAGTTCTTGGAGAGTTTCTGCTTGAATATCTTTGCAGGATGCCAGAATAGCCTCCCATAGCTGCTGTTTTGATGTGAACTGCCTCCCAACCTCATATATGTTTTGCCTGAGGATGCTCCAAAGGTTCTCAATAGGGTTGAGGTCAGGGGAAGATTTTTTTTATTTTATTTATTTATTTAATACAGGGACAGTGCATATTATCAAACATTTCTGTCAATATGCCAGAATTAGCCAGAAGGCTATTTTTCATCTGCAGTCCCTAGACAGATGGTAAAAGTCACCCTAAAAGAAAATAAGTTACACATTTATATAACACAACACACCTATAGTAAAACGTACTATTAAAAAGTAAGTAAAGTAAAAAGTACTATTAAGCTAAAATATACAATAAAAACACAGCAGAGCAACAATCAGACAACAGCAGACAATAACATGAACAGGTTAATGATAATGTAAACAGCTCTGGTTATCAATGAGCCATTTCTTTAACTGGCATTTGAATGACCTATATGGGGTCAGATTTCTGATGGCTATGGGGGTGAGGTTCCACTCAGTAGCTGCACGAACAGAGAAAGAGGTATGGCCAAATACACTCTTCCTAAAAGGGATAATACAATCTCCCCTCGCTGATGCTCTAGTTCTGCTGTGATCAGCTGTTCGGATGTTGACAAACTGATGGAGCGGAGGGGATGATAAACCGTGAATGATTTTATAGACAAGACATAGATTTGAATAGTTGACCATGTTTTCCCATTTGAGTAATCTGTGCTTTTGTAATATTGGACAATGATGAAATCTACAAGGTTTCTTGTCCAGGATTTTAACAGTTTGTTTGTAAAGTGATTGTATAGGTTTCAGGGATGTAACAGTAGCTTGTGACCAAATGGGTAAACAGTAAGTGATGTGTGAGAAAATCATAGAGTGCATAAACATTTTTGCTGCCTCTATAGACA
Source organism: Ammodytes marinus (assembly GCF_949987685.1). Taxonomy (NCBI): domain Eukaryota; kingdom Metazoa; phylum Chordata; class Actinopteri; order Uranoscopiformes; family Ammodytidae; genus Ammodytes; species Ammodytes marinus. The sequence continues at coordinate 7,687,236 of NC_137213.1, read as the reverse complement.
TTTGATGGCGAATGTGTCTAAAGTTCCTGAGGTTGAATTTGATTCGGTTACAGACCCTTTTTACATGTGATGTAAAAGACAACTTTGAATCAAATAAAACTCCCAGATATTTATATTCGGATACAATCTGCAGCCTTTCCCCTGAAACCAAAACATTCGGCTCAACATTGACATGTCTGTGGGACTTGGTGAAGAACATTGCTACTGTTTTTGAAGTGTTCAACTGAAGGCAGGATTGCTTCAACCAAGCTGAGATAGTAACCATAGCGTTAGTGAGCTTCTCTGCCACTTGAGAGATATCACTACCATGGACATAAACTACGGTGTCATCAGCATACATCTGCACAGAAACATCAGAACAGACCGACGGAAGGTCGTTTATATAAAGTGAAAACAACAAAGGTGCTAAATTTGATCCTTGAGGAAGACCGGTGGACAGACTGAGGGCCGCTGATTTAAAAGACTGGACTCTGACATGTTGGGAACGGCCAGTGAGGTAAGACTCAATCCATTTAAGCGCATCTGACGAAAAATTGAAATGGCATAATTTTGACAGCAAGATTTTATGATTGACAGTGTCAAAGGCCTTCTTAAGATCCAGAAACACGGCACCAACAACCCCACCTCGGTCCAACAGAGCTCTGATGTTTTCAGTAAAGTAGCAAGTTGCAGACTCAGTGGAGTAATTTGCTCTAAAGCCAAACTGCATAGGGTGGAGAGCAAAGGGTGTGGTATTCAGATGGTTAATGATTTGTTTTGCTACCAGTTTCTCTGTAATCTTAGACACTGTAGGCAGTATGCTGATGGGTCTGTAGTTTGACATGGAATGAGGGTCTCCGCTTTTGTAAATGGGAACAACAATGGCTGGTTTCCATATGCTTGGAAACAAATTTTGTGAAATAGACAGATTGATAATTGTTGTAATAGGGCGAAGGACTGATGTACTGAGCTCCTTGAGCATCACTGTATCCATACCAAAAATATCTTTACATCTTAATGATCTGAGTGATTTAATGGTCCGTGATACCTCTGATGCTGTGATGTTTATTAAACTGAAGATTGATTGACATGTGTCTAATGCAGGGCTGCATGTATTCTCAGGTGTGAAGCACCTTGCGATGTCAGCCACAGAATCAATAAAATAGCGATTGAATGCCTCCGCTACAACCTCAATATTATTTGTTAGTTGTTTATTTATTTTAATTTCTAGTGCATTTTGTTCTTTGGGGCGATCACCTGTCATTTTTCTTAGCTGGTTCCATATCATTTTAGCATTTCCGTTTGATTTTTCAATTATAGTAAGAAAGAAATCTGCTTTTGCTTTTCTTAGTGTTCTTACAACTTTGTTTCTCAACATTGTGAATCGTCCTCTGTCATGAGTTAATTTAGTTTTATTTGCTATTTTTAGTGCTTGGTCTCTCTCTTTCATGAGTTTTATGATGCCTGGGTTTATCCAGGGTACAGTGTTTTTGTGTTGTTTGTACTCAATTTTTTGTGAGAATTCTTTAATAACTCTCTCAAGTGTTTTTAAAAATAATCTGCTGTCCTTTTCATAGTCAACTAAGGGTAAAATGTCATCCCATTGAATTTGGTTTGCTATAGCTACAAAGTTTTTATATTTGCTTTTAGGAATTGTAATAGTTTCCGTTTTTTTTTCTCTAACACAAAACTGGAAACGTTTTTTGGTAAGTTTTCTATTGACAAGTGTTAGATTATGGTCCGATAAACCTGTTAACATATTAAATGATTTTAAAATTCTTTCTGGTTTATTGGTGAATATGAGATCAATTTGTGTCCTGGTGGAATTAGTTATTCTTGTTTGCCCACGAACAACTTGTGTCAGCTCAAACCTGTCAGTGATTTGTTTGAGCTTTTTTCTAGATGATTTGTCTTCCCAGTTGATGTTAAAATCCCCCATAATAATAATTTCTTTATCAAAATTACTTTCTTTTAGCAGCTTTTCAAAGTTTTCATAAAAGCTGTTATCTGTCGAGGGAGGCCGGTAAATTACAACGAGGACAAAGGACATTTGTGGTGAAAGACTGATACTGAGACCTAAACATTCTAATGTTATACAATTGGACCACTGGATTTTGTGACACTGTAATGTGTTTTTTATATAGACCATCACTCCTCCCCCTTTTGAAGATGGGGCCACACCATGAGTTTCTCTCCTTTTATGCCCAAAGCTGCCAATGACACAGAGGTATTCTTTGCAGCATGAGATGGTGCATTGTCATTCATGAAGATGATTTTACTACGGAAGGCACTTTCCTTCTTTTTGTACCACGGAAGAAAGTGGTGAGTCAGAAACTCTACATATTTTGCCGAGGTCATTTTCACACCGTCAGGGACCCTGAAGGTGCCTACGAGCTCTCTCCCCATGATTCCGGCCCAAAACATGACTCCGCCACCTCCTTTCTGACGTCGCAGCCTTGTTGGGACATTGTGGCCATTCACCAACCATCCACTACTCCATCCATCTGGACCATCCAGGGTTGCACGGCACTCATCAGTAAACAAGACTGTTTGAAAATGAGTCTTCATGTATTTCTGAGCCCACTGCAACTGTTTTAACTTGTGATCATTGTTTAGGGGTGGCCGAATAATAGGTTTATGCACAACTGCAAACTTCTGGATCCTACACCTTGAGGTTCGCGGGACTCCAGAGGCACCAGCAGCTTCAAATACCTGTCTGCTGCTTTGTGATGACATTTTAGCAGCTGCTCTCCTATTCCGATTACTTTGTCTGGCAGAAACCTTCCTCATATTACCTTTATCCGAACGAACCCGTCTGTGCTCTCAATCAGCCACAAATCTCTTCACAGTATGATGATCACACTTAAGTTTTCGTGAAATGTCTAATGTTTTTATACCTTGTCCAAGGTATTGCACTATTTGACTTTTAGGCAGTAGAGAGATCATTTTTCTTTCCCATAGTGCTTGAAACCTGTGGCCTGCTTAATCATGTGGAACGTCCTTGTTAAGTAGATTTCCTTTGATTGGGCTTACTTAGCAAACCGATTATCACAGCTGTCTGAGATTGATTTCAATGATCCAAATCGCCCTGAGAGACAATACCATACATGAGTTTAAATTAAATACAAAAAATTAAATGTTTATGACACTTAATTCCAATTTGCATACTAATTTGGAACACAGTGTATAATCCCAAATGCCGAAATCATGTTAGTATCCATTGTAATGTTTGTCAGAAAACTAAACCCCTGAAGGGGGTCTGGGGGCATCCCCCCCGAAGATTTTTTTGTGTTTTTAACATGTAATCTAAGCATTCTGGTGCTTTCTGGCGAAGAGAATAAAGAACAAAGTCAACATTTATTTCAGTTCAGATTAATAGTAAAATTAGCAAGAAAACATAACTTGCTAGCAGCCAGATGCCTAACAACTGGACAGAGGGACGGATGACCACTAGCTTTTGACCAAATATCTTGCTAAAAAAATAAACCTTTATTTATGAAATTCTGCCCTCACTAAGAAGTTAGCAAATGTTACACTTGCTAACTACAAACTTTTATTTTATTATTCAGATTTCAATAATCTGCTGGGGCACGTGCCCATACACGTGCCCATACACGTGCATGGGTGGCACGCGTGTCACAAGCACACTTATGCTGTTTTCAAGACCTTTGCTGACCAGAGACCAGTTCTAGTGGCCACAGTCCTACCATTAATTTAGTACTTGAAAATTGCAAACTGATCTCATATCAGTGGATTGGAGTGTTTGTGTGATGAACGTGGCAACTACCTATCAAAAAGAATTAAGAAAGAAAAAAATAGATACACATCATCTCTGAACTAGGCTACATATCAGGAAACAAAAAAACAAAAAAACATCCGAACTGGGGTGGCCAGTGAGATTTCAGGGGGGGCCATGGCCCCTCCAGCCACTGTATATCAACAATAAATTAGTGCAAGATATTGTGCAAATAAAATGTAAGTGTAGAGAGATGAAGATCATACATTTAAATTTAAAATAAAAATCCAAATTAATTAATAAATTGAATAGAATAGAAGGCTGTACATGGAAAAGAAAATTAAGTCCATAGTAGAGCTCTCTTTCCATGGGCTCTCTCCAAGTAGCAACATGGAATTGCAGAGGTTTACAGTCATTAAAATTTCGAAAAGAAAAAATAAATTATTTATTAGATACAAACATTGATATAATATGTTTACAAGAGTTACGTTTGAAGACTAATGATGATTTAGTTGATGTGAGTAAATCATGGCATAAGGGTGTCTCTGTAATATCCATTGGAGAAGATGCAGCAGATGGAGTAGGCATCTTTTTTAAAAATCCAAATATAAATATAATCAACCGTCGTGACATTATTCCAGGAAGACTGCTACTAATAGATGGTTTTTATCACGGTAAAAAAATTCGAATTATTAATGTGTACACTGCACAATGTAGAGCAAAGAAAGTGCAGCTCTTTAAGAAATTAAAAGAAATAATAAATGTTGGTTTTAATATAATAATATGTGGGGATTTTAACACCATCACTGAGGAAAGGGATAGAGTTGCTGCTACCCCTTTTATTTTATCGCGTGAAGGGAAATTGTTATTAGAAACATGTAAAAATGCTTCTCTGTCTGATACATTTCGAATTCTTCACCCAAACAGCATAAGCTACACTCGTTTTGATAATAAAACCCAAACCAGGATTGATCGAATGTATGTATCTCCACAGGTCCAACCCTTTTATTACCAAACCCTGTTAACTGACTACTCTGACCACCTAATAGTCAAAGCCTCTTTCATATGTGAAGCTTCACCCGAGAAAGGATTCTGGAAACTTAACACAAAGTGTCTTAATAATGTAGATGTATTGAGTGAGTTAAAAAGTGAGATCAAGAAAGTTATAGATCTCAGAGTGTTATGCAGAACAGAGATTGAACTTTGGGAGCTTCTTAAAAACAGGCTGAAAGATTTCTTTAAATTTAAATGTCGTGAACTTAATGAATGAATACTTTATTCCGGACTCAAAGTTCCATATAAAAAGACAATACAAATACAAGTCAACACAGATTAAAATACATACAAGCATCGATTCCAATGTTTCCACAGCCCAGAGGAGTACCTTGTATCACTCTGTTTAGTGTCAGTGAGTGCAATTATTACTTTGTTTTTTGACTCAAGAAGTCGACACATAAATGTATACATTAAATTCCTCAACACAGCATGAAAGGTGGGGACATTACTTGTCACAAACAAGGAGCTAGCACTAGTCCACCTTGGAAGCTTAAGGAGGATCCTAAAGGCATCGTTATACGCTACCTGCAGCTTCCTTAGTTTAGCTGTTCTATATTTACACCAGAGGTGAGCTGTGTAAAATGGGGTACAGTAAGCTCTGAAGAGACTAACTTTCACATCTTCTGTGCACATATGAAATTTGCGTGCCAACATATTGGCCTGTGCATAAAGTTTACAGCACTGGCGCTGGACATCATCATCATCACAAAGATCATCAGTGATGATGTGACCTAAATAACGTACCTTTCTAACCACCTGTAGAGTACAGTCTGACAGTGAGAATGAAGGAAACGTTAGCTTCTGATCCTCCTTAGTTTTAACAATCATAATAACACTCTTCTTTGGATTGAACTTAATGTCATATTGGATGCCGTAACTAGAGCACACTTGAAGCAGTTGCTGTAGCCCGGCACTATATGGCGACATGATGACCAAATCATCAGCGTAGATGAGGTGGTTGATAATACTCTCTCCCACCACACACCCAGTCTTACACTCTTGAAGTTGCTTAGAGAGGTCATCCATATAAACATTAAATAACATAGGAGACAGAATTCCTCCTTGCCGCACACCATTGCTTACACAAAAAGGAGCAGATAAAACATTGTCCCATTTAACGCAAAAAGTTTGATGGGCATACCAAAACACTAAAATTCTTACTAAAAATTTAGGGGCACCTCTATCTAACAGTTTTACAAACAATTTTTCATGATTTATTCTGTCAAATGCCTTTGATGAATCAATAAAACATAGAAATACAGATGTGTTCAGGCTAGTGTACCTGAACACAATCTCTTTAAGAGCATAGATACACAGGTCAGTGCCATGTTTTCTTTTGAACCCAAACTGATTGTCAGTAGTAAGAATATACATTTCTAGCTTATTCAACAGTATTCTCTCCAGTACTTTAGACAAGATACTGGCTAATGCAATAGGTCGATAATTGTCAATACTGTTGAGCTTACCAGCCTTGGCCGCGTTTCCCAGAATCGATCGTTCTTTGGGGCCAAAGAAGGGTCGAAAGAAGGGTTCGCCAAAGAACGAGCGTTAAGATACGGGTGTTTCCCAGATGCCATCTTAAGTGCCTTCTTTGGAGAACGCGTAAGTTGAAGCGAAAGAAGCTCTTTGGTGGGAGCTGTCCACCGCGGTCGTGCTGAAACTGAATAAATCGATGCCAGGCGAATCGATCACCCACCTCTTTATCAGCGCATAAGTCACACACAGCGCCCCGTGGTCTCCCCCACACAGGTGGAATTAGGCTACGCATGTAGGCTAACGTGTGTGTGGGTGCGGGTGTGTGTGGCAACAAGTGTATCAAAGTAGTAATCAAGCCCATTAGCGCATATATACCCCGTGGATATAGGCACACACATGTGATGTGAGAATGGAAGAAAGCGGCAGCAAAATAAACAAGCGGGCACCGTCGTTTACCGCGGAGGAGTTGGGCGTCTTAGTGGACGAGGTCTGGCAGCACCGGGCAGTTTTATTCGGGGGAACAAGGGGCAAAAAGAACATCACGGTGAAGAACCGTGTTAGGCAGGCCATAGCCGAAAATATGTCCCCCTCCAGCCCATGTGGCCTGCGTGACTGGCGTGCTGTGAGGAAGAAGTGGCAGGAGTTCCAGAACCAAACAAAAAGGAAGAGTGAGAAGGTTTCACTAATCAATCTCCCTTCGTTGCAGGTGATGCAGACGCAGTAAAGACAGCGCGGAGTAACCCCTCCCCCATATGGTTTCAATAAACTATTTTGGTTTCTTTTCAACCATGTATTGTGTGGATCATTTTGCATTGAAATGAGGGTGTCAAACCTAGCAACAAAAAGTCCCAGGCAATTTGTAATGTATCTAAGCGTAGGTTAATGACGTGTGCGTATTGTGCGCCCTTTCAACAGCATTCCAGTGCCAGACTTTCAGGTAAAGCACCCGGACAGTGCAGCAATAATCATAGTGTGCAGGACGTTACATGTAGCCTACATCTGCTGGTTCTGTTTATTTATTTCAGCCTTCAGGCCTGAGAGTTGATATGGGTGATGTGTGGTGGTTGTGGGTTTATGGTTTAGTGCTTGGTGCTTGGTGACTGGTGGTGAAGAGGTAGGGGCTGCGGGTTGTTGGACCGGGCTGAAGGCAAAATTGCAGCGGGTTGCTCTGGATGTGTGGAGAAACCAGAGAGATCAGCCGTTGGATCTCCGCACGGGGCAGCCGGTACTTTGCCTGGACGGCCCGGTCTGATAGCACGTCCAGTGGGGAGAAGTGCCGACGCACGTATGCATTTATGTAAACCGTCTGGCTTCGCGCACGGCGAGGCTGTTGGTTCGCAGCGAGAAGGTGTTGTATTGCAGCCATGGTTTCTCACACGCGCGGACTTTGGCAACGCCTTTAACAGGTGGAGCCGCTCTGAATGAGGTTCAGCTGAGTTCAATTAAATCTGTTTCTTTGATATCTGTGAAATGCCACAGGGTTGTTGATGTTTTTTTTGTATGTGTAGTAGTACTATAAACTCACATGTGTGTGGAAAACGTAAACGTCTAATTCATTAAAACATTTTTTTTCTCTACTATTAGTCTATGTTTCTTGCGCCAGTGGTCCGCATTGAGCATTGTTTTATTATTTCGAAAAGTGGAGGAAATACATTTCCCTGACGCGGCATGATCACTGACGATTTGGTCGCTAAGAAAGGTTGAAAGAGTGGGTCAGCTCCGTCTTTCAGTTCCATCTTAGTGAAAGTACTACTTTCGCTAAGAACGAATCTGGGAAACGCATTCTTCTTTCACAGCGTTCTTAAGAGCGCTCCAAAGTAGTACTTTGCCCAAAGAGGCTCTTAACGATTCTGGGAAACGCGGCCCTTGTCTTTAAGCACAGGCACTAATATTACAGACATAATAGCATTTGGCAGGACACCATGAACCAGACAACCATTAAAACACATGGAAAGCAAAGGGCAGAGCTTATGGCTGGCATACTTGAGGTGTTCTGCAGATATACGATCCATACCGCAGGCTTTGTTGTTATCCAACATGTTAATGGCATCATAGATATCTGCTGCCCTGACTATCATATCTGGTGAGATATCACTATGTTCATGATTGATCCTAACTGGATTACTTTTAACACAATTAAAAAGGTTACAGTAGTGCTCACGCCAAAGCTCAGCAATTTTTTCTGGGCTACTAACACCTTCAATGTCAGACGGAAGAGGTGTTTTGTTATTATTCATTACTTTGACCTCTTTCCAAAAGTCAATAAAATAAAGAATATTGATTATAATAATAACATGAGGAGATATATCGAACTCAAAACTAACACGAACAGATCCGAGCAGGAGCACAACCTGATGTATGAACTAAAGAAACAAATTGAATATGTTAATAATGAAACTCTGTTTCACACACAGAAGCTGTCTGGAAGTGATGTCGACGCTAATATAATTCATGCCATCTCTTCCAGCCAGAAAAAAAGAAGTGACAATTTCCTTCATTCCATCAAGGATCTCAATGGATCATTGTTTCATAATGAATCAGATAAACGTAGTGTCATTACACAGAGTTGCTCTCTGATGTTTGCCCAAATCAACATTAATCATTCTGTTATTTCCTCTTTTTTAGATATAATCACTCCACATGACCCGGACATCTTCACTAACCTGTTGGGTGAGTTTAGGAGAGATGAGGTCATTGCAGCCGTCAACCAATTAAACCAAAGTAAATCTCCCGGTCCCGATGGCATTCCGGCTGAATTCTATAAACTGGGCTGTGATGACCTCTATGACCTCTTAACTTCTGTCTTTAATGCTGGCTTAAAAAAATGGGAAAATGGGGGACTCCTTTTACCATGGAGTCATGTGTTTGTTATACAAGAAGGGTGAAAAGGATGATTTGGATAATTATAGACAACTAACTTTAATGAATGCAGATTATAAAATCTATGCAAAAGTAATCATGAATAGACTTAATGATGTCCTGGATGTAATAATAGAAAAAGAGCAGACATGTGCAATCCAGGGTCGCCTGATGTGGGACAATCTCTGTAGCCTCAGAGAACTTGTCTACAGCTCAGAGACAGACTTTTATATTTTAGGTTTAGACCAGAAAAAAGCATTTGATTTTTTATCCTGGGAATATTTGTGGGCTGTCTTAGAAGCATACGGCTTCCCCACTGAATTTATAAAAATGATTCAATTATTATATTACAAATCTATTGTACAAGTAAATGTCAACAGTGTGTTGACTGAGCCTTTTCAGATTTGGCGTGGGGTGAAGCAGGGCTGCCCTCTGAGTGCAGCTCTATATGTTCTAGCTTTAAATCCCCTAATAAAAAGAATTAATCAGGACATGCGTATTAAAGGCGCTCTCCTGGGAGGCTCACATAGAGTGGCTGCTTTGGCCTACGCTGATGACATCACAGTCATAATCAGGAACCAGACTGAACTAGACGTCTTGAACCACCACCTCCAGCAATATGAGCAGGCTTCAGGAGCCAAACTAAACCAAAATAAGACAGAAGGGGTTTGGATTGGTTCACAGCTAAATCAGACACAAATTAATGTTCAAACAAAAGAGGAAATAAAGGTGCTTGGTGTCTGGATCGACGGAAAAGATAGTTGTCTTCTAAATTGGTCTAAGAAGGAAAATGAAATAAAAAATGAAGTAATAAAATGGGAGAATAAAAATACTACCTATAAGGCTCGGGTCAATATTGTTAAAACGCATATTCTGTCAAAGATGTTATTTCTGTCTACCGTCTTCCCACCACCACCCAAATTTCTCTTGAATTTAAACAAACAGTGTGTAAAGCTTATCTGGGGCACTAACCGAGAAGTCACAAAAAGAAATGTAATGTGGAAAAGTAAAGAAAATGGAGGCTTGGGGGCTCCAGATCTTAAAACAAGTCTCATTATTCCATTCATAAAAAATGTGTCCCATGCACTGAACAGAGATGCCTTTTGGACCCAAAATAACCGGAGCCATTGGAGCAAACAATATGGAAGAGCCAGGTCCAAAGCCCCATACTTCAAGATTATTTTTGGGGATTATGTTACAAAATATAAACAACTGAAAATTGCATGGACTGGCTCAGCCACCAAAGAAATATATAAAACGATAAATAACTATATTAATGGTGGATGTGTAGAATATAGAGACACAAGTGAGGATGATAAACCCAAAATAAAAATAAACATCTTTGACAAAGTACTGTCAGAACCCATAAGAGACAAAGTCTGGTTAATATCAGTGTGGAGACTCCCTGTGAGAGCGGTAGTCAAGTGGAGCTGTTTCGTTAAAACAAAAAAATGTCATATCTCTAATTGTGATGAAGACGAAACTCAAGAACATCTGTTGCTCCACTGCTATCGCTCCTCAGACATAAGGAGCAGAATGGCTGCTATAGGTTTCAACCCGCATTCCAATGTAAACGCTGTAATGTATGGTCTTTTTCAAGAAACCTATACAAATAACAAAAGAAAGCTCTTCTGGCTGATAATGTGTATTATAAATACACACATATGGAAAACGAGATGCAAATTAATATTGAACCAGACAGAGATAAAATATTGTAAGTGAACTCAGGCGCAGGAGGACAGTCGATCATCAGATTGGAAGTCCTCTGCCCTGGGACATTTTGCGTATTTAAGATTAACCATTGTCTGTGTTAATTTTTTTTTTTTTTTTTTTTTTTTTCTCTTGGCGTGTTATTCTTGTTAAAATGTTTTTCTTTCTTTCTTTGTCAGTGTTGACGACATCTGCTGTTAATGAACATTTGTTAAATGTAACAGCAAGTATTTGTATGATATTCCTTCTGTTTTTTAAAAAAAAATCTCATTAAATAATTAAATTCTTCTTGTCCACAGAAGGAATACAGAAAAAAAAACATATAAGACTATGATGAAGGCAGCAAACGGCTTGTTTAAAAAAACAACTGCAACTGAGTCTTAAAAAAAAAAAAGAAAAAAAAAGAAAGAAAAAAAAAAAGAAAAGAAAACTCATGGAATAGAATGATGCAAAATAAAAATATGTATCCAGATATGCACAGTAAAGTATAAGTTAAAAAGTCTGGTGTTTACACACAGCCACGCTCATGGCGATCTAAAAAAGGTGCAGCTGTTTATGTTTAAACTAGGCAGTGGCGTTTTCTCTCGGAGGCCAAGGGAAGCCAGGCTTCCCTGTTTTTTAGGCTGTAGTTGTCATCCAATAAAAACATTTTTATTAACAGTTTCGGTAATTCTTTGGTGCTGTGTTGCTGTCATTTCTTCCCCATTTTTCTCCTCTCATTGAGCATTTCACAATGCGTGAAACAGCGCCCCTTTACATTTAGATTCTGAAGACGCGGCGAAACACGATACTGCACACTGTATGTCCGCGAGGAAGCCAGCCCGAGCTGGCATCCCTTGGTGAAAAAAAGAAAGAAGGATTGACCAATCAGGTGAGGCTATTGTCTTGACACTGCCCTCCTGTGATTGGTCAGGAGGGTGTCATGAGGGTGCCAAGGGAAGCCACTCGGCCCTTGGCTTCACACCAATCAAATCAAAGCATCATTATCAACGTCACTGAAATTTAACAACAATAACAATAGCGGGAGATTAGCATGTTTGCATTGTTATCATATTAGCAAGAACAGTTATGGAGGGTGGAGATTTTGAGTATTTAGTAAAAAATTATTTTACCAAACTGCCAATTGAGGAGCCATTAAAAATCAAATCTGACGGCAGGCCAATGCGTGTGGAGAGAAAGAAAGTTTATCGCACTTTCAGGGAGGAGAACTATGTCCGCACCGCGTGGCTAGCGGGTAGCGGCAATCTTCAGCTAATGGCCTTCCTCTACAAATAGTGAGTAAAATACACACCTTCTCCCGGCGCGGGTTAACTGTTCCCTTTACTGTCCGTGTAGCTATATGTTATGTTTTGTGTTATTTTATTGCTAATTGTGCCTTGATTAAGTTGCATTGGTATCCACTGAAGTTGTTCTGGGTTGTCTTAAGTAGTGTTGTATAATGAACATTTGGCCTAGTTCTTAAACGAAAAGGATGTATAGAAAGTATGTGTGTATGTCAAGCACCTAACTAATTGTGTGAGTCATGTCTCACGTGAACGTGAAACTTAAACTAGCCTATAAAACGTCCCCTAATTATATTGTGAATGAATTCGAATCTGTATTGGGCATTAAGCGACTAGTTGTGCATTCCGGTCGGGGTGGGGGGTGCATTTATAATACAATGTATAATTAATAAAACGATTAGGAGGTGTGTGAGTGAGAGAGTGAGTGAGTGAGTGAGAGAGAGAGCGAACGAGCGGTGTCGGACAGATTACAGGCGTGTGCAAGTCCTATAATAGCGCTATAATAGCTCTTGTAGTTACATTAAATACAAGCTGCGACGTAGCCTACTCTTTTCTGTCCCCCACCTTCCAATAAACATGTAGATTAAAGGTGTTGTCTCACTTGGCTTCCTCAAAAAAAATCCCCACGCCACGCCACTGCAAATATTGCCGTGATTAAACAAAAACAAATGTTTGCTGGAGATCGCTTAGTATCCCTTTAATACACAGCCTACCTGTAAACTGGTAGGTAAACAAAGGACACTCAGGTCTCAGTAGGGATAGGATTTAGCACAGCATTCACATCTTCTAGCAGACTTTCAGAGGGTACTTTGTCTTTTAGCCATGTTAACCGACCAGGGGGCTCAAGGTGTCAAGCTTACATATGATCATCTTTCGCAAGTCAACTGCTCTTGTGTTAAGCCTATCTGTTCTTGGTGCTTGATATCCAATCTCGGATTGTAGTTGGGATGATGACATCCCCTCGTTGACCTGCCGTCCTTGCTCCCCCTTGTTGTAGCATCTTTGTTATACCTTTTCTGTAAACAAATGCTTTTGCAAATATTTTTCTCTGTGGCATGTTGGGGAGAAGGTGCCCGCACAGCGGACAAAAACAGACTGGACAATCTGATCAGGAAGGCCAGCTCAGTGGTCTGGGCTGAGCAGCTAAAGGTCAAGCAGGTGGCAGAGGCCAGAATCCTCAACAAACTGGATGCAATAATGACTAATCCCACTCACCCACTCCACGCCCTTAAGGTGGTCAAGAACAGCACCTTCAGTCAGAGACTAATTGCACCAATGTGCAAAACGGAGCGCTTACAGGAAGTCCTGTATACCAGCTGCCATACGGTTCTATTTCATCCTTACTGACCGCCAGAGGCGGTGCATTAAGCACTGGATATATCCATCTAGTGCATGCGCAGTTCGAGTACCTATATCAGAAAAGTCACCTTTGACCCTCGTGACACCGGAAGGCCTATATAGCCCGGTGTCTACAGAGGATCCGTTCCTTTCATCTTCTCGCAACGCAGTAGAGTACCGCGTGGGGACAATCGTTCGTGTTTTTGGAAGGATCGTGCTTCTGACGGTGTGCAGCCTCGTGACCAAAGAGGTCGGAGTAACGGGTGAGCTCGTCCTCCAGGGGCTGTTTAGCTGTGAAGCGCGGAAGGAGCTATCGCCGCTACTTTGATGGTGGGTCAGCTTAATTGGCTTTCCCCCACTGTGTGTAGCCGCTAAAATATAGCTTTCCTTGTGATTTCCTTTGATAGAGACAGCTCGGCTGTTTTCTGAATTGCCACATTTTTTGTCTGGTAAATTTTTTAGTTTTGAAAAAAAAAAGAGTATCTCTTTTCAGTTGCTTTCCAGTGAAGGCAGCGCCCTCGCGTCCTCTCCTGGTAACACTGCTGTATATTTGAGCTCAGTCACTTACTGGTGAAGGCTGCGCTCTCGCGTCCGCTCCTGGTAACTCTGCTGTGTATCTCTTTTCAGTCACTTTCCAGTGAAGGCTGCGCTCTCGCGTCCGCTCCTGGTAGCACTGTTGTGTATTTCTTTTTCAGTCACTTACTGGTGAAGACTGCGCTCTCGCGTCCTCTCCCGGTAACAATGTCTCAGAACCTCACCGGTAACCCCCCGCACCCACATTTTTGCCACATTTTTTGTCTGGTAAACTTTTTCGTTTTGAAAAAAAAAAGAGTATCTCTTTTCAGTTGCTTTCCAGTGAAGGCAGCGCCCTCGCGTCCTCTCCTGGTAACACTGCTGTGTATCTCTTTTCAGTCACTTATCGGTGAAGGCTGCGCTCTCGCGTCCGCTCCTGGTAACACTGCTGTGTATCACTTTTCAGTCACTTATCGGTGAAGGCTGCGCTCTCGCGTCCGCTCCTGGTAACACTGCTGTGTATCACTTTTCAGTCACTTATCGGTGAAGGCTGCGCTCTTGCGTCCTCTCCTGGTAACACTGCTGTATATTTGAGCTCAGTAACTTACTGGTGAAGGCTGCGCTCTCGCGTCCGCTTCTGGTAACACTGCTGTGTGTCTCTTTTCAGTCGCTTTCCAGTGAAGGCTGCGCTCTCGCGTCCTCTCCTGGTAACACTGCTGTATATTTGAGCTCAGTCACTTACTGGTGAAGGCTGCGCTCTCGCGTCCGCTCCTGGTAACACTGCTGTGTATCTCTTTTCAGTCACTTTCCAGTGAAGGCTGCGCTCTCGCGTCCGCTCCTGGTAGCACTGTTGTGTATTTCTTTTTCAGTCACTTACTGGTGAAGACTGCGCTCTCGCGTCCTCTCCCGGTATCAATGTCTCAGAACCTCATCGGTAACCCCCCGCACCCCCTAGAGCCCACAGGGGCCTGGGGGCCAGGTGCTCGGGCATCAGAGCCGGCCGCTGGCTGTTTTTCCCAGCAGCAGCGTAGTTTCTGGGCTGACTGTATTATATTACTATAGACCCCTGGGTGGTTTCCACCTTAACCCGGGGGTAGGAATTGCAGCTCCGAAGCCAGCCACAAGCCTTTGGCCGGGTCGGAATGACAGACCCTCAGTGATGCTTCACTGCAGACTTTGCATTATGACTAAGGAGCTAGGCAGGGTGAGGTCAACTGATACGTTGGCTGGCGCAGTCTCCCCAGTCGGAGGTGTGTCAACAGACCCTCCGTTCTCTTCCAGTCGGCCCAGGCCAGACGTTGGGCCAGCTGCACTTCAGGCCCCAGAGCGAAATGGTACCTCTGTGGTACCCCGTGCCGATAGCTTCAGCCACGATCAGGTGGACAAGCAATGGGCCAGCGCTTCTCAGCGCATTTTGACCAGCACCGTAACAGTTACGGCGCTACAGTCGGCATTTGAGGCGCCAGGGGGTCTGGCGCCCAGCCTCCGCCCCCCCAGGGCCCCTAGGGGCGCTAATCGATGCTCGATAGGGTCTACCCAACCTATTTTCTGGTACCAAAGAAGGAGGGTGGGTTCGCCCCATTCTGGACTTGAGAGGGCTGAATCAGTTTCTCAATGTTCTTCCCTTCCACATTCTGCGTGTTGCAGATGTCTTCCAGGGTATCACTCAGGCGGACTGGTTTGTGTCATTAGACCTGAAAGATGCTTCTTTCACGTCCCTACTGCCCGGTGTCACAGGGGGTCCTCCCCCATTGCATTTCTGGGCAAGGTGTACCAGTTCAGGGCTCTTCCGTTTGGGCCGTCACTGGCTCTGTGTATATTAAGTGGTATGTGGCAGCAGCCCTGTCACCATTACAGAGGCACAGGCAGAGGAGGCTCAGGGTACCTCGGCAGTGTCTCCCCTTCTCTATCTCGATGTAGACAGAGGGCATATCTGTCGACGGGCGTGCCCATGGGCGCCATTCCATTCCGCCGGGAGATGGTCACAACAGACGCTTGTCTCTCAACTGTTAGAGCCACCGTTTGTATTGGTAATTAGCAGCGGGGTTCACACTGAGTCTATTTTCTTCAATTCAGTCATTTACTGGTGAAGGCTGCGCTCTCGCGTCCGCTCCTGGTAACACTGTTGTGTATTTCTTTTTCAGTCACTTACTGGTGAAGACTGCGCTCTCGCATCCTCTCGCGTCCTCTCCCGGTAGCACTGTACAGTGCTAAGCTACTTTGTTGTTGAGGCAGGACCTCCTGTCACAGCTGGGGGGTCAGATCTGGCATCCTGACCCACGTCGCCTTCAGCTCTGGGCTTGGTCACTACAGGGCCTGACTCACTGCTGAATGATTGAACCTTCAGGGTTACTGTCCTGAATGCCAGGGCAGCATCAACCAGGAGGCAGTTTGGGAACAGGTGGAAACTGTTCTCCAATTGGTGTGCAGCTAGAGCTGTGGACCCAGTGCACTGCGCTGTGTCTCCTGTTCTGGAGTTCTGCAGCCCCTCCTGGATAGTAGCTGCTCTCACTCCACCTACCTTGAGAGTTGAGGTGGCTGTTATCTGCTCCCCTACACGAGAGGGTTGATGGTGCCACGGTAGGATGCCACAGGTTAGGGTCCCTCTTTCATTGAGGGGCTTTGAGGCTGCGTCCCCCTAGGGCCCCGAGGGCTCTGGCATGGGACCTCCCACTGGTCCTGGAGTCCTTGTTACCTCCCTCTAAGCCTTCGGTCCAGAGGAGGTCGAGGTGACTGTCCATGACGGATGCAATTTCACTCACCATAGCCCCTGCAAAGCGGGTCGGGGAGTTGCATGCCCTATCTGGGAACGGTACATGCCGGAGGTGTAAAGGTGCGAACACACTAGGCATTTTACACGCGTACAGACGCGTATGAAACCCGCCCCTTTTCCATAGGGAACCATTGGTTTACGCGCGTACATGGCGCGTAAATGCGTCACTCGCGCTAAAGCAACATTTTCACTCGCGCTAAAGCAACATTTTTACGTGCGTAGCTTTACGTGCGTATATATTACGCGCGTATAGCTACGCGAGGAGTTCAAAAGATTGAACTTTTGTTGCTCCTACGCGAGACGATTAGCCGCGTTGGCCAATCAGCGTTGAGCTTGACCCTACGTCACATACATTGGCAGGGTCGGAGAACAGTGTACTGTACACAGAGGCTGATGCGAGACACCGAGGAGTAAATGTATTGCGGCGGCCGGTGCTGTATGAAGCCGCTCGGGGTTATACGTGGGGAAAGTAAACCAGGAGAATGGACTTCCTGGTTAATTCAGTGAATATGTGTAGCTGTGCTTTAGCCGATAAACAAAGTTAGCGCCGTATAGCATTAGTTAACTCACCCTGTTGTGTGCGGGCGGCTAGCGCCTCATATTATGAACCCAAACATGACGACTGTCCGCGGGACTTTCACGACAAGTACACGAAGCACCGGTGTTGATCTACGCCAGCCACGGTCCCCTGTCACGGTCCCCTGTCACAGCCAGGTAGGGTAATTTTGGCTACTTGCCTTTATGTTGTGCCGCCGTGCACCGATGCTGCTGTAACTGTGTTTGTTATGTAGCTGCCGTGAATATGCAATGCTGTTTTAATGCTAGGCTATTTGTGCTGTTCAGTTTGTCTTTTGGCACAGTTGTTGGCCGTATTGTTGTTGTTTTTGTGTGGACATGCACGCTGTTGTGTCGGGTCGGTTCTGATCGCAGCCATAGTTGATAAGGGAAATACAATATCGGGAGGGAGACTCGTCACATTACGCGCGTATAACCTTTTTTGACACAAAATGATCAAGCAACATTTTAGCCGCGTTACGCACGTAAATCTTACGCGTGTAAAATGCCTAGTGTGTTCGCACCTTAACTCTGGCTCATGTATCATCCTGTGGCCGAAGGCTGCGTTCCCGCCAAGTCGCTTACATGCAGCCACCTTAGCCAGCACATCCAGCTGGCACGCTGGAGACTTTTCTGTTAGAGATATGAAAAGCATGTTTAGTGTTGATACCAAAGTACTCTGCTTTCCCAATGATATGGTGTCGGACCTAAAAGAGAGAATCCTGGAAATTGCAGCTGCACACACAACTGTAAAGAACATCATTCTGCACACCGGGTCAAATGATGTTGTAAGACAAGAGTCTGAAATGTTGAAACAGGATTTTAAGAATCTCCTGAACACGGTCAGCTCACTGAATGCTGAGGTGTTTATCAGTGGTCCTCTGCCACCAATCAGAAGAGGACCTGAGCGATTCACTAGACTGTTAGCACTGAACACATGGCTTTCAACTGCGTGCCCTGACCACTCAGTGCATTTTATTGACAATTTTAATATTTTCTGAAACCGCAAACAGCTTTTTAAGACAGATGGACTTTGTCTAAATAAGGCTGGAGTCAAACTATTCACATCCAACGTGATGTACGTCCTACGTCACCAATCTGTTCGTGCCAAGGACAAGGCCCAGGAGGAGAAGATAACACAGCGTAGCAGCAGCGCCGAAGGACAACTGCCGGCCCCAGATGACAGCTCAGACCAGGAGAGATATCAGGGCAGAGAGGAGGGGGCTCCACCCATCCCCGTCTCCCCTGGATCCCGCAGGTCATCACCAAGCCGACCTCTCTCTCCTCGTTTCTCTCCTACAACCACCCTTTCTCCATCCTCTCCTGATCTGGGATTTAAAGAAATCATATGTACCCCCAGCAGTCAACGTCCCCCTCAACTCGCCAATCTAAGCCACAGTGCCCGGCTCTTCACCCCTCCACGCACACTCCCTCCGATCCCACCGCGACGTCATCATCATCAGGCTAGGGAGACTGATGATGTCAGCACTTGTTGATGTGTGCCGGGCCGCGGCTACATAGTTAACGCCTACGACTCACAGGATAAGCTGGGGCCCTGTTTCTCAAAGTGTATCTCAAGTAACAGGAAACTCTTAAATCCTGTAAATGTAGCATTCCTCTTCAGCCACAGTGTGCTGAAATAAATCGGGCTGACAATGCTTCGAACACACTAAATTTAGCTTTATTAAACATCAGATCCTTGGCAGGTAAAACATTTTTAATTAATGATCTTATTACTAGGCACAATCTTAATTTTATGTTTTTAACTGAAACTTGGTTAGACCAAGATAACAGCTCAGCTGTTCTCATAGAGTCCACCCCCGCAAATTAAAATTTTGTGAGTGAATCCAGAGTGCATACAAAAGGAGGGGGGGTTGCTATTCTGTTTAAATAATCTCTACAATGCAAAAAGAATTTTTATTCATTTGAGTATGTGGCTCTACAGTTAAATTCAGCCTCTAGAGCTATTTTCATCAATATCTACCGGCCACCACAATACAATGCAAGCTTTTTTGATGAACTTACTGAACTGCTGTCTGTAATATGTACTGAGTTTGACTGTGTATTAATCGTCGGAGATTTCAATATTCATACTGACAAACCAGAGGACAGATGCTGTCACAGAACTGTGCTGTGTCCTTGACAACTTTGGACTAAATCAGCATGTTGACAAACCAACTCATAACAAAGGGCACACGCTGGACCTTATCATTTCCAGAGGAATGAACATTTCAGACATAACGGTGGCAGATATGGGTCCCCTCACGGACCATTCCTGTTTATTTTTTGAGAGTAAAATGTCTGTGCACACAATTGATCAATCAAAAGTAATCAAAAAGCGGTATATTACAGAAAATACCAGTGAAACATTCATTCAAGCATTTTCTTCGATACCACCCCTCCCCTGTAACTCAGTTAAGGAGCTCTTAGACAACTTTAACGGCAAACTTACAAGTGTTATAGATGCTATTGCGCCCACTAAGATGAAGGTTGTCTCTGGTAAGAAAAGATCTCCTTGGAGAAATGCCCCGCAGGTCAGAATAGAAAGAAGAGAGTGCCGTAAAGCAGAACGCAGGTGGCGAAAAACAAATCTCCAGGTTCATTATGACATCTTCAAAGAGAAACTGTGCACGTTTAACTCAGAACTGAGAAATGCAAAAAATTTCTTTTCTGACATCATCACCAAAAACAACAACAATGCACGTGCCCTGTTTGCTACTGTCGACAGATTAACAAACCCTCCTGTGCCAGTAGCGTCTGAGCATCTTTCCACGAGGGCCTGCAATGAATTTGCCTCCTTCTTTACTGAGACAATTCACAAAATTAGACAAGCTGTCACTGCATCAATACCAAGTTCAACATATGTGTTCCCTCTTAAAATCAATTCAAATGCAATGACAGCATTTTATCTTATAAACCACAAAAACCTGGAGGACATTATACAACACCTGAACTCCTCATCCTGTTGCCTTGACATTCTGCCCACAGGCTTCTTTAAAACAGTTTTTAGCTGTATGGCCTCAGATGTTCTACAAATTGTCAACATGTCCCTTCAGACAGGTGTATTCCCACAGGCCCTGAAAACAGCAGTCATCAAGCCACTCCTAAAAAAGAACTATCTAGATACATCACTCATGAAAAATTATAGGCCCATATCTAACCTACCATTTTTAAGTAAAATCATTGAAAAAGCTGTTTATCAACAGCTAAATAACTACTTAGCAATGAATAACTGCTTTGATGTCTTCCAGTCAGGATTTCGACAACACCACAGCACTGAGACTGCTCTGGTTAAGGTCCTCAATGACATCCATTTAAACACAGACAGTGGCAAAAGTTCTGTCTTAGTTTTACTGGATCTCAGTGCCGCTTTTGACACAGTTGACCACAGCATATTACTAGATCGACTAGCAAACTGGGTTGGACTTTCTGGAACTGTACTAAGCTGGTTTGAATCCTACTTAAAGGATAGAGACTACTATGTGTCAATAGGCAATTTCACATCTGAGCGGACAAATATTGAATGCGGGGTCCCCCAAGGTTCCATTCTTGGCCCTCTTCTATTTAACATCTACATGCTCCCACTAGCTCAGATTATGAATAAGAACAAATTATGCTACCATAATTATGCAGACGACACACAAATTTACATAACCATATCACCAGGAGACTACAGTCCGATACAGGCACTGAGTAAGTGCATTGAACAAATCAATGATTGGATGTGCCAAAATTTCCTTCAATTAAACAACGATAAAACTGAAGTAATTGTCTTTGGTGCCAAAGATGAACAATTAAAAGTCAGCGCACAGCTTACATCCATTATGTTAGAAACCACACCCCAAGCCAGAGATCTCAGTGTTGTTATAGACTCCAACTTGAATTTCAAGAAACACATAAAATCAATTAATAAATCAGCCTACTACCACCTAAAAAACATATCAAGAATTAAAGGGCTTATGTCTCAGCAAGATTTAGAAAAACTTGTCCATGCATTTATCTTTAGTAGACTTGACTACTGTAACAGTGTCCTTGCTGGCCTTCCAAAAAAATCTATCAGACAGCTTCAGCTAATTCAGAACGCTGCTGCCCGAGTCCTCACTAGGACCAAAAAAGTAGATCACATTACCCCAGTTCTGAGGTCTTTACACTGGCTTCCAGTCACTCAAAGAATTGATTTCAAAATACTGATGTTGGTTTATAAAGCACTAAATGGTTTAGGGCCAAAATACATTACTGATATGCTGATACGTTATGAACCGTCCAGAGCCCTTAGGTCATCTGGGACAGGTCTACTTACAGTCCTTAGAGTTAGGACTAAACAAGGAGAAGCAGCTTTTAGTTATTATGCACCAAATCTCTGGAACAAACTCCCAGAGAACTTGAGGTCTGCTGCAACTCTCAGTTCTTTTAAATCAAGTCTGAAGACTTTTTTGTTTCCATTTTAACCTGCAATTTTAATTTTATTTGCTTCTTTTATTTGCTTTTAAATGTTTTTAAATCGAGTTTTCATTTTTTTATTTGCTTCTTTTATTCGCTTTTAAATGTTTTATAATGTGTTTTATGTATTCTAATCTTGCCCCTGTAAAGCACTTTGAGTGGCCTTGTGTCTGAATTGTGCTATATAAATAAACTTGCCTTGCCTTGCCTTGTGGCCCTAACAAGGGTCAGGCTCTAAACAAAGCAGGGGCTGTCCCATTATTCATACCATTGCACATGTCCATGGGACCAGTGGACGCCCCCGCCATCCATTCAACCAGGAGTGTCTCAGCATCATGGGCTGCCCTGAGAGGGCTGCCCCTGAGAACCATCTGTGCCAAGGCATCGCCTAGCACATTTTCCAGGTTTTCAACGTCGCCATTCCCCATCCAATGGGGGTGGTCCTATGCCAAGCTCTGCTGTCTCCAACCAGTGAGCTGATTGCTTGGATTCTTCGTGACGTTGTTGGTATTGGCCATCCAGTGCTTAATGCACCGCCTCTGGCGGTCAGTAAGGATGAAATAGAACGCAGAGTTACGTATGTAACTCCGGTTCTATGAATCCTGGATGACTGCCAGAGTAACAGGTCACTCAGAAGTCTCGTGGTTCGCGAGAAGATTCTGGGAACAGATCCTCTGTAGACACCGGGCTATATAGCCCTTCCGGTGTCACAAGGGTCACAGGTGACTTTTTTGCTAGATGGATATATCTAGTGCTTAATGCACCGCCTCTGGCTGTCATCCAGGATTCATAGAACCGGAGTTACATAAGTAACTCTGCGTTTTATAGTGCACAAAAATAACTTTGCACTTTGTAGTATTTATTATTGTATTTATTGTTTTTTTTATCTTTTTTTAAGTATTTTAGCTATATGAGGGAATGTGTGTTTGTTATGTCTGTCCATACGCTGTTTGTGACACTGTCATTTCCTGTAAAGGATTATTATTATTATCTATCTAAATGCACACACACTTTGAAAAACTATACAGTAATGTGGTTTCTGTCCAAGCTGGCATTTTATTTAAGACTTTACAGTTAGTTTGATTTTTCTTGTTACAAAAATAGAATAAGGCTGTTGTCAAATTTCATCATTGTAGAAAACATCCATTTGATGTACAGCACTTTCAGTGTACAGCATTACATTGATTTCACAGAGAAGGCCGGTGATACGTCAGACTGTCAGAAAAGCCTGCTAGCACCCTTTGATCTGATTAGTTGTTTAGGTATTGGGGCAAACAAGAAATAAGGAAACAAATAAAACACATTCAATCTGCAACTGACTCAGAAGCACTCAAACATAATGCATACAACATTGCAACCACTACAGTACTTTTTAGAACAAAATGTTGAATAATCAGAAAATTAATAGCAGTAGATTGGAAGGTTTTTTAGAATTTCTTTGTTTATTGTACCTGACAGTGTTACATGTTGGAATAAAGGCACTGTGGGATCTTAGATAGTACTTTTGTTACATGAAGGATTTGCGAATATGTAGGGGACAGGGATGACCGAGAAATGGAATATTGTTGTGGTGAGATGGAGAGAGAGGATGATGAAAAGATGAGATATCAAAATGAACTGACAAGTTCAAAATAAGACTAGATACAAAAGAGATGATTTGACAGTCAAAGAAGTTGACTTGAAATTGCATTGGTCAGACTTTAAGATAAAATTATGACTTATTGATTTAATAATCATCGTCATCATCATCATCATCATCGTCGTCGTCGTCGTCATCATCATCATCGTCGTCATCGTCATCATCGTCATCATCGTCATCATCGTCGTCATCATCATCATCGTCATCATCATCATCGTCATCATCATCATCATCGTCATCATCGTCATCATCGTCATCATCATCATCATGATCAGGATCGATTTTACCAGACAGAACATCCTCAAGCCAGTCCTCCAGCTCGTCTACAGATGGCATGTCGTCATCATTCATGTCCATCCACACGCTGTCAGCCTGGGAGGGAAAAAGAGCAAATAAAATCAACTCTGCTGCAGACACTTTGAGCAGGAGAAACACTTTTGTTTTTGCTCCCATTTTTCATGAGATGGACTTAAAGATCTAAAATTCATTCCAGATACACAATTGTACCATTTCTCTCAAACATTGTTCACAAATCTGTCTAAATGTGTGATAGTGAGCACTTCTGCTTTGCTGAGATAATCCATCCCACCTCACAGGTGTGCCACATCAAGATGCTGATCTGACATCATGATTAGTGCACAGGTGTGCCACAATAAAAGGCCACCCTGAAATGTGCCAACTGATTCATTTAATGACGAGGAAAAACACCACACAATAAACAGTGCTGTGCTCACATTTTCGCCAAAACACAAGACTCTCTTTACTCTTGCCGAGGTGACTACACGCGGCGGAAATGATTTTTTCGACCAATAAACGGACGGCATGTGTAGCTCCGCCTTTTTGGCACCCTTTCAGGCGGCTGGTACCCCAACGGAGGAGTAGAGAAATTAGGAGCGGCTTAGAGCGGTTAGGTGCGCTTATATCCGTACCCTACCCAACTTTTGGCATATGAAAAGCCAAAATACCCGGACTGAACTGCTCCGACCCGACCCGCTTTACTCAGTGGAATCGAGGCATTACGGACCCCAGTATAAAACTTACCAATGGGCCCCTATTGGGCCTCCACACATGCACATTCCCTCAACGTGAGTCATATAAACTAACCAAACTGTCAACAGTGGGATACTAGCCTGGCAGGACCAACCTGACTTCGCATGAGTTTGACATTTGTTTTTCTCTCCCAGATCTGGCAGCAATCAGACCTAGCGTTCGTTCCTTATGGTGGAGGGTAGCTTCTGACTGGGTCATGTAGTCGTCAATCTAGCTTGGTGAGACCAGTGATATTTCACAAGCTTATTTGTCGATCCATGTTGACGTCAATAACTACATGAACTAATCAGGGTCTGCCTTCCACCAACGGACGGGAAGTGGGGAGGGTCTGACTGGAGGCTAGATTGGCGCCTGCATGGCTGCCTTCCACTATAAGGGCCGGGCCTGGCTCCTCCCAAAGGAGATTGGAGAAAGGCGAGACTGATCTGCGAGAGAGAAACTATTGTGAAGCTCACGCAAGATCAGGCTAGTACCGCAAGGATAGTGGGATACTACTCTGCAACCGGTTAAAAAAGAGCTTAAGTAGGGCAAATAACCAATCATATTTCTGCTTAATAGAATTACAAAGAAGTACATGCACCAGAGATATCCTGGGGCCTTGAGGTCCCTCGAAGGATAGGGGTCCCATGGCAGTTGCCCAATCTGCCCAGTTGGTAATCCATGTTTGTGTATATGTGTAACAGATTGCAGCTCAACACACAAAAGCTCAAGCAATCTATGAATTAAGTACCAAAAGCATTACTCACATCATCAGCATTTACAACACCAATCTGTGGGGAGGACAGGTCGATTCCAAAAATCTTCTCCCAGTGTGGCAGAAGCTGCAGAGAAAATTAAGAATTATGTTTTCAAACTGTGTTGATCAATGAAGGACATTTGTGTAGAAGTCAGAGGAGTTTCTCTAGTTTTTAGTATGCCTATTGCATTGAGTTACATTCATACCAGGGGGAAGTCATCTGGGTCGATCCAGATTATGCTGAGGTCAGGGTTGTCTGTGTTATCCTCTGCGACTTCCTTCAGGATGTCAAGGAACTCAAAACCGTCTAAGGAGTGGGGAAGACAGCAGTAGAAGTAAGAGAGGGTGAATGAAGTGAGAGGTCATGAATGTGTGTGGATCCTCCTTCACCAGCAGAAACACAGTATATATGCAATGGACAGACTGTCTAATGTCATCGGAATTGCTTCACAGTTGTACACTTTTTAGATTTCCCAATGGTTGGTGACCCTTTACAATTGTCTCATACTCTAGCATGATTTTACAATAAATTCATGGTTCCTCTACCTGGGTCAGACTCCTCTGCAAAAGCAATGATGTGTTCACCATCTTCACCCTCGTCCTCCTACGGAGAGAATAAAAACTAATAAGACAAATTGAACCCGTTCCGTTGAGATGAGTTAGTGAAGTTGACGCAGACCCTAAAACCTGATTTTCCATGGTATTGAAAGTCACAAAGTTCTTACCCAGATCTCATACATGTTGTGTGGTTGCATCTTCCTCAGGGTTGGTCTAAAAAAGCACAGAGAAATATGATGTTATGCCTTTTGATTTTCATTATGGAAGGTTAAGGTTCTGCCTCGTGGGATCATCGAAGTATAGCATTGATGGGACTTACTTGTCGTTATCTTCAATGAATTCCACCAGCTCCTCTTCAGTGTAAGGTTTTCCTGGGATAAGCACTGGCTCATCCATGAAGGGTTCGTAGAAGTCCACCTCATTAAGCTTCAGGTCCAGGGCCTTTGCAACCTGTGTTTCACCACCAAATGATTAGAACCACAACTGGACATTAAACTGTGGAACCATAACGATGCTAATAGTTCATAAGAAGAAACTGTCATTAACAAAAAAGACCACCATTTAAGTTTGTGTGAGTACATGCATATTCATGTTGACTGTTTGAGGACAAACTTAATGTTTTGAAATTTTATTTGAGTAAACTGCACAGTATAGAAGATTTGACTGAAAGCAGTTCTGTAGAAACTTTGTGCATTGTAAGGGTGGTAGGATGGCCTAGAGGAAAGATGTCTGACCACTAACTATGGGGTCGCTGGTTTGATCCCTGGCACCGGACAGGAGTTTGTTATTTGTAAAACTAGTTGTGGCTGGTTATACATGTACGATGCTCACCAATCTACCTCTGTGTCCTTGAGCCAGCCACTTAACCCCAATCTCCTGCAGGGACGCTGTACTAACTTCTAACTGACACTTCGTTTTCATTATTAATTTATATAATTCTACACAATCTCATTACGGTGTTTTAAGTGTGTCCAAACAAACTTGAGATAAAAATCCTTGTTACTCACCTTAGAATTGAATGTGGCAAAGAACACGATGTGAGGATGGAACTCTTCAGCAGCATCGGCATAAGCCTCAAAATCTGAAATTGTATAGGTATCCCATCAATTAGTTTCAGTGTATTCACCTGTATGAAATATCAATAAATGTAGACTTGTGGCTCTCATCACTAATGCAGCTTCTAGTGGGTTCACTTGAACACCACCTTAAAGATCAGCCTTCAGCACAAGATTTAAATCAAGCAATCTGAGCAGGGTCACTTTTGCGCTTACTGGATATGCAATTATGAGCAACTACTTTGGAAAGCAACAATTAGCAAATATGAAACAGGTTATCATGCCATCACAGTACAGATTCTTACGTTCTGACTTGTGACTCTTAAAGTAGCCCACCAATTTGATGTCCTCGTCGATGTTTTCAAAGCCTTTCAATTCCCTACTATTGTCAATAATTTCTACTGGGTCCTCGAGAACCTATGGTGGAGAACAAGGGTCATGGAAGAGAAAGGGGGGAGAACAATGGAGTCATGACAGAGAAAGTAAGAAGTCAGAGTCAGATTCTCTGCTTCTCTTTTTGAACAAAGCATAGTGGGAATTTAAACTTTGTTTGCTAAAATGATACAGGCTATTAATTGGGGTATATATCCTCACGAACATCATAGATGAACTCCACAATAGTGTCCGCTGCAAGCTCGCCATCATATTCTATGATTTCATCATCGGTGAAGATGTAGATGCTGTCGGATTCCTCAAGGCCTGGTGAAAAGAGACATTTTTTAGATATTTATCCTCCATTAGTAAAGGAAACATTACACTAAACTAGGCCATATCCCACTGAGAGCTACATTATCTAGTTAGACGGGTTAGTTAAAAAGATTTGGCTTTCTTTCTCTACGATGACTGAGATAGTGATTCTAGCTGGTTTTATTTTGCACGTTGAGTAAAGTTACAGGTGTCTGTAGTGACTGTTTGTTTCTTCTGTTAAGTGTTTACCCAATTTCTTTGCAAGGACTTTGTCGAGCTTCGCATCAAGGAGGCCAACTCCGATATCCTCGTCATCAAACTCATCAAGGACCTGGGCCACAAGCTGTAAAACAAAGACAATGTCAAATAACTAAAGACATGATTTAGGAGTTTGTTAAGCTTTAAAAGTGGGAACAGGTTCTTACATGAGTGTGCTGTAAAATGAGTTTATGTCTATATCTCATGCACATTTTAATGACAGAATTGTCTCTCTCTGTGGCTTCATTACCATAAACGCCTGCTTTTCAGAGCACTGCTTGTGCACTTTCTAAATCTGTTTGAAACTTGAACCTCGTGACTGACAGTTGGTTCCACCAATGGTTGCACAACATTTGCAGACCGACTGTAATGAGGAAGTTTTTTGAGGGTTGTCTCAGTGTGTTTATTGAATAAACCACACTCATACACACACTCTCTTCCTCTCTCTCTCTCCCTCTCTATCTCTCTCTATCTCGCTCTCTCTCTCTCACACACACACACACACACACAAACTCTCTCTCTCGCTCAAAAACACACACACACACACACACACACACACACACACACACACACACACAAACTCTCTCTCTCTCAAAAACACACACACACACAAACACACATAAACAAACACACACACACACACACACTGGTGTCAGAGATCTTGAGCAGCTGCTAATTCTGGCATAAATAGTTTGACTATGGTTGTTGTGCAGATATTTCTTGAAATGTTTTCTTCATTTGATTGTAGTTGCAGGTGTGTTGGGAACATTAAAGCCGTTTAGAGTTTTTTTCACAATTTACCACAGCAAATTCAATTTTTATTTACATTATTTTGGTTCCACTGTTTTACTTTAGCCTTTTGAATTGCACTGTATTTTGATGGAGAAGCAACCTCTTGACATTTAAATGGGCTATAATGAACCATTAAAGGGCAAGGGATTGGGGTGAGTAAGGCTGGATACTATCCAAGCAGGTGCAGAAGGACGTTTATTGTAAGAATAGCTCTGGTGTTAACTAATTGCTTAATTATTCCCCATGTTCTTGTATAACCACTTTCCTTCAACTGATGAATTACAAATCTGCAAGAGATAGATAGATATGTGTATTTGTGTAGTTACCTTTCAGGTTGTAATTCATGCTTTAAAAATTTATTTTTTGTTTGTTTTCTCCCTATTTATATGTCCTTTTTTCTGTAGTTTTCGATTGGTGCAATATGAAAATGATTGCATAGCGTTGTATCTACTTGTCCTCCAAATATAAACATGCAAAGTTGAATTTGTGTGTCTGCAGTAATGTGGCTGATTGCTTCAGGGTCACTGAACCTCCCTAACTACATGTAGAGTTAAACCAACAGCCTCAGGATAGGATTTCATGGCCTGACTTTCCAACCAGACCAAATGCCAAATGCACTGCAACTGTATACTTTTTCATTTTTCAAGTCAGTATGTAATTAAGGAAACATATATGGCAAAACATATTTAAAAAGATATATCAAATTAAATCTTATTTCCTGCCCAGATTATGAGAAAGTTATTCAAGCTGTGTTTCAAAAATAATTTTGCCGCTAATTCAACACTGCTGAGTCATTTATTTTGATATCATAAGTGTCCAACCAGGAAATGTATACAATACATCCATGTGTAGTAATCTATAATCTGTTTGGACATCAACTAAATTATCAGTAGGGTGCATTCCGTCTGGACAAGGCAGAACCCTTTAATTTGAATGTTAATGTGGCAAATAAAGTTCAAATTAAATCAGTTTTCCTTCATCTGGTGAGAAAACACTTAATTAGGACCTTCCCACTCACATCATGTCATATTTCATTTAACCTTCACTAACAGCCAGAGAGCTCCTTGACCTATGAGATTTTGTCTGTTACTAATAATACAGCCTCATCAAGTGTAAATCAATAATACATTCATAAGGAGAAACACAAGCCTTCAGGGAGCCTGACCCACCACAAAAGCACCTTGGGTATAAATATAGCGAAGGAGCCACACCAGCCCAGGGACTATTTTGGCGTGGTGGCTGTGATGCTCAGCGCTCTGGGATCCGCTGACAAGTACAGTACTGCAAGTGTCAATCACGGTGCAAAGCTGAGCCCGCACTACTGCAGCCAGAACCTCCAGTGCTGGCTTCTGGCCCCGGGGCCCAGCCCTGACAGAGGCTGCTAGGATGATGTGATATGCAGAGGAGGGCCACATCTATCCCTCTCTCTCTTTATTTTACTCTCTCTCTTTCTGTTTTGGTTATTCACGTTTTCTTAATGATCTATAACTGTGAATAGCCACCCACTTTGTATATTTTATTGACATTGACAAGATACTTCTGTAGTTTGTTGACTGACAGATTTGTTTACTGTATAACATTGTTTCCACCAAATTCCTCCTGTATTCATGTTTGCAAAATACATTTTGAAATTGCTTTTTAATTTCCACGAAGGTAAAATGATAGTAGGGTCACAGCTGTCATTAATTAGTCCGAGAAGCTGAGTCTTGATTACTTCTCCCTTCGTGTCGTCCTACAGACTAGATGCCTGGAACTTTTGCCAAGACTGTTTATACGTGCCTGTTTTGCTCATCTATTCTAAAAGGAGCCACCAGCAGTGCATCCAGCTCTCTTTAGAAATGCAACGATGCAAGTGTATAAGTAAGCAGTTTTTACTGTATACTGTGTAGTTGCCCTGCTAAATGCCATAAAATATGGTCCCATATGAACCACTGAATTCCATAAGACATCCTTCAAATCACTTTCTAATGGAAGTTCAACATTCACAGCGGATTACAATGTTTACTCAAATTATGAAGTCTGTCAAAAATGCTGTTTAAGGACAAGTTAGATTGAATACACTGTGTGTCTGCAAAGTACTAACTTTCGTTTTGCTTTCTGCTTTTGGTCCAATTTTAAATGGTTGCAGTATTTCTAGGCGAATATGAAAAGGGACAAGAAATGCAAGTAGAACTTCTCCTGAGGAATGTGCTGCAGTAGTATGTGACATTTGATATTCAACGTGTTCCTTAAGTAACCTAAGGAAGAGTTATGGTTTCATGTGTGTACTCAGAGCTTTGTACTGAAATGATGATGTAATGTCTCAATGCAAGGAATGTGAGGAAACTGCTGAGCATCCAGGCTCACAAGAGGCCTGCTGATAGAAGTGTGTTGAGGGCATCAATACACACACACACACACACACACACACACACACACACACACACACACACACACACACACACACAACAAACACACACACACACACACACACACACACACAAACACACAAGCTCAGCCTTTGCCATGATAAATTATATTGAGTTGTCCCAGCTCAGCCCTTTGCCTAGGCCGGGCAACACCGACGAAACAATTTTGGGACTTCACTTATCAGCATTTCTGAATCCATCAAATCTATTTTTCACCTTCCACTCATGATGATTCCCTCTATGTTCCATTTTACATGAAGCACATTTCAAATCTCGGTGACCAAACAACCTCTTTCCTTACCTTGCAACCACACATTTAGACCAATTCCTATAAATGAGAAACTTTTTTTTAACATTTGTATTCTTATCTTAAGCTTATGTGTTAAATGTTAGTCCTGCAAGCAGCAGTGTACTGCTGCAAACACTTCACAGATGCAAGATTGTAAAACTGTGCAACCAATTAAAATAAAAATTTAATTGAGCATACAACTGGACCCTTACCAGCAACTATAAGTTGACTGTGACTGTCCTTTTGGTATCAATCCAGCACTAGTTAGTCAGCTTCCTCATCAGTAAGCTATTCCCTTATTCTACCCATAGTTCCCATCTCAACCCACCTCAAGGGCCAGCTCCTCAATCTCAAATTGTTTCTGGGCGACGCGGCCGGATCCGGGATGGTCATGGTAGTAAACCACCATGACATCGTACTTCTTCATCACAGCCTTATAGTTCTTGACGTCGAGTTCATGGACACGGTCCTTGCCATCATACTCTGGGTAGTCCAAGCTATCTGTACCCAGAGATAGACCCACAAAGGACAGTAAAACCACCACAAGCACCCAGGTCCACTTCATGGCTCCTTGCTAAGTGCGGCAGCTGTATTTGCGGTTTCAGAAAGTGAAAAGGGAAAAAAAACAGAATAGTTTGGTAAAAGTATGGAGAACCCTTTCCAGCCCGCGTCACCCAGAAGAGAGCAAGACCAACTCTTGGATCCACCTTATTAAAAACCTCACATGGGCTACCAGCAGTGGGGCTCAGGGTGTAGGAGGGGTTGGGCTAAGTTTGACATTGGTGTGAATCTGTGTCTATGTGGGGGCATGGGGAAGATGAGGCGGGGGGCCGCTGTGGTTGCTGGGGTGACAGCGTTGTGTGTGTGTCAGTGGGGTTGTGTGTGTGTGTGTGTTTGTTTGTTTCTATGTGTGTGTGTGTGTGTGTGTGTGTGTGTGTGTGTGTGTGTGTGTGTGTCTGTGTGTGTGCTGCAGACATGGCAAAGTGGGTGGAGTGAGTAAATGAGAACCAACCTGGGCTCATACTTATAAGTTTAGGGAGATGGTGCATCAAGGAATACAGAGATAAAGTGGGGTGTGTATTTGTGTGTGTGTGTGTGTGTATAATTATGTTTGTACTGAGTGCAGCTGCTTTGTGCCAAATTAACAAAGTTTGATATGAGGTGGCTGTTAATATGAGGGACTCTTTTCCCATATTAAGTGTAGATGGAGGCTTGGATCCCAGCTAAAAATAATGGATGTAGGACAGAGAAGTAGATATCAGGAGAGGGGGGCTGGTGTCTAATTTGCTACTGGCGCTGGCGCAGTGCTAGAATGTGGGGCTGGGTCACCCAGGGACACGGAGAGGACAGGGTGGTGCACCTGCTCAGGATTCAGTGCATAGGTGTCACTTACCCTGACTCGAGAAGAAAGTGAAACATAGAGTTTTACAGGATGGGGCGGCGGGGGGGCATGTGGCAAATTTTTAAATGTTTTGAGTCGGATCCATCTGTCCATACAGTACACATGCTTCATGCACATTACTTTACTCATTGAAATGGAAGAGGTATACGCTATAAATAAAATACAGGCCACATGGTATAGTAATACTCCCTTTGAACCCCACCACACGCCTGTACACAACACACCCCTCTTTTCTGAGAAAGGATATGTGGCCTACAGTTATATAGCGGAAAACATTTGGTTTGAAGGGAGCAGTTGAAAGACGCCATGACTGTGTGTGTGTGTGTGTGTGTGTTTGTGTGTGTCTGTCTGTCTATCTGTGTGTCTGTCCGTCTGTCTGTCTGTGTGTCTGTGTGTGTTTAAGGAAGTGATGAGGTAGGCTATAGCTACGTGTGGTGTCAGTGACTTACTGTGTTACGCCTGTACACAACACACCCCTCTTTTCTGAAAAAGGATATGTGGCCTACAGTTATATAGCGGAAGAAAGGGAAGCAGTTGAAAGATGCTATGACTGTGTGTGTGTGTGTGTGTGTGTGTGTGTGTGTGTGTGTGTGTGTGTGTGTGTGTGTGTGTGTGTGTGTGTGTGTGTGTGTGTGTGTGTGTGTGTGTGTGTCTGTCTGTCTGTCTGTCTGTCTGTCTGTCTGTCTGTCCGTGTTTGAGGAAGTGATGAGGTAGGCTATCGGTGTGGTGTTATACAAGATAGAGGTTCAGAATGACTGCACTCAAACTGTCACATTACATCTTCCAGGATAACTCCCATAAAAATGTTTGGTTCCTACATCAGTGGGAAAAAAATTAATTATGCAAGCACATACTTTTGAAAGTTGACTAATAGTTGAAAAATCAGTTAATTATTTCCTTATTTAATTAATGGTGGCTCAAATCCCTTTAGCTGCTTCAGTTGTAGGCTCCTGTTTATTGTGCATTAGGCCTACTCAATGTCTACTCGCTGTCATGACTAACTGAATGGAACAGAGCCCTTACTAATGTCATTAGCAACACCTGTACTTTCCCTGTTATGGAAGTTCAATATGTCTGCTATGAAATAGGTCTCTGCATTGGAGTTTACACCTTTTGGGGTGATTCAGGCAATAAGAAAGTAGTTTTAAATCGTGGCCAGTGTGTCCAAAGGGGGCGGGGTTATAAACAAGGAGACTCTCAGCTCTTTTAAATCAAATCTGAATGCTTTTCTGCTTCCCTTTTAAACTGCAATTTTTATTTAATTTAAATGTTTTATTTGTATTCATATTTTACATTCGTTTTTTAATGTGTATTCTATACTTGATGTATTTTAATCTTGAATCTTGTCTGAATTGTGCTATTTAAATAAACTGGCCTTGCCTTGCCTCATAGGCTACTGTTGCTTTCCTGTTGGTTTCGCCAAGTAGGCCTAGCTAAAAAATAATAATAATAATAAAAAAAACACTTATAACGTAAAAAGTTTGTTTTAATCTACGAATGGGTCATTCAAAGTGGAGCATTTATGTTTACAATGTCCAAAATGTTAGAGCACTTTAAACTTTAAATTCCTAAAGAATAAAATGTCACTTAACTTAAGGGAAATGTTACAGAGGAGTTCACGAGATGTCAGGGCCTTGTTAAGGTTTTAAGATAATAGCTGAATAGAACAGTGGTGTAATATAGATTAGGACAGGGCTATTCAATAGGCGGCCCGCGGGCCAGTTCCGGCCCGAGAAGGACTATGTACTGGCCCCCGCCTTGACTACCGACCGACCCAAAAAAAAAAAAAAAAAAAAAAATTATGATTTTTTTTTTTTTTTTTTTTTTTTTTAAGTGTTGCACAATTAATGTACTAGCACACGCGATGTGTGCTTTTGCATGGTCATAACTGCGCGAAAGGCCGCGATCTGCAGTAAATAAATATGCACATGTGTCTCCAAGCGTTTCTCTATCAGCTGCTCTGTGTATGAGGCTTTGCGCGCGCGATTGTACAGCAGTGTAAGTGCATGGTCCATTATTTGTATTTAGTGTGTCTGCATAATATTGCACCAGTAGAACTTTGCATGGTATTGTCTGCATGTTTGCACAACATTTGTACCTTCACATAGCAAACAAAATTGCACAACTGTAAAGTCAGTGTCTGTAGTTTTTTTGTATTCAAATAAGCAGTTGTTTATTTCTGTACTGTGCATTGGCAACTTTGAGCAAAATACAGCCAAAATTTTCGCCGCGGCGCGCTGCGCCACGTCTCCCATGACCCTGTACAGTGACACCTTGACAAACACATTGGGGGGGGGGGGGGCACTGTTGAAGAGTTAACCTATTGTGTTTTCCTGAACTGATAAGATTGTTAAACACTTAAACAACAGGCAGCCTATGTTAATCAAATAGGGATTTTTTTTGATAAGCTGGTGAACTCTATTTGATAAAATAAAGACAATATATGCACTCCTATGTCGTTGTAGTGTTTTACAGTATATGTAGCTATTGATGTGATGCTCATCAATTTTAGGCATTTTTTTCTGGCCCCTCATTTCGGATCATTTCCACCAACCGGCCCCCATTCAAAACTAATTGAATAGCCCTGGACTAGGATAATGACATATCCGTTCTGATTCACACTCTAGTAGACCTACAGAAGGTGGCGGTAATGTGCCGAAAATTGTTTGACAACCGCCAATATAACTCAAACAGAAGAAGAGGCAAAACAAAGCATTCACTTGCTGCAGGAGTTGAGCAGAGCAGTTTAAGGTAAGACCTATACTATCTATGGGTAAGACCCCTCAATATCAGTGATAAAGATATTAATTCTCAGCATCTAGCTTTTGTCAGCTAGCGGGCTACTCTGTTTAAAAGTCCCTCTATCTCTGCGACCGCTATGTGGCCCCGGTCAAACTTGTCGTTAAAAAATATCAAAACAAACAGTGTTGCATGGAAGTCTGTAGGCCTACTTAGTCAGGTAACCTACTCACTGACTACTGCAATGTAGCCTACCTCAAGCTTCTATCTATCAAACCATTAATGTCCAAGCTGTAGGCCTACACACCATGGACATATTATACAAGGTAGGCTACACACCCTGTTAGATAATACAGGAAGTGTAGTAGAGTGCAGATACAATCGAGCTGCCCTCCTGTCAATCAGTCAGATAATCGATTAGTAACTGCTTCACTCACCTCTGTTCAGCAGAAAGAATATTTAAGAAATATTCTCTGAACATTACAAACATGGCTGGCACTAACAATGATGTCTATAATCAATTAATCTTTTGACTATTCTAGGGCTGCAACTAACGATTATTTTGATAATCGATTAATCTGTCTATTATTTTCTCGATTAATCAACCATTAGTGTTTTGGTCCGTAAAATGTTAGAAAATGGTGAAAAATGTTGATCAATTTTCCAAAGCCCATGTTGACATCCTCAAATGTATTGTTATGTCCAAAACACACAGATATTTCAGTTTACTGTCATAATAGGATTGAAGAAACCAGAAAATATTCACATTTGAGAAGCTGAAATCAGAGAATTTGGACAATTTTTATTACAAACTTACTCTAAACGATTAATCGATTATCAAAATAGTTGGCGATTATTTTAATAATCGATTCTTTGATTAATCGTTGCAGCTCTAGACTATTCTATTGATTGATCGATCGATTCCTCGTTTAGCTTGTAAAGTGTCACAATTTGCCAGAGCTCAGGGTGACTTGTGCAAATGCTGTTAAGTTAACCATAATGATGAAAATCAGAGAAGAGCAGAACATCCTCATATTGGTGTTACTGCTCGATAATTGACATAAAAGATGAAATGATGAGGAAAAATGTTCCCTTTTAATTTTCTATTGATTGTTTCGAATTGCAATGCTAGCTATTAAATTAACCATAACCATCTCATCTCACCTTGATACGATTTTCCGGGGTCATGTCATCATGGGGGCAACAGATGCATCAAGGATCCAGTACTTAATCCCTGTCATACTGTGTTTTTACAGATGGCTGCAGCTCTGGCCAACAGAGCGATGGGAGCCATCGTAGGATCAGCTGTGGCAGATGCAGCAGGTAAGAAAAGTGTATCGTAGTGTTATACTCTTTGTTCTGATTCTTATAAAGCTGTTCAATGTATTTTCCAGGAGGTGTTCTTTTTTTAATTTTTTTCCATCAACACAGACTTTTCTAGTTTAATTTAATTTTTTGCTTTAACCTAAGTCTTAGGGTGTATTCACACATGCCGTGTTTAGTTCGGTTGAAACGAACTCTGGTGCACTTCCGCCTTCGGTGTGCATCTTTCAGGTAGGTGTGAATACAGCAATCACACTCGGGGGCGGACCAAACAAGCGCTCCGAGACCCAGCTGGATAGGTAGTCTCGGTGCGTTTCCAAACGCACTCTGCTGCAGTTCGTTTGTGGTGTGAATTTGTCCGGACTCGATCCGACCCAAATGCAGGAGGCACTGTGCCTTTTCTTTCTTTTCTTTTTTAATAAATTGCCGTCAGCTTCACATTATGGTAAAGTGTTGTTGCCATTGTTAGGACGATACGTTGTGGTTTGACCGGGAGCCCAGAACAATATATTACATTTGATCGAGAGGACGCGTAAAAAAGGTGAATGTGTTCAGCGATCAGATGAAGGAGAGGGGAGCGTCCCGCACAGTGCCAACAGATTCACGATGCGCAAGAAGTGTGTGTTTTTATTTTGCTTCCCATGTACGGGACCGTCAATACTATCCCCGTGTCAGTTTGGAGCTGAACTGCGCCGAACTGACACCCAGCTGATACACAGCTTAATCAGCTGAGTGTCAGCATGAGCCTATTCTTCTCGCGAGCCGCACGGCCAGCAGCAAAAATACAGTAAAAATTATGTTTCACATCGTAGACTACAAGCCACATAACGTGGCATTGTCATAGACCTTCATATTATAACCATATGAAACAACAACAATAATTTGATATTCTTCTTTATTTATAGGCTAGATGTAGGCATTTTTATTATTTTTAACTCCATATTATATCAATGATATATTTTGCAGTTTTTACTTCGTTCTTCCTGCTTCTCTCCACCCCAGAATGTCTGTCCAATGAATGAGTGACCTCAGATCACGTGTGGTTTTGCTGCGTAATGCTGGTTCACTTACAAAAGGGGCAATATGAAAGTGGACCACACCAAACAAAAAAAATCTAAACTCTATTCGGTCTGGACCAAAGCAAGTGAACTAGCGGACTTTCCCTGTGTGAATACACCCTCAGTCTCGCACAGCCAGACCAAACTGCAGCTCGTAGTATAACCCTTAAGACAATACCAGTGGTTCTGTTGAAGCACTTCTTATTTACTCAGCTAGACATTTCATTTCCCTAAACTTGTGGTTGAGATCATAATTGAATTGACCTGATGACCCCCACAGCGCAGCCCCTCCACTGGGTGTATGACCTCCAGAAGCTGCAGGGGATTCTGGCTCAGGAGCCAAACCCTGAGTTCCGCTCTGAGTCGGCTAACCCTTTCTACAGGAGGCAGACGGGCCAGCAGAGCTGCTACGGAGACCAAGCCTTCGTCCTGCTGGAGTCCTTGTCTGAATGTGGAGGTGGGCTGGCTTCTAAGTTTTGCACACCCAGTAGACTGTCTCATGGTCAAATGACACTTAAACATCTGTGTAAAGTCTCAAGATTATTATTTTTTTAATACTCTGAACCTGGAATCTCAACTCCTAAAGCAATTTGAATGAACTTAACTTTCCATGCTAATTCTAAGTACTATTTAGAAGGTTATTACAGAAGGATTTGTTAATGTTGTAAGCTGTCGTAAAATAAATTGTGTCCAACATCTGTTCAGTAAAAACTTTGGACACTTATATGTTGTTAAAATTGAATAAAGATTTTAACTCTGCCTTTATTAAACGTTCAGATTTAGATTTTTTTTAAACAATATTTAAATGTAAGCATAATTAGTAAGATACGGTTTAAATTTACATTTCTGAAGAAAATAATGAAATTGTTTTAATGTAAGTAATCCACTGGCAAAGTTTCATGACGATATATCTATAAGTTTAACATTTCGCAATATTCACCTGCTCGTTCTCACCTTAAATAGGAAATAGGTGGGTGCCCTTAGCTCAGTTGGTAGGGCGTCCCCCCCATGGGCCTCGGCCAGCAGCGGACCCGGGTTCGATTCCAGCCCGCGGTCGTTCTCTGCGTTTCACTCCCCTCTCTGCCCCATTTCAACTCTCTCTACACTGTCAATAAAGCATAAAAATGCCAAAAAAATATCTTTAAAAAAATAGGAAATAGGAAAAAATGGATATAAGATAATTGTTTGTTTCTTCTTAACCACTTTCATCACATATATTCATTTTATTATTGTATGATGACTTTACAGTGTGAGTTTTAAGTTTGTCCCGTATTTGGCCAGGCCTGAATGTTGACGATCTGAAGCAGCGCACACTGAAATTCTTTGGGCCGGGGTCGGAGTATGACACGCCTGTCAACGATCCGTACAGAGATAGAGGAGGTAGGAAAACCATCCATCTGTGACTTTGTTCTTTCAGTCATTTTGAAATGTTGCTTATGTTTTGTACTTCTATGTTGTTCATACCAGGGCCCAGACCACAGCTGCCTATCGAGGGGCCGTGGAGGCATGCCAGTTTGAAGAGCTTCATAAAGAACGTGGACGCAGGCAAAGAGGAGACGGGTAAACAAACCTAGTTTCAATGTGAGAGTACTATAAGACATAACTTGGAGAAACGGCTCAAATTAACGTGCTGTATTTTCCACAGGCTGTGAGAACGACTGTCAGATTGATGGAATAACCAAACTGGCGCCGATAGTGGCTTTTTATGCAGGAAAGCCCGACATGCTGGAAAAGGTCGAGCTGGCAGTCCGTGTCACCCAGAACAACGATGAGTGTGTGGCAGAGACCCTGGCAGCTGCAAGGTCAGTGTGTTTTGCATATACACGCATTTAATCTATTTTTACTATTTTAATGGTGAATGCTACTGTTCATGTTTGTCTCTGGGATCTGAAACCACTAATAAATGACAGGTGCAAAGACCTTTTACCTGGTAATAATCAGTTGTGACCCTGAATGTGTCACCATGACACACTAGTTGCAGCAGAAAAGGACACAGATGTACTTGAGCACAGCTGACCAAATACAGACACAACAAAACACACGGCCTAATACAGGGTGGTGTAACATGCTTATCATGTCTATACTTCTAATATTGAGATAATCAGGAAGTTGCAATGACAGGGTGGGTAATTCAAGCACCCAGGTGGAAACACTGCAGTGGAGGACTATTTTTCTTGTACATTTTCGCTGTCTTTTGATTTATAGAATTTGCTCAGCTATTTCTTGTAATGCATGGCAGACATAAATTGGTTGCCATGATATGTTGAGTGTTAAATTGCATTTAAATGTTATGTGCTAGCTACCGTTGCAGCATATCTCTGACATAACATTAGCTAAATCATGGACTAAATGTATAAGTAATTAACAATCCTTTATATACACACACACGTTGACTTATTTCACAGGATCCTGGAACATTTCATCCTGAATGGTCCTGATCCTAAAGTCTTGGACTCGGTGCTGGCTCAGCTCAGTGACCCAAACAGAAAGCATCCCCAGGATCTGGACAGAGCAGTCATTGGTATGTGAGGCCTGCAGCATTGTTGCTTCACCACACCAAAGTCATGGGACTAAAGGGTTAACTCCTCCTCACTTTGTGAGAGTTTAACATACTGTATAGTTACTATGTTAGCACTAATCTGAGCAGACATGGTGTGCTAATACACCACTGAAGCTAAAGATAGTCTGCAAAAACACATGTTTTATGTGGCTTTACATTTGTGTACATTATGTCATGTTGATTATATGTGAGTAGCCATCGATTCATCCTCTTTTTTTTCTGAATGATTCCAGGACACATTCATCAGGTGAAGGAGAATTTATCGAAGACTCCTCAGGAGCTAATCCCCTCTGTGTTTCCAAACACATGAGGTATGCTCACACACACAGCTCATTTAACCTATTTTATCAGAAGCCATCACTTTTAATAGGCAATAATCAGTCATCCTCCCAAAACTCATGATTGTTCTCTCAGGTTTGCCCGGTGCATTCCAAGCAGCGCTGCATGGAGTCCTGACAGGCCAGCACTATGAGCAGGCCATCAGAGACACCATGAGCTGTGGGGGGTGCACCAGTAGCAGAGGATCTTTCATCGGGGCCTGTCTTGGGGCTCAGGTATGACTGTGTGCTAATCTTGCTGTATTTAGCTTTATGCCAGTACCGTATGATTTATGTATTTTTTTTTTCCTTTTCTTTTTTTTTCTCATAGATTGGACTTGAGGGAGTTCCAGCTTCCTGGACATCCAGGACCCTGCGATATGAGGCAATGCTGGAGCATGCCAAGAAGATAACCAAACAACACCAGTAGTTATTCTTCTTCTGCCAGTATGACGTGTTTTACAATCTGAAAAAAACTGTTGAGCTTTTCCAGAGCAGTGGATGAAGGTTCTTGTCTAAACTGTTGGACGGCAGGAGCCAGATGTTTTTGTCTCTGTTAAAGTTAAACATGTTACAATAAAGTCATTCAGAAATACATTTTATGATGGATTTTTTTTGTGCAATATTTAGTTGGATTGAACTATGATAGGTAAAACCAATTATAAATGATGTACATGTTCTCATTGAAATAATTTTCAGATCCTCAGTCCTTGAGAGTATGTATGTTGAGTGATACACTCATATTGTAAAAAAATAAATAAAAATACAGTCGTATCTTAAGTACACATAATCTGTGTACTCCTACAGAGAGCCAATCAGTATTCTTATGATAGGAAGAGGACGTTTTTCAAATTTTGGGTTCTAGTTACATATTTTGGGTGTAGGTGACTGTCATTTCACATTTGTACAAAATACAGTGATCATAAGTGGGTCACGACAAAATCCATAATCTGGCCTGTCAGAGTATCTATGGTCAGCTCCTTTTACATAACCTACTGAAGAATAGAACCTGAGAAATATGGGATAAGCAACACTAAAAACAAGATTAGTTTAAAGAGGACCTATGATGCTTTTTGACTTTTATGACCTATAAACGTTGTTATGATGATTCATAGTCATGCTTAACCATACTAAATTATCAAATAATGACTTACATGCATTTCGACGTATTCCCTGCTGACCGTCTGGGGTGTCTGTGCAGAGCACTAAACACTATTCTAGCCAGTCGAGAAGTCACGTCTTCAAAGCGGTCTACCCTTTCATAATTGGTGACGTCGCATAAAAATTGGTGATGTGACCACGCGGATGTTTCCATGTATGGTAATGCTGTCACTTCCCTGTTCGCGTCTGCCTCGCGCCCTTATAGGTCCATGCTCGCGCTTCCCGCCACTGAAAGTGTTTCGGAAGGAAGGTAACCAATCACAACGGAGTGGGGTTTGCAGGAGGGGGGGGGGAGGGTAGCGGAGATGGCCGATGCACAGGCGGAGGGAGCGGAGATTGCCGAAGCACACACACTCAAGTGTTGACAGGATGTGCTGGATCGCCAAAATAAGAGAAAGAGCTTCCCGAAAATCTACATAGTTTTTTGTGATGT
Source organism: Ammodytes marinus (assembly GCF_949987685.1). Taxonomy (NCBI): domain Eukaryota; kingdom Metazoa; phylum Chordata; class Actinopteri; order Uranoscopiformes; family Ammodytidae; genus Ammodytes; species Ammodytes marinus. Next base: position 7,645,053 of record NC_137213.1, on the reverse strand, counting down.
GATTCGTGTCAGGTTGCTCTATAGCAGTGTAAAACAAGAAATTAAGACCAGAAAAGTAGTATAATAGGTCCTCTTTAAGATATTTAATGTACTGTTAGAAATGTAGCCTACTTTAAAGAATAAAAAATTAATATGGATTATAGTCGTATATTTTATCAACGAAAGCACTTCCCAATTGTTCTTTTGGTGTGTTAAATAAGCAATCAAAACTTTTTGAAATGTAGTTAAGACAAAAAGGTTGTAGTGTCAATCATTCAGCAATGTAAATGTTATGTTTTATGCTATTTGTCTCATGTGCTTCAACCCAACGTGGTCGTTATTGTATTGGATAATTTCAGTATTTTTTCCACTTAATATAGCCTTATATTTGACTACTTTCTTTTATCTCCTTATTGGCAAATTCTATAGACAATACATTTCACATCGGCTATAACCATATAGGCTAGGCTATAACATATTAAAACTCATTTTTGAGACTTAAATTTCGGTTTGTGTTCTAAAGGGTCTGACTTGGACTACTGCGACCCTATAGTTTCATTTAATCCATATCTGAAATATAAAAAAAAATGTAAATGGACAAATCATCTGAGTGCGAAACACCCGCACCGCCAGAAGACTGTCGCAGCGCAGCCACCGTAGATTCGTCTGACGACAGAGCTGGTTATTAGCACCTGCCACTCAAACATGGCCGGTAAAGGAGGAAAACAGAGTCGCTCGGGCACTGGCCTTTCGGGGAGAAAAGGCGCTGGCGACCAGGAGGAAGAGGAGCAGCCGTTGCAGGCCGTTTTAGTCGCTGACAGCTTCAACCGGAGGTTTTTCCCGGTCACCAAAGACCAGCCGAGGGTAGGCAGCGACGAGCTAGGCTAACTGAAAGCTATGTATGCTAACTTGTGTCCATGCTGTAAACAGTGACAGGGCTGTACTGACACTGACTGCACCATTGTAACGTAGCTTCACGCGTCACTTCTAAGCCATTGTTTGACCTGATGTTTTGGTTATGTTTTACATTGCTTGGGGGGACTTGTATTGAGTTTGCTAGCATGATGCTGTACAGTTATTTAACTCACACCATCTGTCACTTGTTGAATGATGACAGGCTCTCCTGCCGCTGGGTAACGTTGCCATGATCGACTACACCCTGGAGTTTCTCACCTCCACCGGGGTGCAGGAAACGTTTGTCTTCTGCTGCTGGATGGCCAGTAAAATCAAGGAACACCTGCAGTAAGTTTCAGTGAGCCTCTTTCTCCGTGGTGCACATTCATTGGTCCCCATGAAAGATGTTGACCCCGTCGCTGTGTCTTGACAGGAAGTCCAAGTGGTGTCGACCCACCTCACCAAACACAGTCCACATCATCACCTCGGACCAGTACCGCTCCCTGGGCGACGTGCTCAGGGATGTTGACGCAAAGTCCCTTTTGCGCTCCGACTTCTTGTTGGTTTATGGAGATGTGGTGTCGAATATTGACATCAGTCAGGCAGTGCAAGAGCACAGGTAAGAGACCATCTACACCTCTTTTTATACAGTTAAAGCTAGTGCGTAACTTATGCCGCCCCCATGAGTAATTCTGAGTAATTACAACAACACAGTGGGTGCATCTACATAATCCTTCGGTGATCGCGCATAGATTGTATTCCTTATGCTGTTCTTCCAGGTTTCTGCTTAGCAGTAGAATTAACAACAAACATCCGTGGGTGCTTCTGAGAAATACGGAGAGAGTTTTGTGGAGCTGAAAGGCTAAATCAACTTTGTGTCAACTCGTTTGGCAATGACTTGAATGTAACCAACATTCAAGTTACACACTATAGCTTTACTGGGTACTACAATATTACTGCGTTGCTCTCAGACTGTGCGTCACTTTGCTTGTTCACAGGCACCGTCGAAAGGTGGAGAAGAACATCTCTGTGATGACGATGATGTTCAAGGAATCGTCCCCAGGTCACCGGTCGCGCTGTGAGGAGGACGATGTCGTTGTCGCTATGGACAGCAAGAGCCAGCGGATTCTACACTACCAGAAGACACACGGGCTGAAGAGGCTACAGTTCCCAGTGGTGAGAGAGTTTCACATTATTGTCACATCTTTAACTTCCTCCGCCATTGGATTGATGAATGACAAAGCGCTCCTGTTTGTCTCAACAGAACATTTTCCACGGTGGAAGTGACGAGTTTCAAGTCAGACACGACCTCCTGGACTGTCACATCAGCATCTGCTCCCCACAGGTTAGTTTTACAAACAGAGACAGGATCTCATAATCCGAGGTAGTTTAGTTTATTAAAACGACAACAAAAATTATGAGAACAATAGTACTGAAGTGTGTGTGTGTGTGTGTGTGTGTGTGTGTGTGTGTGTGTGTGTGTGTGTGTGTGTGTGTGTGTGTGTGTGTGTGTGTGTGTGTGTGTGTGTGTGTGTGTGTGTGTGTGTGTGTGTGTGTGTGTGTGTGTGTGTGTGTGTGTGTGTGTGTGTGTGTGTGTGTGTGTGTGTGTGTGAACAGGATATTGGTTTATTTACCTGTATTACTAACTTCTTAACAAAGGTCATAATACATGACACTAGCAGTGAAACAAATAAAACATGGATACAAGAGTGGGTAACAACATATATAATACCAGTTCATTGGTCCTATAGGCATCTTTTTGTAAGAATGTACAGAGGAACAGTTGTTTGCCAAGTGGAAAAAGCCAATCTCATAATTGAATTCCAACAAGGGTTCTTTTTCTTTTTCAGGTTGCTGAGCTCTTCACCGACAACTTTGACTACCAAACTAGGGATGACTTTGTGAGAGGGATGTTGGTCAATGAAGAGGTACCACGCATGCAGCCTCAGCTGTTTTTATTGAAGCTTTGTTTAATGTTATGCTACAAAATGCCAATTAGTGAAGCCTAAGCCACGATCGATTTTATTTCTCTTCAGATCCTGGGCAACCAGATACACATGCATGTCACCAAGGACGGTTACGGTGTCCAGGTGTCCAATCTTCTCATGTACGATTCGGTGTCGTCAGACCTTGTGCGGCGGTGGGTCTACCCGCTGACCCCCGAGGCTAACTTCATCGACCAGCAGGGCCGGAGCTGCACATACTCCCGCCACAACGTCTACCGAGGGTCAGGAGTCAGCCTGGGCCATGGCAGCCAGATGGAGGAGAACGTGCTTATTGGCTGCGACACCAGCATTGGCGCCAACTGTTACATTTCCAATAGCGTAATTGGTAACAATTGCACCATAGGTGAGCTCCCTTTCCAGTGTGTGTGGGTTTGGAAGAAAGAACATGTTATATTGGTACTTAATAAAAGTGGTGTTAACGGTCTCCCCCTTATTTTTTATTGCAACAGGTGACGATGTCAAACTGGACCATGCCTACATCTGGAATAATGTTCACATTGCCAGCAAGGTGGAGATCAACCAGTCTGTGGTCTGTGACAATGTTGAGGTCAAAGAAGGCGTGAAGCTGAACAAACAGTGTGTCCTGGCGTATAATGTAAGAAACACATGCATGTAGTATCAGTGTTTATTCTTGATTTTAATTTGTTGATTTCAGAACTGCTTTCCATGTCAAAGATGCGATGAGTACATCTCACATGCAAACATGACATGTCTCCATTGCTTCCACATGAACTGACATTTACTTTATTTAACCACTCACGCGTCCAACCATGATCCAACTGCTTACATCTTACTTTTTCAATTGGCATTTCCTCTTATTTAATCCTGTGTCTTTGTGAAAGTTACAGTAAACAGATTTCAATCAGTAGCCTTAAATTGTAGTTGACATGTCCAAGCCATCCAATTCTTACACCAATGCTACACTTTAAAACCCTCAACTCCTTAAGTGATTCCACTTTAGCTTCAGTACAACATCCCACAAGCTAAGAATTTGAAAATATTACATTTGTTTATATATATATTTTTTTAAATTCTAGAGCCTGAAAAATCATCATGTTGAGACAGTGCCAATTTGTCAGCCACTACAAGAAATGCTCTTTAAAAGGTTTTTCTGACTAAAAAAACATTTGATCAAATGTTCTATACTTGCGTGATATTGTTTTATTAGGTTTTAGCAGCATATATTAAATCATAATAATTATTCACCACTTTGTGTTCCAAGATGTTTCCAGAGCAGTCCATTGTGAGCACTTGCTAACTCGGTGAAATATGTGACACTCTCTCGATCTTATAACTAAATCTGCTGGGAACGGTTTTTAATAGGTGGTGATAGGACCAAGCGTCTCTCTCCCCGAGGGCACCGTGGTGTCCATGCACAATCCGGACGAGGAGGATGAGGAGGATGATGATGAGTTCCTGAGTGATACGGAAGTCGGTCACAGTAAAGACAAAACCAAACTGAAAGGTGTGTATCCCCACCGTGCTGATGACACGTACATAAAGGAAGAAAAAGCTCAAGTGTGTATGAGTGGTGTTTTCTTCTGCCCTCCAGCGTTTAACCCAGCGGAGGTTGGAGCCGAGGGAAAAGGCTACATCTGGAAGGCCAGCAGCCTGGACGACACAGAGGATGAAGAGCTGTCTCAGTGTCTCTGGGGTGAGGTTGGCAGTTTGTCATAGAGTCTGTTAAACCTGTGTTGCTATAGTCCGTGTCCTAGCAGCCTGGCTTTTGTTTACCTGTCTACAGGTTTGGTGTTGAACCCTGACCCTGAGAGTGACAGTGAAGACAGCGAGCCTGATGATTCTGACGATCCAGTCATCCCCTCCCCAGAGATGGACGACGTCAAGGGTGAGAGTTTTTACTTTCACATTAATCGGCAGAATTCAACATGTATGGAGTAAAACGTTTCCCATAGTAAATGAATAATAGATGAGTCTTCGCTAAGGTATGAATGGGTCTATCCTCTAGAAATCAATCCAACTTTGTCTCTTTTTTAACAAATGAAACGGTTCTTTTCAGGAAACTTTCGCGGAAAAATTACGAAAATAAATAATTAGAATAAGAAATAAATAACATGTGAAATATGGCTATATACAGCCTACTTTCTGACTCTTTTTCTTTGGTGTGTTCACGTGTAGTCTTCCATTTGGAGGTTCTGGGGACTCTGCAGAGAGGTTTGGAGGAAAACATCAGCGTTGACAATCTTGTAGTTGAGATCAACTCTCTCAAGTAAGGAGAACATTTTAAATTGCCCACAGTTCTGTCGCTTCCCATTAAAACAATTGTTTGTTTGTCTGTTTACACATTCAATTTGATTTCAGGTACGCCTACAACATCACCCTGAAGGAGGTGATGCAGATTTTAACCAGAGTGGTGCTGGAGTACCCTCTCCAGCAGCAGGGCCCACAGATCACCACGTCACAATACGTCGGCCTGCTCCTACCTGTAAATACGTTTATATTTTCATTTAAAGCACATTTAGGCAAGTGAATGATAAAAGTAAATATCCTAAATCAAGGTTTCCCTTTGTTCTCCTCTCAGTTACTGAAGAAATGGGCTCCGGTGTTTAAGAACTATGTGAAGAGAGCACAGGATCATCTGGACTGTCTGTCTGCCTTTGAGGAACACTTCCTGGATCAGGAGAGTCACTGGGCGGCTATGGTCAAGGTCAGGGCCAATCAACACTCAGTAATCTATCCTCTGTCATTTAGATTCTAAGATGTCGGTCATGGTGCAGCACCAGGGTCCATGTATTTCTGCAGTGTGTGCTATATGTTCCTTATGCCTGAATATGCTGTTTGTTTTCCCCATCCAGATCCTGATGAACATGTACCAGCTGGAGATCCTGGAGGAGGAGATGATCCTGCGCTGGTTCTCCACCGGAGCCACCACGGACAAGAGCAGACAGCTGCGCAAGAACCAGGGGGTAGGTACAAGACCCGCTCAGCCAAACACATCGAAAGATGGATTATGTGGTAACACTCCAGTGTTTCCCCCACGTTCACACAGCAACGGCGGCTCGCCACTGCTATATTTTCCCCGCCGCTGCTATTAAAATCCTTGGCATATCAATTTAGGTGAGAAAAAAATAAATAAACACTCGCGTAGCTTACCGCTAGGGATGTCTGCTGTAGTTCCACAGCTCAGGATGTTAAGCCATGAATTGTTGAAACGAAACCTATCCTATGCCCTTGTACGCAGGTTGTATGCAATATATTTATAGATATGTTGTATTTACTGTTTGCATTAAAAAGAACGCACGTCGGTAAACTACTTGTCTGGCCCTTAAGGTGCGAACACACTGCACTCCGCGGTGCGAATCGCAGGTTCCGCGCCACGTGATCATATTGGGTCATATTGTGTCCGCCGCCCGCCGTCCAACCAGAGTAGCATTCTCTATATGAATGGGATATGCTGGTGCTGTTGCTAACCGGTGCTGAGGGGACCAGTCTGCTGTGCTGATGGTGCTTTACCCAAGCTAACCGGTGCTAACTTGGTTCATAAAGCAAAACTGATAGCTGTACACAGCAGGCAACAGACACATAGGCTATTCACAGAACTTATGGGAGCAAACTGTGACTATTATGTTTTCATCCATCTTAATTTCCTCTGTCCGTCGTCCCGAAGCGAGTGACGTCGGGAGGAGCTCAACGCTGATTGGCTATCGCGGCCGGCGGCAAAAAGTTCAATATTCTCAACTCCCATTTATAAATGTTATGTAAATAAATGGCATCATGCAATTTGTGAAATTTATACATTTCTGAATTCACTTGATATTGTTATTCTTTCTCAGAAATGTGTTGTTTTCCATACCTGTGAGCATTGTTAAACTTACCTTGAAATTCTTAGTAACTAAAGTTGTAGCCCGGCATGTCAGTTCTCACGAAACAGAGTAATGCATTTCTTCCAGACCTGCTCTGATGTATGTTATTTCTCCCACAGCTTCAGAAGTTCATCCAGTGGTTGGAGGAGGCAGAGGAGTCTTCAGAAGAGGAAGGAGAATAATGAGGAGCTCTTAACAAATGACAAACATCACTTATGGACTTGTGTGAATAAAGGGATTCTGGTTTTACCGTCTACAGCAGCTTTCTGCTTATATCAATTTCCATCAGGATCTTCTGTGTACAGTAAGAACTGACATACATTTGATCACATAGTGCCATGTCAGGGCCGTGTGCTACAAATGAAATGTGCTATCCAAATAAAGAAGGTAAACCCGCGGACTGATTGGAAATGCCCTGAAGTTTTATTGACAACACAAACAGTCTCACTCAAGATGAAAATGTTTTGAAAAAGGAGTTTATTAAATACTCACAAAACTAAAACCATCACCAACAAAGTGTTCAACAGTGTTTGAACCATTTTCCTCTACAAACTGAACACCGACTGCAGGAAATAAAACAATACAGCGACAACATGATCTAGCTTCTAAGAGGTAGAGTATTATCTGCTAAATGGATTCAGTCCAAATCAATATAAATTCCATCCTGTGTGTACATGATGACTGGAAACTTGGACTGACGATGATTCAATAACGATCATTGCAGTTAAAATCTTGTGATCAAAAGTGTACACCACATAACTCCTTTAACTAAAGCAGTAAATTATATAAAAAATACAATTTCATTACAAAAAATATAATGTTCCCTTTGTAAAGTAGCTCTGATTTATTTTATTCTGAAGCTCATAATTCACATTAAGTAATGTACACTGGTCTGAGTTGTTTCATCACTTTTCAGGCCCAATGACAGCTTGACATGCTACCGAATCAAGGTAGACATGGAATTTACCTTGTAGCAAGGCTCCACTTATCCCCACTAAGTGGACTCTGAACTTTTCATCATTGTCCTCACACTGCCACAGTCTGACTGTGCTCACATCATTAGGGGTATGATTTTACATGTAGAACTTCAACAGGAGACTACAGTTTTAAAAATATATTTCATGTGGTCATTCAAGTACGGTCGCGCCAAGGAGCCAAACAACAACAATGGACAAGATATTTTAAAAAACATTTTCCAACATTTTAGAGAATATGTAACTTTTGTAAAATGTCACATGTTCAGTTCTGGTTTGAAATAGTTGTGCTTTTTATTTTCCCAATATGTTTTGTCCAATGTCATGTTTGGCCCCTTATTGCCACCGCACTGCAGGCTTTGATGCACATTACAACATGATGAAATCTAAGCCAAGTCATCTTAGCATCAGGATGGTGCTATGGAATCTACAGGTCAAACACCTTTTAACCTCTCTAGAGTATTGGGACACCCTAGGCTTACTTTGACCTGTCGTCCTGTTTTTTCACCAAGTGGTGAATGACCTTGGCTAGCAGAGAAGCCCCTGTGAGGCCAGTGACGGCGCTCAGCGTCTTCCACATGCTGGCCGACCTCTCGTGCTGGTCCAGGAAGCTGTGGTGGTCTGTGGGGACCAGGATGAACTTGCGTCCGTCCTGCGGGGCCTGCAGCCTCATGACCTGGCCCCCCTCCAGCACCACCTCCCCAAAGCCGGTGAGGGTGCTGCCCACCCGTAGCAGCTCCTCGCTCTCCTCCATGGCCACTGGCTTCTCCCCGCTGAGGCCCTGCACCACCACTTCCACCAAGCCCTCCTCGGCACGCCTCAGCTTGAAGTAAACCCTCTCCAGGTAGCACCCAGAGGCCTCCAGGGGGTTTTGGACCTTCACAAACAAGTCGTTGATGTAGCCTCCGGGGCTGACCAGGCTGAAAGGCACCGCATTGTTGGTTTCCTTTCTGTTCATTGTCCGAGAATTCCTGGTGGGAGAGTAATCCAACTGTTATTAACAGATTGCTAGGATTAAAGGTGTAGTCAGCGATTCTGGATAATGTTTTTTGTCCAAAATTGCCTCACAATCCACTACCTTTACGTAGTATATGTCGCTGAAAAAAACATCCAGTGTTACTACACAGCCTAGTAAACGGGCATTTTGCTAGCTACAGGGTCCTTTATTTACATGCCCTTTATTTACATACCAGTTTACAGAGCCTAGGCCGTGTATTAACATCAGATTCTTATTTTCAGCGCACACACAGTACAGACATGTAGCTGATCGCCAGGAGATATAAAGTGATTTTGACAACAAGCGTTCTCCAGAATCTCTGACTCCACCTTTTAATAAAGGGTCATTCAAGGTTGTATGCTGTAGTCTAATTTACCAGGTCCGGCTGAGGGAGTTCCAGTATTTCCAGCGTTCCTCCACAGCGATTTTCTGAATCACGCCAAAGCATCGTGGGACAAATTGGCTGGCCAGAGGCTCCCCATCTGCTTGGACCAAACCTAGACACAGGTATGAAGAAATGTAGTCCTCTTGTAATGATCTCAGTGAATGACCCCACTCAACCAAACTTCATTCACTAAAGTGTTCATTTAGCCTAAGTAATGCCTTTACCTTCTACAGCAACATACTGAAGGCGCTTGTGGGGAGAGGCTTTCAGTACTTTGACTAAATGTTGATCTGGCTTGAAAGTCGGTATTTCCTAAATTGAAAAAATTAAATAAAAAAAATTTAAAAAAGCATGCATTTCTCATTTATACCAAAGTAGAGCTGTTTTAATATTTGAATTGCACTCAAACAAAGGTATACTCGCCTTCAGCTTTTGCAACTCTTTTTTCTTTTCTTGGTATAAGTGATAGAAAAGTCCAGAGAAGGCGAAGCTGGACCCGACACCGATTAAAACCAGAGGGTTCACAGGAAAGTCACTCATGTCTGCGTCTTTGACAGGAGGGCAGAAACAACACAGGTGAGGTAAATACCCTGCTGTGTACACTTTAAACTACAAGTGTGTCGTGTGTAATAGGATAATTAAATAAAGAGAAGATAGTTGAACCGAGACTTACCTGTTCAATCTAAAGCACATGGGTAATTCAGTCACAATAACCGAAAAACAAAAGCATCAACAATTACGTCGGGTTCACTTCCTCGTTTGCCCACGCTGCGTCAAGTTTCCTGAGCCAATAGGATATAGGCAGTAATTTTCTAATGATGACCACCAGGTGGCAGCACTGTTCCTATGAAACCTTTATTGATACAGTCTTCGTTGAAACATGTATCAATTTCTCGCAAACTTAAATTGATACTGTCCAGTTTGATATGTAGTATCATCCTAGCTATGTGTCTTACAGACCACATCATAAAAACACAAATTGCAAGAGAAAGCCCTCAAATCAAAATTTGACTTAAAGAAAAGTACAAAAGTATTGGCAACAACATGTAGGCATATTGTAGGCCATTAAAACACTTGCAGAATGGCCTCTCTCTCTCTCTCTCTCTCTCTCTCTCTCTCTCTCTCTCTCTCTCTCTCTCTCTCTCTCTCTTTATTTTAATTTTTTAATGCAAGGCCTATAACAATGTTGTTGTTGTTCGAGGTGGCACTACTTTGTATCTCTTCTTATTGTTTAATACAGTGTTCTTTTTATGACAACAAGGTTTTGTAGGCTATGTAAAACCTTAATTTCAGTACCCACTAAACAAGTAGAGTAAAATGTATAATAATGTTCTCTAAAATATAGTTATGTAGAACTGTAAAGTTGCATAAAATATTGCAACATTCACCCCTGCTAAAAAAAACAAACATGTTTTGTGACAGTAAATGTTCACTTTAAAGTTTCACATCAAAAACAACACAAGTTATCAGTAGTAAAATAATATTGTGAAAAATCTCTACACAAATCCTTCAATTCAATTAAACTATTCACAACTCTTTCCCTTTGTAATCAGGGATCCAAAGCACATCGATGTAATATCTTTCTTCTTTTTTATCTTGTTACTCTTCTCATGACCTGTGAGATTTGTTTTCCCCTGGCGAATTCCAGATCACCTAAATATACTCACCGCCAAAGGAGCTAATCAGCTGATAATGTATTTTCTTAAAGTTGCCACTGTCGACCAACGTAATACACTCATGCATGCATCATATGGTAAAGCGTCACAGACACTGCCGGCTTCCTTTTTCTCTGCCTCCCTCTCTACTGTGTGTACTGATAAGATGATTTGACTTGAATGCACACCTGTAATGAATACTGTACGTAGTCATATTTTCCCCTGCTATTGAAATGCTCAATACACCTATTGTACTTCTCCTCATGCTTTTTTTCAGGCTGGAAAAAGTTGTTGAAATTGAAAATGTATCTAAATTGCTGGACATAATGGAAATGTATTCCTCTGTTAGTCCACTGATATAGCAGCAACCAACACCTTGACTTTACCATTAATTAATACAACACCTGATGCATACTGAAGAGAAGAGTCAAGAGATATTCCAAAGAATACCTTTATTTAGAGCTTATTTAACCCTCTACTATACTATGCTCCATTCGTCTTTAATATGTCTGTCCTTGACTGCAGCATTCAGTTCAAAATAATGACGTCAATTTTCTTATTGTTGGAAACCAGAGCAATAGATCAGGACCAAATGAAACCCTCTCATTTTTGAGTAATGAATAGATGTTATTCTTATTTAAACTGCAAACAAATGTTCCTGAATCCCCCTTCTGATTTTCCACAACTCTAAATTCTCTCATATTTGTTTTGGGCTGCACACACATTGGCCCTTCTTCAGAATGATGAGTGAGAGCAGACAAAAGACACGCTGCTTCAGAGCAGCCAGCCCGCATGCTTTTGCCAAACTATTTCGCTGCACTTTTACTTTTGTGTGTGTGTGACTGTGTAAAATTAATCTGAAACAGTGGAGAATTAGTGGCAAAGCAGCTAGAGAACATATCTAATACTAAACGCCAGTTAACGCAATTGTCTACATTTATGTTTTGCACCTCACAAGCTCTAGTGTCCAATGTTTCAGACAGGGTGATGATTTTCTTTTTCAGATCTTTACTTGCAGCTTCAGTTGTCAGATTTTTGTTTGAGTTAAATGAAGACTGCACTGTGAGGCTGTCAGACTTTAGCTAACATGTTCACAATGATATGGACGTTCAGCTGAATGTGTATGTTCACTTTCTTAATGCATCATGTTAGCATGCTAATATTTGCAAATTAGACAGACCCAGACATCCCAAGAGTCACATTGCTACTAAAACAGAGGCCTACCTGCTGCTTTGGTCACTTCATGTTTCCACTTTGGTAGAGAAAATCCTCCATTCAAACGGTTTATGGAACACTTCCATCACCCAAGGCCAAGATATAGCCTGATAACAAAGACACTTTTCACAACAAACCAAAAGATCCTGAAAAGATGGCCTATCTGTTATTTCAAGCGTGACAAAATGAAATAGGCGAATATTCCTCGTCTCATTGTTTTATTCGGATTAATGGACATTCTCATCAACCTAATTTCACTGTCTGATCTTCGTTTCAGTTTGATGAGTTTGGTGCACCTTCATAATTGGCATCATTGGCTCCATTAAAAGTTGTGAGTGTAGACTTGCAGCCTGTAGATCAACTGACACTCTCCTCATCCCTGAGGAGACACGTTTTGGTGTGTGGAAATTACCAACAATAAGCGATTCCCACAACCATTTTAATCTGGCTAAATGGGACTTTTGTGACCCATGCCTGGCACCATATTTCCCAGTGCTTGTCATGTTTAAATGTCGTAGGGCATTTCTGGGATTACTTTATGGCACAAAACGGGAAGATGTTGCGGACCTGAGCTAATAGCTTCCGCAGTTTTTGAGTCAAGAAAGGTGACTATTAGAAAAAGTCCACACATGTTTATCCCCCACTGATAACCTTTATGACGGTAAGTTAATGAGAAACGTGCCCTTCATTTTCGAGACGATGGCAATAAAACACCAATGCCAACCCTAGTGAGGAAGTGGTAAACACTGGTGATGTCAACAAACGTTTTGCTTCAATGACAGCTTTGGCAGAATTATTTTGGCTGAGATACTGAAATACTACTCATTTTCAAATTGCCAACAAATGAACTCATGCTGGGAGTTTTATGAGGTTGTACACGACCACAGATCACAGATTTTTTTTTTTTTGAGGTAAGAGAAAGGTGAACTCACAGGTCAAGCCTCAGGAAGCAACAAATGAGTTTATGGACGAGCACAAGAAACTAGGGATGGAAAGGAGCTATTTACTGACGTTCCGCAAGATTCATCCAGCAGAATATAAAAAAAAAGCCCACACACTTGTCTTTTTTTATCCTATAGAGGAAGGTTATTCTGACTTCCATCAAATCTTTTATAAGGCTTGGTGAGTCATCCATTGATACTGAAACGTATGGTTAAGGAGTCAGGGCCAAGGGAAATAATTAAAGATAGCTTCTGTGCATTGTTTCCCGAACATATATTTCTAAATGCTGGAAGTTAGGCCCACCTCTTTACACTGCATACTAATGTGAATGCACGATGACAGAACCATCACCTGACCACGGTCTAACAGACAGACAGACTCCTAGTACAGGGAGCAGGCAAATTTTCCTTTCAGTCTTCCCACACTGTTGCGTATGAATTATGAGCTTAACAACTCTCCGCAGTTTATGGTAGGCACCTCACATAGGCGACATGCACCTGAGCATTATCTTATCGGAGAGTCTAGTGTGTCAGCGTAGCTATGACCACTTATGTGAGCCCACTGACCCAACACCGTCTACTGTATACGGTAAGTAAGTAAACTTTATTTATAGAGCGCCCTTCACAGACCAGGATCACAAAGCGCTTCACAATGGAAAGCAACAACAGATTAAAATTGTACATACATTTAAAAGGCCAAGACAATACAGTGATAAACATCAGCCCCAATAACAAATTAGGCAAAAGCCTGTACAAATAAATAGGTTTTTAGTTGACGTTTGAAAGCGTCAACACTCTATTGAACGCAGAGAGATGGGAAGATCGTTACAGAGCTTGGGAGCAACAGCCTGGAAGGATCGGTCACCTCTGGTCCGCAAAAAACGAGTACGTGGAACCATCAGCAGTTTCTGCTCCACAGACCTCAGAGCCCTAGCAGGGGTGTAAGGCTGAATCAGATCACTGACATAGGATGGAGCCTGATCATGCTGTGCTCTAAAAGTTAGAACCAGAATTTTAAAGTTGGTCCTAAAGGACATTGGCAGCCAATGCAGAGCTTTTAGAATAGGGGATATGTGAGTCCTCCTATTAGAGCGGGTCAGAATTCTCGCTGCAGAATTTTGCACTAACTGCAGGCGAGACAGTTCCTTCTTGTTTAGACATGAAAACAAACTGTTACAATAGTCTAAACGCGAAGACACAAATATGGCCTGGTCATAAAAAGAGATTCCAGTTGGTATTTTGTTTGACCTTGAATGTAAAGTGAAAATGATGACCGTATTTACAAAAGCAGCTTTCTAGGAATTGAAGGGTGGTTGGTTTGTTGTAGTTTTTTAATGGATTGTATTTTGCTGTTTTTTTTTTTGGTCTACATAAATCAGCTTTATGGGCCTATTTCTCAGCTTTCAGCTGTGCACTTTACAGATGGGTGTAAGAGCATAAGCTGTCCCAGGAAAGTGTTTTAGAATTTAGATTTTCATCCTGTGTCCTTATGGTCCTCTACACTTTTATTCAGATATTTCCCTCAGTTTGTCACCTGTCCTCACTTTGCTGTGGTTGTTCATTATTCTAGGTTGTTTGGTTTACAGCTCTAGCAGAGGACACACTTAGATCCTTTATGTTATGGAAATGTGATATATCCACAACTTGTAAGAAAAAGAACCAAAACTCAACTGAGTTTTAAGTATTTTAATAAAAAGGATAAAACAAACAGAGTCAAAAACATACTGTTCGGCCGAGCAGGGTCTGCTCCTTCACCTAAAGTTGGTTCAAGAGACTGACAACATTCAGTTTGCCAGCCAGAATATTTATACAGGGGTTTACTCAATAAGTTGATTCTATCAGGAAACTAGAATAAAGACCCTTCACAAAACAGGACATTAAACAGGAGGAAACACATGACAGATCAACATAAGGAAAGCAGTCACGTTCAGGGTTCAGGGCTCCACTGTTTTCTCTCATCAATTGCTTAAAAAGAAAATGTGTCGCAATGTGGATAACATTCTTAAAGTAGACTGAAAAAAACTTTTTTTTTTCAAGTCATGTCGTATTTTCTCTCGAAAATCCAAAGGGATGTGACGTTTTTGCGTATACCCGAGCATGTTCTGCTTATAAACAGAAGAATAGAAGCTCAACTGGCTAGCCACAACGGCTATGTCAGAATCATAGTGTTAGTCAAATGATGTATTCTGAAACATAACATTATTAGAAGTGCATATTAGTTGTTTGAAACACCTTTACATACAGTAAGGTAGTTAATTCAAGTGGCTCCCAACCTAGTGGTCAGGCCCCCCACAATGCGTCCCATAATGACCCTGATGGGCTGTGAGATGATGGGAGAAAACAATGTCGCTGCTACACTAATGTGTTTCATGTAGCCTATTTGGATTTTAATGCTGTGAATTATTGGATGAGTTCACCAGTTTGTGCCCCGGGTTTGCAGTTATGTCCTATTAATAGTAGGAAATAGGAATGCAACAAGCTGTAGGCCTAGTGATGATACACATGACTGTATCCATAGTTACAAAATAAATATACGAGTGATAACAATATACTTTAGTTACAGTAGGCCTACAGATAACATTTTTGCTTATCACAAACAGGCTTTACAAAATGAAACAAAAGGCTCGGCCGTGGCTGCACTTGAACATTCGGACACAGCGGTTCCTTCTTTCTATCTGCGCGTGTACGCCCTAATGACGTTCACATACAATCGTTCATTGGTTACTAGTTGGTTGTTCAAGATAAAAATCCGAGTGGGAGGAGGAGAAGGAGAAGGAGAAGGAGGGAGGAATTCAGAAACGGGGCTGTTAACTCCATTCAGAGCGTAAGGACGCACGGAGTTAGTGAGGGGGACCGCGAACCTAAGGTGGATTAACAGCAAAATATCAACCCTTCTACTTCCAGCTACAACCTGTCATTTTTCTTTTAACGGATCAACTACCCCAAAAGAGATATGTTGGTGGAAGTTTCAATGAGCATTTTCATCCTGCTCTCCTGCATGTTGCTGGAGCCCGTGAGTAGCATATTTAAACACTTGTGACATTTTATATAAAACGAAAAGAAAAAACTTTTCAAGATTGTTTTCAAGCATGCGTCAGTTGCCCGCCTCATTTTTGCAACAGTGACCACGTAGGCTACATCTTTCATGGAAGTGTATGCGCACACATGGTGCTCTCGTGCTGGATGCAGGGCGCACCAACACTAACGTGCGGTCAACGTGTGCGGGTGGGCATGGACTCGGTGTGGAGTGCATTTGTTTGTAATTTAGTTTGACCGAAGAAATGTTTGGATTTCGTTTTTTTAGGCCCTTTTAAATTAAGATATTTTAGGACACATGTTTCAACTTCAGCTTATAGATTTTCTTTTTCTTTCATTTAAAACAAGGCTGTCCTCTTCTTCATCATCATAATTGCAGCCTCCTCACTCCTGGCTCAGCTGGTGCTTTGTGTGTCAATATCCTCAATTCCACAGGTCGCAGGGGCAAAACCTGCAGTTTGATTAAATGGCATTTGCCATCAAAACAAAGCAGTGGGCCAGACAGTCTTTCAGTGACAACCATGTCTTTATGTCCTATCTGATCTCTTCATGACTAAGGTAAAGGTGAACCACCATTTGAATTCACAAGGTGGCTGTTTCTCCCAAGACGACACCATGCCAATAGCTCTTTTGTCTTGTCCCTGTGCGCTGTGCAGTCTCCAGCATCCTTATCCACAACTGTCTCCTCTAGAAAGGCACGTATGATTCATGCTGGAATTCTGTTTAGAAAAGCATACTGGCTTATTCACATATTGTACGCAGTTACAGGTTGAACTGGTACCTTGATGTTGAAAATGAAGCCACAAAAAAATAAAAATAGTTTTGTCGCTGCTGGCAAGGAATTTAAAAGTGATGATCTTCATATTCAAGATCACGATGATGGACTACAGAGGGGTCTTTCTCCTGGTACTCCGGCTCACACTGCTTAAGGCGACGCTGATCCATCACTGACAACATCTTCTCCACAGTCATAGTGCGGGTGGAGTGACAAAGGACGTGCTGCGTGGCCCGAAGGAGCCAGATAAATCATCACCTAAATGGGGGAGAGTCACCTTGTGTGGGTGGTAGACCTATATGTGCTCATTTTGATGCTAACAATAGGCACATACGACTCAGACCTTCTGATTAATGCCCAAGGAGAGAATACTCATCCACCTAAGTAACGGCAATAAATCTTCTGGTCCTGCAGATTGTCCACACATCCTCTGGAAGTAAACCCACATTCTTCAGCTCCGTAGAGAACCAAGTCTTGGCTGAAGAGTTTACTCCACAGCCTAAAAACACAAACATGACATGCAAAATGTAAATCTGAGGATTGCGATGGATGGATGTCATAAATCAAAAAGATTGATTTTTGTGGGTTGGGAGATTAATGGTATAGCCCAGGAACAGGCTCATCTGTGGGAGACTTCAGGGGGGGGGGGGACAATAGATATGTTTGCCTCGCGACCTGTTGAGTGAGCCCAAGCTGTCGAACTCTTTCAGTCTTCTACGCTCCACTGATAAAACAAATGATCAGTGACTAACACTTTAAACAAATGGGGAAATGTGTGAATAATCTCTCTTTTCACAGGTGCTCTCGGGGCAGAATCAGATGTGTGACATGATGACGGAAATCGACAGGGAGAGGGACATGTGTTATGATCGCATGGAGAACAGAACGACAGGTGCGTGGTTCACCTCTGTTTGTGTGTGTGTGTGTGTGTGTGTGTGTGTGTGTGTGTGTGTGTGTGTTCAGCACTTTCTCTGTTTCATTCATCCTAATTTGCTTAATCCACACTTAAAGGTGGAGTTAGCGATTCTGGAGAATGATTGTTGTCAAAATCAATGCATATCTCTTCAAGATCTGCTACCTGTCTGTACTGTGTGTGTCATGGAAGAAAATGACAATGTAAATACACAGCCCATAGGCTCTGTAAACAGGCATGTTGCTAGCCACGGTGGGCCCCCTTTGTTTACATATCATTTGTTTACATACCTGTTTACACAGCCTAGGCTGTGTATTAACACCACATTTTTTTAAGTGCACCCACATCATGGACAGGTAGCAGATCGTGAGGAGATATTCACAGATTTCAACAACAATCCTTTACCAGAATTGCTGATTCCACCTTTAAATTCTGAGTTTCACAATGAGCTCTAAAGACAACTAATGCTGGGCTTAAGGCCAGGACACACCGGCCCGATAATCGCCGTCTTAGAGTCGGGAGGGGGCGGGGACACGAATCTGTTTGGTGTGTGAAATCGGTCGTCGTAGATGTCGTCGGGCTTCTTTTGGGCGGCGGGCAGTCTTTCAGTTGGAGCAATTTGATTTGTGGAGGGCTAGCGAATCAGTGAAGCCCGGAAGTGAGGCGGGTAGCACAAACAGCTAACAACAGTTAGCCATCGTTTTAATGTGTTTGTTTGTTTGTTTCGTTCAGCGAGTACTCACATGCATCAACCCTTGTTGACTGCTCGACACCATGCTCGACACTCTCTGCTAAAAATGGAGCTCTTTATGGTCCATAAATATAAATACGTATTTCTATCTATGTTTATGGTCTAGAGAGCCGTCCCATCATTTCCGGCTTCCGGTGGAGAACCAGGCTGACAGCCGCGCAACCTGAACACTCTATCGTCAAATAGCCTACAGGGTTAGGAGATAAAGTTATTGGGGGACAAGATCAGCAAATAAAGCTGGTCAAATAACTAAAGGAAGTCCCCCGCTCGGAATATTGAATTAACTTGTTTTTAATTAAATAATCACAATCGCGTTTGCGGAAATAATATAAATCTCATAAGGAATCTAGTTGTAGTCTTGCAATATGAGACCCCCTGTCTTTTCAAAATCTCACTCTGTGACTGAAAACTACTGACTAGTTGTCTTCAGGTGTGAGTTGATTGTCTTTAGATGTAAGAGGGTTTCAGTCTTCAATCTTTTCAAAGTCTTTTAAAAGTCCTCTAGTGTAAGCCCAGCATAAGCTGTTCCAAACTCTACTCCTGCTTGACATTATACCTACCATCGTTGAACAATCTTTTCCACCTGATGTTAGCTCCCTTGTCACATGAGCCTTTAGTTGAATTTTAAAGTCAACTTACTAGTTGATCCAATTCTACCTCACAATTTTCTTTAAACTTGATTAAATTATTGTAAATGATTGTTGTTTAATTTATTGTTGATGAAGCTAGAATTGCTTGTTGCTAAGTGGGCTGCTGCATACTCACAGCACGTAGCACATAAACATAATACGGATGATAATGATGCCTCATTGAGCCTCTGTTACCTCTGTGCGTAAGCGTAAACCTCATAGAACTAAATTGCAAGGTGCCACAAGACTTTATTTCTTACCAAACAATGAGAAAGTCATTAAACACTCATTATCTTTTGAAGTAAGAACCCACTTTGCTTCCTTTGGAATGCGTTAAAAGGTTTGTGCTTCCAAATCCTTAGGGCAATGATGCAAATATCACCTTCTAAACAGTTTTGTCACATTGATGAAGTGGCAAACAGGTGGGTGTGCTTTGACTTGATTCTCTGGTAAATTCAAATGACAATGTGTAGCGAAGGAAGGGCAGCTGTTTCATTATTCATGGGTGTGGGGGCGTGTTACCTCAGGTCATCTGCTGTTGGACCCAGGGATGTAACGACAGCTGACTTGAGTCCCCACGGTTTGGCTGCCATGGGAACTCCAGTGCTCTATCTCCACCTGTAAAGCGCCTTCCCATTTGTCACTGCATGGACTTGAGTCATCTCTCACAGCTTTAGACATTAACAGTTTCAAAAATGACAGTTCTGTATTGTTGTGTGTTCTTTGTGCTGTGCTGTTAGCTTGGTACATGATGGTGTCTTTATGTGTGACAGTTTTTGGCCTCTCCCCCGTCTCTCACGGTCAGGTTGCAGTGGGACGTGGGACAAGATCACCTGCTGGCCCGGTGCCGATGTTGGAGAGGTGGTCACCATCCCTTGCCCCAAATATCTATTTTATTTCTCCGGGGACGTCCCTACACGTAAGAACAAAGTTTAAAAAATAGGTTGTATATGTGTCTTTCTCACAGTGAGTGAGGCCAGTTTTGCCAAATTAGGACATTTTGGCCTGTCCTTATTTTAGTCAGTCCTTCAAAGTGCTGTTTGAGGACTCTGGTTCAGGTAAGAATCAGTTTAATGTTAGTGAAAGGGTCGAGTTAGGCATTTAGTTATGATGGTTAAAGTTAAGGTACAGTAAGGGGGAATAAATTAAGACAATGTGCAAGTGTCTTCATAAGTATTGATATATAAACCTGCGTCAGGGCCAAGTCACATGTGTGTGTGTGTGTGTGTGTGTGTGTGTGTGTGTGTGTGTGTGTGTGTGTGTGTGTGTGTGTGTGTGTGTGTGTGTGTGTGTGTGTGTATGTGGGTGTGTCTGTGTCTGTGTTTGTGTGTGTCTTTGTCTTTGTCTGTGTCTGTCTGTCATCATACTGGAAAAGGCTGAATAATTGCTTAAATGTATCCATAATGGTTAAGGCTGCTGTCTCTATCGTACATAATGATAACACTTGCCATGCCAAACGTACATGTCCTTGAAACATAACAATGTAAATGTTTCATCTTTGAAATCGGAAAAGTATTTTTTATAGATTAGTTCTGTACACAGGTGTAAGCATATTAAGAAAGCCCAACAAATATGACTCATTATTAGGATACACAGTATTTATACCTTATTACCACAGTCTTGAGATACATATCTTTGAGTCAGAGATTGACTTGGAACTGAACGTAAAGATGCCTGTCTATGGGGGGAAGGATATTTCAAAGTGTACCAGAGATGCTGCTCATCTTGACGCTCCCTTAAATTCCCCTTTCTTGTCATTGTTCCAAACATTCCCTGCTGTTGAGTCCTTGTCAGTATCATCACTCTCCTCATTTGAGACCAGAAATAGGAACTAAGTTCACTGAGCATCCCACCGGCTTTCACTCATGACATCATTCTGTTGTTTCTATCTTTCCATGTCAAACAATATCTCAAAACACATGGCGTATCTGAGCCACAGAGATAGAACTTCTCATCTCAACACTATCCACCTACCAAATACACATTCTGTTTACTAGCTTGCTTTAATCTGCGAAATGCCTGGCAGTATATTAATTATGTGTATGTGAAGCCATTCTCCTGAGAATGTACGTTCAAGAGAAAGTGTGTCTTAATGCAATGTGTTTGTACTGTAGTTTTTAAGAGTATTCCCCTCTGAGTTTCCCTTATATCTAGTGATTAATTACCACACTGCGTTGATGGAGTTGTTGTTAATTTGTATACAGCTGGCAGAGCGACTTTGATTTCAACTTAGAGCCTTGAGAAATGTTTCCCTATTGGAATGTAAGCTCCCAAAAGCCCTGGCATATATTTTTTAAGTTAATAATAATAATGAATCAGATGCCATGTGTCCGTTGTAGTCACAAACCAACCGAGAATTATGCATTAGAGGTAATAATCTCTGCAGAACCTTTTTTAACATTTTAGTTTTACCCCCCACATGTTCACACCTTCTAAAAATGGTTTAACCCATTGATGACTATGGCAATCTAGGATGCATGTCCTTAATGCCTGAGGGTTTTCTGAAAAAATAGTACGAATTGTCAAGTCTACCAAAACCTTAATATCTAAGCCTGTGTAGCACATAGAAACATGAAATAAAATACATTTAAAAGTTAAGGTTCACAGGTTTTATTTAAACATGCTCCCTTAGCACTTACAAACCAACAAATATTTCTAAAAATCGTCAAAATTAGATGAATTAGAAAAATATTAAATATTGTTAATAAATAGATGCAATGTGTTGTGTGATTTTCGTCAGTAGTCTATAGTAGACCTTGATTCTGCGCACCAAACGCCACTAACTGTTCTGTCGCCGACATAGCTGGCGTATTTTTTTTATTATTTTGTTTTATTTTTTATTTTTTTGATTGACATGATTTTCGGCAAACCACACAACTTTTGGGTGGTCACGTGGTCTTAAAAAAATCAACAAAACCCACCTCATGTGTATTTGAACCAATGCATTATATGCTGGGAATGCCATGAAAATTAGATAAAGTAATAATGCTGCGCGACGCAGCATCAGGCAGGAGAGCCAATGTGGCATCGCGCAGCAGCCGTCATCAATGGTTTAATGTTGCTTTTGTTAGCTGGATGCATAAATATGCAACACATTGGCTTCAACAGACACTTTGGCTTCAACAGACATGCCGATATGTCAAATGTCTCGTTTAAAAGTGGCTAGATTCTCTGAATGGAGCTCTGGTGTATGAAGATGCACATACCTCTTCTATATAACATTTCACCTGGTCCGCTAATGAAAACTCGTAAAGCGTATCAGATTGCACCTGTCTTTGGTTGTGTATATGACTCGTTCAAGATCAAAGACGTTCTCGCTGCACAAAAACAACTAAACTAATACAGTACAACCCATATAGATGTTCCATCTTTGCTGTACATGAGCTGTGGGTGACTGCATTGCTTTCACACACCTGAGTGCCTCTGCAGACATGGTGAGTGGGTTCGTCCCCCATGTACTGTAACCTAGCCAGCTATCTTCCCCATGATATTTACAACATGATAGGGACTCAAACTGAGGATTTATCATCAGCATGTGCGCAAGGAAGAGGGTTTTTCTGGGAAGCTGTGATGTGACCCAGATGAGGGATAATGTGACCTGAGAAAGGAGAGCGCTTTAGGGAGAGAGTGGAATGATGAAGTATAGCCAGATTAGCAGGGTTGAAGGCAGAAGAAGTATATTTCACAGACATGTCAGAGGTTCACAAGATCAACAAGCCTCCACTGGGCAGGGACCGGGATGAGGCAAAGGGGCCTTAAGAGAAAGAGAAGGGGTCAAAAGGGAACTGTGCTGCACTGATGTGCATGATATTAGTTATGCAGTAAATCAACAAATCGGCGCAGGTCTCCTCTAGTAAATCTTCTCTGCCCTCAGGTTATGTAAGAAGGACTTAATTAAGGGATGATAAACAGCATGGGCTGCAGGGCATTTAAATATAGGAATGTAGGGACCTTGTATCTCTTAATGGGAGCTAATAAAAAAAGCCTTGTATGTATAGCTATATGTATAGTA
This sequence comes from Ammodytes marinus, assembly GCF_949987685.1. Lineage (NCBI taxonomy): Eukaryota > Metazoa > Chordata > Actinopteri > Uranoscopiformes > Ammodytidae > Ammodytes > Ammodytes marinus. Next base: position 7,622,070 of record NC_137213.1, on the reverse strand, counting down.
TAGCTTGCCCACTGTTAAATTTTCTATTGATTCAATTTATTTTGAAAAGCAGAACCCCAATAGGTCAAATTAATATGGCTTTTCAAGAAGTCGCCCTTTGTGTGAATGTACTCCAGTTGCCCAAATAAATGTATATACATTTTTTAAACAAGCCCACTGTCAGCCAAGTTGTGAAAGACTTCAGTTATTGACACATCTCACGCCCTTCATTCTGTAAGCCTCTCAAACACACAAAAACAAGCATTACGAAACAAGGGCGCCACAGAGATTCAGGGCCAAGTCATAAATTTAGTCATTCTCATGAACTCTTTACCTAGTAGGTCAAACACACACACACAGTCATTCATCTTTTTCAATAACATGGCGACTCACTCTCCCTGCAAGCTCAGAGAGCCTGTCTGTCAATGCTATTACCCGCATACCACATTATTCGGATTAGGTGAGCTAATCATTGCATGCTAATTTGAATCTTCCACCAAGGTATAATTAGGAAGGATGAATCCTTGGACTAAACATGTACACAAAAGATTCAAAAAAGAATTAAGAAAAAAAAAACCTGGATATCAAAACAATGACGGGCTGATCAACTATTTTGAGCTGTCCACGTTGTGCATGACTCTTTGAAAATCCTTTCACTGATGTTTTGGGGGATGATGAAAGCATTCTTCTGGCAATCCCTCAAAGAAGCCAGATCCAGTGGTGGCATGGGCTAAAACAGCACGGGCTTATCATGGCCTTTGTGTCTCGTCATGTTGTTTGAGGAAGCTAAGCCTCCGTCTTCTCCCCAATACGCCACTCAGGTATTTGTGAGCCCACCATATTTGAATGCCAAACACATTCTAAGACTTTGGATTGTTGGTCATTTGCCAACTACTCCGATAGTGATTCGATAGTGGCTGTGGAGTGTTACGATTGGGACATTTGAGGAATGTCGTTTAGATATCTACGGCAGTATTCAGCGCATGCACGGATTAATTCTCCCACAACACACGCAGTTTCCCTTTCTTTATTGACATGAAAGGAGATGAGGAAATGCTACAAATAAATATTACACAATGAGGGACTGAGCAAAATCCAGGAGCTGTCAATGTGTGCTTCTCAACTGCTGGTCACAGGATTAGTTGGCCTTAAGAGTGTCGTAAAAAAACAGGTTTCAGTCGAATGAATGATTAATCTTTATCTGCACATTGATGCATTTCCTTCCTGTTTTGGGAGGAATACAAACTATCTAAAGAAAATCTGAACTTGTTAAGGAAGTTATATCATCGAATGGTTAAATCCTTTTTCATATGACAGGCTTTTTTATTATTGTAAGTTATGCACAATTTAGTCCATTTAATTCCTTCAATTTTCAATCTTTTCTTAAGATTATTTTTAAGGCGTTTTAGCTTTTGTATTGGAAATAACCAGGAAATAGGCACAAGGCACAAAGAAGTTCACTAATCTTAAGGCTACCACAAAATATATTCAAGCTGGTTTAGTGATTCACATGTGCACACATATACACTATAACAACTCTGAACTCAAATATGCACTGCCTCACATTTGACCCCATGACACACACGCACACACACACACACACACACACACACACACACACACACACACACACACACACACACACACACACACACACACACACACACACACACACACACACACCACCCCCCCTTCCAACTACCTTGTGCAATAATGAATTTAACAGTGCAATATACAGTATTTTACATATATTTATATGGACATACACTGGCACAATTTTAGCAGATAATGTATTGGTGTGAATGTACTGTATGTTGACTGTTGTTTGTGGATGTCTGTTCTTTTTTTAGGCACCTTAAGGATAAGCTCATTTAAATCTTGTACATTATTTAATGACAATAAAGGTTTGATATCTATCTATTCTAACATAAAAACTAGCTTAAATATGTAATATAATAACTAAATAATACATACAGAAATATTTTTTTCTTTTTCATAAAATAATCTTAACTGCGGTCTAGTCTACTGCACTATTCTCTGTTGAACTCATCGGAGCTCTTGTCAACTGATCTCTACTGTTGTGTACTGAACTCTACAAAGTTATACAGAGCTCTGGTCTTTTCTGCTGAGTTCAAGTCCATTGTACTACACTGCACACTAATCTCTCTACTGCGCTTAACTATTCAGACTTCCGCTCTGCTCCTCTAACCTCTTGGATTAAAGTGCCCTCTCCTCTCACGGTCAGTCTGATGCACTTGGACCTTTCACTTCTGCCCCCACATGCAGGCCAGATTAAATATATCTCTCTGCTCAACTGCTGGCCTCCCGGTGTATGTGTTTGCGTGTGTGTGCATGTGTGCGCGCATGTTTGTGTGTGCCTGTGTGTCTGTGTGTGTGTGTGGCCTGCGAGTAGTAATTAAGAAATAGATGGAGGCATATCCACATGGGAACAGCCCCGACATCTCTGAGCCAGTGGGACGCCTGATCCCCTACAGTGATTCCTTACATTTCCTTTTAGTATTTGTGAGGATGTATACATCTTGTGACTTAATTAAATGTAAGGAAACGTAGGAGAGGTTTTGCCTTGTGGATCAAACCCCCTCAGCCACTCCCACTTTGAAATAACTTTGAATAAAATTCACACATACCCTATATTACATATATTACATATTCTTTCAAGAGTAACATTTAATATTCCCTCTGCTCCTCTTCTCATTAGGGAACCTGTCAAAGACCTGCACTGCGGAGGGTTGGACCCCAATCAGCATAGACTCCTACATAATGGACTGTGGATACAATCCCAACATCAGCGTGGATGATAATACAGTCAGTATGGCAACCAGGCTTTCGAAACTCCTGCAACCCTATACGTTGCTACTGCAGCTGAGGCTTCTTTTTTTTGTCAATTACCTGGTGAACTGTAGTCAAGTGAGTGTTAACTGAATGTGTTTTTCCAGGGAGAATTTTTCTACGCTATCAAAGTGGGTTACACCATTGGCCACAGCGTGTCGCTCATTTCTCTGACGATCGCCATCATCATACTGTGTCTCTTTCGGTAAGGAGAGCCATCATCAAAATGCTACTTAATGCCCCTGCTTAAAGACAATGAAACACCTTTTATTATCGTTTAGAGCGATTAAACCCTTTCACTCTCTCCTCTTACACTGTACGTCCTGCTTTTTATAGAGGGTTTACAGTGTTTTTCACACATTCATGTGAAATGTCAAATTGGACATTATCTCGTACTAAGCGCTTGACTGCAAGCAACCATAAAATCAAACCACTTAAGATGGACTGTTGTCCACAGCATGTTCTGTCCTGACCTTCAGTTGTGGGGGTTGCTGTGTGTGTGTGTGTGTGTGTGTGTGTGTGTGTGTGTGTGTGTGCGCACGTGTGTGTGCGCACGTGTGTGTGTGTCATAACAATGCTCATTAGAAGAAGTTTTAGTGGCTGGTGGTGCGTGCAGCTTGTAATATTGTAAACAGCGCAGTCTGTTCAGTGGGGTGTGTTTGCATTTGGAGCGTTTGTGTGTCATGGGCTAAACAGCGAGGCATGCGTTTACTCCTCGGGCTTATGAAAAGCCAATGTTTTGGACTGTGGAGCAGAGACACAGGATGTGAACGGTTCATGCTGTTTACGTTTGGGCTGCACACGCCATGTTCAGGCAGCTGGTTGATGCTGTGTGTCATCGCACCCTTTCCTGCTGGGAGGAATCGGAATCGCCCGATTGGTTTACACAATTCACCCCCTATCATAAGCTCACTGGGAAGGCATTTGTTTGAGAACACCCAGGAGAGAGAATTTACATTAGTGACATTTTTCTCCACGTTGAACCGCTGATTTGTTCTTGTTTACCTCTGTGCTGAATGTTAAGACGAGGTTCCCTTCATTTGTTTCTGTCTGATAAGTATGTTTTCCTGGGAATCTACACCCATATCCATATAAAGTATGAAATACAGATAGCTTTTCTTGAAAATTGCAGGGTTTATCCGTAGCCTGATATTTTGTTAACAAAGTACAGCACATAAGACATCTTTAGGAATGAGCTATGTACAGTACTCTCCTCAGATAAAATACCCATTATGTCTGTGAATGTTTTCCTCCTATAAAATCAAGTCATTATTGTTTCTGATGAATATTTTTTGATATTTATAATCTATTAGATACTTTTTTGGGGGAAAGGTCATGTGCAAAGTTAATTGGAGATCTTTATCAGAAAGAATTCATTAAGAGAATTATGAGCGTTGACTGAAATCATCATTTTTTTTTTCACAGGAAGCTGCACTGCACGAGAAACTACATCCACATGCACCTGTTTGTGTCGTTCATGCTGAAAGCTGTGGCTGTTTTCATCAAGGACGTGGTGCTGTATGATGTCGGCGAGACAGAGAATTGCCATTCATCTGTGAGTACGCAAAACGCACCCCCTGCTCGCTCGCCAACATGTCCAATTTATTAAGCAGAGCCGTACATTTTATTGATTTTCTTCCCTGCGTGATCAAAAGCCCCGCATCATGGATTAAGTTAACCTTGTCCCTCTGATGTATGAGCAGCAGGAGGCTTTTAGTTCCTGTCCTTAGCACAGACAAACCGCATCCATTTAATTACTCACTCAGGCTTTACCGACTTTAATGCTTTGTCTGGGAGTTTGCTTAACATGTGGGCGCTCAAGTGTTCCTGGGTGTAGCAGTGTTTGCCAAGTCCCATCCACTCCTGAGACGACGTTCCCTCATTCATCTCTCCAACAGGATGTCGTGACAGCTCCTGTTTGCTGAACGTTAAGTTTGAACTATGGATAGCTTTGAAAATGAATCACATTCATAGTTTTGAGATCTAGTTTTAATGACAGGGTCTCGACAACATGACCACAGCGACAATATCAAATCGCTAAAAGTGCTCAGTTAAGAAAAGGACTGGAGATAAAGTTACTGATTGGATTCACATGTGGTATTATTGGGCCTTTTTAGTTTTATTTAATCGAACACATCACCAACGTCATTGCCCATTTCTCAGATGTCGCTCCAGCTGAATGCGCTGCTTTATTACAAGAGGGGATTAGATCAGGAGATTGTAAATCACCTACTTTACTATCTCTAAGTGCGGACTGTTAATGGCTCAGTTTAGATAGTTCCACTTTTGGGTACTCACATTGTGCTGGTCCAAACACAGCTGCTAACCCTCTCAACGGTTTCTCGTCTGTAAAAAAAAAAAAAAAAAAAAAAAAGCAACATAGGCCTAATAAAGGGGAACTCCAGACTTCCAAACTCAGGCCAAGGATCAAAACCCTATGCTGTGTATCCTTTCATTTTGCGCAGACATGTATGGTCATTTGTTTAAAAACAACAGCATATCTTTGCATTTTTGGTTTTTCATTTGTCAGCAACCTTTAATGGATACAATTTGATAGAACCTGAGTGACAAACATTGGGGCCATTTTTATGTAGGCTACTGGGGATTGCAACCAAAAAGTTAAATCATTGCATAAGAAGAACACGTTTTGCATCATCAATATGGAAGTGGTTTCTTGGTGGTTAATATGTTGCCTTTTTGTTGTTAAGTAATGTAGTTAAGGTCACAGAGGTCTTGGTTTCTAATAGCAACTTCTGTAGTATCATTTAATTAATCTTAGAATATTTGGTTAAACTTTTGAAACGATGGAAAATACTATGGAGTTTGAAATGAATGGGCACTTTAACTCAAAGGAAATATTTAATGAAATATCCAGGATTTGGTGGGTTTGACTTAAAGTCATACTTTCTCCTTCAATTGTGCCAGTAGCCAGTAGCTAATGTGTTCTAATACTAGCTAATGTTAGCTAAATGAATCTAGATATTTTGATTCGCTGACACTCCTTGTGTTACTTCTGTTATACTGCATCTAACAGTTTACCCTTAGCCTACCCCATGATTGTCACTTGTGGCCTCAGTGTCATAAGCCATTGTTCAGTAAAAGTTGCATAGACTAGATTTGAGCTGAGGAATTGTCATACTTTGCTGTTACCCCCGCCTAACTGTAGACTGGTCCTACCAGACCATAGTACTTAATTTCATTTGTACAGAAGGTCTGGAATCCCTCAAACGACAAACGTAAGCCCCTTTTACACAGCCAGTGAAAGCCGGGAATATGCCGGAATTTCAGCCCTCCGCCCTGCTGTATAAATGCGACCGTTGCAGAACGGGGGCCGAGAGGCGCAACAGATTGTTCCGGGAATTTTACTACCTCGGGGGGTAGTAAAATTGCAGACACAATCTGTTCCGCCTCTCTGTATAAATGCAGCCAGTTTGTTGTTTGACGTTCCATAGCCTACGTTCTAAACATGCGACCATGTTAGCAGTTGAAGGACATGTGTTTAACATTAACCATGGCGGCCTGATCTGAACTGCGTATAATCTAGCTGGTCATAAAGTCCGCTGCTCAATCCAAACCCCTACGCTTCATTTTGCAGAGTTTATGAGTGTATTTCTGCCCGGGGGAAGTTGTACAATGAATTGGGAAAGCTAGGATAGGCTAAGCTAGGCTGCGACCGGATCGCCGCCGCTAATATTATCCCAAGTCTGAGCGTATATCCACACTATATTTCTGTCTACAGTAACGTGACTTCACACACTGTGTGTAAGTGTATGTGTATGTCTGAATGGCAGAGCGCTGCCCTCGAAGAGACTCGCTCACAGCCAACCTGTCACACAAACACACACACACACACACACACACACACACACACACACACACACACACACACACACACACACACACACACACACACACACACACACACACAGGTGACGCAGTGAGCGGAGTGATTTTGTCAGTTTGGTTAACTGTCCCAGAGATGTTGGACTCAGCGCGTAGTGAGATCAATCGGCACATCACGGGGACAGTAAAATACGGCCCTCTCTTACTGCAAGCTCCAGCACTTCTGCTCTCAATTCATCGGCCAGTGTTGTTGTTGTAAAGCAGCTGACCGGCGCGGCGCTAAATGTTTACGTCACACCTGACGCTGCTTACAAGCACCTCTTTCATTCCGGAACGCTGTGTAAAAGGGGCTACTGATGCGCCAACATGCCGGCAAATTGCCGCTCTTTCGTTCCGTCAATATGCCGCAATCTCTGTGTAAAAGGGGCTGTAGACTCACTTCAAGGCGGGTGTCTGTTGAAGTTTAAAACTATTGGATCTGCCCAGTGCCACTGTGGATCTGCCAACCAATCGCACACCGTTTGGTCGTGACGTATGTCATGCGCCGGCTTCTGACTACAAATGAAACACAACGTCATTGTTCTCAGCTACTCCCTCTGTTCGCTGATTGGACAGCCAAAAAATCTAACTGAGAAAAACCCGCGAATATACCACGGACCCAGACTGACTACTGAACGAAATGAAAATTGAGCGGAAGTAGGTAGGCGGGCGGTGCCAGGCTTGCCTAATCGTGAGCTTTATTGTGAATCTTAAATGCACTTTGGGTTGCTGAGTGAATCAGTCTTGCAGTCATAATTAGTATAATCAGCACAACCATAGGGTATTCCCTGTGGAATTTCATCTAATTATTTTGTGCTCATATTGATTGTGATGAATGTCTTCTTTTGATTAGTGACTTGTCACATCTAACAGATTGCTTTCTTATGAGACATCAATGCTAATTTTAGAGCAATTTACTAAACACATTCTTTGCTTAGCCTTGCTCCCTGGCAACAAGATGTATCTTCATCATTTGAATAGTAATGGAACTGCATATGACTATAATCACTGGCAATGCAATGAGCCACTACTGGTTTGTCCTGCAGGTGGGCTGCAAGGCCGCGGTGGTCTTCTTCCAGTACGGTATCATGGCAAGCTACTTCTGGCTGCTGGTGGAGGGCCTGTATCTCCACACCCTGTTAGCCGTCTCCTTCTTCTCTGAGAGGAAGTTCCTCTGGTGGTACATCTTCATTGGTTGGGGTACGTTCCAGCTTCCAGAGTCTTTACCATCTGTTGATGAATACAGGTTGCTCGCCCAAGCTCATTTGAAGGAGATTGGATTTGTCTGAAGTGGCATCCAGACACCAGCTTGTCTTTACTAGGACAGCCACAACACACATGGTCTTATGTGAATTAAAACTTAAGTACGATTTATGCATAATGCTGTGCCTTTTACATCTGCATATGAATTAGTTTTTATGAAAATTCTAGATTAGCAGCGGCAGGCAGGCAGCTGCCACTCCGCTCTTGCTGTTGTTATTCATTCTTATAGTCCTGATTTGCTCTTAGCTCATTTAACAAATGTATGCAAGAAGTATGATTTGAATAAAATGTATTCATTCTGGACGTAAGAGATCTTTTAATAGATAGACAAATGTTGGCAATTAGATTGCTCTTTTGACAAGCTCTTATAAAAATACATATAATCATCAAGATGGCTGAGAGCCTTAGAGAGCCTTAAAGTGCCTTTTTGCCTTTGGGTCCTTACATTCCAATGGGACTTGACTTTGAAATGTATATGCAACAACCATTCCCCACATTTCTGATGTTCTGCATCACTCCGAATAAAGTTACTCTACAGTATAAATAGGCCTGAAATGTTGTGTCTGACGGCAGGAAAATGGAAACAAGCCGGTGACTTTCCTGGAGATACCCAGGATGAGCCAATATTGGCACAGAGTATATGAGTCCAGTTTAAAATGATAAGCATATCCAAAATGCAATATTACTTTAGCTATAAAAAATTATCCAAAAGATTAACAGTGTACACACGCTCAGAGCTCACACACCTCATATTTGGTGGTGTTGAGTCACCATTGTGCTTGTTTGAAACATTAGACAAAATGAATAGTTTCTGTGACATAAAGATTATTCTAATCTTAAAATAATTGACAACACATTCTGTTCATTTGTCTTGTTTGCAGGAGCTCCAGCCATCTTTATTTCATCGTGGGTGATAACAAAGGTTTATTTAAATCATTCTGGGTGAGTTTGAGCAGACGCACAAACACTTCTACTCCCTCAAAACAATAACATCTGGGTTTGTGTGTTGATTTAATGGTGTAAGTGGTGGTCAATGGTTAACTATTACTCTGTCACTTGCAAAGTTATTACATTCGACCAGAGCTAAGCATGTCATGCTACAATAGGGGAGAACGGGGTAATTTGTCACATGGGTTGGATGTCACATTCGTTATATCTCGCCACCAGAGCGCGCCAGCTCTGAAATGTTGATATAAAAAAGGTCCAGAATTGGGATCAGAGGTCACATACATAGACTTCCTTGGAGTTAGACTGCTGCATTTCAGGTGAGAGGATGTTTTGTGTTTTTCATGTCAAATTCAAAATATTTTGCTTCTCAGTATTTTTCTTCTAGGCTTTTACACAATGGGTTTATAACAAAACACTTGTTACCCTCAGAAAGTGTGAAGGGTAAATTATAGTTTAGATTGTGGTTAGCAAGCTAATTAGTTGTCAGATGGTTGTTGGCCTTGATGCTAGCAAGAAATTCAAGTTGGGGTTGGTCGTCAAATTTTTTGGGGGGTTGGTTGTCACATGTTATCTCAAGGCTGCAGCCAGAAAAGGAACCCAATAACGAAAGAAATTGTCGAGCTGTATCCTCACTGACACCCCAGAGAAGGAAAGAATAGAGCAGGAAAAGGCAGCTAGCAAGCAAAAGAAAAAAGGGCAACAAAATCAAAACAACCCAGTGCATCCCAAACTAGACCAGCTGCCAGGGCTACAGAACGTTATGTAGGCCTATTTGTCAACTTGATAATGCAATTAAACATTCAAATTTGGTTCTGCCTCCTTGCCTTCTTTTTAAGATTTTTCCCATTAAGATAACATTGTGACAAACAACCCCATAGTGTGTGACAACCGACCCCTTGATGGGGTTGGTTGTCACAATGTGTCAGAGTGTCTTTGATGGTAAATTACTTCTTCATTACAATAAGTTGGAAAAAAAGAGAGACACACATTTCTAGCCAACACCTTAAGCTTCAATTTAATGTAGGAATGACTATTGACAGATGTTTTGGTGATGAGCAATTCTCACTAGAGTAAAAAGTGTGCCTACTTACCCCGTTCTCCCCTACTGTGAGAAAGATAATTTTTTTATCTAAATCTCAGATCGGATGAAGTTTAATTAACATTTTGCTTGTTGATATTGTAATTCCTCTTTGGTTAACTAACTCTTACCCCCATCTTCACATAACGTCCTTGGTTACTGTGTTTGTTGCACACTTCAATGGTTTCTCCAGTCTTTACACATTTTCTTTATTTTGGGAGAATTTGGCTGTACCATACTCTCGTATCTCCTCTGACAGTTGCTGGGACACAATCGATGACAATCCGTGGTGGATCATCAAAACACCTATTTTAGTCACCATTCTTGTGAGTCACGGCGCCCTTTCCTATGTAACATTTCCTGTACAGCTGGGCATAATGCTATCACATTTACCAGTCTTTTAATCTCCTGGCAGGTGAACTTTTTCCTCTTCATCTGTATAATACGGATTTTGCGACAGAAGATGAATTGCCCCGATATCGGAAGAAAGGAATCCAATCAGTACTCGTAGGTTTTCAGTGCAGGTTATCAACACCTCTATCATTGTATAGGTTACAAGCATTTCTTATCAGGTGAAATTGATTAAATTATTTATTTTGCCATTACGTTGTTGGTGGTGAGCAATCATACCTCTTGCATAGTGACAGTCTTTACTTGTGTAGGTTTTAACATGCAGTAACACAAGCCTTTCTTGTAATTTTTCAATTTTTCTACTGTTTTAGGAGACTGGCTAAATCCACTCTGCTGTTGATACCTCTCTTTGGCATTAACTACATCATTTTTGCGTTCATCCCTGAACACATCCACCCGCAAGTGAGGATGGTGTTTGATCTTATTCTGGGGTCATTTCAGGTAATATTTCATAACTGTATACAACTTTTCAAATGTCCCACAGAAGCAGCACTACTTCCTGGTTAATTAAAGGTTACATATAATGCCAATTTTCAGGTTCAAAATTGTAATAGGTTTCTACTAGAAACTGTTTTCATGTTGTAGTGTCCAAAAAAACCTTTATATTTCTCACAGTGCCATTTATAAATCTCGTCTATTCAGCCTCTGTCTGAAACGCTCTGTTTTAGAAACTGTCTCTTTAAGCCCTGCCTTCCAAAAAAACCCAGTTTCCTTTGATTGGCCCTGAAACTGCTAACTGCCGGTTTTGTATCTAACTTCCAGTTAAATTCAAGGGTATATCTGGGTGTGTGCTTATTACAGGTGGAGGTAATGCTTAGTGAGGTTGGTAATAGGGGGGCATAGCTTCTCCCCTTATGACATCATAAGCATAAGCATAAGAAAAACCATGAAAAAGCGCATTTTGCATTTTAGGTGACCTTTAAGGGATCCACCCAATCCATCTCTTGACATCTACCAGTTTTCCATCTGGTATTTAGGGAAACATTTTTGCCACAAATATGGCACAAGATAGAAAGAGGAAGTGAAAGCCACTCGATTCAGTAACGTCACATGAGCTCAACTTGGCTGCTTGAAGACAGTTTGTTTCATTTTGCATACTTGATAAAAGATGCCACTGATTTAACCCATTGATGACTATGGCAATCTAGGATGCATGTCCTTAATGCCTGAGGGTTTTCTGAAAAAAAAAGTACGAATTGTCAAGTCTACCAAAACCTTAATATCTAAGCCTGTGTAGCACATAGAAACATGAAATAAAATACATTTAAAAGTTAAGGTTCACAGGTTTTATTTAAACATGCTCCCTTAGCGCTTACACACCAACAAATTTTTCAAAAAATCGTCAAAATTAGATGGGGGAGAAAAAAAAGAATAAATAATATAAAATATTTAGTGTGATTTTCGTCAGTAGCCTATAGTGGACCTTGATTCTGCGCACCAAACGGCACTAACTGTTCTGTAATACACTATTGCTGACACAGCCGGCTTATTTTTTTTTATTATTTTGTTTTATTTATTTATTTATTTTTTTTTGATTGATGTGATTTTCGGCAAACCACACAACTTTTGGGTGGTCACGTGGTCTTAAAAAATCAACAAAACCCACCTCATGTGTATTTGAACCAATGACAGTGCATTATATGCTGCGCATGCCATGAAAATTAGATAAAGTAACAATGCTGCACGATGCAGCATCAGGCAGGAGAGGCAATGTGGCATCGCGCAGCAGCCGTCATCAATGGGTTAACGAGTATTACTTTGAATGTGCATGCTGTGAACCAAGTGCAATGATGAGATCCATGGTAAGTTCTAATATTTTAGTACCATTTTAGCTCAGAATGCTATCTCCTGGGAAGTTTTCCCAGAAATCTCAATGATGTACCTCCTGTCTGAGTACTGAAGTAGGTCATAATCTTACCGTCGTAATTCATACCAAAATATCTTGAGTGTTTCCCCAGCTGCACTATCACATACTGGTCTTTTCAACAAGATTTCCTATTTTATCTGCTTTTCTCTTTTTCAGGGATTTGTGGTGGCAGTTTTGTACTGCTTTCTGAACGGAGAAGTAAGTAAACGCAAACAAACAAAAAAAACAGCTCTTTAAGATGTTTACTTTCCTGTTAGGTCGCTAAAGCCCATCTCATGTTTGTCCTACCCTCTTAACACCCCCTCTCCATCCTGTTTGTCCGCCTCCTCCTCTCCCCTTCAGGTACAGGCAGAGATTAAGCGCAAGTGGCGTAGATGGATGCTGCAGAGGTTCCTGGGGGCTGACACTAAGTACCAGCAGCCCTCCATAGGCAGCAACGGCAACAACTTCAGCACCCAGTTCACCATGCTGACCAAATGCAGCCCTGCCTCCCACCGGGCATCTGAGTGTCAGGAGCACCTCTCTGCCATCTGAACCTCTTCATCTCACTCCCCTCTCTGCTTTCATCATTATGTAATGACTGTGTGGCTCACATGCACTGTGGCAAAGCAGTCGATGCTGGTTACTGAAGATCAATTTGTCGTTTTAGTACTACTGAGGCTAATATTTTTTTCATTGTAACGTCATCCATTGCCTGTCAGAGATGCCAAGTGATTTATGCGTTTAATTTTGCCATGCTGGAAAGGCATCTGGAACCACCAAAGAAATGCAGAATCTGTTTTAGTGAATGGGTTTAAAAATGTTTAACATAAACATAGATAAATCACAAACAAGAATGTGGCAGTTGTCACGGACTGTTCTCCGTTTGATCAGTAAGGATCTTTCATTGTATCCGAGGCTGAGCACACTGACTGATCTGATATTTACATAAATTCCAGTGTCACACTGGTACATAAGCCGTCATATAACCGTCAGTCTGCCCCAGGGCAGCTGTGGCTACTATCGTAGTTTACCACCACCGGTATGACTGTGTGTGAACGAATTGAACCTGGAACCATGTAAGCGCTTTGAGTCCTTAGGGAATAAAGCCCTATATAAATCCTATCAATTATTATTATAAGCAAACACTTTCGTTCACACAACACAGCTTTGTTAAGATCACATTGTGAGTCAGCATCAACTGACCGCCGTTATGTGAGTTAAAGGAAAAAACAGAGCCTCTGGTCCAGCGTTTTCTATCTGATGTTAAGCAATAGATGGATAGAGCCTGTAGTCGAGCTGTATCCTCTTTTATACAGTCTATGGCTGTATCCTATAAGAAGCAAGATGTTTATTAAAAGGGTGTCTTACACCAAGCACTTATCCTAATGGCCCTTGTTGCTTAGGGGACCAACAGTAACAATGTTAATGACATTGTGTGGCTGTGATGAACAGTAGCCACAGAGGAGGAATCTATAGCATAACTAACATATTTTATCTCCCTATCCTGTCTATGACAGTTTAATATGGGGCATATACTCTGCTAAATTGCCGCCGCATAACATTCCAGAGGAGACACTAAAGCCCTCGCTTGTGCGATGTATCTCTGATTACAAAGGCTTTTAGTTTTGTATGAGTGCACAGTCACACAGCAGACGCCCATTTTTTACTATTTCTGCAACTAATGGACCAGATGTTTTCCATTATCAGTCCACACACAATATTGTGAATAATAGCAGTGGTTTACTACCATTACCTGGATTGCATGGAAAATTCATTTCAGTGACAGATGACAAGTAGATGGTTGTTTTCTATTGTATTGTATTCTATATTTAAAGATTCAATAACGCTGTTATTATGCCATACCTTTTTTTTGTTGCCATATAGTAGCATGGCTGAAATATGTCAACAACTATCAGATGGATTGCTATAACATTTTGCATAGACATTCATGGCCCCCAGTGGATCAATCTTAATGACTCTGGTGATCCCCTGGCTATTTATCTTGCACCTCAAGCGGGTCAAATTTTCCACTTAAGTGAAATATGTCATTGTTTACCAGATGGATTGGGACATGATTTAAAAAAAAAATATATGATCTTTATTCCGAGTGTTCCCAATAGATGAATCCTAATACGATTGGAGATCCCCTGACTTTCCTTTTGTACCATGGGAATTGCCAGACATGTATGTTTTTAATGATGAATATACTATGGTAATGCCTTAACCTTTTTCATTTAGTGTAATCAATAGGTCAAAATTTCATCAGCTGCAAATATTAGCATTCTAACATGCTTAATAAAGATGGTGAAGATGATTTACATTATACTGTACCATCTAAAAACATGCATGTTAGCATTGTCATTAAACTAAACTCAAAGCACTGCCTCCCACAGATCCTAGCTTGGCTATAGATTCTTAATCACATTCAATGTTAAAGGATTTATCAAGTTAAATGACACTGTGTGGTGATGCTTGTGACTGTCTTTGTCTGATAATGTTTTCAGACATTTATTTGAGGCCGCCCCCTGCTCGAAAAAGACATTTGCATGCGTTAATATGTAGAAGCAGTGACAGTATCGCGTTTCATGTGGTAGTCCTGTTGGAGCTTGTTTTTACTGTAGTTCCCCTCCTTGTTCTATCAGTGTGTTTAAAACTGAAACTAACTTAAAGTACCTCAGACTAATCATCACAAACAGCTGTTGTATATAATGTGAAATTGTAAATACGGTCAAAAGAACTGGTTTCTGAGGTGTTTTGTGGTGATGACCTATAGTGCTCAGGTGTCAACTGGAAATCGATGTTTACATAGGCCTATGTAACTGTACGCTTCTCATTCTTGCTATTTGCATCATGTCAATAAACTTTCTCTTTATTTGTTGCCATGTAAATTTTGTGTGTAAAGATGTGTTTGAACAAGATGTCAGAGAAAGATGAATAAAGCCATTTGCACTGTGGACAGGCCCCCTGTGTCATACCAAGTGAAAGTGAGACTCAACGTAATACAATCAACCTTTATCTTTATTGCTGCATTAAATAAAGGACACATGTAATAAAGAATATTCATAACATAATATAACAAAAAAAACAGATGTACAAATCAACATTTTTGCTCTTTATAAAATAAATTTGGTGTGATTTTCTAACTCATGCCTTCACCTCTACACTTGGACTTTGCTTGTATCTGTCTCCCCCTGCTGTAAAACATAAGATAACACAATTGCAACAAAAATGCTGTCTTCATAGCTCTTTTCTATCCTCCGACACCAAATTCAATCTCTACCCTGAAACATTCTGTACTCTCAGACAATTGTGGGCTAATGTCCGTTATGAGAACACTCATTTACTTCCATTCTAATGTTACACGGTTGAACTAATCATGGCACCAGCAGCTCAGTTCAGTTATAACTTGGTGAGGCGCAGAGTGTTGAGACGCACTGGTAGAATAGTGGATCCCTCTGCATAGCTGATTTCTCGCAAAATTCCATTCCAGCACTTATCTGCCTCATCATACCTGTGGGAAACATTAATATGTTAGTGTTGGGGCAGTAATGGCATCATGAGATAGAATAGAGTCATAACAAATACAAAATGCTAATTTTACATTTGATAATGATTTGACATAAAAATGTCTCTTTGGAAGAAGAAATGGATAAGTGTATGATTTTTTCCTCCATTTTAAACCCAAATGGACTCGAGTGTTTATGTATAAAAATAATCCTTTTTCATAGCATGAATATTGAACTGCTGTAGCAGGAAATTACCATTACTGATGATAGTTCAGTTCCAGTTTAGGTATATGATATCACAGTGAGTCAACATGCACAGCACCAGGACCCTTAAACTTAAACACCTAACCTGAATGGAGCCACAATAATACATTATGAGTCTGGTCATATTCTATGTTCAATTTTCAGTTGCAGATTAATACACTGTTCTATGATAGCAATACGTTATATATTTGGCCAACAAGCAACACTTATTTTAGTTAATCAGTTGTTGATTTTAATGTGAAAAATACATATTACATAACCAAACTTATCCTTGTAGTTATTAGTAGTTGATTAATAATGTATGCTTTTAGGGGAGAACGAGGTAATGTGAGACATTGGGTAACGTGAGACACCCCCTGTATCTAAGCAACGGAACACATTTTTGGTCATGTGAGCATTATGTTTTCAAGCCACTCCCATTTCCCCTTGGCCATGAAGGATAGGACCTCATTGTGCGGTTGTAAGCATGTTTTTTTTCACAAAAATATTTGTTTAGCAAGTAAAAGTACATTTTCTTGTTTTCGTCTTCATCAATTGTTGTGCCATAGCAAATTGATTCAGGTAGAAACATTTATATCATACATGTTGATGAACTATCAACAAACCATGTGATGATGCTAACTGAAGATTAGCATGAATTGCTAAGAGAGGTAGTTTTTTCTCAAATTGTGGCAGTGGGGTAAAGTGAGACAAATGCTGAGGGGCAAAGTGAGAAAGTGTCTGTGCCCTCTTTTAATGAATCCATTATATTTAAGGTAGCAAGGAGACTAGTTTGAAAAGAGACAATGCGGGCCGGAGGTGGGGGTTGAATGGTTGAAGGGTTGTCAGCAAGGGCATGGTTTGGCAGATATGTATATGGGGGACAGGAAAGTGACCTTTAACATCAATGGACTCTAAGTAATATGTCTTTATTCAATGAATGATCCCAATAAAACAAATGCAGAAACATATAAATCAAAGACTCAAAAGATGGAAAATGACAGGTGGGTCTAGTCCTTTGTTCTGAGTCCCAGGCTGTGCTAGCTGGTTCTGATTGTCCTTTGCTATGTTCCCCAGACACTTTCTGGCTCTAAGGGTCCTGTGTTCTGACGCCCAGACTGTGTTTTAATCTAACTGGTTCTATCTGTCATTTGAATGTTCATTAAAACATTATGAATTATATGTTGTATTTGATAAGAGTTACTTTCAAGTGTTTAGATTTTAATTTTGCTTAATTGACCAAACCCCATGATTCTGTTACTAGTCAGACATTAGTTCTGGAATATGTGGTTTCAAGCTAGCTGTCTGGATTCTAACTGTCACAACATGTGTTGTTATGGTAGTTTCAGAGTGGAAAAAGTAGGTGGATCAGTTTACCCCCTTGATTTATCTGGTCTGTCTCAGTTTACCCCTAAACTGGGGTAAAGTGAGACACAAGACAACTTTTTTTAAACAATCATATTTTCACTGCCATACTGCCATTCTGATCATTTCCATTGCTAGGAAACATCCTGAATTAATGTGAAATGTGTACATTTGACTGATAAATCATTTTAGCTCGCTTAGAGGGGAGCAAATGTAAAAAGTGTCTAGCTTTACCCCACTCTCCCCTACTGATATGCGTGACAAAAACAAAATAAAGTTAATTTGTTTGGACAAAGTCTATGAAAGGATCATGTCGTATTAATCTGAGTGTGGCATGAGATTTTTTTTTTGTTATGTTTCAATTGTTCTGTTTATTTCAAACATTGAAAGTGGCTAAATCATTGGGTGTGTGAAACATGTAAATTGTAAGTAAAACTCTTGAACCAACAAAACAGTATGTATAAAAACTAAATGGAGTGAATGAATGGGGATCTCACCTCCAGATGTCAGTCATTTCTGTTGGCACGGGCTTCTCACTGGTTTCACTTGGCATCATGGTGAAGCCCCCGATAGCGTACAGGAAACCTCCCGTAGACAGCACACTGAGAGAACTGCGCTCCTGAGGGAACTCTGTAAACTCAGACCACCTGGAGCACAGCAGGACAATAACACACACACACACACACACACACACACACACACACACACACACACACACACACACACACACACACACACACACACACACACACACACACACACACACACACACACACACACACACACACACACACACACGAGGGATGTGATGATGGTGTAGCTGCTATTTTACTGCATGACACCTACAGCAGTCTAAAGAGTGCCACTTTATGAGCTAATGATCTGCTTTTCCCGCTCCATGAGTAATTTCACTTCTGTGGACAGATGCCTCACCTCATATCAACAAGATAAAGTGGGTCATATAAAAAAAAACTGTTGTCTCACATGTTGGTGGCAATGTCATAGACCTCCACAGTGCTGGTGAGGCCTTCATCCGTGACTCCAGTCACCACGTAGATCTGGTCTTTGTGGACGGTAATACCAAACAAGGAGCGGGCAGTCTTCAGAGGAGCCAGGTCCTTCCACTCAAACTTAGTGGGGTTGTAGACACAGACTCTTCTCATGCATTTCCTGCATAAAACCAAAATTCAGTTTACTCTTCACAGGGAGTATATGTAGCCCGTAAACACAATTGTATAATGTTATTTTTGTGTGGACATAATAACCCTGGTCTGGTGACATAGTCAAGAAATGTGTGTTTAGGAGGGAGAGAGTTTCTTAAGAAAAAGGCTTAAGAGTTGCATCATCGGAAGTGTAGGAACCAGTGTTTTTGGAGCACAAACTTGAGAGTTAAAGACAGGAAAACTTGGCCTCTACTACTTCAATTTTGACCACCCAACTTTACAAAATGCATAACTAAATCGCTGGAGATACCCTTTTGATAATAATTGGTTTAGCTCTATAATCATGTCAAATGATTTCTCTGTGACAAAGTGATACAAAAAGCAGTTAGTTACAACAAATTTGAATAAATTATACCTTTAAGGTTTTGGTTGGCAGTGTGACAACACTATATATTTTATATTGTAAAGGTTCATACAGGAACTTTTTTCCCCAAAATAGAATCCTGGGCTGTAATTAAATGGTTAACCATCTATTTTATTTGTTGTGCCACTTACTTGCTTTCAGACTTTCCTCCAATTACATAGACAAGACCTTTGTGTGATACAGTTCCATGGCCATATACTCCATAGGGCAGAGGATCGGACTCCCCCCATTTAAACGACCTGTGAACAAAGAAAGAGGATGTGCATATATCATGAATCATGATAAACAGACTGTATGAATTAGGACGGTGCATCGACAGACAGAATTCTTTAGGTCACTTTGCTGTTTAAAGAACAGCCAGTATCTCCAAATGTGTTGATTTTTTTCTTTTTAATGAACATCACTGACTTTTTGAAAGGAGGCTTGATTAAGGAACAAATGGATGAGTTTAAAATAATTCCCTTGAAATAGCAGAGCGTTTTCATTTAGATCTTGTGTACAAAGTTCCATATTTAATTTGGTATCCACACTTACTGTCTGTCATAGATCATAACTGAGTCCAGGACGTGCTCGCCTTCCTTCAGTTCCTTTCCTCCCACCACAAAGATGGAGTTCTCAGCCTCGGTCAGGCCAAACAGACAGCGGGGGTTGGATGGCGAGGGCATCCCTAACCATTCTGAACTTACTGGGTCGAACTGGAGACGAGAAAAACGCCAGACAACTAGTAAGTGGCACAAGAATTCAATATTTTGTGTTTTACAGAAAGAGAGAAGTGACATGGTTTCATGGTCTTTGTGACTCATACGCTACCTGTAGGAAGTAAGAGCTGAATGGTTCATCTTTGTCCTCCTCGTTATAGATAAGTCCTCCGACAACAAACACCTGGTTCTGCTTGGTCGCCAGGCTGCAGTGGTTCTTGGGAATGTCTGTAGACTCTGAGACCACGAAACATTCATTTTTTACAGGCTCATAGCCCACAGTACCTGTGTCACTAATCATAAGTATCAGGTCCATCTCGAACATTCCAAAGCGAGGGTTGTTGTTGAGTATACCCGGAAGGTACCCTTCGTCATCCTCCTCCTCCTCTTCATTTCCTTCACCCCCCTTCGCCCCTTCGCCGCCGGGCTTCCTGGGCTTTGGGAGACGCCCTCTGTGAGCTTCTTTGACCAGATCCAGGTCCTTCTTGAGTTCCTGGCTGAAGCGGATGTACTGGTGACGCTCTACTTTCTCTTTGAAGTAATCCAAAGCCATGAGCCTGAAGCGGACGCAGTGTAACAGCTCCGGAAGGTCCTTAATACGGGTTTTCTCGTCATGTTTGATCCAGTCCATCAGGGATTCGAACACCTGCTCCTCCTTGTCGACGTTGAGTTCGTCCGAGGTGATGATGATGGCCAGCTCACTTGGGCCCAGCTGCAGGAAGTCCTGGTCCCTGACCACAACCTGGTAGCGCTCACAGATAAACTCCTTAGCGATAACGGCGAGTCTGGGACAATCCAGCAGCAGCCCGAGCCTGAAGATAGCCAAACAGTTTCCCAGCACCAGCTTCTCCTGGAGGTAGGTCACGCATACAGAGAAGATGGAGGGAATCTGGTACATGTTAGCTATCATGAAGATATCCTGGACATTCTGTTCTGTCAGATTAATGTCAGAGGTGTATAGATACCGCAGGATCATCCCCATGACACTTGGCTTGACGTCTTTGAGGACAATTTCGCGCTTCTTGCTCTCCTCCAGTTCGGACAGGAACATGGCCTTGAAGAAGGGGCTGCTGGCTGCTAAAACCAAGCGGTGGCAGGGGAACTCCTTGTCCTTAATTTTGAGGACGCAGTCCACAAACTTGTCATTCTCCAAAAGGTCACACAGTCCGTCCTGAAGCAGAGTCTGCTGGTACATCCGAGGCTGCTCCACAGGGTCTATAGTCATGGCAGCCATTTTGTTGGGTCTCCTTGTCCTGGCTGGGATCCGTGCGCACGGTGCTTACTCCCCAACACAGAGCAGGACTGTCAGCATTCACCGGGCTGCTCAGATTGCTGTTGATCGTCACCACTGGTAGATTGGCTGGTTGGCTGCAGCTGTCTTTGGCTGTCAGTCACTCTTTAAGTGAGAGGTATTTATAGACAGGGCTGTCACAAAGCTGAGGGATCCATTTTGGTGGACAAGGGAGGGGACTTTTCTAGTGCACCACACAGACCCCCACAAACAGCTGAATGACTAAGCATGGGGGTGTTAAATCCAGCAGGAAATCTCAATAGGCAGCATGATGGTCTCTTCTTATTTTGATATTTTACTCATGATACAAACACAGCAAATGACACACTTCACTAAATGTGTATTTCACGTCACTTGACGTGCTTCTAGTTATTGTATAATGTGTGACAAACTCTATATGCCCATCCATTTGAATAGCCAGAGTCCTGCTTACATTTATAAACATATATGTATGCAACATTAATGAAAATTTCAGTTCCAACACATTTAATTCAACATAAATGTATACCTTACTAGGGGAGAGTGGCCTAAGTTGTGCAACTTTTTACTCAAAGTGAATTTAAAGTGAGGCCTTGACAGTTATGTCTCCAACTCAAGTATGTACATATATTTCAGGATGTTGTGCATCCCTGGCAATAAAAACTTTGGATCTGGAATAAACTGTTTAAGAAATATAGCTTTCGGAAAAAAAGTTGTCTTGTGGCACAACTTGCCCCCGGTGTGGTATAAGTTGTGCCACAAGAGAGAATACCATGGGGTAAATTGTGCCATTGATATATATCTCATAAACTGTAATGCAAGACAAATCCATAAGACAATTACTTATTTAAGGTTTATTTAAAGTAAATATTTTACAAAGATTGAAGGTAAATTTTCTTAAACAAGGCCTAGCAGATCTAGGTGGTTTGCCTGCAAAGCTCACAATGACAAAGTCACCATTATCATCTTTCTGGCCATCTGAACTCTCATCAGTGGGGTCGTTAAGTGGAATGGAGATGTCAGTCTCTTCTGAGCTACTGTAGACAATCACTTTCTTTTTGGTGACCAGCGTATACAGCCATGCCACTGGCACAACTCTCAGAAATGTACTTCGCACTAGTTGCTCCGTGCTTGTGACTGCCACCTGACAAATGTGATTCCCCCTCCATTTCTGCCTTTAAATCAAGGCTCAAAACCCATCTTTACACCCTGGTTTTTCCTCCCCATTAAATATCTTACCTCTGCACTACTATCTTTGTTTATATTTGTGGATGTATGGGCTTTATGTCTTTTATTTTTGTTATTGTTATTTTAGCTTCATTGTTTATCTACTGAATGCACTATGTACAGCACTTTGGACAGTGCAAACTGTCATAAATGTGCTTTTATAAATATATTTTACTTACTTACTTACTTATAACTCACATAGGCTCTTTGGCACAAATCACCCCAACCCCAGAATTTTGGATAATAGGCATGATGCAGCAGTTTAGGGCTGACATTGTGCTAACTGTATAGACACAAAGTGTAGCATACTAAAGCACTAAAACATGTGTCAAATGTTTTCAAACATGTCTATAATTATTCAGACACAATAATCAAAAAGCCATGATCATGGAAATTTTACTTTGAAAGGCAAAAAACAGTTTTTTAAGCTTAAATGTGCTTATATCTTATTCCTTGTGTCTCCCTTCTTTACAGGATGAGTCAAATGGATGGCTCTTCTTAAATATGTGGTCACATTTCCAATTTCTTCTATGGTTTTCTAGAAACAAGGGATGGCACACTTCCCCAACCGCACAACTTAGGCTAGTCTCCCCTATATTTTTTAAAATATCTAAAAGGGTAAATTACAGATAACAAGTCAAAGTGTTAACACCATTCATTATATATGGGAATAATGAGGTTAGTAGGACATACACGCTTCACATAAGTGTGATATGTGTGACTTCTTTTAATCACTTGATCCAGAGATACGGTCCCAGAGATATGTGCAACACTGTCACCTGTTGGCTGAAATTGAAAGGTCCCCTTGACCCATCTGAAATTAAAAAAGCAGCTATATGTAGTGGGGAAACAGCCTATGTGTCAGATGAAACCCACAACCTTTGTGTACATAGACATGGATTATATTATGTTACGTGTCATTTTGATGATGTTGTTTATTTGAATCAAATTGTAATTCCCTGGTTTTTCTCACCTCGGGCAAAACTCTTTGCAATGTTGTGATTAATGGTAAGTGAAAGAGTTAATTGTCCAACTGAAGGGAGGTGACATAAATGAATCACATAAATTGAATGAATTGATACTGTGTGCTCTCACAATCAGAAGTAAATCAGATCCTTTGTATCTACTAGGATTTCATAATTAAATGGCATTTTGTCCACGTATTTTGTATCTATAGGGTTAGATATCCTTTTTGGCGACTAATAAAAATAAAAATAAGGGTATAAAAGAGTGTGGCACCTTTTTTATTTAATTTACAATAATGTAAATACCTCTGTCAGGTTACATGTTATGAACTTGCAGATTAGCTCTCTGCTCGGGTTAAGATTGGAAGTTATCCTGGAAATAACATGTCAGCAAACAACATGCACCAATTAGAACAGTCCCTTTTCACAGCAAGCATTTTGACTAGTCACAGGGGGAAAACCACAGTCTTACTAATAACATAAACGTTGGCTCCGTGCAAAATAATTGTCCCAGGGACACTTGACAGCTCAGCAACATTGAACCAAATGGAATGCAGCCAACATTCATTTTTATTATCAACACTTACAGTATGGTGTGCATTCCAATCCCCATACTTCCTTGCTTTTATGACACAAAAAATGTTTGGATGTGTCCCAACTCATGATGTCAAATACAGTCAAACCAGCATACTTTACTTTATATCGACTGAGAGAACGACCAGCAATGCAACGGATAATGATGTCATATGACTCCGACGGTCATAGTATGTCTCAATTGTATGCATAACCCATGCAAACTACATATTTTCATGGAGAGCTGCAGCATGTAGTATGGTAAAAAATGAAAAGTATGCGATTTAGACTGCAGAACATGTCTTTTGTGTAAAAGGTGTACATTTCCCCACCTTTCTGGAGAATCGAGCCCAGTATCTACATGGGTTTGAGGGGCATGGTTTTCAATCACCCATGTTTTATGATCAGCTTTGATCAAACAGGGCCATCTTGTGGTGACAGATGACATTGTTTCACTGAAACCCAACTCTATAAACTCACCAAAACATTTAAAATTATTTTAAAAAAGGAAATAGTTTTGAGGGTTTTAATTCAGACCGTACTTAGAACAGTTCATCCATGTTAACCTCTTCTAGAGGCTGTCACAAAACAAACGTACAGCTGTATTTGTAACCATCTTGGTTGAAACCAAACTTTATTTCAAGTTAAATGGCTGAAATGACCACATTTGAATCAAAACCCTACAATGAGAAAAGGCATCGCAATCTGCATAGACTTCTTCTCTCTGCCTGCCAAGCTGAAGACATACAGCAGGTTTTGGTGACAGGCAGGATAACAGTGACCCATATTCCCTGCTAGGCCTATTGCCTTTCAAAGTGAACTGGGGGCCTGGATCATGTGGAAGAGGGCGGAAGGAAGATACCGAAATGTCACGACAGAAATCTACTGTAGATAAAACGGTGGTGGAGCGAAGCTGTCTGGACGTTTGGCCTACATTCAGTTTTTCATCATTAGAAGAGCTTATACAGAGCTGATACAATCTCAGTCAACTTTAAAATAGACCATCTATACATACTATAGTGACTAGTATTTTGCTCAAGCAAATATACATTATTATCACAGCACCCTTTGTTTACTTTCTTTATTGCACTTCATATGTTGCACCCTGATTTCAACCCTTTCAGTGTGGTTAAACATTGTGAGGATAAGGATCTTATGTGTCGAAGTCAAAATGAAGTCACAATCTGACAAAAAGAAATATTGACTCTGACTTTTTTTTTAAGGAAGAATGTCCAAATTTGAGAAAATAATAAATGAACACAGAAGACAATTGAACAGAGAAAGTAGTTTTTCCTTATATATACTTGTAGTTATAGCATCATAAAATATCTGGCAGGCCTATCCTTTGCTAAACAATCTTTTTTTCCCCAGATAAAATACAAATACAAAATGCACCATTGGTGGGTTTGTGCCAAAGGACGTGGCGATTATCTACAGCAAGTGCACTTGAGGATATTTCACAGTTCAAAACAGTGCCTCGCTTCTGGCAAACAAAAGCAAAAAACACAGGCTTGTGAACAATACAGGTGATGACTGGCTGTTACACTCTGGTTTCTGTGATGTTCGCAAGGCCGAGGATGGAACAATGTGAGGGGGGGGGGCTGTTGTCCAGGAAGTCTATGAAAGTCAGTCTTTCGGTCTGATTATTCTGCTTTTTCTTTGCCACCTTCTACTGGCTTCACTGGCTCCGGTTCGTCGAGCAGGGCCTGTCTTCTCTCCCTTTCCTTTATCAGCTGCACGCCACAGTAGGTCACGAGTAACACAGACAGGCTGGACAGAGGGAAACCTGGGAGGAAAACACACAGAGGCAAAGTAATGAGATGTGAAGGGAGAAAAGGGAAAATAATTAAAGGTCAAATGTTTTCATGGTATAATCCTGTCTGTTTGCCGGCGCGCTGTGGCTAAGATTGTTTTATCTATGTGAAAGAAAGCAACAAAGATGACGTAAAGTTGTGAGTGAAACATATCTGGAGGATGGTGCGCCTTGAGATTCTGTTGCTTTTGATGTCTGACTGTGTTGTTCTCGTTAGGATTAGAACAGGCAGAAAAAAAAGACACATTTTTTATTTTACATAATATACCCTTGTTGTCACCCACCTTTGTAAATCAGCCGTCTTCCCACCAGTTTGGCAAAATCCAAACTGTTCAGGGCGAGGACATTGTAGAGGACAATGGTCCAGAAGTTGGCAGCATTGAACAAACCACGGATCCTTCGTGACATGCCTTCACCCAGAAGACGCTACGTACAGAAGACACAGATGCATTAAGCGATAGCCCATATAATTACACACAGCATAATTACATGTATTGATGGCGGGCTAAAATAATGCAAAAGGAGTGCTTTTATCTTAATGTTTCTCACCTCTATGGTGGAAAATGGTGGGATTGAGAATAACTTGGCCACCCACAGCTCAAAGTTGAGGCCAAAGCAGTTGAAAAAGGACCAGATATAGACAATCTCACATGGGCCCAGCCACAGGGTGGTGACAGCGAAGGTGCAGATGGTTGCCAGCAGCTCCTTGAAGATTTTATCGTGATCTCCACCAATATAGTCATACACATACCTGCAAACATGCAACTCACATTAAACTTAATGAATAATTAAAATGATCATGTTGTGTCATTTAAAGGTAACATATTATGCTCATTTTCAGGATCAAAATAGTAATTTGGGTTTCTAATATAAACCGTTTTCATGGTGTAGTGTCCAAAAACTCTTTATATTTCTCACAGTGCCCTTTGCTTAATCTCCTCTCTTCAGCCTCTTTCTGAAACGCTTCGTAGTAGGGCTTGTCTTTTTAAGCCCCGCCTTCCAAAAAGTATCTGGGAGTGTGCTTATCACAGGTGGAGGTAGTGCTAAGTTAGTTTGGTAAAGACGTGGCTTCTCCCCTTATGGTGTCACACCAGGGACCCATATTAATGTTGAAAGAAAATGTGCATTTTGCACAATAGGTGACCATTAAAGCCTAGACATTCAGTTCAAACACTCACTTGCACAGCCAGTCATTGATGCCTCTGTCAAAGTGCCTGAAAAGGACAGAAATGTTCCATTTTAACATATCATTTAATAATTCAGTATGGTCAAGAAAATAGGCTACACAGTTGAGTTCTTCAGATTGCCCACAAGAGCAAGTCACACACGTACGTCTCAGCGAAGACATAGAGCATGGTGATACACTTGGGAGGCTGAGGAGGGTCCAGGTGGTCCAGTGTAGCCACAGTGTTGATGACACCGAACATCACGGCTGCTTTCAGCCAGTCATACACCAGGTTGGAATAAGCCAGACCAGCTTCAAAGTGGAAACAATGGAGTTACACATTTAGTTTCCAATAAGTACACTTGTGCTACTTGTTGAGAAACATTGATATACAAATTTCAACCAAAGTAATAGATTTTCACGTTCCATATCCTTGGACTGTGCAACAATTTTGAAAATAGAGTAAAAATGATGAAAAGCCAATACTAGATATAAGCCCTGTATCGAATATAAAATGTTCTCAAAGCTTTTAATGTCACATGTCCACACTGAAAGGAAATCCATTTAAGGGGATACAGTAAAAACTTGTATTTCTACAGTTTATAAATTGAAGAGTTGATACTGATTGATGACGGGAAAAAGTCAACTATCAGCATTGATATTACAAAACAACAAGTAGTATTCAGAATGGACTGCACGAGGCCCATCATAATAGCATACTGTATATCTAAACTCACCCAGACACCAGTCAGAAAGCTTGGTGACCAGCTTCATGTCATTGGGGATTGTCAGGATGTAGAGGTAGTGGAAGAAGACATCCACTGCCAGAATGGCTCCCAGATGCAGCAAGGCCCTGGTGGTGATGTTCCACATCTCTCGTTCCTTGCGGGTCAGCTGGGTGTTGTTTGCCTGTGCAATTAGAAACATTACGTTAACAGGCACCATCGGTTTGTAATATTATATGGCCATCCCAGCGTATAATATATGTTAGTATATATTAAGTCATTAATTATAAATATATTAGTTGGAGTGATATTGTTGAGTATTTGGCGCAGTAAATGGTTATTAGTAAGTAATAGAAGTTAAAGTACTAGGAAACCTTGGGTTTAGTAGGTTAGTCCCAACAATTATTATTATATATAATAGAACACACACAAACTACAAGTGTGTCTATTAACGTGTGGTTATTACATGAGCCTTTAGGAACTTTTTAGTACAATGTCTGTGTTATCATGGTCAATTTTAGTTACATTAAATTGCATTTTTTGTTATTTTAAATTGTATTTATTTATAATATATTTAATCTCTCAGCCCTGCTCCCCTTCCCCTAAGTGGCTTTTGTCGCTTGTCAGGCCACCATTGTAAATACGAACTTGTTGTTAATGACTTGCCTGTATAAATAAAGGTGAAAAGGAGTGATGGCTCAAAGGGATGGTTCAGTATTTTTGAAGTGGGCTTGTATCAGGTACTTAGGCATAGTTAGTGTGTTACTTTATGGAGAATGGTGATTGGTAAAGTCCCTATACGGAGTTTGGAGGAGAATTTGCTGTAGCAGAAGTCAGCCTTGTATTCGGGGCGAGAAGAAATTTGAATATGCTAACCTAAAACCAATTGTACGCTAAACTGAGATATTTTAAAACTGTCAATCACCTGGGCATGGTACTTGTCGAAGGTCATGATAGGTCCAAAGAAGAAGAAGGGGAGGTAGAAGTTGTATTTCAGCAGGTCAGAGAATGTGTAGCTGCCATCTTTTTTCTCACAGTTCTCCAATGCAAAGCTCATGCAGCGCATGATGCTGAAGCCCACGCCTCCGTAGAACAGGATGTCTTGCAGGTCGAAAGAGCCAGTCACCAGGGCTTCCTGAATAGGGAGGCAGAGTTAATCTGAGCCTCAAATATCGACATTATAGACCACCGAGTGTTTGGCTTGACGGTTGCCCATTGAAACAAGCATTTTACAATAATACACCTTTTATTAGAATTGTATTAGGAGTAGTGGAATATTTAGTAGATATCTAAGACTACATTACACTATACATCCTCTACATAATAAAGTATATTACATTATTATTTTCAATTTCATTTAAATATATGTCATAGTACATGCATTATAACACCATACATTTTAACATATTTTTTCCAAGCTACTTTGATGAATGTGTTCACCAAAAGTAATTTGTGATTTAAAGATGTCTACATGTATATCATTTATATTTTACCATAGTATAGAGTTGAACAACAAGCGCTGAATCTCACAGGCTGTTGTAAATCAGGCGTTGGAACATTGAGTGTTTCAGCATCTAAACTGTGGAACCACCCACTCACCTGCCAGGAGTTATACGGCTCCAGCTTGATGGAGGCCAGTGTTGTCAGGCCGGCAGCAAAGCACATCAATTTGCTCTTGAACATGCCGACGCTGTAGAGGATGATGCAGTGAGACAGAACCAGAGCCATGAAGGTCCAGCCCATCGTGATCAGGACTGCCAAACCACCGTACACACCAAAGATCAAGGATCTGTGCTGTGGTGAAAATGGGCCACCGTTAGTGTGACGTTATGATCTTTTTACTTTTGATGATTTAACACACAAAGAGCATAGTTAGCTGAACAAAGCTGATATATCCATTGTATCTACAACAATGGATATACTTTAAGATCTACTATCCATGTACGAATGGTTTACATGAAACACATGAAAGATTTTATGAAAATCACAAGTTTATTAATGTTACCTTACATCCATCAATACCCATCTTCATTGTGAGCATGGAACAAGACAGAAAACATGTTTAAAACATATTGAACTGTTTTAAATATGTCAAAGTACTCACAAGAGAGAATCACTGGTGCACTTAACAGTCAACAGACAGCACCACAGTCCAAGATAATGCAACTCATGCTCATGCGTCAAGTCACTAGGTCTTAGACCTTGGGGTAAAAATTAAAGTATTTTATTTTGCTCAATAGAGTAGAATGCAATTGCACTGATTTGTTTACTTTTCTGATTGTTCAAATCAGTACAATGTAGCCTTGCATTTAATGTGCATATAGCACGTTTCAATGCAATGTCATTCATGGCCTTGGTTGCAGCAAAGCTTGTGTTCATTCACAAAGTGCGAAAACACACTTAGACAAAAACAAAAATACACAAACACACAATGCGAGATTACAGTGCTTGCTCGTGAGCATTCACACACATGCACGCACCTTTGGCGCTATCAGGGAGAATATCTTGGCAAAGATAACATGACCGGTGAGAGCAAAAAGGATATGATTGCGGAATGTAGAGAACCACATCATCCATTCGAAGTCTGCAACATCCTGTGGCAAAGGAAGATGTATTAGTAACAAACGGTCTGTTTTAACATCTTGCATCAGTGAATCAAATTATAGAACATAATATGTACAATACAGTTGTACACACACGCATTACAGATAGATACATTATAGACACATTAAGGGACTTTACATGAACAACTTACCATTTTCCTGCCAAAGTAATGCCATCCTGGCTTCACACTTTCTTTAAACGCCTTTCTGTCTACATTCTCTGAACACAGAAGGAAACATACAGGATTTTCACCAAACAAAATGCAAGAAACTGTGCATTTGAGAGAGTGATTTATCAATAAGACCATAAATTAAACATTCATTTTAAATGTATCGCAACATGTTCAAGTCAAGACTTTAGTCAGCTTTATTTTGGGGGGTCTATGAACTGTGAGGATTTATGAAATAATGATTCTGAGAAAAGGGTCTTGTACGTGTCTGTGTTCATACACATTTGGTGTGATTGTTGGATTGTTCACAATGAATTCAAGGTTATCAAATTCAGTCCATTTGATATCATCCAAAAAGTACATAATGTACTCATTGCGACTCATTGATAACCTGAATGAAAGGCTAACACAAATATGTTAAATAGGTGGGGTAATAATCAGAATTGTGGCAGTGATGTTGAGACATTCCATACACAGCAACACATATGACTTGCAAGCGCCAGGACAGTAGCTCCCTTCCGGCTTCACCTGATTACACTAATGGCTGTGAAAAAAGGATCTCAAAATGTAATGGGTCAGTCAGGGGAAAGCCTCTTACTTCTGGGAACACAGCCAGGCTTCTATTACTAGTATACAGTACAGTGCTACTGTAGCATGCAGACCTGAGCAGTCTTGCCAAAAATGACCATTTCAAGAGACACAGAGTGTTGAAGAAAGAGAAACGGGACAAAATGAGGACATGACTCTGGCCAGGCCATTCTGACTGCACATGTTTGTGACAGACTGTACCACTCAACAGCTTACACTACAGTCCCTTCAGATCAGTGTGTGAGGAGGATGGTTTCAGCATGTGACTGTCTGAATACATGCACACATTTGGTACATTTTTCTCAGGATAAAATGTTTTTGGGATTCCTTGGCTCACTGTAACGGAATCTTAATCTGAAATAACTTCATCGCGAAAGACCATGCAAGTAATTAGATCATCTTCAAATTGTCTTCATATTAATAGAAACGTGCAGGAATTCCTTAGGGGTGAGGGGAGGGTTGCTTTGACTCTGATTCATGCACTTTGTTCTGCGAAGGTTTAAATAGAGCAGTGTTATAGGCAAAGGGGCTTGTTTCTCTGAGCAAATTTTAAGAAAAATATTTCCCTTTGGTAAATATAGGCTACATGATTATTCATTAAGATGTATATGGACTGGTAGTGTTGAGTAGAAAAGAGTCTTTTTTTAATCATGAAGTGAAAAAAATCTCTGGAGCAGCCACTCGGAAAATGCCAATTCACTTCGAAAACAAGAGATACGAACGGATTTTTGTGAACTTTGACAGTCGTCAGCATATTGCTTTTTTAACCCTCTCTGAGTTACACTGACAGCGTGGTATGTGCTTTGGACATCTCTTGACATTTTGTGCACTCACCACTTGAAGCTTCAACTATCCAACTGCCTGCCCATATCACGGCCACGGCGAGTACAGCTGTGTAGAGATACAGCTCATATCTGGGGAGGGCAGCCTTGATCCCCATAGTCAATCTGTATGCTGGAAGTCCAACGGGTTGAAAAGCAATCAGTCAATAGACCCAATATTAGAACCAAGCGAAAGCAAAACAGCATGAGTGGGGAGACAAAAACCGGCACATCTAAAACCAGGCAAGGAGGATTGTGAAAAGTCAGCAAGAGGGTTTAGGGTTCATTGAAGCACTGTTTATGGTGGATGTTCTGATGTTATTAATTAATATGAATAAAATGTTTTTTATAGTCAGATGTAAGATATGGGTGGATACAAAGGAGACATGACTTAGGTTTAAAAGCTTGTCCATGAATTGATAAGACTGTTGAGACTTTCTTCCACTTTTGGAAGAAAAGGTAAAATCCAAGAGGGTATTCTTTAAATCAATACCCAAAAACATGTTTGTGTGAAAAGAGAAACAATGTGTGGGGTAAAAGCATGGAACGAGCTTCCAGAAGAAGAGGTGAGATCCCCTTCAGTTAACCTTTTCAAGAATAGATACATCTTGTTAATTTATTATTGAAGTAATAAATGGGATTCATGAAATTGTTGTGATTTCAAACTTGTATATTATAGTTATTACTTTTGTTGTTATTCAGTGTTTGAGTCTGGAATAGAGGATTTTACATCCTGAACCAGAATTTGTTTTATACATTTCAATTAATGGGTTATTTGACAGCTTTGTCAAATACTGTATTACTATAACTGTTTGGGCTTCACGATAAATGGACTAATTCAGTGAAGCACATACATGTTTTGAATCTCATGTAGGCCTATATTCATTTTAATAATTAAACTGTAGATTCACAAGCAGGACTTAATCATTTTACATCACAGTCAATTGGACTCACAGTTGAAGGGCTGATAAAACAAACACATACACACATTATGGTGGTTAAAATAATATACCCTGTGCCAACACCAATCCCAAAGTTTTTCATGCAAGATACAGACCAAGGTGTTTTCAAGAGGTGGCATTTTACTATTAAGCCTTAAGGATCGACAGGACAGGGACTTAAATAGGACTGCAGAGCTCAGAATCAGCATCGTCAGCTGCGCAACCCTACCTCTCCTTCCTATTATAGCCTGTGCAGTTGCTCTGCTGTACAGCAGGGCAGCTGCAGTGCTATGTGATCTGAGAGAGGCGCTGGGGGGACTCACTTCACAGAATAATTAGCACTGACGGAATGCCCAAGAATGGTGCATCGGAGTAAGAAAAAGCTAGACAGTTACTTTCCAATGGAAAATAACGTACCTGTACCTGATTATGTATTATGATTATGTAGCCTAGTTGTGTGTTTCAGGCTCATGCTGCACACTGTTATTTGAAGTTTAGAAGGAGTTGGACAAAAAAATGTTGTCCATGCCAAGATGTAACCATGGCTAAGCAGAACCCCCAGCAAGGCGCCCTGCATACAAAATGAGTTTCACTGTTGTCACCAACAGTGAAACTCCATGCATTTAGAGCCGGTAACACACAGGCCTCCTGCATTTTTATTATTTTTATTGATTGTCATGTTCGCTCTGATATTTAAGCCTATGTGCAAATAATAGAGACATGTTTTTACTAACCTTGTATCCGCTTCACACTGTCAAGATGAGGGCGGCAGTGTTTACAGGCAGACTCTCCACTTCAGCAAAATAAATAAAAGAAAAGGGGGTGGCGGTGGTAACAGCTTGTTTTCTAATTCATCCGTCTTGTGGGGGCTTTGCCGCTGCCTGCGATCACCAGCCTCGGCCCGTCAGGATGTTGCGGACCCAACGAAGAGAGTAGGAGGCGGGGGAGAAGGAGGAGGAGGGGGGATATATTTATCCTTCACTACTGTACCGCAGTGAGGGGTGGTCCACGCGGAGCCCGTCAGATCTTCCCGGAGCACAAAAAACACTAGTGACAATGGGCAAAACATTTGGAGGAAAGCAGCTGCAGAAATTAATAGCAGCAGCCACACCGCCAGGGTGACATGCCATAAGCTATACCTCTGATGATTCTCCAGACAAAAAACAATTTAATCGATTAGACTTCAGAAAGGTGTAGCCTATATATCACAAAATTTATCAAATTAAAGGTGCAGTGTGTAGAATTTCTTAGTATTTTTTCAGACTTGTAAGAAATGAAATGTAATTTTCACAAGTAGGCCTATGTTTTTTATTAGTAGGGATGCACCGAAATGAAAATTCTTGGCCCGAAACCGAATAAAATTAAACAGTTGGCCGAATAGCCGAAACCGAATACCGAAAGAGGCTTTTGCAGTTTTGTT
Source organism: Ammodytes marinus (assembly GCF_949987685.1). NCBI lineage: Eukaryota > Metazoa > Chordata > Actinopteri > Uranoscopiformes > Ammodytidae > Ammodytes > Ammodytes marinus. The sequence continues at coordinate 7,588,130 of NC_137213.1, read as the reverse complement.
TATTTATTTTGCCAATTCTTCCAACATTGCATACATGAACTCCCAAATGTTCTCCTCTAACATAGCCTACAACTAAAAAGCAACACTAATAGATAAAGAAATAGTAAAACCTTAAAATCTAAGAGTAAAATTAACATTTTACTAAGAATTTAATTGTGAACCACTCATTGATTTGTACCTTGACTTATATGGGGATGAATCTACAAAAAGATCGACTTATTGCCTTTTTTATATTTTTTTGCAGTGCAGTGCAGGTTGAGTTGCTCTAAAAAAAAGTGCACCACAGCTCCCACCGTAATGTTCAGACTTCAGAATTTGCATCAAAGCCCTGATCATAACAATGAGAGGCTTGAAACGATGTCCATCCTTAGGAGGTGATTGTAACTTTTTCGGCTGTAGACTGAAACTAACGGGGGAGGATGCTCAATGGACATATTCTTTAGTTGCGCAGTCAGTTTGCCGACATGGCTCTGTGTATTCAGGCTCGAGAAATGCAATCAGATCGTAGGAGCCTTTCCCCCCAACAGGGATATCTCCTTTTGTCATTTTAGCCGTCAAACCAGAGTTTTTTTGCGCTGCGGGCGTCGAGGTGTCACTGTGACCATTACCAACCGTCACTGAGTTTCACCGGGTGAATTGCTGCTTCGCTTGTGCAAGGCTTTTGTGTTTCTAAGGTGATTGAACAACAGTCTTGGACTAGCGTTTTAACTTAATTCAGCATTGCACTGCGCCGTGTTTTATCCAGTTTTAAAAAATGCCATTTCCGGCCGAATATTTTCGGTGGCCGAATGTTCGGTGCATCCCTATTAATTAGTCTATAATCGCTTGAAAATAAAGGCTGTTGTTTTCTTTATAACCTCAGAATTAGCCTTTTATATCTAGGATGCCACTAAACATTCCGATATTACACACTGCACCTTTAAATATGACTTTATTGCAAATGTTTCACTTTCACTTAAAGTGGCAGTGACCAAAGCAACCTTTGATTTCATTGATTAAGTTTTTATTTTAATAATAATAATAATAATGGATTGGATTTATATAGCGCTTTTCTAGGCACTCACAGACGCTTTACAGGGTTCCAGGTTCCATTCATTCACACACAGTCATACTGGTGGTGGTAAACTACCATAGTAGCCACAGCTGCCCTGGGGCAGACTGACGGAAGTGTGGCTGCCATTCAGCGCCTACGACCACCACCTCAAACATACAGCAGTCATACACATTCACACGAGGCAAGGTGGGTGAAGTGTCTTGCCCAAGGACTCAACAACAATGACACAGGTGGCAGAGCGGGGATCGAACCGCCAACCCTTGGATCATTGGCCAACCCGCTTAACCACCTGAGCCACGGTCTTCCGTAGGCCTATTCCTATCCGCTTTATTCTGTGGTATAAGAATAGTCAACATCCTCTTAAAGGTGCTCCGGGGAACTTTCAGTTTGTGCAAATTCTTGCACACCCTTTGGACAAAAGTGGTAGCGTTTTACTACCCCAACTGTAGTTCCTGGGAGAGCGTATGGCATTGACAAAAACTAGCCTATATGAAAATAGCATTCTTCGCACTGATGGTCTTGTTTGCTGTTACTAGTAATTTATGATCATCAGATGAGAAATGAGACAGTTTCATACATTTTAAGAGCTCCTTGTAGCACCTTAAAAGTCACAAATATATCTGTGGTATATGGGATTTTATACGTTTTTAATCACGTGTTTTTGAAGTCAGCAAGTCTTGCACGCTTGTTGACAAAATAACTTTTTGTCAAAATCAGTGAATATCTCCTCACATTCCGCTACCTGTCTGTGGACTATTGTGTTTGTGTGTGTAAGTGTACTGAAAAAAATATGTTATCTATACACAGCCGAGGCTCTGTAAACTGGTAGACAATGTAAACAAAGTGTATCCAAACCAATAGAGGTCACTAAAGCTGCAAAATGCCCGTTTACATAGCATAGGCTGTGTATTAACAGTGGATTTGTAGCAGATTCTGACGAGATATTCACTGATTTTGACAAACAAGAATTCTCCAGAATCGTTAACTCCACCTTTAAAGGCAGTTTTGTGACAAAATCTTCTCAACCTGTAGGTCTCAATGGCTATCTTTAGACAAAAAAACAAACCAATTGATTTGGCTTAAAACCATTGGCCTATAGCAGGGGTTCTCAAACTTTTGATAGCTGAGGGCCAATTTAGGAACCCAACATTGGACTGAGGGCCGCCGAAGGAAAACAATTGAAAAAAATGAAATCATTTCAATGGCCTGCGTCTTTACAGTTTACATGTATTGGTCTGCATCCAATAATGTGTAATTAACTAATTTTAATTAATAAATGAAGGGCTAGGTTTCATTTCAACATTGGGGGGGACACATTAATAGCGGGGGTCTGGGCGTTGTCCCCCAGAAAAATTTGAGGTTCGAACACTTCAATTTGTGCATTCTGGTTAATTTTTATGCAGTAATTTGTGTCTTCTGTATTTATTTATGGTGGACATGTTAAGGAAAAGACAACTAGCTCCCATTGACACAAATCTAATGGAATATAAATCAGTAAGGCACTGAGGCATTCTGTATTGCATTCAAATATTTATTCTACTTTATTGTTCAAAACTTTCTGCACATTGAAAATGTATCACCTTTTGGAGTGTTTTTTTGTGTTAACTATTATGACACTACATTGGAAATAAACAGGGTGGGCTATCAGCAGTCAACTAGGCAGATAGTTCCATGGCTATCAGCAGCTAGCTAACGTTAGCTTGTTAGCTAAACTTAAGACATAAGAGTTAGAAACCAGATAATGTTAGCATCCATCCTTAGACACTTGACCTAATCTAATTCACCTTGAAAGTGAGCAAGTGCATTGTATTGGGCTTGACAAGCTCACTATCTAACAACTTTTACATTGCGACCACTACACTGCACTGCGGAAAGCTGACCAGCCGTCTGCAACGAGAGGCAGAGGCCAGCCGAACGTCGCGAGTTTAAGATGGTATGGTCCACTGTAGGGGTGTTATTATTAATAATTGGGGAATTAATATAAACAATTAGGAGGGATATTTAAGTGTTTCGACCCCTGTACTGTTTTTACTGTTACGGGGGACGCATGCGTTTTTAATAATTCATAATTCAATGCGGGCCGCCAGATATGTTTCCGCGGGGCGCACTTTGAGAAGCACTGGCATAGGCAACTGAGTAGGCCTATAAATGCAGGCAATGTAGGCGACTGCATTTTATCATTAGAAATGCAGGGTATTCTCGAAGCATGTTACTGATTTAGACACTAGGTGGTGGTCTTGCTCTGTCAAAATTAGCCAACCATGGGGAAAGAACTAAAAGAACCCACACAGTAGCCTAATAAAGTTGTTTGTTAAATTATCATTCTTAATTTTTTGGATTATCGTCAGCTATTTGCTTGTATTGTCTGGCTGTTGGTTGTACCGGATCATGTTAAAAATATGGCAACGTGTTTGCCATATTCTGCCACGCAAAATGTAGGCCTATTATGACTGAATTTATAATTTTTTATAATAATAAGAGTGCAGAGCTGCAATTTGTTGCGTGAGACCTACAGTAATTACAGAGGAAAGGAAGCCTGTGAGGACTCGGAGCCGCGTCCATCCAGATGCACGGTTTGAGCAATGTGGTGGGCTGAGTTTGCGCTGGATGCCTGAGAGAATCCATCACAGAAACAAACCGCCCCCTCCCACTACGAGTGCCCCCAGCATTAGATGCAACTCAAAATACATTAAGCCTCCATGTTACACAGGGAATGTAGGGCCAGCTGATGCAAACTGTTAAACCTAAAATTGCTAACTTAAACGCTGGACAACTTGCATGTGATACATGTTTTTGGACAAGAATAATCCTCCGAAGGGCTTCCTAGCGTTTTCAGCGTTGTTCCAGACACGGCCTCACGTTGTGGATGATCGGAGCTTCACGGCTAACTCAAGCTAACTGCTAACTTCAGCTAGTTAGCAATTCAACGTCGGGTGTTTTTTTTTTTTTTTGCTTTTTCTTTTTTTCAGACACGCTCTGTCGTTGTTGCCATCAACAATACTTGTTTGCAGCGATGATATTTTGCTGAGCGCCATAAATGACAGCGTTTCAGTGGCTTCCATTCACCACCGAGCTAGCTGGCTGGCTACCACCGCTGCCCCGACCCTTTGCCTCGGTCGGCCGCCTGGTTCGCTGGGCTGTCTGCTCATCCTCCGCGTCTTGAACTGCTAGCTTACGGCAGCTAGCGAAAGAAGCGAGCGATCTACTACGAATAACATTGTGGGAAACAAAACGGGAATAAACACCAGTCTAAATGGACCACATGTCCATAATAACGCAAGTTTCCAACCCGAAGGAGGAGGAAATAATATCCTTTAACCAGGAAAAAGGTAAGGAAAAGTAAATTAACGGTTTTGAAGTGATGCTAGCTGGTTGACCACTTTTCGCGACTGACTTTAGCTGACTGAACTCGCGCTGGTTAGCTGCTGTAGTAGTTCAATACACTGGTTGCCCGTTTGGTAATAGTCCTATAAAAACTACCAAGAAACAAAATCAGCTTTGGTTGACAAAGTCTTCACGCAACAAGTTTATCAGACGGGCCTCGTCCTGAATAATTCGAAACAGCCTAAACGTTTATTTGCTGCGCGTTCAATATGAGAGCGCTTCGTTGTCGGGAGACTCGGGACGTGTGGTGTGTGTGATCCCATTATCGTTAACAAACATGTTGTGACACAGTTGTTCACACCAAATGAAGCCAAATAACACCTGGTCTTTGTGTCTAATGATATGTATATTGTACTTTCCTTTCCTGAATTATCTCACTAAATTATCCCACGACTACAAGCAACTAAAAAGTCCATGGTGGTTTGGTCTGAGTGGAAGCACCAAGTTTAGCAAAGGATAGTCTTGCAAAGCCAGACCAAACTACAGCAAGTAGTTGCCTATGGAAAGGATAACTATATGTTACTGATGTTGGATATAAAATGCCAAGTAAATTGCAGAACATTTTTCTTAAAATTAAACTCTGATGTGACAAAGTCATCACGACTGCAGCATTCACTTCGCAAAATGGACAGATACATTGCTGTCCTTTCTGATTCAGTCTATGTAATCTTATCAATTTTGTTGTGTATTCAGTATATTTCACTACCAGTTAAGGTTGTGTTTACCGTTTGTTTTTATAAATCACAAAATAATTCGATCCTTATCTTAAATCATCAATAAGGCTGATAAGTATATTTATTTTTAAAGGGTTCCTTGTGCTTTAAATTTCACTTGTAGGCTACTCTATTTGTCATGGCTCTTTATTGCTTCCTTCACTAACTCTTTGGCCTGAGCTGCACTGGAGGTCAAATCTGTACCCTATGATGGGTATATCATATACCCATCATAGCTGCTTATGTCCATCCAATCCCATTCCTGAGGCTATACCCAGACACTTTTCGGGTCGTCCATACCCATGGGATAACAGTATAACAGTATCACATCTCAAACCTCAATTGACAGACCATTAGTAATGTGAGAACATATGCCCTTTAAGCACAACAATGCATTCTTCCCTGAGCGTACAATAAATCCCTCAGTAACTACTATGGATTCTATGTGTGTCATGTACAATATTCATTGTAGGTAATGTGGGAGTTATGAGAGAATATCCTTTCAAGTTAGGATTTAACCCTCGCAATATTAATGTATGGCAGACAGTATAACATGTAGATTCCAGTGCAGTGATACACACTTTACAAACTGTGGATATTGTGCCGCAGCCTTAGTTAAAATGTTGTAGAGATTACAATTCTTTTTCAAAGATATCTTGTAAAGGTCTTTTTTTCTTTTTTGCATTTTATGTCACGATTTGGTGATTGAGGGCTTTGTTATTGTGCTGAGAAAAACTGATGGGGTCATTTGAGTAGTGCTGAAATGATATGTTGCATATATTCTTATGGCTAAAATAAATTTGAATGAATAGTTTAAGTAACAATTCCAGTAATAATATCAGACAGTGCTGGCTATGGTTTTCTAAAAGTAGATTTTTTTTTTTTTTTTGCTATTTTGTTTCTTTGTAAAAAAATTTTTTCCCTGTTTCTTTAGGCTGTTCGTCAGATTATGTAAGCAAATGTAATGCACTCATTTGTGTGTATATTTGTCTTTCATTATAGACTACATGATCAATAGAAATTATGAATTATAAATTATTATTATTAGGGATGAGCCCGAATCCGAATATGTATTCGGATAAGCACGGATAATGAGTTAGATACGGATACGGATAATTTCCGAATAGTCCCGTTATTATCCGGGGATTTTTTTTTATTATGCGCCTAATTGACGCAGCGCGTTCCGCCTCAATGACACAACAGGTAGAATGACACTAACAGCTGTTCTGCGGTGGACATGAGAGGACCGGGCGCGTCCCGTGACCCGCGGTCTCTCTCTTTTTATCCACTGATAAACGCAGCGCGTTCGCCCTTTCCCTTGAATAGAGGGTTCTACCTGTCGCATTCGCTGCCGTTTTTATGTGAGTTTCCTCCGCTGCCGTGGCGGAAAAGAGACGAACCGATGGAATATGCTGCACCCCGAGTCATCGTCAGTCCTTCCCCGATGTATTTACATTCACTAGGCCTACTGCTTAAACTCTTTCAAACACCACAACGTTTCCATCAAACTGATGTTAAGGACCTGTACTTTTTCAGCTGTCAATCAATGCGTATAGGCTACGGCTAGGCCTACTTCAGGACCTATACAATAAAATCGGAAACTGCAAACTTGACACATTAAAATCACATGTGGCTTTGTGGAAAGGCTAACATATTATTTAGGGTTTATGAGATTGGTACGTTGATACATATATTGTTCCTAAATCTTAGTTTAGTAAAACAAAAGTAAAAAAGAGGGAGGGGGAGAGATAGAGATAGAGATAAAAAATAATCATGAAATACAGCTGTATTTCCCCCAGTTAAAGGGATACCTTAATTAAGTTAAAAGTAAAACACTGGCCCTCATTTACTAACAGTGAGTAGCCTATGCACAGATTTGGGCTGTTATTTATCAATATTTTCGTTCCCTGAATGTCTTCGTATTCTGAGAACAAAGAAGAGAGAGAGAGAGAGAGAGAGATGAAAAGGTAGAAATATATCTGACTTTTTGACTTATATGGCAACATTACATCAATGTGATGCTTTGAAGGGACAACAATTGCATTGACAATGAATATTAGTTTAGAAAATCAATTTAGGTGTGACTTCCTTTAATGTAGGCTAATGTAAAAGAAACTTCCGGTATACGCCACGCCCACTTCTTGTTGTGTATCCGGATACAGATACAGATACAGATAATTTTGTTGGTTGAACAGATACAGATACAGATACAGATAATGACGTCTCCGCACACCCCTAATTATTATTGAGTATTGACTCCCAATTATATATCATGAAATTCCCACTGTGGAGCCAAAATGACCCAAAAGGTTTGATCTGTAGTGTGTGAATGCATTAATCGGCAAAGGTGTATCTATATAGGTGCATGCAACTCTCGACGGGGAGGCAGAACTTGGCATAACACCTGTATTTTGAAAATGTATGCTACTTCCTAATTTTGACACCTCACTTGACCCAATGGGAGTTTCCATTTCCTGTCCACAGCCTTTAATAATCAATGAGAGTCTGCGTTGAAAGGTCAAGTGTGCACAGTGTTAGTCTATTGTCCTAATCATCTGTGTGAATGCAGTGCGCCATAGTTGTTTAAAGCAATATGAAAACAAAGCCGTAATTTAAATAATATGTATTGATGAATTTTAGTTATTGGTTTACTCAAGAGACCATTTTAGCCCCAAAGTAAAATATTTGTTTTGTTCTTTTAATGATTTGTTGTGCAGGGCTAGTTAAGGACACACTCACTCAAGGTCTGATAACTTTAATTAAGGCCTACTATCAGTAAATGCTTTATAACAATTTAGAGACAATAGGTCTATTTTTCAAGTCATGATATACTCTGGTTGCATTAATGGCGCTTTTCCACCGCACATGTAGCTCAACTCGACTCAGTTCAGCTTGGTTTGGTAGCAGCACGGGTCGTTTTCCACCGCAAATAGTACCTCCTGAACGTGGGCGGGGTTGTCGAAAGGGGCTGAAAGTCTACTCCGGAGCAAAGTAGCAAAGCAGAAATTACGAGCAGTTGTTGCACTATTAACTGAACCAACCGCCAAAAACACGGATGATTTTTTTTTAAGAAATACCCCCCTTGTATCTGTTTGCTAAAAGAAGTAGAAGAATATTGCTACGGGCCATTAAAAGGGATGGTTGTTGTCCCGATGTGTGACTCTGCCACACAGCTGTAGGGATGTGTCACGTACATCCCTATGCACGTAAACACGGGCATGATAAAGTTGACTGTTTAGTGCTTGTTTCAGGATACGTGTTTTCAAATGCAAGCCGTGTCTCAGCCTGAATATTTTATTGAGGTAATCAGTTCAGTCCGAGGCTTGTAATGTAATCGCTCGCTATCATGTCTGTCCCAGTTGGCTACTATATTCTATTTAGCCTAGCTGCTAGCTGCCCTACACGTCTCCTCTCGTATGTTAAAAGTAACTTCCCCAACAACCAACACTGGGTGAGCTTAGCGAATATATGGAAAAAAAATTCGGATCTGTGATGCAAATCAAATGAAAGAGAGCCAGAGAAGGCTGCACACTAAATACACTCAAAAGTACCGGAGAGTTGGGGAGAATAAACAACAGAATGAAGCCGGTAGTCTCTGGCCAATCAGAAGCGTCGGCAGACGGCCGATTGTCTGGCCAATCAGTGGCCGGCCGTCTGCCGACGTCACCTTTTTGCATCGGCTCAGCTCGCTTGGAACCTAGAGCGAGGCGATACCAAAAAAGCAGCCGCTACCAGGTACCATGAAATTACGGTGGAAACGCCAAAAATGCGAGTTGAGTCGAGTCGAGTTGAGCTGATACCATGCGGTGGAAAAGCGCCATTAGTATGATTGTTTATCAACAGAGGAGTTGAGTAGCACTACACACACTCATATAGTGGGAATAAACTGTTATGCTTAAAGCTCCTACATGAAAGTCACTCCTAACATTGCGAGTCTGTTAATCTGGTCAACATATAACTATAAGACACTTCTTACACAGTTTAGTAAGGACGAAGTAGAGTTAGAGTAGCTATGTTGCTGTTTGTTTCCTACCTCTTCCATTTCGCTAAAGAATGAGTCAGAATTTCCCTTTGAGGCAAAGTCAAATTTTTGCATCATTATAAGAACATTATGACAATGCCCTTTCTTCTATTTGTTCTGGTCATTTTGAAAACAACAAGGTTTAAATGTGAGTGGCATAGTTGTGAGCTGTGATATGAACAGGAATTTAAAAAGAAAATATATTTTTTGTATTTAAAAGGTAGTACTGCGTAGTATGCAGCAGGAATCTTATCATATTCCCCAAAATTGTCTTACACTCAGCTAATGATTTGACTCTCTTATCTTGCAAATAACTTCCCATGTAGCATATTCTGGCAGCTGTCTTAAAGGAATTTGACAGGTAGTCTTCCATTGCCTGAACAGGCTCCAAACTGTCTGGACAAAAATTGACCACCTTTGCTCTGAGTGTTCCTCTAGCGATTGTCTTAGGACATGTGCCTGCCTTTCACACTGGTTGGGGTGCCAAGCAGCAGCCTAAATATAGACCACTGCTCTGTTGGCCAGTGCACCACTGACCTCCAGGCCAAGTATAACTTCTTCAAAAATGACAATGATCCTTTTTTTGTCATTCTCGCAGCACTTAAACTAGAATTTAGTTTGGAAAGAACATCAACTTGATTTTGCTGGGATTTTAGAGTGTTTTGATGAAGGGGTGTTTCAACTATAAAAGTCCCCTCTTCCCTCGCGTTTTAGCACTAGGACCTGAACACATTTTTTTAAATGAATGGGCGGCTTGTAAATGACCCCTTCACCCCTTTTTATAGTCATGGAATCCAAGACTTCTCTGTAGATTGATTTATGTGTGGTGGTATGTATGCATTGGGCCCTGCAGTTGTTCAATGACTGTGAATTCAAACAGGTTTTGGTGAATGTCAACAAGTTAAATACTTTTTATTTCCTGGCGTTCCCACTATTAATGTTTTGACATTTTGACTTGAAATGTCGTAAATAAAAAATGGCTGCCAACTAAGTTAAACATGGATAACAGTGGAAATAAGCACGGGTTCACTAGTAGGGTTCACAACTACTGCTACAAAAAAAAAGATTTTCTGAATGTTAAGAAGATCCACCTAGTACAGGTAAATAAGAGGAATGCTGTGTTGAGTATTTAATTAATTTCTAAATTCATAATAAATAAATAAATATATATATCTAGATACTTTGAATGTTTTTTTTTGTAAAATGTGATACATTTTTATTTTCTGACGAACAGGGTGCCATGGTGGCTGAGTTTCAATCGGATTATCCACCAGCCAGTTAGTTTGAGTTTGCAAGTTCACTTCATACTGTACATGTATGGGTTTCCATGGTCCAAATAAATGCAGTGCAGGTTAATTAAATTGGTTCTTTAAAGTGCCCGTATGTGAAAGTGAGTGTGAATGGTTAGTTGATTAGCTAATTTAGAAAAAGAATGCATTAAAGTATACAGACTACTACAATGTGTCAACACAAACAAACAAACAAACAAACCCAAGAGTCAAGGGAACAGCATACACTCCTTTGTTACAGAGAAAGGCTTATCTTAGTCAGAAATGTACTAGAAGTTGCTGTCACACCTGCACTTTAAGGATGTGTAGTATGTTTGTGGACAGCCCAATGCTGGATATTCTAACTGTACCTTTAAATGTAATCAACCAAGAGGAACAGCACAAGGAATAAGTTTCTGTGTCAATGAATGGTAAATGTCTTTGAGTTGGAAACCTTGGAATGTGTTTCGGTTAAGGTTAATAAAAGGAACTGTTCTTTGACTTCGAGCTTTATTAAAAAAACATTTACCCCCTTATTATGACCCCAGTGTCTGTTTGAAGCCTTGGGTGTTTTCTGAGAGTCTTTATGCAGAAATGGGACGGTTGTAGTGATGAGTCACAAGAAGATGACAACTGCTTCGCTGTCCCAGTTTTACAATAATACAAAGCTGAAATGACAAGACAAAGTCATGTTTAATAAAGTGTGCGGTCGTGATTTAGGTTATTTTTAGATTCTAACCAAGCTAACTATGGCAGATGTGATCCTCTTGGAGCATTGCTCTCCAACAAAAGCTAAGGGATCACAGAGAACAACTTAGTTTGTTTTCCTTTTAGAATCCCTTCTTCAACAAAGCATTATGTCATGATATGCTCTGGCTATATGTTCAAAGGGCAAACCAATCTCAACTAAGTGTAGTAGTTTGGTATTTGGTGAGTTTTGTGTAATGTTTGGTATTTTCCAGTGGATTGGGTCGAATGGCCTTTTATACATTGAGAAGGAGCCAAAATTTATTTTGCATCCTGTTTTATTCCTCTTCTGGATTAGCACTTGGAGCATGCCGTTTTTGTTGTGTTGGCCACTAAGATGATGGGATACTGGGCTCTCCTGAACGATTCCTTCTGCTTTCATTGCATAAGATTAATGGACATGGCCTGTCTCTCCTTGAGCCCGCTCAGTTTCACTCTGTTAAGCAAAATAATTGGTTATTTTGGCTTCTATTTGGCTCATCAAAAAACTAAAAAACTTTGTACATATTATGTACTCCAAAACAGTGTATCAATTAGAGCTGCAACGATTAATCGACAAATCGATTATTAATCGATTATTAAAATAATCGCCAATTATTTTGATAATCGATTAATCGTTTCGAGTAATTTTTTTATGAAAAATTTCCAAATTCTCTGATTTCAGCTTCTCAAATGTGAACATTTTCTGGTTTCTTTAATCCTAGTATGACAGTAAACTGAAATATCTGTGTGTTTTGGACATAACAATACATTTGAGGACGTCAACATGGGCTTTGGAAAATGTATCAAAATGTTTCACCATTTTCTGACATTTTACGGACCAAAACACTAATCGATTAATAATCGATTATTAAAATAATCGTTAGTTGCAGCCCTAGTATCAATGTGTCCATGTCATTGATGGTTTAGATACACACAATTATTTATGCATGATAATTTAATTAAAACAATTAATGGTAGAATCAGCGATTGCATGCTTTTGTCAAAATCAGTGAATATCTCCTCGCGATCCACTACCTGTACGTACTGTGTGTGCGCTGAACAAAAAATCCAGTGTTAAAACACAGCCTAGTGTTTTTAGCATGTTGCTAGCTACAGTGGCCCCCTTTGTTCACATACCTTTTTACTGAGACCACTAAGATGTGTTTTAACACCAGATTTTTTCAACGCACATACAGTACAGACAGGTAGCGGTTTATGAGGAGATATTCATTGATTTTGACAGCAAGCGTTTTTCAGAATCGCCAAATCCACCTTTTTAAATATCACATAACAAAAAATGTCAGCAATGCCCAGATAAAGTTTTGTGCGTTTAGGTTATAGGTTACTTATGATAGTCACAATGTTTTAATGCTGTTCTCTGCATGTGATGGATGCTTAGTGCACTTAACTTGGGGTCTCGGGGTGAAGAGATTCTGTCACTGATGAGATGTAATGTAAACAGCATGGCATGCCCTAGCTTGACAGGCAGTAATTAATGTGACTGGAAGCAAGTGATGGAGGGAAATAACAACCATAGGGGGAAGCAGAAAGTGTTTAATTTATGTCATGCTGAAACTCGACTCTACTGTAAATATAGAATTTAAAGTGTGGACTCAACTTTATGTCTCAAGACACTATGAAATTGAGGAATGCTTTGTTTTTAAAATCACAAAGATGGCTTTTGTAGCAGCTAGTAATGTTCTAACTGCTATACTTTTTATTTTTAATTAAATAAAAGCTGATAATACAGTAACTTGCTAATAACAGTATAACATTTCTGGAGCAATAACATAACTTTTTGCCCATAATGTAATGTATAAGCTATACATTGTTTGCCGGATAAAAAAAAAATCTTTTGATAAGAATGTAATAAACTTATATCACTTTATTTAAGTTTTATTTATTGGCTATAAAGTATCACACTTCCATGACACTTACCTTTACTATTGCAACTAGTCAATATAACATTATGGGGCAGGAAGGTATTACATTATTGTTTCAGAAGTTTTATGCATTATTGGCAAGTTACTACATTATCTAATTTTATTTAATTTTTTAAGCTGAAAAATTCTTACAATCTAGGCAGTTATTACGTTATCGGCCATCACAACATTATTGGCTGCTACAGTGTTTCCCATCACAAATGTCCGATGGGTATTTGTTTAAGGTCAGGAGCACAAAGTGGCACAACATCAAGATGCCAAAAGACATGACATAATGCTATTTGCTCTTCGATGGTCTTCAGTTGCAAAAGCATTCTGGTTGTGTGGGGGGGGGGGGGGCTAATGGGTGGAGAGGAATGCAGCCTTGTATAGGCTCTGCAGGGTCTTAGGGCCTCCCACCTCCTCCCTCCCCTCATCTCTAGTGCATGTCCAGGCTGCTTCAGTCACTCACCTGCCAGCCGAAACATGGGAGGGAAACGTAAGCCAGCTTTCAAAATGGAGACTCCTAGCAGGCCAATCAGGTGACGGGATCCACGGCATGGCAAAGAGGAGGGGGAGGAGGGTGCAGCGTCCAACTTGTCACTATTAATAAAAGCTCAGTGTCTGATTTAGGCCCTGCTCCATAGTCCTGGAATGAGGGGTGATTTGCAATCAGAGCAGAGCACACTCTGAACTATCGCTATGTGCGACTGATGAAGTCACCCAGCCATACAAGTTATTTTCTGATCAGTGATTCTGCCGGGCCGGGTCAACAAAACCAACACTAATGCCATTTAATCACACTGTCAAGGTCTCACCTATTGTTGTGATTCATTGTAGCTCCCACCACTGTGGAACTGTAATGAAAGTTGTTTATTTCCAGCAGCATCAACGGCACAGCATGCAAATAATTGACAGTAAAATGCTGGGTCACTTCAGCCTGCTCCATTTTTTATGACGGAAAATCAATTTGCATATCCACATGTTTCACCCTCTGCTCTCCCACCCCTTCCCATTGTTTTGACAGCATCCCAATCCAACAGCAGCCTAAAGAAGCAGAGGAGCCGGAGCATCTTCAGCACATTCTTCTGCTGCTTCCGCAACTACAATGTGGAGCCGCCAGCCACCAACAGCAACACCAGCTCCCTGCCTCCACCGGTGGAGGAGAACGGATCGCCTCCCAAGGTGAGCGGCTACTCCACCAAATACTTCCTATTGTTTTCTTTGTTTTCTTTATTTTTGTGGATCCTTTTTTGTCTCTTTTTTTTGTTCTTCTTATCCCTCACCCTGTATTTGTATTTGTGTATCTATCTCTCTTGTGTTGTAGTGTGACCAGGTCGAGGTCATCCCTGTCCCTTGTGTATGTATTGCCTTTTTTCCTTTTCCTTTGCATGCAGGCTGAGTGGGCTGGCGCTGGCACATCCCGTCTGTGTGGGCTCCAGTGCTCCTTAGAGAGCTTTTTCTCTGCTGCCGTACTGCGGCTCATATTCAGCCCATTGTACTGCTGGCTATGTGGAAGGTGTATATATGCCTATGGGTTTCTATGGTGCCTGATCTGCATGAGTGACACTTGGTGGTTTGTATGCCTTCAGAATTACTGTGACACTAACGGTCTAACAAGTTAATTGTAAAAGTGTTTCTATTAAGCGCCTCAGATGCTTACATGCAAGCAGTAGATCCAATTATCATGCTATTTATCTGTGTAATTGAATATTAATAGTGAGAGTTGAAATCTACAGTAGTTTCTAGTCTTTCACTTTACTTCCTCAATTCAGCGGTCAAACTCATTTCTATGTTCACATTGCAAGCCTAAGTCTTCAATTTGTAATTGCTCAGATTAAAGAAATATATATTTGGTTATTTTTTTTTTAATGTGACTAATATCATATGGGAACTGGTCACCATCCTGAACTGACCCAAATGCGCCAACGAACAATAACAAAGATGCCACATGCTGCACTCTGTTGTGCAGAAGCAAACGGGAACATTTTTGTTTTTTTATTTAGTTGCAGAATAATTCTGCATACTAATAGTTGCCTAATAATAGCAAAACATATATACAGTATATTCTCGTAAGAAAGACAAAACCTCACTTTTACTTTCGTAAACATTCAGGTTTAGGTTCTTTAACATTTTGGATTGACCGAGAGCACTGTAGTTGTTCAATAATAAAATTAATCCTCAAAAATACAACTTGCCTAAACCTTTTGCACACAGTGTAGTTGATAGTGGTTGGAAGACAGCAAATTTGTGAGACGATGAGTAGGATGAGTAGAACGAGAGCCAAATTAAAAATTGTGGCTTTTTGTGAGCAACGGCTCTTACTTCTGTACGGGGGTGTGTCTGTGTGTGTGGATGGATGGTGAGTCTGAGCCAGGAGTGGTGGGATCATCACGTATTCACAGAAACAGATTTCATCCATTATTTCAGGATGTCAAGGGGCTACTTTTAACTACAGCCAGCGCTTTGTGATGAATGCTTATGCAGAGTTACATAGTAGTCCGATATGACTGTTCCAAATGAGGTCGCACCCTCATATGAAAGTGGTCCAAATCACAATTGAAAAGGTCAGATATCATGTGATTGGAACTGTTCACACTGCCAGAAAAAAAAACCCTGATCTGAGACAATTATAATCAACTTTAGCCAGTAGTCTGAATTATTCCCTTCACTCAAGGAAGGAATTATGTGAATCAAATCAAATCAGTTTTATTTGTATAGCCCAATATCACAAATAGAATTAGCCTCAGTGGGCTTTACATTCCATACAGTATGACACCCTGCCCTTAGACCCTTAGCTCGGCTGAGAAATCAGTGACTGTATGAGGCTCAACTCTTAACATATATAAAGCACTGTTGTGTTCACATGAAATTTTAGTTAATTTGCATTTCCAAACTGATAAGGATAAAAGGTTATTAAAGTTTGAAGTATTTCTGGAAATAATGCACTACAGCAGCAGCAACAATTAACCTTTGCATGGCTTTTGTCAGTAAGATTGAGTCAAAGGTTATGACATGAAACTAAGGCCATTTTAAGACATTTTACTTACTCTGAGTAGGTGAACGTAGCAGGGGACTGTCCAGCGTTAAAGCAGTCCATAATGTCTTATTTTAGAGTTATGGGCCCATTAAACGCATCATTGCAGTCATGGCATTATCTCAGCTGCATTGTCTCCCATGGAGATGCTCTTCCTAACACAGTGTTGGCTTTTCTGCTCAGCCATGCACATTCATTTATGCAAAGTACATGTCTTTTATAACTCTTGTCGCTTTATTTGTCTGTCTGTCTGTCTGTCTTTGATGCTCTGACTGTGTCTGGAGATCTGACTCTATCTGCCCTGTGTTCCCTTCAGCCACCAGCCAAATACCTCCTCCCAGAGATGATAATATCTGACTATGGAAAGAAGTGTGTGGTGATTGACTTGGATGAAACACTTGTCCACAGCTCATTCAAGGTAAAACCGGCTAAAGCTTGAATCAAGGTTTTTACTATTGACAATGTACACAGTCCTGCAATGGTCAGCTGTCTTCCTGTGTGAGCTTGCGCCTTCTATGTAAGAAAAATACATTAGCCAGTTGACTTGACCATCTAATTCTTTGCTTAAAAAAAATGTTATTTGAAAAAAGAAAATAAATCCTTTTTCGGGATAAGGCTTAAAGCATATGCCAATTGTATGTAAAACTTACTGTGTAAATGCTTATAAATGAGAGTTATAGGCCACATACTGTATGCGTGACGTTTTCTTTGCCTTTACATCCAAAACTCAACCAATCACCAGCAGGAAGTGGAAGCTGTGTCAAAGCCATTAGATCACTGTGTAAACAAAGCCAGGAGAGGAGCAGGTGGAGGAGGATGTGCTGTAGTGAGAACAGGACCAATAAACTGTCCCTGATTGTGCATTTAGAATAAAACCAGGATGGCAAAAGGTCTGAAGTCTAGCCCATGTAGGCAGCCAGCTGCAGCTAATACAATGTCTTCTGAATCCTACAAAAGTGTCGCAACATATAGAAAACCGATGTGTGTCCAGTGTTTGTCCAGTTACTGTCTGAGGACGACCAACTATTTGTCTTTTGAGTTACTGTTGGATTATTAGAACGGTTGCTATAGGAAGAAGCACAAAAGGGACAATTTTGTTTTGGCAAAAAATAGACTATGTTCCTCTTCTTGCCGAGATTTGACTATCTTTGAATAGCTAAGTTTTAAGTGTTCCTAGCAGGACCTCTGCTGATCACTTGTGGTACTACGCCCACTGTTTGAATGACACTGACGTGATATTATTTTTCTTCTCACAGCCCATAAGCAATGCTGATTTCATTGTTCCGGTGGAGATTGATGGGACTGTTCATCAGGTATTGTACACACAAAATAAACACACATTTTCAGTGAAGCATGCTTTTGTTTTTATAAGGGGGAAGAGTTCCACTCTGTTTCCTTATGTGAAAATCCTGAAGAGATTGGCTGTGGTCCAGTTCAAGTAATCCAGGATAGGCTGTGTGTATCCTGGTTGGCCTATTCATGATTACTTGCACTAGATGGCAGCCGCTGGACGAACAAAGGTGGGCGTCTAAACCGTGAGTGAGAGTGACTATTTTACAGAGGGCTGTCAAAAGCAAGACATTTTGATGATGCTAAATATAACTAGTAGGACTTGCTCCGTAGTACCACTGCTCAAAAGTGTTCTATTATATAACACCATACTGCTATGAATCATGCTGGGAAGGTGATTGTAATGTGCAGTTCACTCATATTTCCGTCTGTCGCTCATGTTACACCATGTACGTCGTTTCCCTCTAACCTGTAATCTGTGGCATGTTTTGCAGGTGTATGTGCTGAAACGACCACACGTGGATGAGTTTCTTCAAAAAATGGGAGAGCTATTTGAATGTGTGCTCTTTACAGCCAGTCTTGCCAAGGTGCGTATAGGCTCGGACATTTTTTCTTTAGTGACCTCATGTTTTGGTTAGAAGCAAGCAGATAGCAGCTATGGAGCAACATTTTCTATTTCCTCTTTGTGCTCTGTATTTTTCTGTATTTTCACACTTCCTCTGCTTCGCTCTCTCCATCTGCGTCTTTTTCATCTTAGCCAATAATGCATGGGTAAGTTTAATGAATGAGACAGATAATTGACCACATTAAGGGCCTGTAGTATGGAATGCTTTCATGTCATAAGCTTAGGGGCACTTTACACGACAACACGAAACGGTGCAAACGCGGAAAAATTCCCGCGGTTGCACTATATCATTTACAGGAAAACAGCAAATGCAGGCATGAAACCGCAGATTTTTGAGATCACCTCCCAGGGAGGATTTTTTGGAAAACTTAACGGTTTTGGTTTCCTGTGAACACCGAAACCATTTCCCCTGATAACGCTGACGTCACGGCTCCACCCTCACACATGCGTAGTCTATAACATTTGCTGTCAAAATACCCACAACACAAGCGAGTTATAAAGTTAGAAGACACCATGAACGGTGTCTCCACGGCACCATCACTGTGATCAGCGGAGAGTGACGTGCAGGGCTAAAATATAGGCTAACACTCGCCAATTTAGTCTAAGCGATTAGTAAGTTATTGAGACCACCGGCCACTTTGTCTGGGGAAAGATTTGTGCTCTGCCGGTTTTTCTAGCCAAATAAACGTGTGTAGCTTCTATGCCAGGGCAGGGACACGGCTCTCTCTACATAAAAAAACACTATCCATAGTTCAGCGCGCAGCGGTTAAATTACTGTTCAACAAAAGGAGCATTAAGGCTACGGCTTCACAGTAAAAGCATTTCACTGGCTAAACATTAATAGCATTTCACTGGACACACGTGAGTTGACTTTTATTTTGAAGTACGCCTAACAGGAAGGTATCCGCTCACGAAGCCCCTTCACTATCAGCAAGTCTTCTGTTTTTACGAGTTCAATGCGGTGAAATAAGAGGACAGAAAGCTTGTCTTTTACAATATTTGTAACCCCAAGCTTACACCAACCGCTTTATGAACGTTAGTGGCATTCATTTTCGGTTACAGTAAGGTTTTATGCATCAAATTGTACCGGAAGAGCTATCTACTAGGCTGTGTCACTGCTGACTATTGGCTTGGCATGGCTGCTACACTGCTACTACAGCGATTTCGGCCCGTTTCCTCTGAAAACATGTGTATGGGTGAAGATGTCAGATAAATTGTGTCTGAACGGGGTTTTTTTTAAAACCAAAAACTGGAAAACTGTCACGTTTTCACAGTGTAAAGTGCCCCTTAGTGTCAGTGGTGCATGTTGTGTCATTAGAGTAGTTCTACTGAGGCATCTTCCCGGTCAGGTAAACAGCTGTGAAGGATGACCTGCTTTGCTGCCTTATAAAATGATAGTGTAGTATTTGCGAGCTGTTCTGTTGGTGCTCTCGTTGAGGCTTATCACCACAAATATTTGCATTACAATGGGTCTTCACAATTAGATTTTTTTTATGAGCATATTTTTGTAGTTGTAAAGTAGTTCATTCTAGATGTGTCTAATATTAGTTCTTTATATGCATGCAGTATGCAGACCCTGTGGCAGACCTGCTGGACCAGTGGGGCGTCTTTCGAGTGCGGCTCTTCAGAGAATCCTGTGTTTTCCACAGAGGGAACTACGTCAAAGACCTCAGCCGGCTGGGACGAGAGCTCAGCAACGTCATCATTGTTGACAATTCACCCGCCTCTTACATTTTCCACCCTGAAAATGCTGTGAGTTCCAAAACCAATAATATACTGGTCACAGTTAGAGCTTTGATAGTTTGATATGGTCTTAAAAAAATTGCTATCGTACTTTTGCTAACATGACTTCAAAAATCTTCCCAAGTTGCATTTTAGAGATGTTGCAGTGACAATAATGAAAACATGCCGCTGGTATCGACGTTTAATTCATGGGTGTATCAAGTTACCCATTGATGCAGTTGTCTTTTTCAAACGAGCAATAACATGGCCATGGGTGAAGGAAAAAATGAGAGGAGGACTTTTTTTTTTAACTTTTCAATTTGTTGAAATGCAATTTTGTAAAAATAAATAAATAAATTGAAAGCGGTAAAGTTGGAAAGACGTTGATCGAGTCGAACTTCCGGTATCAATTACTCATAATCAAAAGTTTGTAAAACAGAAACCATGCATGTTTGCTATTCGTAAGGCAGACATGGGGCTACAACCTTATTTTTGATGAAACTAGAAGTCCTCTAAATTCGACTAATATATTGTTTGACATGTGTATGTTGGCTGGAGATAACTGGGCCATCTAATAAAAGCAACAACGAAGAGAATATATTCAATCCATTCACTCTAATACAGTGCAGGCAGTGCAGTTATCTGCTTAGACGACGTATTGTTCTGGTATAAATGAGGTTGTAGCAAAGATACATTGTTTGTGTGTTTTGATAACATTTAGCTTATGAGTTATTGATCCTGGAGGTTTGATTCTGTCAAAATCTTTCCGCCTTCACTGCAGCCACACACTTTTGAGTTTATTTTTCGACATAGTGTTTCATCATTATTCATAAAATTGTAATCCACTTAATTTTTGTCTCAAAGTGCATAATGAAAAAAACACTCCATTTTTCTTCTCTCCTGTGGCCATACTATGCTTCCAGAATGTTTGAGTGCAGTTTTGATCTTGGTGACAAAGTTTTATATGGTATTAAAAGCTAACTGCAAGTTGTTTTCCCTGTCTCCCAAGGTCCCTGTCCAATCCTGGTTTGATGATTTGAATGACACAGAGCTCCTGGACCTGCTGCCTTTCTTTGAGGGACTCAGCAAAGAGGAAGAGGTTTACGGAGTGCTGCAGGATCTGAGAGGCAGGTAGCAGGACACAGCATGGCGCTGTGTGTGTTCTCCAGCCTCCTTCTCTGTCCATCTACGGCCACACCTCTCAGACTCAGGCAGATCCTCCCACACGCGCCCCTCTTGTCTCTGCCCCAAGGGGACGCCTCGGAGTCTCACTGTGGAAACCGTCAAGTCTCTGCTCTCTTCTCCTGGTGACTGGCTGCCTTCTGAAAACTCAGCAGAAAATACAAACAAACACTAAATATCCCAGGAGCACTGTGTTTCACAACAACAACAAAAAACACACAGCAGAAAGCGTAAAGTTGATCATATTGGGGACAAAATGCTAAGAGGAATGAACTCTGGTCTTTTTTCTTTGTTTTTCAAACCAACAAAGTTTTACTATTTGGTGAAGTGCTTGTTTTAAAACCAAAAATACACAACTTTCTTTCTGACATTTCTTTTGTGGTACCACACAAAAGTCTGAAAAGATTTGTTCCTTGTATTGTTGCTATGCAGGCAGTTTCTGGTAGTAGAAAGGACTGTGATTCTCTTTTCTTACTGAATGAAGTGCCTTGTGTGAATGTTGTTTATATGGGGAGATATTTTGTACATGGCATATTTCCAGAGTACTCCAGTCTTTTCACACACAATATGCTTTAAAGTGGACACAAGTATCTTGATATAAAAGTTTTACTTTATTTTTTCTGATCATCAGACGCTGGCTAATTGTATCCATAGTATTCATTTTTTTTCCCAGTATGCCTGTGCCATTACTTAGATGTGATATTTCATTCTGCTTTCATTTTATGTAGAAATAGTTACTTTGTTTTAGGCAAAGGAGTTCATTTGCAATTGTGAACCTTCTGCCCCACCTGCAAGTATACGTACTAGTTCTTTGCGTTTGATAGTTCGATCTGAAAGTTCAGATAAAATTGTGCCATTTATTGTCCGTTTCTCTCACATTATCTCATTTTATTATTTGCCCAATAAGGAATTTATTTGTTAACAGGCTTCGTATCTTTAACATTGGTTCAGCTATAACTGTTAAACCATTAGTAGTAAGTGTAGCATCATACATTTTATTATTTTTTCAAATAGTTGTCAATTACATTTGTGTTTTCATTGTTACGGGATCCTTGTTTGTTTGTCATGTCTTGCTTGTCCTATGGCTAGCTTCTAGCCCACATTTATTTCTTATCACTTGGGCACACATACGTGGTGCAGCTTCACCCTTATGGGATAATCTTTCCCCTGAATTTACTCAGTTGCAAAGTTTTCCCTTTTGTTGTTTCAAATGGTCTGGGATCTTAAAGTTAATAGGTCGAGTGCCACGATTTTATTCCTTTCATGAGGTTAGTGTCTTTAGTGAATATAGGATAGTGTCGGATCGAGTCTGGGCAGTGTTAAAATCACACCTTTCTCTCCCAATTTACATACAGTGATGGCACCGTCGAGCCGATGTGTGGCGTTTACCTTCCTAGACCCTTTACAACTGCTCTTCACCTCAGTGCCTACGTTTTGAGAAGAGCCACACAAACCGAATGCTGCAACATAAGCTACCATGGCAATAACCTTTTTTTGGGGCGGTGTGGTTTTGGTGTCTAGAGCACTTGACACGGCTAGCCAGTAGAGGTTTGGTTGACATTAAAGGCTGGCCTGCTTATCACCACAACTTGTAGCGTTCATAATAGAACCTTTAAACATACATTTTCACATGAATTGATGCAAAACTGGACAAAGAAACATATATAAAATTGTCATTCCGTTGTAGAATACAATCTAAATTAGTAAAATGTCAAAAGGATTTTCTTTGTATTTAAAATTCCGAAATAAAAACTAAAATGTTGCTTGGTGTATTTCACCAACAGCAGCCAAACAACCTTCCATATAGTCACCTACGTTGCAATAGTTATTAGCTTTTGTTGTGGAAGAGAGTAAATACAAAGGATATGTTCCAAACTTACAGATTGGTGCTCAGTCATGGCTCATCCAGACTGCTTCTAAATGTTAGGGGGCCAGCTTTTCAATGGAACACTACTGGGGAACTGCCAAAGGACTGAGGAACCTCATCGTGGCATTGAAGCCTTACTGCCTGTGGAGGCACGAAGCAATGTTTCATTAATTCCAAGTTACATCTAGACGTTTTAGCATCGTCTCATTAGTATTCTCTTATAGAGTGTGAAGACTGCTCGGCCATATGTGGCCAGTCAGATGATTTAACATTGTGAAACAATACAATGAAGCATTAAACAGCTCTGTGGTGCCGTCAAGGGATCATACACTCAGACAAATCTCTTTGGCTTTAGTGCTAGGTTTATGGGTCAGGATGTTACATTAGAAATAACTACACTACTTCATCATTTCCAACATTTTGTTCAAATGGAAAGGCTGCTGCTCCTTCAGGCTTATTGAAATATTTTGGTTCTGAATAAGCGTTTGTGTTGGTGGTGAGTGTTCAGCTCATGTTGATGGTTTCAGTGCAATGTCCTTTTTTACAAGAAGTGACTCTTGGTCGACTCCTCTAAACCTCTCAATGATAACCGTTCTCTGAAATCGTTGTTTGTATCATTGTGATATTTTTCTACCTACCTTTTGTCAGTATTTGGTTTGAGACGTTACATATTGCCAGCCTTGTTTTCTCTTCTTCCTTTCAAATCTTTGGTAAGAATTCCCAGTAAGGTCTCGTCTTTCCTATCAGGGGATGTGTGTGTGCGTGTCATGTGTGTATGTGCGTGTGCACAGGCTTCTTGTTTGTGCTTCCTTAGTGTTTCTTTGTGTATCACCTCACCCATAATCACACATTGACCATTCTGTATTGATTTAACACCAACGTTCTACAACACTTGAGTTCCAGTCACTATGCTTTGCATATTCTTTATGGGTCAGGTTATTCACCTTTTCTTTTATGAACACTTGTTTGTTGTTGGCAGCGTGTTGTCACCCTGAGCATCCTTTTTTTCTTTCTTTCCATAATAAAAGGCTTCATTGAAACAATTTTGTCATGTCTATTTTTTTTTACTCAGATGTCTAATAGGATACATTAATTAAGGCCAAAGACCATCACTTCAACTTGGTGTGAGGTTCTCATTGTCTCTGTACCTGGTTTGGTATTATGTTAATACATTTGACAGTGAATGCATCCATTTGTTTTGATTTTAAGTTCCTTCTAGACATGTCACAATAAAGTAAACTTTTATGAAGGAATGTTTGTCTTCCGTCAGCAGACTAATGGCAACTAACATTTTGATTTACCTTATTTAGCTGGCAGCAGTGAGGCAGTGTTACGTGAGGACAAGCTTTTTTGGCCACCTACCGTGCCAATATGGAGCAACTTTAGCATTAAAGGTGCAGTCAGCAATAACTCCTGTGACAGGTTGTCAAAATAACTTTTTATCAATATCTGTGAATATCTCCTCACGATCCGCTTCCTGTCCCTACAGTCTGTTAGTTGAAAAAAAATCCAGTGTTAAGGCTCTGTAAATCCTAGGCTCTGTAAACAAGCATGTAAATAAAGGGTATGTAAATAAAGGGGGCCCACCTTAGCTAGCAACATGCCCGTTTACAGAGCCTAGACTGTGTATTAACACTGGATTGTTTTTGAGCACACACACACAGTACAGACAGCGGATCGTGAGGACACAGTTATCTTGACAACAAGTGTTCTCCAGAATCGCTGACTCCACCTTTAATTTGGAGTCTTGTTTCTCAGCTGCAGAATGTAGCGGTAAAAAAAGAAAGAAAAAGGACAGATGTGTATGCTGTTCATCACTTGATCCTCCCGACACCCTCTGAAAACATGCAGAGAAATGCATCCCCAAAGACCCTCAAACAGATACATAAAATAAATAAAATACTCTTTACATGAAGCCAAGAAGAATCAGCAATTCATCGCATGATCACACACACACACACACACACACACACGTAACACACAAAGACACACAAACACAAAAAGAAAAATCCATGTCCTGTGATCTCCACCGTAGCTCCCCCCCTCCCTTCTCAGCAATGCTACGAGCTTTATTTCTCATAGTGCCTCATAGATGTGATTCCATACTTCATTAAATTGTTTTGTTTTGTTGTTGTCCTCGGATAATGTATTTTCTATGGTCAGACAATATTTCATAAGTTCTTTCCAGTTCTTTAATGTAGGAGCCTCTGCATCTTCCCAGTATTTTAAAATGAGTTTCTTGTAAACAAGGGAAGAAAACATAATTTGCCATCCCGTAGGGTTCCTTACACCCTCGGGGTTCTGAAAAATGCACAGCTGAGCTGAGAACTGCATTTTTGTTTTACAAATGGTTGATATCCAGTCTTGGATTTCATTCCATCCTTTGTTCACTTTCATACAATGCCAAAAGGCGTGTATGAGGGAGTCTTGAGAGCCACACTTCACACACTGGTCAGAGGAGTCAGCATAAAACTTATGTAATTTATCTCTAGTATAATATATTCTTGTCATCAGTTTATATTGTATTAACCTGAGATTTTCATATGTGGTAATTTTATTGGTAAGATACAAGCATTTCTTCCATGTTATATTGGCTTCTTTGAATTGGAGATCTTTATTCCATTTTTCATAGAGCTTATGCATTAAGTAATGTTTAGATTCTTCCTTCAAGAGAATATTATATATGCTACCAATTAACTGTTTATTTCTTCCTTTTTTAAACATAACCTCCTCAAATGGTCCTGGAAACAAATCATATTGTAAATTAAAGTTTTCCATTATCCAGTTTTTTAGCTGTAAATATCTAAACGATTCTTGGTTTGACAGTTTGAATTTATTCTGAAGCTCTGTGAATGGTTGAACCCTATTGTGCAAAATTAGATCTGACAATTGATTAATTCCCCTTGTACTCCAATTGAGCTCGTCATTCTGGATTTTAATTGATGGATTATTCCAAAGTTCTGTGTTCCTAGGGATACTAATCTGCGCTCCAAGTATTTTTCCAATTTTGTTCCATGATTTTAAAGTACTATTTGTAACAAAGTTTGATACTTTTATATTGCGTTTTGTAAACAAAGCTGTGAACAGGTTTTGGGGTTTTATTTGGTTACTTTCCATATCAATCCAGGGTTCTTCAGCTGTATTATTGATTATCCGATCTATGTAAAACATCTGTGATGCATAGAAGTACAGTTCTAAATTTGGAAGTTTAAGACCACCTTCTGTTCTTACATTATCACATGTATTTCTTTAGCTGCTGAATGCGCTGCTAAATTGACCAACTATTCGTTTAGTTAATGTGCCAGCTGTTTGTTTTTATGAGAGGGGTACGGAGTGAATAATTTAACAAAATTAAAGTGGTAGGCTTTAAAGTAAATAAAAAAAGGAGCCGAGTGATGCTAAAAAGCTGCAGGGTGATAATTACCTGTGGGATGTTTCAAAGAGTGACTGCGTTCCATTCTTTATATAATAAATATATCGCTTACACAGCTGCTTTAAATACACAAGTCAATGAACAACTAAAAGCTATTCAACAGTACACTAACCCATGAGCGGTGCTTTTATGTGCAACACCGCCTCCTTGACTTCCTTTTGATTGTTGACACTGTATACCTTGGGTGTGGCCATCCAAAGTTCACTGGGCAATGATTTTAGTATTTTTGTTATGGCTAATTATGCTCAGTCCAAAATAGGTATAGCTGATTGCATAGAAGTTTGGCTCAAAAGGGTATTTGGTTTTTCTATGTAATGGAATATTGGCTACGAATGTCATGTAATATGTGAAATATTAAGCTAAACAGTAAGTAGTATTATTCCACTTGATACAACTATGATCCACGTGGCCACTTAAAGTTAGTGAAAAACAATTTAGTTTAAAATGCTGGAATAGAAAAAACAAGGTCGAGACAAAGTTCACGTTTAAAACGTTTATCTTCATCTTGATTCATATAAAGATAGAGTGATGTCACATGAAAAAGAATCACAGTTGATGACTGAAGTTACTGATGAAGACAAAAGTTTTCATTTGAATAAAAATATTTAAATATACAATACATTGACCAGAAATTAGGGACACATGCTGTTTGAAAAAAAAAAATTAAAATCCAATCAGCTATCGCAAGCTGAACATGGTACAACGCTAGTGCCCCTCATACAAACCAGGTAAAAAACAGTTTGTAGAAAAGTCCCTGTTATGTGACTCATATGGAGCACTACTAAGTCTAGCAAACCAGGTGTGTGTGTAGTATTTGCAAGCTTACGCCAACCTTCCAACAACTCAATCCCAGCTGCAGATCTTAGGTTTTTACTGACACTGCTGTCTGAATGTTTTGTACAGTAGCTTCTCAAACTACTGGAATGAAGCCAATAACTTAATCATGAACTTTGGAGCAAAAACAAACACCAGCTGAAACAGGGCTGTGTGACTGGAGTGCTTGTGTTCTTCAGAGGCACACGCCTGTCTGCGAGGTCTCACTCGGCGTCGAGGACCATGATGTGTACAAAGAGTCCAGCTGAGGGGAGGACGTCTCCGTTCTTATTGAGCAGGGGCACGTGTCTGTATCCTGCCAGAGGGAGCACACAGTGGTAGCAGTCAGTGATCAGACAAAAGGAGAATATGAACAGCTCTTTGTGCAGAGTGCAAAGTGAGTTCTCTGTGCTTGATAGTGCCTGTCTATTCATTAATGAAGTTTGAGAACAACTAACTATCAGTCGGGTGACAGCAAGGAGAACAAGGACCCAATAAATTCTGAAAATACCCTCCGCCAGTTGCTGAACTTACCCATTTTTAAGCTGTTGAATGGAAGCGTGAACTGTCCGATGAACTCATTTCCGGAAGTGGAGTCGTGGTCTTCAACAGAGAAGCGCACCAGTGCTAGCTCCGGCACGTACACATCGAACTGGAAGTTTTTGTTCCATGTCGGGTTAAAACCTTTCAACAGACAAGAATGTTTCCTCATCCCAAGAATGCATTTTTACGAACACCAGATGGCATGAATGAAAACAGGGTCTTACAACTGTCTCAATATGTTTATATAAAAAACAATGAATTAAAATGTTCCCACCATTAATAATATACATCCAAAATATTAATATAAATTATATATTATAAAAAATATATGATGAATATCTGCCTTTACCATTGTTTTCAATAAAGTTGGTCTCTTTCTCAGCAACATCAGCCTGCACTCCGTAGACCTGCACTTTAACCAGCGGGTCCACAATGGAGGATTTCTTCATGCTCACTTTGGGGAGCTGCTGGGCCGACACAATCTGACGACAGGAGGGAGACACATCATGTCAGATGAGAAAAGATCCGACACGATCTGGGAGGCGGGACTTTGAACAGGAAACGACAGTAAAATGCACAGGTGTAATAATGTCAGCACACACAGGGAAATACTCACCATGACATGCAGTGTTTTGTGCTGTAGCCACTCTCCTCTGGTCAGGGTGATTGGGTCAAACTCCGTGTCCAGGTCCCTCAAGTAGGCCGGTTTCAAGATGTAGCCGCTCTTTCCGTTAACCAAGAATCGGCCCTGGTGCACGTCCATTTCCGGGCAGCTTGTCTGGAAGTTTAAGGCCACTGAAAAAGGGATTCATAAAAACAGAAAAAAATAAGTGACTGGCTCTCATTTATGAAATTTTTCAGGCTGGACTGTGCAAGTGACTGTTTGTAATTCAGTCAAGTCTTACGCACCGATTTGGCAGCCAGCGTTCCAGAGAGGCACTGGGTTGTAGTTGGAGGAGTCTGTCCTGGAGCCGGCTGGATAGATACGGCTCAGCTTGTCCACATTGTGACGGATGTAGGCATTAGCTGCAGACACAGGAGCAGAGTTATCTACCGAGCTGAGAGTTACTTTGTCATATTCTATCATAACACAGGAGGCCGCATCATTTTGCAAACTTTTCTTTTCAATATTTTTCATTGACTTCTCGCAACTTTTCAGAGATAGATATTCATCAAAATAGAGTTGAAGATGTTCAATGTTTCAAAAAGCATTCCCTGATTTTTAATCTAAAAAGTTAATAGCTTAGGAAATCCAAAAGACACTCTTTCACTACGTTAACACCTTGTGTTTTAGGTTTTAGAGTAACACTTTCATGGGAATATATTGTTAACAAAGTATCCTTACTGGTATCCTTTTGAGTTAAGGTAGAGTCAGCGATTCTTGTGAATTATTGTTAATATAACTAATAATACTTTCTAAAATCAGTGAATATCTCCTCATGATCCGCTACCTGTCTTTACCATGTGTGTGATGAAAAAACTGTTTGTATGAATAAGCCTAAGCTCTGTCAACGGGCATGTTGCCAGCTACGGTGGGCCTCTTTGTTTACATACCATTTTAGAGAGCCTAGGCTGTGTATTGACACTTCTTTTTTTTCCAGTGCACTTGTAGTATGGAGAGCAGGTAGCAGAGATATTCACTGATTTTGAGTGTTCTCCAGACTCTCTGACTCCACCTTTACATCTTGACACTAAACTACTAGTTGTCTCTCACCTGACTCCTCTGCCAGCCCTGTGGCCTTTCCCTCCTTGAAGGACGACATCTCGTAGAAGCTGAGGTTTTTTATTGCGTCCTCAAAGCCGTTGAAGTGGACACTCTTACAGTAGATCACCATGTCGGACAGCTCTTTGGCGAGTTTCAGCTTCTTTTTCTTCTCCATATTAAACAATAGAGATTAGATGTTAGGTACACAACAACGATCAGTTAATGCTAAAACGTGTTTACTGAGATCATTAATTTACTCCTTGCGTTGATGCAACCCCCACCTTGCTTCTCTCTAACTCCTTCTGCTCATCATCGTCATCATCATTTGACTCTTCCTCGGTCATGTCCGTGTCATCGGCTGTGTCATCGGGAGCATAGTTTTTCTCTAGTTTGTTTAACCTCTTCCCTTTGATCAGGAACTTACCCTGTAACTCCTGTACACACACACACACACACACACACACACACACACACACACACACACACACACACACACACACACACACACACACACACACACACACACACACACACACACACACACACACACACACACACACACACACACACACACACACACACACACACACACACACACACACACACACACACACACACACACACACACACACACACACACACACACACACACACACACACACACACACACACACACACACACACACACACACACACACACACACACACACACACACACACACACACACACACACACCCTCTTGAGTGACTGCTATCATCACAAGCATCCGTCACAAGCATGTCGTCAAAGGACAAAAGTAACAATCTACCGACAATAGACAAAAGTGGATACAAACCTCGGGACACGGGAACTCTGTGGGCATGACGTCCCCCAGCGGTGAAGAGACAAGTGCGCTGCCCAGGATGGAGCTCATGTGGTGGGCCATGACTTCCTGCTGCTCCACACTGCAG
Source organism: Ammodytes marinus (assembly GCF_949987685.1). Classification (NCBI taxonomy): domain Eukaryota; kingdom Metazoa; phylum Chordata; class Actinopteri; order Uranoscopiformes; family Ammodytidae; genus Ammodytes; species Ammodytes marinus. The sequence goes on along the minus strand of NC_137213.1, from coordinate 7,557,871 downwards.
TGGTTCTCCAAGGAGAGGATAACTGGGTAATTGGACGTCTGGGGACACAAAACACAGAGAAGAAAGACTCACACAGAGTACTAGTGGCTATATCGATTTTCCGATTAATCGCAATTCTCCCTCAAACGATTTCGAATCGATTCATAAAAGTTAATAATCGATTTATAATTTTTTTTTTTTTACTAGTATTTAATATTAGAATTTCCTGCGCCACTGCGCATGCACGCCACACAAGTGCGAGTTGGTAAAAGTGGCGACAAAAGGGCAGAGAGCAGCAAACCCATATGACCTGCACTGGCTTTGTGTCTGTTTACATTTTTTTATGAGAGCTGAATTCCAAGCCATACTTTTTGCACAATGTGTTGAAATTACATAGAAAATAATAGAATATAAATCCTATAGAAACATGATTCACAAGAGTAGAAATAAAATAAAACTGAATCGGTTTAGTTTTTACATACTTCCATATCGTGTTGAAATGCAAGCTGCATTGATGAGTGCACTGGTCATAGAAAGTCATATTTGTGACAAGAAAAGCTTTTTCTCTAATACAATATTAGAGAAGGCAATTCATCTGTTGATTGAATTTAATGATCATCACAAAAGTAGGAGGTGATTAGCAAACTCAGATGCATTGAGAATTGATTTTGAATCGAATCGTTGACCTCGGAATCGAATCGAATCGTGAGGTGCCAAGAGATTCCCACCCCTAGATCTGATACTGGATATTACTGGATACCAAGCGCACCTTAAAGGCATACTCCTTGATGGCTTTGATGGCGTCTTTGAAGAGGATCTTTGAGGTGAGTGTGTAGCCGTGGTAGATCACTGGCTCGTTATCTGATCCGTCCCAGCAGTCCAGCTCCACGCAGCGGCAGCCCTTCAGCAGAGCCCTGAGAGAGTCACAGTGAACTAAGGTTATCATTCATAGAAAAAAAAACTAATAAAATAAGTGTTTACATAAACATCCAGATTTGGACAAATCGTTGACAGGATATAAAAATACTGCCATTGGCAATCTTAACATACAGTCTATCAAACAAGACGTTAATTCCTTTAGGACAGGGGCTTTGCTCAAACCGGAGACATCCAACAGCCCTCAGCCTCCTCATATTGGGAAAGAGGGATAACCAGAGACCAAACGACACTGAACAGATTTGAATAAGCATGTCACAGCTAAAGCAGCTGAATTTAAGTGGCTGGACTTAGAGCCATTACCTGACATAAGCATCGGTGCTGCTGGGCCCTTTGAGCTGATCCTCCATGAGATAGGTGTTGTGCGAGGAGGAGATGAAGTAGTGGTTGAGGGGCTGGCTCATGTCCTGGTACAACTCTTTGTGATCTGAATTGAGCACCAAGGCCTCTGGGTGGTGCAGGTAAATGTGGAAGCCGTCTTTTGACAGCAGCTTCTTCTCCTTGGCTGAAAGACAAAGGGGGCAAAGGAGAGCTTGAGTGTAAAATATATACTGCCTCTGCTAAGAGGATGGGATCTCCCGTGTGCTAATTCCATGCTAAAAATCTAGAGAAAAGCTGGCTAAGTTATGTGTTACAGCTCTTAGCATTCAATAGGCTTGGCAAGCCTGACATAGAAATGTCCCTAGCTGCAGTGCATGTAAAACATTCAAGTAATATTTTAAAAGTACCAACACTGTAAAGGCTGTTACTTTTGCATATTGCATTCATTGAGACGTTTATCTTGTAGGTTAATATCAACAGGATTAACTAGTTGCCATCGGAGGCATGTGTCATCAAACAAGACATGAGGCCTCAAAGCTATGGTAAGGCTCATTCTTTATCTTTAGAAAAAAAATTGTCTAACCGTTTTCCCCTGCTTCCAGTCTATATGATAAACTAAGCTAAGCTAAGCTCACTGCCCCCTGGAGCCAGCAAACATAGTTAGCATCAGTGCAAGAGGAGAATAAGTGCGTTTCTCTACAGGTTTCAGACAGGCTACCACTGACCATTTTCGTCCGGCTCGTACTTGTCGATAATCCTGTGCGCCTCTGCCAGTGTGACTTTCTCTCTCTGCTCTTTCATCAGGAAGTCCACCAGGTTGTCTGGACTCATGAAGCCCGTGGTTTTGGCGTACTCGCCGTAGATCACGTCCACTTCCTCCCGATGGGTCAACAGCTCGTAGAAATTTTCAATTTCCTCTCCAGCCAGGTATCCCGATTTGCTTTTGTCACATTTCTGTAATTTATATGTTTTTTAATTAGTTATACAATAAAGTGGAAATACAATTGTGTGAATAAACTCGGCAGTTAAAGAGACTGTGGCAAAGTTGGAAAGATGTTGACAGATTTTTAACTCCGGTCTCAGTAACTCGTAAGTAAAAGATTAGCAACACTGAAACGATACATCTTTGTCATCATCATAATGTAGACAATGGGATACTACAACCTCATTTTTACCAAAACGAGTAGTCCGCTAAGTCAGACTAATACAAATATATGTGCAGCGGGCTGTTAGACAAGAGCGCCGTCTAATAAACACATCACTGGAGCGAAAAAAATGGCATGTATGTTAAAGAAAACCCCGTCCTCCTCACATTTTACGCTCTCCTGTAGCCCTAATACTCATCCATAACTTATGACTTTGAGATTCAGGAATCATAAAAAAAAAAACCTGGGGGCATCATCATCACCTTGAAGAGCATCTCTGCGTAGTCGTCCTCCACCTCGATGTTGACCAGACGCATGAAGTCCTTGACCTCCGACTGGCTCAGCTTGTTGTTTTTGTTCTTGTCGGCTTTCCTCAGGCAGCTGAAGATCCAGCTGAAAAGGTTAATGTAAGGAGTAGATACAATGTTAAATGTAAAAGCCCAGACGCCACCTGTTTGATTTTTTTATTTTTTTTAGATCCATTCTCAGCTGGACCCCCACTCCCACAACAAGGATACTGCTCTGTCTTTTGCTGGTGGCTCAGGTTGTTAATGCCGGAGACCATTTTCTCCAGGCTGCTGACCCACTGCTTGGCCTCGTCCTCTGAGCTGGCGATGAGGTCCAGGTTCTTGCGGTGGCCCTTGAACATAATGGTGAAGCAGCGGCCCTCCACCTGCTCCTCTGTGTTCTTCCTCAAGATGTCCGATTGACGGCCCAGGTGCACCGTTTTGATGTCGTCGAGTGTAACTGTAGACAGGGGAAGAGTCGCAAACGACTCAGTATATCATTCAAGAAGGAAAGTCCCTCCCACAGGACTGCTTATGTTAGATATATATATATATATATATATATATATATATATATAAATATATATATATAACTATTTAATGTTGGTTTAATCAGACCAGCCTGCTTGGTAAACATAAACCTGCTGCCCAAGTTTATTCCCAGACTCCCAAAGACTCGAACAAGGCGACAGAAAAAATGACGTCACCATACTAGAGTTGTCATATGAGAACAGTTAAAGAGTGGAGTGACACATTTCCCAACTCTGGGATAATAAGGTATACTTTGACTTTGATTCTGCAGAACACTTGTTGTCAAAATCACCCTTTTGTCAAGACAGTGAATATCTCCTCACGATCCACTAACTCTCCATACCGTGTGTGTGCGCTGAAAAAAAAATCATAATTGCATGTTGGGCATATTGCTAGCTACGGTGGGCCCCCGTTGATTACCCTTTCTATACATACCAGTTTACAGAGCCTAGGCTGTGTATCAACACCAGATTTTTTTTTCTCAGCGCACACAAAGTACAGACAAATCATGAAGACATTTGAAATTTAGATTGTGACAACAAGCAAGAGTTTACCCAAATCGCTAACCCCACCTTTAACTGATGTAATCCAAGTGGGAACATTTTAACCAGAGCCATTTCCAGCCACTCCTTCGCACGCTATGAAAAAAAAAATCTCTATCTTGATAAACACACCCAGATATATCACTACTATCATAAACAACCCAGCTGTGTGAGATCATACAAAGGACTTTCAGACAGACATGATCTTTTATGGCTCTGGGATCATCAGTCATCTACTTTTATATTCCATGAAGGAAAAGAAAAATCTATCTGACCCGGTTAAAGATATTTAGAGACTGTTTTAGCTGTATCATTTCAGGAAACCCAAATGTGTCAGATGTTCTTAAGAAACAATTATCTCTGGTCAAAAGTAAAGAGGAAGTGTCAGACATGTGCCAACCACCACAACACCAGAGCTCAGTTTGCAAGAGTCTCACACACATGCTTTCGTGACACTGCGAAAGCACTCACACGTCTGCTTTTTCCTCAAGGTTTTCTTGGATTCGTGCCACACAGTCTTGCAGTCCTCCTGGAGCTTGAAGAAGCGTGTCTTCTTCCAGTGCGAGGAGCGCACCTTGAGGAGGTCTCCACCCTGCAGGAGGAACTGGAGGTCCTGATCACCCTCCATACCTGTGGAGCCAATGAACAGAGAGTCGATCAAATACTACATTTCTAAAAAATAAAATAAAGATATTGAACTAAAGCACATTTCACATGACCAAAGCCCCCAAGCAGGCAAACCAAGGAAATCCCCTCACCCGGGAATATGTTACACCTTTCCCACAAGTTGGGATCGTCTTCACTGTGACAACAAAGCATGTAATCTGACCGCGGACAACCCTGTGGTCACACATCTGCTACAAGAGATACAATAACCGCCGTGCAGCCTACCTACCTAGGAGCTTTACGTTCGTTTGTATCACCTTCCTGCGTTTGGCATGGCAGAGTAATTCCTCAGACGCGCTGAGTTTGGGTTCTCTTTGCAGGCATGACATGATGCCCCGAGGTGCAGAAACGCTACCACAGTCTGTGTTGAAAAAGCGTCGGGACCGAGCGGAGTGTGAAAGAAAGGGCGTGTCCCCAGCTCCACTCAAAGTTCAGCTGAGCTGTCACACAGACACGTAGCCTAACCTACCAGCACTGTTTACATAGCATGGCGAGAGGAGCAATGCTGCTCAAGTTCTTACTTGTCGGTTAATGTTGCTCTATAAAAAATAGTAATTTCATAGGATATTTCAGAAAATCGAGTAGGCTAGGACATAGGTCTTGACCATGTTTTAAGACAACCAATGTCCCAGAAGTTAACTTTAAGTAACACCCAGGCAGTGCAGCTAATAAACACATTTTCCATGATAGGTGGTTAGCTTACTTTAGCTGCTAATTAACGAGCAATGCATTAATTGGCTTACAGTCACAACCAGCCAACGAGATGCTAAAGTAGGCTAGGCTATAGGCTAGTTGTAGGGAAATATTCCAAGCTACCCTCCATCCAAAAAGTTGCTAGGTGACTTTTTTTTTTAAACTTAACGCATAAAAATGTAAGCAGACCAAGGGGGTCTATATTATAAAAGCACATTTAATTAGCTGATATAGGCAAGAAAATTACATTATAGTGTCAGTAGGCTATCGGAGTCCTTAATTGTTCCCTCGCGACCTCCATCTAGCGGTGTCAACGTGCAATGTCCTTGCTGTGATTTAAAACAACTCAACCAGACTTATTTTTTTTTCGGTGCTGGCAAACAGGTGGAAAAATAGAGAAAGGAATGCCTAGAATAACAGGTGGACCTGTTTACCATCCATAGACGTTTTATTTTGTCTTCCTCTTCCCTGGTTTAACCAAGGGCTGTGAGCGGTTTTGCATTGGCATTTGTTTCTGTTTGAAGCGAGGTGAGGCTGATCACAGGGGCCACACCTTTTGGCAGAGTATAAAAACATCTTTGAAACTATGCATGTCATCTTATTCGACACACATATCGCTTACAACCCTCATTGTCAACAACAATATAGCCTATAGGCTTCTCTTTTTTCCATGTTTCTCTTGTATTTAGCTGCTTCTGTATTCTTTAATATGATATTATTAGCCTAAGTGATAAGTGAATCCTATTTTAATATGTAAGGCTAACCGACTATCAAAATGTGAGAAAAGTTAGTAAAATCCAGCCAAATCTGCTCACGTGTCATTTTTGACAGAGGTTGGAAGATTCTGAAACACAAATAGCCTATTGCCAAAAGATCCCCAGACGCGCGCAATGAAACAGAGCTCCACATTGTTTTCCTACCGTGTTTCAGTTCGATGCCATTCGTTTCCATGCTCTCTGACTGAATCTCTTCTGTACGCAGTCAGAACTTGCCTCTCTCTCTCTCTCTCTCTCTCTCTCTCTCTCTCTCTCTCTCTCTCTCTCTCTCTCTCTCTCTCTCTCTCTCTCTCTCTCTCTCTCTCTCCTCGTTTCACTTGATGAGCCGTTTCATCAATAGGTGCTCCTTCTTTTTTCCATGTGCGCAATTATGTGCGTAAAGTCGGGTTCGGGATCGTTGAACTGTTGAAGTTTGGCACAGCAGGGCGGTGACACAGGTGCGTTTCTCCTGGCGGTCTACAGTAAATGATGACAGCACTCCTGCAGGCTCCAACACCGGTTTGGCAAGCCAGCTGATGTCACAACAAGTTATAGGTTATGCCTACACCTTAAACCTAATGTCATCAGGAACGTGGTTGGTTAACACCCCTTTTGACATAATAATAAAAAAAATATCTATGCCATATATTATAGTTTTGAATTGCACCTGCAGTTAAAATCAATTAATGCCCTTTAGGAAACTAGATGTGAAAACACAGGGAGGGGGCGTTTACCTGAGAAGCATCTAACAGTATCAATATAGCCGAAGCCTACTGTCATTAAGTTTTAGAAGTACTTTTTTGTACAGTGTGAACATTTCCCACCACTTCACGTCTATAGTCTGCTAAAGCCTTCGTCAATTGTTGGCTATACTATATTCATGTGAACACCTGTTCCTCGTGTAAACACAAAGTAGGGTAAATATGATTAAGAAGGCTGAATAGCATAGTTGGCCCGCTGCCCATCCTCATAGTTGACATTGATTTGGAGCGTGTCCGTTATCGTTACACTGAATGGGGCAGTTACAAACAAATTTTTGTTTAGTTTTTTTGCTTCCCTTTTCATGCACAGCTCAGCCTTGGCAGGATAATAGCACTGCAATCACTAGTGCGTTTGGGGCTCTTGTGGCTCTCAGCACTTCCCTTTCAGACCGGGCTTACCCTCTGCGCCCTGTCAGCAGCAGGATGGGATGAGGGAGCTTTAATGCAGCATTGGAGAGGGGGAGCTTCCGGGTAGGTCTGATCACCTCCAGAGTCCACGAGGTTCGGGAAAAAACCCACAGGACAACATGAGTGCGACTCTGTATTTAGATCGGTGTCTTTTCCGTGGGTGCATGTGAGGGCAGGAAATAGATTTTTAATAAAGAAAAAATAACACTGCACATGTGTTTTTTTAAATATTTACCTCAGAAAGACACATATCTTTGCTCCATCTCAGCCATTTGGTCAAGAGGGCCTCACTCCACAGCAGGGGTGGATTGGAGTTATTTTTGGGCCACACAGCAAACACAAGCTCAAGGGGCACTGCAGCCCTTGTTCTCCCCTTTTTTAATCCTTATTTATCTAAGAAAGGCCTATGTGTAACTTATTTACTTCTCGTTTCAATTAATGCCCTTTAGGAAACTAGATGTGAAAACACAGGGAGGGGGCGTTTACCTTGAAAAACAATTGTCCAATGGTCAGTAGGCCTACAAAAGTATACTACAAATCACTTATACAAACATTACGATTAATGTATTAAGCATTCTGATGCCATTTAAGCAGAAAGAGACAACAAAAAGCAAAAAAAAAAAGAGTAAAAAAAATCTAAACCATGATTTAGGAGGGGTTTTATGTGGCCCATGGTAGCATGGGGCCTAAAGCAAGGTAAATCCACCTCTGCTCAATGGCATCTCACCCAATATAGCAGAAGGGAGTGTATTCATTTTCTCTGGACAATGGATTTCCTCAGCCCAGAGCTGGTGGCGATGGTTTTACAAAATCATAGACAAAGGCTGTGATTATTTTTACATTCTTGGAGTTTTGTCATATTATAATCTCATTAAAATATCCCTCATTTCTATTAACAGACCACCTTATGTTTAAATTGGAGAAAAACTTTAACCAATAGCCACGGTGTAACCAATCTTTGTAAGAGTGTTAATAATAACTCTATGTTCTTCTGCCTCTGTGACATACGTTAACTTGGATAACTCAACATTAACAGGAATATCTGAAAAATAAATTAAGCTTTGTGACTTGATGCCTTACAAAAGAGAGGGAAATACCAATTTGATTAAACATCTGATCAACGTCAGCAGTACATATAGGCTATTATGAACTGCTGCCTGGAGAAGATAACCAAAATTGTCTGATTACATAGCCTGTTGAACTTAAAATGTTTGCAAATTGGGTAATATGGACGCCCAACCCTCAATAAATAATAACCAGTAAGTATTCGGTCAGGCCATATATAAATAGTATTTTAAATTTGAAATAGTACAACCAGAGGTAATAGCTGTATTGAGACGTACAGCTGCAGCAATGAGCAATAGTCTTATTATGTTCATTGTATAGCCAAATTAGACATTTTCCCCAAATCATTCAGCCCATGGAAAAAGTCTGCCTGCCCATTTCCCAACTGTAAAAAACAATTTCATGTGAAAACTTCTTTCACAATCCACATCAGCAGGAAACAGATACTCTTAAAGAATCCTGCACAAGTACATAATGAGGCATGTATTTTTAAATGTACTTTTGGATGGGAGGGGGGTGGGGGGTGGGCATGCAACTGTGACTGTGTAGAACTGTCAAGTGGTACACATGGCTCAGGAGTCAGGTAAGAAAGCGCGTTTTTGCTTATGGCCACTGATAGCAAGTCAGGACCGGGTCTGGAGGTAACTGTAAAGATGGTTGTGCCATTTGTGTGTAGTCAACAATTTTATAAATATGTGCAAACCCTTTCCAGATTTTACCACCATAGCAAAATGCATAGGAACATGGTTGATGCTGTGTTTGGCTGTGGTTTTCTCACTTTCCCCTACATGTTTCAGACAATGCCTGTCTTTAAGTCACACAGCCAAATAAACTTACTGCTAGCTGTAGACCTGCTCAAATGGATGCAGTGTCATCATGACTCATGTCACTTTCAGGTTGAGGGATGTGAGAATACATTTTCAAATTTGCTCAGCATGTCACCAATAGATGGCATATTAGATATGGGAGAATTTGCCTGCCCAGTTTTCTAATTGTAAAAAACATTTTCATGTGAAATCTTCTTTCACATTCCACTTCAGCAGGAAACACACCCCACACAAGTAGATAATGATGCATCATGCTGTATTCATGACAGTGACATCCATGGAGACAGATGTTTGACAAATTTGGTAGGCAACTCTTCTACCATACTCCTATTTGAGTATACAGGCTAAAATGCTGCTACCAGCCACCACTGTCAAAAGTGTAATTCCAGGCGGTTTTATTGTATTTATTTTTGTAGAGGCTGCTTTTTTCAGCATGTAGCCTATAGTTTACATTTAGGCCATGCTTGCGTCATATTCAAAATATAATTGCTTTTATATTTTAGTTTATGATGAAATGTATTGAGAGTTTGGACAAGGAGATAGAAACATGGAGCATATGAACATATCTAACAGTTAAACACAATATTTGAGAGACAAATGTCTATTGTTAATTGTGATGTTTGTCAGAGTAAAATAAATAAATAGGGTTTGGGCAATTTGTCAGCTTAATGTACATTTTGTTTAAATTAAGCTAAACTTTAATTTAATAAAAATAGGCCTACTGAAATAACCCTTTAAAAAAACAGCAGTAACACTGTAATTGAGAATACAGTAGGCCTAACTATCTATCTATCAATAACCTATTCTGAAATATGTAATCGAAGGCTAAAAGAGAATAGGCTACAACAATGACATGTAGTCTACCTTATGGTAATTCATATTATTGTGTTATTTCAGATGTCTCTGTAGGCTACACGACTGAGAAATAAATTGTAGAAGAAAATAACCACCTAGAGGCCTAGAAATAGCCGAGGCCTACTAGAGGCAAAAGCGCCCTCTATCGGCTAATGTGAAGACTTCCTCATGTTGAGGAGTGCAATACTAGCGTATCTGTTGTCTAAAAAGATTACAATGTTTTTCTAACCGGCATGAAATACGGAATATAACCGTGGTCCACCTCGGTATGTTGTCTGTTTTCATGTTTTTTCGGATTCAACAGATATTTGGCTGACTTTGCCACACTCAAGATGGCGATATCTGTGTGCCTCCTGCCGAGTCGAGTCCGTACGTAACTGTGCGTCAGTCGCGCGTAAAGTTGTGTTGACAGGAGCGGCAGGAGTTGTCAGCGGAACAGCAGCAGCAGCCAGCATCATCGGAGCCGAATGGAGTAATCACTAACATATTAATCCAGACAGCGTCTCTGTTATTATCCAGAAGCACTGTTTACACTGTTCAACCAACGACAGCATGGCAGACGACCAGTCCTCTCAACCCTGGACGATCGACAGGGACGACTACGAACTCAATGAGGTGTTAGGTGAGTAGCCTAGCTCGCTAAGGTTAGCATGCTAGCCTCCCCTGTCTCTACTGCAGCGGTGTCGGAAGCCAATTACCACTAGCCAACTAGCACTGCACGTCTGCAGCTAGCACAAGGCCAGTCACAACCTTTACAACCCGTAGCAACATGGCAGGAAGGTTAGCAGCTCCGCAGTTTCCCTTTGACTAGGCTAAATTAATAACAGGAGCCTGTTTTTGGCCAGCTAAAGTGAGGTAGCCCGACAGCAAGTCAGCAGGAATCTAAACGGCTAGCTAGCTAACACAGGTTAGCCTACAGTGCGTGAGAGCTCCCTCGTCAGTTGTTGGGGAGGGTGGTGCTCTTGAGCTGAAGGTATGACACGGATTATAGTGAGCCATTCAAACTTTAGTCTAGGTAACGTGACTTATGCCTTTGAACAAGAGAGTTATGTGGTGTCTATCTAAATGAAGTGCATGTTTCTAGAATCCAGTTAAATTAAAATTGATGCTTCATGTTACATTGGTATAATTGGTCTGTATGTTTTTATTATTTATGTGTGTGTTGTCTATTTCTTGTATTGTATGTTTTTAAATGGACCTTGAGTCTAATAATAAAATATGATGATGATGATGATTATTGTGTAATACTGGAAGTTACCTTAGTCCCTATCTTAGAAACTATTTTCTACACAACTATAGCACCTTCTCCTGTGACACATAGTAGAATATTAAGTTTAGCTCTCATAATCTGACTGCTGTATTTCAAAAGTCAAAGGCTCTTGTGCTCCTACAGTGTGTGATGGTTGCATCTCTCAATGTTGTTCCACTCAGGAAGTGGAGCCACTGCAGTGGTCCAGTCTGCATACTGCAAGCCCAGAAAGGAAAAGGTGGCCATCAAACGCATCAACCTGGAGAAGTGTCAAACTAGCATGGATGAGTTACTGGTAAGAAGCAGTAGCAACTGTGGGCCGGTATCTGCCATCCAGATGTTATTTATGTGTGTTGGTGGGGTCTGAAAAGGACAGATCAAAAGCTTGATACCACAACAACCGCTGAGTGCTGGAGCTGGGTGACACATTATAAGGACAAATTTAATGGGAAGAATGTATATATTCCTGTGCAACAAGGTTGCACTGATCGGACATTTGATTTTATATTGCAATATTTTGATCGGTATTCAGGGTTTTCTGCAGGGCAGGGATTTATAGCAGCGGAGCCTCAATTGCAGGCATTAATTTCAGCAGGAGTCACACTGTCACTGTAGAAACGTTTCAGTTTCCATAGGGAATAGAGGAGATAAACCGCCCTATCGGCAATTATCATTTTCAGTTGTGTGAGGAATAATATGATTGAGAAAAAACTCTTGACATGTCTAATCCAAAAAATATCATTCCTGACAAAGCTGTATTAGTATCACAAATACTAAAGCATATGGTAACTTTCATAAAATCTACTTAGAAATGTCATAGTCCTACCATCATACGGTACAAATGACCTTTCTATGTTATTCTTGTACTCATTTTCTGTCCAGCTGTGCAACAGAGGGATATATTGATGCTTTAGATAGGACACCAGAGAGATGACTTTGCAATACTTTCTCATCCCACCACAACTGTTGCTTTTAAATATCAACATTGCAATGTTTGCTATCTGGTGTGATTTATTTTCATTGCCTTGTCTCCCAGGATTTACACGTCTAGGTCCTGAGTTCACCTGTGTGGGTGTCATCTGGGTTAAAAATGTCTTGGCTTGGTGGCCCAGTGGTGACGTAACCTAGGTTACTCCACCGTCTGCAGCCAGAGGCAGTGTGTGCTCTCGTTTTAGCTTTGGGCCATTTAAACAGGAGGACAGGTTGGCTGTGAGGAAAGAGTGCTAGGTCAAATCCTACTTAAGATACAGTATGGCTGAGCTTCAGTTTGTCACTCACAGTGTAGTAAATGAATATTTAGTCAATTATTCATGTGTGACCTTGTGTCCTATATTTTCTTCTCTGTGCAGAAAGAGATCCAGGCTATGAGCCAGTGCCACCACCCAAACATTGTGTCTTATTATACCTCCTTTGTTGTGAAGGATGAACTGTGGCTGGTGATGAAGCTGCTCAGTGGCGGTAAGTGCTTTACTGTTTAAAGAAACTTGGCTAACTCTTATCTTCACCTAGACTCTCTTTGTTATGCCTACTTACTATTTTAGATCTCAAATCAATCAGGCTGTGAACTTGGATGAATGCATATTTAGATTAGTTCACCTGGCCCAGTTGTATGTTGTGCTGTCATTGACTTAATATCTGGTAATTGGGTCAGCGGTTTTGTTTGACTATCTGTTTATCTTGCTGCCTGAGATAATAGGCCATATGTATGTGTAGACAACTTGACGTAAAACTCAGATATTAGCAGTGCAGCCAACATGCTTAATAGCTTGTTGAACATTGACCAATGTTTTGTATTGCTCCTTGCATTCTCCTTGCTTTTTGCTTTAGTTGCTTCGGCCACACCCATGGTTAGTGGTTGAGCAAGCAAATGGTTTAATACTCCACTCTTTAAGCAGCTACTCTGCCTGAAATACAACACAAGAGCAGCTGATGTATCTGTTTACGGTGAAGACAAACAAACGGTAAACAGCAGGGGCTGATACCAGTGGGATCAAATTACAAATGGCAATGCTGGATTCCCTGAATGCATAATTTCCTTTGAATCCCTGGTGCATAGGGAGGCAATTTGAACTAGCGCCGAACGGCAAAATCCACCACTAAAAATGTGGAGAGGTTATTACAGAAAGTAAAAACATTGGATGACCACTGGTGAAATATATTGACCTTAAATGATATAAAAAAATGGGGTTGCAGGGCTGTACAGTGCGACAGTTTTGATCGCATTTGCTACTGAAATTGATCACGTGCGATGATGAATACGAACCCATTAGCACTCGTGCGACAGCTTGCTAATGAGGAGAGGATGTCTTTGAAACACAGAGGAGAGATGCACAACACTGCTTAGAGGGCTCTACATTAACACTGCGGGTAAATGAGTCTTAGGCAAGTAAGTTATTGAATCCACCCTCCACTTTGGCTGGTGAAAGATGTGTCCTCGGGATCTGTGCGGGTGAAGCGATTCTAGGTATAAAAACTTCGCCAACGGCAATTACCGGAAGGAGACGGCACATTACCGCAGTTAAGTTAGCTCGTGTACAAACAGAACATTTCCTGTGCGCCTTCACATTAAAAGCCTGTTATTAGCCAAACGTGAGTTGACTTTTATTTTGAAGCCGGTAAGAACAGGAAGTTAGCGCTTTTTTCTAGCTTGAAAGGCAACTCATTCAGCTGCAGAGAGCAGTCAACAGTAGCCTAGTCTATTTACAAAGTTTTAAATAAGCCACTGAAAAGCTACTCCCAACACATTCACAACAACCTATTTAATTTATCCTAAATTGTACCAATATTTATACTTATTTATTTAATAGGCTATGTTTAATGTTTTAAAGTTTGGTTTTAATTAACAGAAGGACATTATAATAATAATTCTGAATCAGCAAAAAATTGCAATTGGCAGGTTAGATTCTTTTTTCTAAATTGCAATCAGTGCACCCCTATTAATTTTTCTACAATTATTACTGCACCCACTAGGATATCATATTAATTGTGAATCTCAAATGAGACCAGGATGACATGCTCAAAGGTAATTAGAGCAAAATGCAAGGGTTAAGGTTATGCAAGTTTTCAATCATAGCCTACTTTGTGTGCTACCAAATTTATTTTTGTGCTACTGAATTTTTTTGCTTGCTAGCACCAGTGCTACCACCTGAAAAAATAAGCGTACAGCCCTGGGTTGATTTGAAAACAATCTTTAGGATTATGACTTTAAACATTCTTTGTATGAAAACTTTTTTGATGCTTTTATTTTAGAACTGGTGAGGGAAGTGGCTAGTGGCTACTTGTGGCACTTTGACGGTTGACTAACAGGTAGCCATCCATTCATAGAAAAACAATAGACAACAACATAAAATCATTTATTTTGTATATACTAGGTAAGCTCAGGTGTGCTTTTCAAGAGATTTAAGAATTCTTTTGACATGCTGCATTTTGTTAAGTTGGGAAGGAGGACACAATTTTTTTTAATAGTTCAAACCCCCACCAGATTAATTCTACTCTCTAGCTTTTTTTTCTAGTAAATTTATTTGAACATGTTAAAAAAACACAAACTAAAAACATATAAGCAATAAAAAAAATAAACTGGATCCTCCAGCAACAAATTGGTAACTCAATGATATAGTTCATGTTCAAAAGAGGCTTCTTGTCAAACTTGAGATTCCCTCAACGTGTTATGACAGTCCTGTGCCCTCCCTCTCAGGCTCAGTGTTGGACATCATCAAACATATCATCTCCCGTGGCGAGCACAAGGCTGGGGTGTTGGACGAGGCCAGCATCGCCACCATGCTCAAAGAGGTGCTGGAGGGGCTGGAGTACCTTCACAAGAACGGGCAGATTCATCGGTGAGTTCTACACCACGCATCGCCCCCAGGCTGCAGGGCGATGCACACACTGTTACTGTGTTAGTGTGCAGTTTGAGTCCTGGTTAAGCCACCATGTCCCATTATAATACACCACACTCCGGTCTCTCCGCTCACTCTCTGGCACTGAGCCCTTTTATCCCTGCATGTGAGCGTGTAGTTTGAACTGGACCCGGCTCCTTCAATATTTAATACATCGGAAATGCATAATTGAGGAGGTTTGTTTTACATAAACGCTCCACCCAGGAACATTGTGAACCCCCTCTGCGAAGAAAGGCCTCTTTATATCCTCGGTGCCTCGTTGTATGACATGTGGTATTCTTTCAAAATAACAAGCTAACGTCTCCCACACACAGGGGTTTGCTTTAGTGACTTAAAAAAATTACAGTTCTTTTCAGTGATTGTTTGTTTTTGTGATGTACTGCTACATTCTCATGCTTTTCTTATTTATTGGATCCAATAGTCTAGGCATTTGATTAGCAGATTAAATGGGTCTGATGTTCCAGTTTGGAGCACGAGTGCAAAGTATTTTCAGTATAGACGCACAGTGCAGCTGCTGTGGCTAACTCACTTATACCTAATCAGGCGATGGAGGAGGAGGGAGGTGGTAGGAGTCAGGTTAATCCACTCTGTTCTTTTGTGTATAGTATGCAAACAGAAATCAGGTGGAAATAAATTAGGCAAATCAAAGGTGCAGCTTAAAGTTTTTTTTGTGTGATTGGGTAATGCGCCTAACCACTCCTCTCTTTGGTAGAGTTGCCAACATGTGCCATCTTAGTTTTTAATCGTGTTTTAATCCCACTTTTTCTTGGTGTGCAGGGATCTCAAAGCTGGAAACATTCTCCTCGGGGAAGATGGCTCGGTGCAAATTGCTGGTACAGTTCATTTTGTTTCTGCATTGTTAAAGCCCCCTGTAGTTTCTGTTTAAAATGCTGATGCATGATCTCGCCGAACAAACAAAGCCCACATTGTATTTTATTAATAACGCGCCGTTTTTAGCTGGAGATTAGTTTCTCTAAATCTTTAAGTATTTTGAGTGATTTTAATGGCTTTCCTCACATTTTGTCTCTGTCATACATTCCAAATCACACACACAAACATTCCCCAGACTTTGGTGTGAGTGCCTTTCTATCGGCCGGAGGAGACATGACTCGGAACAAGGTTCGAAAGACGTTTGTGGGGACGCCGTGCTGGATGGCCCCCGAGGTCATGGAGCAGGTGGGAGGCTTGTCTTATTGATGGTGTTCTGTTCTATGTCTATGATGCCTTATAACTCAGTGATCAAAGGAAGACTTGAGTGCTTTGCTCACATGGCTCTGTTTTCAATCCACAGGTCCGCGGCTACGACTTTAAAGCCGACATCTGGAGTTTTGGGATCACAGCCATTGAGCTGGCTACCGGGGCTGCACCATATCACAAATACCCACCCATGAAGGTAACTGTGTGTGTGCGCTGACTGTTACTTTGATGATTTTCCACATAGTATGTACTGACTGATGCTGATGGCTGCATGCGTGTAGGTGCTGATGCTGACGCTGCAGAATGACCCTCCCTGTCTGGAGACAGGCATCACAGACAAGGAAATGGTGAAGAAGTACGGCAAGTCCTTCAGGAAGATGCTCTCCGTGTGTTTACAGAAAGATCCTGAAAAAAGGTCAGTTAGTACGCAACCCCTTACTTAATAATGCCTGATTCAAGTTGTGCTTGTTTTGCTTTCCATTGCATACCCCAGTTGCGATGAGTAAAATGAAGTGTCTTTCCTATTTAGGCCAACTGCAGCTGAGTTGCTGAAGCATAAATTCTTCACGAAAGCCAAAGTGAGCCTTACATCATTAAAGTAAAAATGAACTGAAAAACTTTTTCCAGGCTTTCAAATAGAATAATTATAGATTCCTGACAGAAATGTTTCTCTTTCTTTTGCAGAACAACGAGTATTTGCAGGACAGGCTTCTGCACAAAGGCCCCACAATAAATGAGCGATCCAAAAAGGTGTGACAGTCATTACTAACACACTTTGTTGCCTATTCCATGTTGGGATACACCCTTTGCAAACCTGAAAAGGATTAAACAAAAAGAAAAAAGGTTAAGGAGTTAAGCCTTTCATTTTTTTCTTTACTTTTTCCATGGCATGGCGTAGGTGCGTCGTGTGCCCGGCTCGAGCGGCCGCCTCCACAAGACGGAGGACGGGGGTTGGGAGTGGAGCGACGATGAGCTGGACGAAGAGAGTGAGGAGGGCAGGGCTGCGATCGCGTGCCTGCGGGTAAGACTCTACATGGCTACGTCCACTTGACTTTACAAGGCCCTGTACCTGTATTTCTCACTGCGCCCCTTACGGCCAGCAGATGGTGCTGCTATTCCATTAGTCTGAAGAATTCTTAGCCAGGCTGGAGTTTGCTGTATTTGAAGCCTCTTGCCTCAATGTCAGTGTAGTTAAGGTTAAGGTTACTCGGGTTAATCGGCTCATTTACACCAGAATCTAGAAATAGATCTTGATCTGTATTTATTTTATTATTTTTTTCTGACTTAGAAACAGCTTCCCTTTGTTGTATCATTGTATTACAACTGCTTTTGGACCCATGTAAATATTAACAATGATTACATATAAATGATGCAGTAGAACATTTGAGAGTTAACATTACAGGACCAATTATTAAGGAAAAATTGTGTTTCTGCTTGCAAGTTGGTTCTGCCAACACACACGTATCTAAGGTAGATAGGACACCTGCTCAGAGCACTAGTTCAAAATATTTTCCCACTATGTGCTCACTTTGTTTCATGTCTTGGTGAAGGATTTTACTGTCTTGTTATCTTAACTGTGGTTTCTGTTCAGCCTTGTGTTTAAAGTCGCCTCGTGTCAATTTCCTTCAATCCAACAATGTCGGCACATTTGGGGGGATAAAAGGGAGAACTGCATGTGTTTTAATCCTGACAATCTGTCATGTCCATTCTGCAGTCACCCAGAGTGAGGGACGGCTCCCAGAATTTGGAGGTGAGTCTGTGTGTGGTGGACATGACCTGGAAATAATGATTTGTGGTAATGACTTGAGAGACAATCTGCATGACTATCGTGTGTGTGTGTGTGTGTGTGTGTGTGTGTGTGTGTGTGTGTGTGTGTGTGTGTGTGTGTGTGTGTGTGTGTGTGTGTTACCATTTGTGTGAAACTCAAGCAGCTACTTAATTTATTATGCATTTTGGTGTGTTTTAGCTTTTCCCACCAGCGGACGATTCTACGGGACATCTGCAGCCGCCCGGTGCTGCCCAGGAGAGCCCTGCCACTGCGGGCCAGGTTGGAGAGGACGCTCCACCGCAGGCTCCTGCTCAGACAGCCAGCCCTTCACATGCCCCCACTGCTCAGGTACACCGCTGAGAATAAGTAAAGGGGGGGGGGGGAGAGGGGGGCTTTGCTGTGTAGATCAAGTCAAATGTGTTCTTGACATTCCAATTTATTGTCTTTTTTTTTTTTTGATAATTGGCATCGGCCGATATCTATGCTCATGATATCTACGACATTGCAGGCAGCTTAGTCAGTGAGGCTGCTGTGGGGCAATGTTAGCATTTTATTTAATTTGAACTCAAATATTTACTGTGTTTTTTTTTTTTTTTTTTCTATTTTAATAATTACATTAGCAGGACAGAAATCCAGAAGTCCCTTAAGGTGATATTTTACAGAGCCAACACCCGGGAAGACCAAGTGTAATAGACAATGCATTTCTGTTTGTCATGTTTTATTCTTTTGTATTTTATCAAATGCAAAAAATACAAAACAATAACAGCGTGATATCGGCATTATATATCAGCCATGGGCCGACCCGCTTTCTAAATATAGGCATTGGTCATTGAAAAACCCATATCTGTCGACCCCTTATTCCTAGTTTAGGGCAGGTTCTATGAGAAACATAATGAACGAGTACCACCAGCGTACAGCTGATTTTTCTATTTTCTTTTCAGGTCCTTAATTTGATTGTTTGAACTTCAAACACACTTAAGTTATGTTAACATTCAGGGTTACTCGTCAAAACGCCGTGTGTGTATCCTTGTGGTCTAAATAATGTTGATTTAATTCTTCCTAAAACATCTGCAATGATGATTTGTCCTAAAAGTTTTGAAGTCTTTTTTTCTCCACTACCTTCGATAGTACAGCACTTTGTTTCTTGGTGTGTTATCACAACCAACTGTTAACCAGCGGAAAAAGCCTTCTTCTGTTTGTATCTCCCTGTTGAGCATTCTAACCACTACTGCTTTACAGTAACGTAACCACTTGGCTGTTGTGCTGTTGCAGGAGCCAGCTGCAGTCAACACTAGTGTTCCCATCAGCCTGGTCCTGAGACTGAGGAATCTCAAGAAGGAACTCAACGACATCCGATTTGAGTTCATGTCCGGCAGAGGTTAGGATATATCCGCTAGCCTCTTCTTTCGGGATACGGAGATAGAAGAGAAGTCAGACTCAAGTCTCTATTGTTTTAACTGTTTTGCTGTCTTGTCTGCCTCTCCTCAGATTCTGCTGATGGAGTTTCTCAGGAGTTGGTCTCAGCGGGTCTGGTTGATGGGAGGGACCTAGTCATTGGTAAGAGTACGAGATATATGTGTGCTGGGGTATTATCAGTGTTGGACAGAGAACGGGGTGGAAGTCAGTTCACTTGAAAATTGTTTGAGATAAGCAATCCATCATTGCAAACTCAAAGCTCCACATTATTGGTCTTGCCACCTCAGTGTGCCCGTCTTCTGGGTGTAGTTTTTTGACATTGCAAAAACACAAAGGTCACTAAAGTTAACTATTATGGCCACACCGAAACAGGTAAAAGTGTATTTATAAAAACATGTGAAGTGTATGTAACTTGTATGGTATCATCAGAATGTATCTAGTTTAAGGTCTCATGCTGTTCCCAAACCAGTTATTTCCTGTTTTCACCACCGATCACGATGGAAAATTCTTGTCATCTGGTTCGCTCACTTCCTTTTATCTTCTGTCTAGTTGCTGCCAACTTGCAAAAGATTGTTGAGGATCCGGGTAACAAAAATGTGACTTTTAAATTGGTGAGTACATGGACAGAAAAATGACAGAGCTTTTACAATAGATTTTTCCAAATGTGTGTGTTAATTCATTAATTCATTATTTTCTTTTTCTTTCTTTCTTTTACCAGTTTTCATATGGTAAAATATTGTTGTCATAGATTTATAAATAAGTCAGTGCAGTTTTATGATGTGGTGCCTTCTCTTCCATCCAGGCATCCGGCATTGAGGAGTCTGAAATTCCTGATGATGTCAAACTCATTGGATTTGCACAGCTCAGCATCAGTTAAGTCAAGTAGAGCCAGCAACAAAGGACAGAAACTTATGGTATTGCACAGCTGCATTGTAGTCGATTCCAATAAACCACTACTGCCAAAGAGAGGAGGAGGAGGAGGAGACATGGAGCTGGCAGGAGTGTGACATAACTGCAGGATGCATGAGGACCACGTTGTGAAGGGGCTCAGTTCATCACAGGAATCACACTTGAAACGTTTACAGTGCGCTTATACAGTAAATGGGAGAAGAGATGCAATCAACTATATCAACTCCTTATTTCTTCTTCTTTTTTTTTTCTTCTTCCTCGTCATACATAAGCACAATCCAAACCATCTCCTGCCAGTACTGGAAGTGATTGCCTTTGTTTTCTTTTTCCTTTGATTAATTTGAATTGTGCCACAAAACTCGAGAGTGTTGTGCCACCTTTATTTGGCACTTTATACTACATAGAAATTGAAAAGTGTAAATTCAGCCTTAGTTATTCAAAGTGTAGATCTAACCAGTCTATCTGTGAGTATTAGGTGTATTCTAAGTACTCCTATCCAACTGATCTCTTTAAGAAAATCTCCCGTAACACTGATACAAATAACACACATGTAAACACACTGTAGCATAGTTTTAGTTTTTGTAATTCTGTAAATTTAGATGGATTTTTACAATATATCTGAAAATCACCAGATTCCTGAATAAGGCAGCCCTAGGCGTGTGGTGTGGTGGTTTTCTCAAAACATAACCGAAGAGTTAAGGCTCTGACTGCACTGCTGAAATCATTCAAATAGACACAAACAAACTGTTACTGCTCCGTCCCACAACCGCAGTTAACACTTAGTCAGATTGCGTTTTCCCGAGGTATTCAAAGACAGGGATATTTTCACAGATTCAGACCTGCCTAATATTCTTGTACTATGCAATAGGTGTTTTCTTTTCACCGTATGTGACCACTGGTTGCTTTGTAGTAATTATCTTTAAACTTAAAATACTTTTTGTGCTTGTACCTCACTAGGAGTTTGTGAAGTCAACCAGCCCAAACAGGCAGCTTCAGGAACACTCAGTGAGAATTTACTTTCATTTTAACAAGCAGTCACAAATTGAAAGCAGACGGACACAGCAATAGCAATTTCTATGTCCCCCTGTAAGAGGTCATTTAGCTTGTTTCCTGTTATTGATCATACCGCTGGGAAGAATCGTAAATGCTGGCTGTGAGTGTGGAGCTTGGGGCTGCTTTTGTTACAGGCTGGCTGACTGATGAACTTCTGTTGAGGTGTCCACGCCCAAGAACTGACAAATGTTCTACCAAAGCAAAAGTTGAATTTAAAGGGGCACTTCACCCAAATTGGAAAAAAGAAAGAAAAAAAGTTTGCCTTTAGAGGTATTAACCTGGTTAGATAGTTTTGGGCTCATTTGCGGAGTTTTAAGGTATTTGTTTGGCTTTAGGGATGGAAATGTCACCCTGTCCACCACCTTGTCTTGAACTCTGGTGATTCATTGACTTTTCCTTTAGCATCACCTGTAGGTTAAATGTCAGATTGTATACCTGCAAAACTAATAACATTTCCTTCAGTCTTGGCTGTAGTTAATGTATAGTGTAAGTTAGAAAAATTGTCAGTATGCCAACATCCTAAACAAAGATGGTTAAACAATAAACCAGCTACACATAACATGTTTGTTAGCATAGTCATTGTTAGCATGCTAGTATGCTGATTAACCTGAAGCACTGCTAAACTTGAATGGTAGTAGACTATTAGTCCTGTTGGGACTAAATTGAAAAAACCTGGATTGCCTTATTGTGTTCCCATTAATATACATACAAGTCATGCACCCCATTGTGAACAGTTTAAAAAAAAATGAACTGCTGAAAAACTACAAAAATGTCAACAGTGATTTTTTGTTTATCCAAAGTAAGGGACAATGTTGAATCATTGGCGAAAGCTAGCTGTAAGGATGGAGAACCCCTGACCTTATCTCTAGTGCCCCATGAGGAAATGTTTTAGTATTTAGTTAAAACTATTGGATAAATTGCCATGACCTGTGGTACAGACGTTAATTTTTCAAATATTTACAGGCTAAGGTAGTGAACATTGTAAACACCATACCTTCCGAACATTAGAGCACTGCTAACAAAACCCCATTGACCCTCAGTGTATTGAGGGGCAGCAGGAATCATGTGACGGATCTCTCAACACCTCAGCCAATAAAACCAAAACTATCTGAATGCTTCGATAAATGTCATATTTTTGGTGAAATGTCCCTTTAAACCTCTCAATAAGCAAGTTATTACTTAAGTTTTTGTCACTAGGCAAGTTGTTTTGACTGTACTGTAGTTAAAGGGATAGTTCAGTATTTTTTTAAGTGGGGTTGTATGAGGTACCATGCATAGTTAGTCTTACCTTATGGAGATGGTTGTCAGCACATTCATTTTAAGCAGTTTGAGGGCGTCAGCCTTGTACTGTTGCAGACAGGGCCAGCAGAAAAACGTTTTTTCGCTAAATAAATGCTTATCTAAAAAATAGATAACCATTCAATTGTACAGTAAATGTAATATCTTTCACTGCTGATTTGCACCAAGGTCTTCGCTGCACAGCACCAACGTGAGTTGGCTTAGTAATATATGACCAAAATATGCTTGAAAAAAGTGCAAAAAATAAATGGCTGTCCGCCAGTGCTGTGGAGGGTATCAGCCTGCAGATCAGCAGTGTAAAAATCCTAAATTTAGCATAAAATTGAACTGATATTTATTAGTGTGGTAAGCATTTATATACGTGGCAAAAAAGTGTTTTTTAGTTAGCCCCCAAGGGGGGTACAAGGCAGACTTCTGCTACAGGAACGTCTCCTCCAAACTCCTTAAAGTGATTGCGCTGACCGCCATCTCGACAAGGTAACAGACTAACTATGCATACGTACCTCATACAACCCTATTTCAAAAGTACTGAACTATGCCTATAAGGCTCTTTTCTTTATAAACACTCACCAACAAATCCCTGTTGTCACTCCCAGTGTAGGCTGTATGGTTGCTTTGTACCACGTGCAAAGGGCTGTGAGATAGCTCCTAGTTCAGGTACTCATGGTGTATGTAAAGATGGTGTAAATGTACTTATGGTGGCAACTCCATGCACTGTCACACAAACATCATGAGGTTAGTACTGATTTAGATGCATCAACTGTTTAAGTGTATATGTCAGATGGAAAGAACATTTTACTTGTAAATATTGGTTAAGGCAAACGGATTGAGACTCATGTTCAATGGACAGAGTTTAATTTGGTCTTAGTGTTTTCCACTGTTGGCCTTTGTCAGAGCATCACTACTCGCACACAAATTATTTGTTCAATTGGCACTTTATTGATCTGTTAACATGCATATTTTCTGACTTGCGTGGGGCTTGTAATCACACTCTGTGCTTTCATGTCTTGATTGCATTTTCTCATTGAAACCTGTTAAAGGCTTTTGGATGAAATGCCATTTCAATGAGACAGATGGCACAGGTTACACTTCTCTCTCCCTGTGTGTGTGTGTGTGTGTGATGTTGGTGATAACGATTGATCATCGAAGGCTTTGAGCTGAAAGTCACTCGGACTATATAAATTTATTTCCCTTGTATCGTTTACTCATCAAAAGTTATAATTCTGTCCCGTTATGGGGGTCACTGAATGATTAGTATTAATATTATCATTTGATTGGCAAGTAATTTTCTTTTCTAAACTTTTTTTTTTTATATACAAATCATTACCTATATTTTTTAAATATGATTAATTAAAAAATGTATACATCAACAATTGAATAATTTATCATAATTTGAAGTGGGATGTTTGTGATAACATACAATAAAAGATTCCTTGGCATATATAGATTGGAAAATGTCAACACATGCAGATGATTTTTAGTAGATGAATAAAGTCACACGATGGAATTCAACAAGTGAGGACAATGTTTAATTGAAATGGGACTGCTTTTGACGATTTTCTCCCCCTTTTAACAGCTCAACCGTTAGCAAACAGAGATAACATTTAGCCCTGAAACGTGTGCACACCACACATTTGGTTACAGACTAGAGGGTTAAACATTTATTTTCGCCTTTGCTTGAGACCTTATAAGAGTCACCCTGAGGTTGTTTCACATATTGTATGAAAAATGGTGGGTTTCGGAGATATTCTGACAACTATCTGAGACTTTGGTTTATTCCAGAAGCTCCTTATTCTTGGGTTATCCATCCCACATGTAGGCCTAATATAAAATATTTAAAAATAATGTGCTAAATGAGGTTATAATCCTGCTTCCTTTTAGCATGGATAGTAGTGACTGAGTGTGCAGTGGAGGGATAAAGATAGACAGATATAGGAAGGAGGAGATAGCTTTATTTTATAATTTAGTTCAGTTAGCCTATCACTGGCACCATAAATCCGACTTCCCAGTACAACTGGAACGCAGACTGACTCCTGCTGTCGGGAGCCGATCAGCTGGCCCTAACAGCTGTATACCACGGAGACGAAAACGAAACTGAAACTTAACTATGCCTGGCTGGGCTGAATTTGAGTTGGAGCAGCAAAATATAGCCTACACTCATAAATATTGTTAATAAATAGATGCAATGTGTTGTGTGATTTTCTTCAGTAGCCTAAAGTAGGCCTAGATTCTGCGCTAACGCCACTAACTGTTCTCTAACTATCGCGGACCAGTGCCACACTGCTTTTGGGTGGTCACGTGGTCTTAAAAAAATCAACAAAACCCACCTCATGTGTATTTGAACCAATGACGGTGCATTCTATGCTGCGCACGCCATGAAAATTAGATAAAAGTAACAATGCTGCGCTACGCAGCATCAGGCAGGAGATACAATGTAGCGTCGCGCAGCAGCCGTCATCAATGGGTTAAAATGTGCATTCTTTGCATTTTCACAAATAGAATTTTTTTTGCATTCTTTGCATTTTCACAAATAGAAAAAAAGTTTCACAAATCAGAAACTACGTTTTCTATAATCTATAGCCTCACTGTGATATTCTAGTTCAGATTTTAAGAGTCTAGGTGTAATGGTTTTCAATCAGGACCAGTTCTAATGCGGTCTGGACCCCAAAAAAGCATTGGCATGTGCCTTTATTGCATTTTCACAGATAGGGTAAAAGTTTCACAAATCAGAAACTAAGTTTTCCATAATGTATAGCCTCACTGTGATAATCTAGTCCAGATTTGAAGAGTCTAGGTGCAGTGGTTTTCAATCAGGACCAGTTCTAATGCGGTCTGGATTCCTAAAAACCATTACAATGTGTATTCTTTGCATTTTCACAAGTAGAAAAAAAGTTTCACAAATCAGAAACTATGTTTTCTATAATGTATAGCCTCACTGTGATATTCTAGTCCAGATTTGAAGAGTCTAGGTGCAGTGGTTTTCAATCAGGACCAGTTCTAATGTGGTCCAGATGCAAAAAAAAAGCAGTGAAATCTCCCCTCTCTTTTTATTTAACAAACTAAATAAAGGTTACATAAATTGTAAACTGTTTTTAAAGAATGGTTAGACTCTCTTAGATAATCTAGACAAATTAATGTGGCTTTACCGCGGCGATTTAGGAGGTTAAACAACGGAGAATGAGTCGCTCTATGCCGCTCCTTAAGAATCCCTTAACTTTTCCTTAACTGCCGAATCGGCTGCTGCGAATCCTCTTAAACCTGGCTTTCCCGCATGGTGAATTTCCTGTCCATAACATTCAATGCATGAGGATACGTCTATCTGACTCAGTGATTAATATGATCTATGTACATTTTAATTCCAGACAGCGCTGTTGTTATCACGGCCCTTGTAACAACTGGAAAAGTCTTTTTGGGTATGACCATAATGGAGGTTTACATTCAAGAGTTGTTTCCCACTAATGTCAGGTACCCACGATAAAATAATACAAAATATATAATTACAGGTATTCTGCATGTACACTGTATATTTAATGTGAACTCCACTCTTTCAGAAAAAAACAGCTGTTAGCTTGGCCACCATACCCAGGATAATGGCAGGCTTGCTTTCTCCATTGCTCAACATACTGGCCATATATCATTGGTCCATACCCACTTTAGTGTTCAGCAGCTGTACAGTGGTCAGTGGAGCGCTTGTCTTCCTACCTCCTGAGACCAGAAGAAAAGAGCTTCCAGATTCAACCAATGAGGTCGAGGGCAACAGGGGAGAGCCCTGTAAGATTTACTGAGGAATAGTTTCAATTTTAGTTTAACTGGGATTCAGTTAAAGGCCAACCAGGGGATCCTAGTTATTTGTCTCGTAGATGAATGGTTCACTGGTTGGCTGTGGAATAAGCTCCACTCAAATTACTTCTGAGGTGACTAATTGACTAGTGTGGGATCCACAAAGATATCATACAAAACAAGTGTCAGTGGAGGTTAGAGTTAAAGTGCATATTACACATCTTTTTATATTGGCTCATTTGTTTCTCTAATTATCATTTATGTTTTTCAACTTTCTTTTCATTTCTTATGAGCATTGTTGGAATGAGACTGAGAATAAAGAATTATATTTCCAACTCCTTTAATTGCTGTGTACATGACAAATAAAGAACTTGAATTGATAGCCTTGTTACTATAATTTTTATTAAGCTACTTCTTGAAACAAATGTGTGATTCCCGGAAGCAAATGTTCAAAATATGTTTGCATTTGACAAGCTTGCACGCAAACAGTGTTTTCCTATGATTAGATTAGATTAGATTCAACTTTATTGTCATTGCACAAGTAAAGACAACCAGTTCAACGAAATGCAGTTTAGCATCTAACCAGTAGTGCAATCAATAAAAACGTTTTTTTGTTATAGCAGCGCTATAATAATAATAGTACATAATACACAGATTGCAGCTGGTCAACAAAGTTAAAAAAAATATCCAGTCAATATCAATATTAAAGTGCATATAGTTCTGAGGGTCCATAGAAAGCAGTATGAATATAAAGTGCAAGTACATACATACATAAGTCTCAGATTGCAGTTGATCATAGTTAAAAATTCAGACCATTTTAAAGTGCATATAGTTCTGAAGGGTCCATAGAATGCAGTATGAATATAAAGTGCATAAGTAAAGTGCATAGTGGTAGAGGTAGTCAGACAGACCATGGTCCAAGGAGGGAGGGTGGGGGGTGGGGGGTGGGGGGGCTAGTGTAGGGGCTTGGAGTTGAGCAGTGTTACAGTGTTATGGAAAAAGCTGTTTCTGAGCCTGCTGGTGCGACTCCCGAGGCTCCTGTAACGTCTCCCGGACGGGAGGAGAGAGAACAGTGCATGACTGGGGTGTGTGTGTGGTCCTTGATGATTTTGTTTGCACGTTGCAGACACCGTGAGTGATGAAGGTCAGTGAGGGCAGGGAGTGATGTGACAATTATTTTTTGAGCAGTTTTTACGACTCGCTGTAGGGCTTTCCTATCAGCCATTGTGCAGTTACCATACCACACCGTGAAGCAGTTGGTGAGGATGCTCTCAACGGTGCAGCGGTAGAAGTTCCGGAGGATCTGGGGGGAGAGTCTGGCTTTTTTCAGTTTTCTGAGGAAGAAGAGGCGTTGTTGAGCTTTCTTGATCAGAGTGGAGGTGTTGAGTGACCAGGAGAGGTCTTGTGAAATATGGACACCCAGGAACTTGAAGTTGGTGACCCGTTCCACTTCAGCCCCGTTGATGTGAATGAGTGTGTGGATGCTTGCCTTTGATTTCCGGAAGTCAACAATGAGTTCTTTGGTTTTGGTGGTGTTGAGCGCAAGGTTGTTATTAGCGCACCAAGCTGCCAAGTGCTGTACTTCCTCCCTGTAGGCTGATTCATCATTATTCTTAATCAGGCCGACCACTGTTGTGTCGTCCGCGAATTTGATGATGGAGTTGGTGCTGTGAATGGGGGAGCAGTCATGGGTGAAGAGGGTGTACAGTAAAGGGCTGAGCACACACCCTTGTGGCACACCAGTGTGAAGAGGAAGTGTAGTGGAGGAGAGGTTGTTTAACCTCACCGTCTGTGGTCTGTTGATCAGAAAGTCCAAGATCCAGTTGCAGGTGAATATGCTGATGCCAAGCTTGTGTAGTTTCATGAGCTGTTGTGACCTCTGGGCTGCCCTTTAACAACTTCTTATCAGTCTGGAAACAGGCTGGTATTGCTTTATGATTGGCTAACGGTCACAAACCCAGCCTTGATATTCCTCTTACTGTGGAAGTTACAAATTGACACGTGTACTATGTCCATGGTACTAACACGCTGTGTTGTTCCACTTTGAGCCAGTTACTACCAGAATGCAATATATTGTATAATGTTCCAGAAGAGAAACTGTGTTAAGCTACAGCTATATAATATCCCATCTGAGATTTCAAACCCACAGGTTCTGAACCAGATAGTTGTGACAGAAGCTGCAATGAGAAATACCATATTACAGTTGCAAGCAGAGGACCCCTTGGCAGCGTACGTTGTAATAGTGCTCATGAGTGCAAAAAGACAACTTAGAGCCAGATCCACTAAGAATGGATTGTGCGCGCTTTTAGCTCTATGATTTGCAGCAAAATAGCGCCCACAATCTGCCCCGTTTTGGCACAGTAGCATATCCACAAAGGCATTTGCACTAGGTAACACTTCCCAATAAGGTACATAAAAAGTGAGAAGTTACTCAGGAACGACTGTTTAGTTAATGAGTAGGCACTGAGAAACTGATTCAAGCACTGTTTAGTTGGTAAACAGACTCGGAGATACTGTATTAATGCAGCATTAGGTAATAGTATGGTAATGAGTAGGTACAGCAGGTACTGATTCACTAAGGGTACATTAATGGTCAAGTAAGCATTCGTTAATGAGTATGATGCATTACTTAACTTGAAGGTACACAAACTGCTTTACTATTGGTATATTAATGGTTAAGTAATCATTAATATACCAATAGTAAAGCATTACAATATCATTAAAAAATAAGTTTGATCATCCGTGTTTGGCCTGACATTTTATTAATTAATTGTGAAATCTAAAGGTGCCAACACACTGCACACCGCCGCGCGGCGACCGGAGCGGCTAGGGCGGCGCGGCCGCCGCAGGAGTTGAACATATTGAACTTTTTGCCGCCGGCCGCACCGCAATAGCCAATCAGCGTTGAGCTCCTCCCGACGTCACTCACTTCGGGACGACGGACAGAGGAAATTAAGATGGATGAAAACATAATAGTCACAGTTTGCTCCCATACGTTCTGTGAATAGCCTATGTGTCTGTTGCCTGCTGTGTACAGCTATCAGTTTTGCTTTATGAACCAAGTTAGCCCCGGTTAGCTTGGGTAAAGCACCATCAGCACAGCAGACTGGTGCTCTCAGCACCGGTTAGCACCAGCGCCAGCATATCCCCAGAGTAGAGAAGGCTACTCTGGTCGGGCGGCGGACACAATATGACCCAATATGATCAAGCGGCGCGGAACCTGCGATTCGCGCGGCCAACCGCCGCGCCGCGGTGTGCAGTGTGTTGGCACCTTAAGGGGGAAAAAACTACATATTAACTCATAATTACCTAATCATTACCTAGTGCTTCATTAGTACAGTATCTCCCAGTCTGTTTACCAGTAACTAATCATTAGTGCTTGAATCACAGTCTCTCAATACTTGCTCATTAACTAACCATTCGTTCCTCATTTGTCCCTTTGTAACTACTCACTTTTTGTGTACCTTATTGTAAAGTGTTACCAGCATTGTGATATCAACATAACCTAGACGGTCTTCTCCAACACTGTATAATTAATCAACATCCTGCAATTTTGTTTTTTGTTGTGGATTTTGTGTTTCTCTGTTTATTCTGTCACTCTGTTGTTATTGTTGTTGTTGTGTTGTGTGCGCTCGTCGGCGTTGTAAATGAGGGGAACCTCAATGCCTTTCGAGTTTGAATAAATAAAGGTTTCAATCAGTACATAGAAAATAACAATATATTAACAAACACTTGTGTGATATCCAAAGTGTTTTGTTCAGTCAGTCAGTCAGTCGGTATAATGAATTTAAGGAGAGTCAAAACAGAATTTCATTATTCCTACTGCACACAGTGATACTGTAACCTCTGTCCTACAATGACATAACAGGTGTACCTGTTAAGTAAGAGCACTGGCAGAAAATGTTAAAGTCAGCACATTATAAAAGTTATGATGAACAGTACTTGCTGTTAGAGATATGCAAAGTTAGGCTAACTATCTGTCTGCAAGAAATAATTACTTAAGCTGCATTATGCTTCTATTGGTAGCAGTATTGGAAATAGCTAACTTTAGTGAGACACCCTAACAATCAAATGATCCAAAAGTTTGAACTAATCTATTTAGCAAGATTCCTAAAATATACATTATTTGTTATACGATTATTTAAAAAAAAAATGGATGAAGGCTGTTGATCAATGTAGCTGTGGTAACCAAAGCCCTGGAATTCAGGCCAAACATCAAATCGTCTATAAGATATTACATTGAAAAAGTACCTGAACGACATACTGTATTTGGTTAGATAATCATAAGACTTACTCTTTCTATAAAACAATATACAGTATTTCCATTTAGATGCTGTGTCATCCTTCCTGCAAGGGGACAGTCCTGGGTTTAAAGCTCTTTTAGAAATATACAGTCTATGGTTTAAACATTAATGGGCATTGTTTAAAGGTCATCTCCGGCAGCATCTCTGAACTAGAAAATCAGCTCCGTGAACATGGCGGACTTTGGAGAGATCCTCCGGAATATTGGAGATTTTGGATCATTTCAGAAGATCACTCTTTTCGCTCTTTGCTTCCCAAATGTTATCATTCCTTTTCACTTTGCCAGTGTATTATTCATCCAGTCAGACCCAGAGAGACACTGTAACACAGACTGGATCCTCAGGACTGATGCTAACCTGACCACAGATGAGCAGCTGAACCTGACTCTGCCTCTGGAGGAGGATGGGACCTTCAGCAGGTGTTTGATGTTTGTCCCTGTGGACTGGGACATTGGTGCCATCAGGGAGTCTGGACTCAATGAGACCACAAGCTGCCAGAATGGATGGGTGTACAGCAACACTATCTATGATGCCACCATCGTCACTGATGTAAGTGATGGTTATAGTCACTTATAATATCAAATGATCTTTATGAAATCCTCTTTTATCAACCATTTGGTTTCATTTTTCAACAGTTTGATCTAGTTTGTGAAAAGACAAATTTGTTGGAAGTGGCACAAGCAGTGCTGATGGCTGGCATTCTTGTTGGCTGTCTCTTATTTGGACCTTTTGCTGAATCGTAAGTTTTCCCCAAACTTAAAGTATATGGGTTTTTGGATTCTGTATCATCTTGTTCACACTTAAGACACATGTAAAAAAAACACAGGGTTATGTCACATCTGTTGACCGGAGAAGTTTTATCTGTTCCAGGTTTGGTCGTAAACGAGCAGCTCAGATTCCAGTCTTTGTGATGCTGGTATTTACTGTAACAACCGGAATAGCTCCCAACTTTTACTTATATATGGCATCCCAGTTCATGCTGGGAATTGGCTATGGCGGATATCGACTGAACGGTGTCATATTGGGTACAGTATACTCCATCTTGCAAATGTACACGCTGTTTTCTTTATGCCTACATGATCACAGTCAGAGATCATTTCTTTTCTATGCCAACAACAGAGGGACTCTCTATGGTGTCCCAAACATGTAATAATTGTAGTAAAAGGTCATTAGAGAATACATCAAGGTAACACACACACACGTCTCCCTTTAGTATGATGAACTTGAGGTTCTAACTGTCATTGTATTCCTGCTTGCAGCCACTGAGTGGATCGGGGTGTCCAAACGATCATGGGGAGCATGTGTGGCCCAGCTATGTGGTGCAGTTGGACAGTGCGTCCTCGCTGGTATGATCTACTTCATCAGAGACTGGAGACTGGCTCAACTTATCACAGCTTTTCCAATTGCAGCCATTGCTATTTACATATGGTGTGCATTCACTCCTCTTATTCCCCTTGAATGTTTTAAATGTAAATGACAGCTTATTGATAAGTATCCTTATTTCTGACAGGTTTATTCCAGAGTCAGCCAGATGGTTGTTGGACAGAGGGAGGACAGAAGAGGCTAAACAGCTGATAGCCAAAGTGGCTACCATCAACAAACGCCCTGTTCCAGAGAATCTACTGGAAAAGGTAATTACCCTAGGCAAAAAATAAATAAATGCTTGTTTCGGCACTGTATCCATGCTCGGAATTTTCCATATACTTATTGCAAGTTTGTGGTGTATTTATATGGTGAAAAAAATATCATACAATAAAGAGTCTGCAATGTTAAGAATGTTTTCACAGCATATCCAGTTCAGTAACCCTGCTAGTACCTCAGCTAGTTACAGAAGAATGTGTCAGAGATATTGATTAAAATCCTTTAAAACTCTCTGCAAAAAGGTTGTATTAGATTGTGGTTTAGGAAGACAACAATCAAATCTGGACTGGAATGTATTGCAGTCAGTCATTTAGGACTAAATAACAGAACGGCTTACATGATGAGCTAACAATCTAACAGAGTTCGTCAGTTCTCTCTCTGACAGTGGGGTAAAAAAACTGAATAATTTTTGCAAGGCTGTTGGATAACATGACTTGCTAACACAAGCAAGCGTTAGCGTGATATTGTGTCCACTCCCCTGTGCATTGCAGATTGTTGAGAAAGACACTGACAGAAAGGGAGGCATAGTAATTCTTATCCAATCATCTGTGCTTAGGAAGTATTTCTTTACCATAATATTGACATGGTAAGTCACATTTTACAACTCGACCGAGCCTATAAAATAAATGATGCATAGTCATAACACGTACTTTTTATATTTTAAGTGAAGTTATTTTTCGTGGTATGACTAATACTTGTTTTCAATACTTCTTTTTTAATATTATTATTATTATTATTTTTTATAATTCTCAGGTTCTCGTTGAATCTTACCTACTACTGCCTTTCATTCAATGTGGGCAATTTTGGCTTGGACATCTTCCTGACGCAGCTCTTATTTGGTCTGACTGAACTACCAGCTCATATACTTTGCATCTGGCTGTTAGAGGCACTGGGAAGAAAAGTGTCACTGATGTCCACACTTTTGATTGGGGGATTCTTGTGCATCTTAACCCTAGCTGTTCCTCAAGGTACTGTAATGGCAGCAGCTAGCTAGCTACTTTTCAGCAGCTTCTTGATTATTAAGAGTTTGAAATTAAGATTTCTTAGAGTAAATCACACAACTCGAGGGAGTATGTTTAGTAGAAAGTTAGGTTTAAAAGCTAAACAAGACTATCGTTGGTCTTTCTGTACAGAGGGTTCAACAGCAGCAGCCTATAGTTATTTCATTCAGAATTATGTTGACATTGTTGTTGCTCTAGTTTACATGCAATAACTTGCTAAAGGTAGTATTCAGTTGTTGAGCTTGCTAGTTCAAGCAATATTAGAAGCAGGTGGCACGTGATTGGCCAAAAGGTGCCATGACGGTGACAACACCATTGTCATTGAAACACATGTTACGAAAGTAAAAGTTAAATTATTAAATAAAATATGTAATGAAATTGAAAAAAAAAACACATTGAAAAAAAATCTAATTTTCAAATAAAATGAGATTAAATTAATTCTTCTTGTTTAAATATTCCGTAGTGACAAGAAAATGGCTCTTTGTTCTTCTGTTCAAGGTAATGCTGTTGCTGTGACTGCGTTAGTAACCTCAGGACGTTTTTTCTCAAACTGGGCAGGGTCTGTAGTCAATGTGTATGTTCAGGAGCTTTTCCCAACATCTTTTCGGTAAGTTCTGTGTGTGAGGAAATACTTTGAAACAAAAAGCCCTGCACCCCTGAGTGTCTGAAAGTGTTTCCGTTTCAGACAAACAGCCTCTGGTTTGGGCTCCATTGCAAGCAGAGCTGGTGGCTTGCTGGCTCCGTTGCTCAACTTGTTGGCAGTGTACCACTGGTCCATACCCACTGTAGTCTTCAGCAGCCTTACACTGATCAGCGGAGCTCTCAGCTTCCTGCTTCCCGAGACCAGGAGGAGAGAGCTTCCTGATTCGACCGCTGATGCCGAGGGCAACAGGTAAGCAAGCTGTATTACTGCATGTGTGAATTAGATAAGTCTGTTTAAAGTATATACTTATGCATTATGTGAAAGCCTGCCAAACTTTGTATTGAATTAATCAAATAATGTATTAAAAAGGAACAGCATTTAGCCTTCGTTTTTTTTAAATTATGAAATTGATAAAAAGTAATAGCATCACCAAATGGGAACTGAATCAGTTGAAAACCCAAAGATGGATACTGTAAATTCTGTTTTTATTTCTGAAAGGTTGACCAGTATTCACTTCTTGTACGTAAATCGATCCGCAAAATACAAACATGAACCAGATTGCCTCTCCCATGTGGGACTGCCAAGCAGCACTCATTTTGTTTCTGTATTTAGTGGAGGATTCAAACATATTGCATCCCAGAAAAGGCAACATGTCACAAATTGCCCCACATTTGGACACAATCCAATGCAACTAACACATTCTCTG
Source organism: Ammodytes marinus (assembly GCF_949987685.1). Taxonomy (NCBI): domain Eukaryota; kingdom Metazoa; phylum Chordata; class Actinopteri; order Uranoscopiformes; family Ammodytidae; genus Ammodytes; species Ammodytes marinus. The sequence continues at coordinate 7,523,241 of NC_137213.1, read as the reverse complement.
TGTATTCCTTTCCTACAGAAACAAGATGACCCTGAAGAACAGAAATGAATCAAACAAGCCTTCACTGATCATCAAGTCTTCCAGGCTATAGTGTAAATAAATGCCTCTCTTAACTATTTGTATTATGACTTTCCTCTTGTTGTTTAGACTCATGTGATGATGTTGATTGGTCAGCTGGTCTGTCTGTCCACTGTCAAACAACTACTGGGAACATTTGCTTGAATTTGTCTGCATATAATCTTGGGTTTCACCGAATTAATGCTAATGTTTTGTTGGCTCTCCTAAGCATTCCTCTAGTCACCTAATTCTCACTTTTAAGTCACATCGAATTCCAACTTGAAGATTTACCATGAAACTTACTGAGAACATTCATGCTTTCTGATTTGGAAACTCCATTCATTTTCTTGTGCCACCTTCAGGCCAAACACAAGATGTCTTAAAATGAAAGCTGACAGCTCTGAAAGTTACTGTCAACAGTCATACTCACAAGGTAAAGAACCCTTTAATAACATCAAGGCTTTACCCCTTGTGCCACCTTCAGGACAAATTCCATATTTACGAATAGCAATTATTATCAGTCTATGTGGAATGCTCATGCAACCACTGTCAGTACCTGTCTCAACCATTGACTATCTGTCATTGTGCATTAACATTTGTAACCTATAAACAGTAAGGAATCAATATTGCTGCTGATGAGGGCAGAATTTAATTTTGCTGCTGCAGATTCAAGGTCCTGGTCACAATGGTTTGACTCACTAGAACACTGCCATTGTTAATTGTATAAGTACCTATGACAAGTCAAAATGTCATAGGTACTTATAAAGTCAAAAATAGACTTATTTACAAATGAAAAAAATTTATCAGGTTATTGCTTCTGTGGTTTGTTCCGAATGTGCAATTTCTTATCACATCATTCTGTTTGCACTATTACGAGTTTATGTGTGGGACATGACCTATGTGTATGGTTTTTGTGTTCTTGTGTTTTTCTACAGTAAATATTTTACATAATGGTGAACCGCAAGCTTACATTTTATTATACAGAGCATTCAAAATTAATGATTAGCCGTTTACTGCTATTATTGCAGAAGCTTTCTATAAAAGCTGTTCACTGTGTGTTGTCTATTGAGGCACAGAGCATGCCTGTTGAAAATCAAACTGTTTTTGGGTTACTCAAATGTTCAATCACCAGTACTATTCACATCCGTTGTACTGGCGTGATGGCAGAAGTCTCGGCAGCGGGAATCTGAAAAATCTTCACATAAAATGGACACTATCTGCAAGGAGGTAAAGGAAGTATCAGGCCTACTGGGACAAACTGCAAAACTCTCCTTGGTGGTGAATTCCGGTGGTTTCGGCCGGGAGGACTTGAAAGTCACGTGACATGTACGCTGTCCATTAGAAATGAACAGGGGGAACAAATGTAGGTGATTCACAATTTCAAGGCCTTTATTGTGAAACCTCTACATTTTGCGCTGTGGACCAACGTAGTTATTTTACATTTCACTGTGAGACTGGGTTGGATACTCTTAAGGTGCGAACACACCAAACGTGTTGGGTGCGGTGGCCATCGCGCCCAATGCACCTGATCTGGCGCTTGGTGATTTTGTGTCAAAAAATGGTTCAACGCGCCCAACGCTACGCAGCTTGTCTCCCCCCGATATATTTATTCCCCTAATGAACCAAGGCTGCGATCAGACCCGACCCGACACAACAGCGATCATGTCCGCACAAAAACAACAACACAGCCAACAATTGTGCCAAAAGACAAATAAACAGCAACTGGAAATGAACACAAACAGCAAGGCAGCACCATACCAAACACATTTACAGCAGCATTGTGCGCAGGGCAGTAGAAAATAAAGGTAAGTAGCCTACATTACCCTACCTGGCTGTGACGGGACCGTGGCTGGCGTAGATATAGGCATAAACACCGGTGCTTCGCTGTACTTGTTGTGAAAGTTCCCCGGACTTAGCCGTTATGTTTGGGTTCATTATATGGAGGTGGTGGCCGCACACAACCGGGTGAGTTAACTAACGCTATCCGACTGCTGCTAACTTGGTTTATCGGCTAAAGCACAGCCGCACATATTCACTGAATTAACCAGGAAGCCCATTCTCCTGGCTCACTTTACCCACGTTTTCTAACCCAACCCCGAGCGGCTTCATATCACCAGCCAGCCGCAAATAAATTTCCTCCTCGGTGTTTCTCAGCCTCTGTGTTGTCCTCCCACCGTGCCGATGTCCATGACGTCGGGTCAAGCTCACCGCTGATTGGCCAACGCGGCTAAACGTCACGCAATTTTTGGAACTTGTGCGTTGGTGCGATGGTGCGGTGACGCTTTGGTAACGCGGCTACCGCTAACGCATCATCGCACCTAAACCAATGGTTCCCTATGCAAAAATAGGATTTTTCAACGCCGCCACCGCACCCAACGCGTTTGGTGTGTTCGCACCTTTAGAGTGTAAATAGAATTCTGTTTTAATCTAATCTTGGCAGATGTTTGTAATATTCATTTAAAAAAGTATTGCATTCACTAAAAGCTTATCTGTGGTTTGATCATAGTCAAGTTAGTCATTCATAACACCAATAAAATCCGAAACGTTCTCTTAACTGATGAATTTAACTTTAACTTCAATAAAACATATTGCATAATCTTGCTTGAAAACTTCTCAAACATGGCTCTCTGAAAACATATTAACATTTTTGTTTTACCCCAATTTTACAGCCGTCCAGGTCAAACCTTGTCGGGCACATCTGAATGAGGGCAATGTTTTCAAATCACAGGTTTTGTTTTTGATCTATGTATGTTTGACCCAACACACATCAGATTCAATTAATTAACATCAACAGTTAGGATATCTCTGTTACATTTTTTTAAATTTGTGATGATAAAAATTAGTTGAAAGAAACATTTCTAACCCAAGCAGCAAGGAGTAAGTGATTTCAAGATAGCACTCTTGACCCCAGTACAGGAGAGAATGAAGGACACAAGATAAGCATATTCCTCTTCATTTCCTAACGCTTTCAGGGTATAATAAAGTTTATGTGCATATCAGGTGAACGCCTGCTGAATAAAATTATAAATCATTGTTCACTACATTCCAAGACAGTTAGCCATTGTTGGATGCAGGTCATTCTGGCTGAGCAGTCCTTACCACCACAAAGTAAAATAACCCACAACCTTATGGCGGATTTTGGGGAGATCCTGAGGAACATTGGCGAATTTGGATTATTCCAGCAACTCACTTTGATTGCACTTTGCTTTCCAAATCTTGTTCAATCTTTTATTCTTGCAAGCCTTCTCTTTATCCAGTCAGACCCAGAGAGACACTGTAACACAGACTGGATCCTCAGGACTGATGCTAACCTGACCACAGATGAGCAGCTGAACCTGACTCTGCCTCTGGAGGAGGATGGGACCTTCAGCAGGTGTCTGATGTTTGTCCCTGTGGACTGGGACATTGGTGCCATCAGGGAGTCTGGACTCAATGAGACCACAAGCTGCCAGAATGGATGGGTGTACAGCAACACTATCTATGATGCCACCATCGTCACTGATGTAAGTAACAAGTGTAGAAAAATGCATTATTGTCATTGTATTTTATTGTTATATATATATATATATTTGTATATATCTTTACAGTTTGATCTGGTGTGTGACAAGGCTTACTCGGTGGGAGTGATACAAGCAGTGTCAATGACCGGCGTTATTATTGGTTCTATTATATTTGGACCTTTTGCTGAATCGTAAGTGTATTTCCAACTGCAAAAAGCAGTATTTCTGATATCTGTTGTGAAAATAAGATAAGATAGCCATTATTGTCACTGTACAGTCAACTATAAAAGCACAATATATACTTCCTTATGTACAGGTCCAATTGATATTAATATAAAAATGTACAATTTCATACATAAGATTCAATTTACACAAATGCATATATTATACATACGTGTTGCCACGTATGCATAATATTTACAGGGCAGGGCTATACAGTGCGATAGTTTTGATCGCATTTGCTACTGAAATTGATCACGTGCGATGATGAATACAAGTCCACTCGCACTAGTGCGAATGAGGAGAGGCTGTCTTTGAAACACAGAGGGGCGCTGCACAACACAGTTTAGACGGCTCTACATTAACACTGCGGGTAAATGAGTCTTTGGCAAGTAAGTTATTGAGTCCACCCTCCACTTTGGCTGGTGAAAGATGTGTGCTCGGGATCTGTGCTCCTGCGGTGATTCTAGCGTCTAATAAACTTCACCAACGATAATAACCGGAAGGACAAGGCTCTCTGCTCTCTTTGCATTACCGCAGTTAAGTTAGCACGTGTGCAAACCGAACATTTCCTGTGCGCCTTCACATTAAAAGCCTGTTGCTAGCCAAACTTGAGTTGACTTTTATTTTGAAGCCGGTAAGAACAGGAAGTTAGCGCTTTACAGCACTGTAGTGCTCTAGCTTGAAAGGCAACTCCTTCAGCTGCAGAGAGCACGCCACAGTAGTCTATTTAAACAAAGTTTGAAATAACTTATTTCAAACTTTGTGTAAGTTACACAATAAGCCACTGAAAAACTACTCCCAACATATTCACAACAACCTATTTAATTTATCCTAAATTGTACCAATATGTATACTTATTTATTTAATAGGCTATGTTTAATGTTTTAAAGTTTGGTTTTAATTAACAGAAGGACATTTTCTAAAAAAAAATATTATTAATAATCTAATAATTATATACAAAAAATATATAGATATATATATTATTTTTATGGGGATATATATATTATTTTTATGGGGATAAATAATTCTGAATCAGCAAAAAATTGTAATTGGCAGGTTAGACTCTTTTGTCTAAATTGCAATCAGTGCACCCCTATTCATTCTTCTATAATTATTACTGCACACACTAGGATATAATATTAATTTAGAATCTCAAATGAGACCAAGATGACAGGCTCAAAGGTAATTAGAGCAAAATGTAAGGGTTAAGGTTATGCAAGTTTTCGATCATACTTTGTGTGCTATCAAATTTATTTTTGTGCTACTGAATTTTTTTGATTGCTAGCACCAGTGCTACGACCTAAAAAAATAAGCGTACAGCCCTGGTTACGGGGTATATCTGAAAGTCTTAAAAAGCATTGAAAATAGTCAGCTATTTCTGTCATTTTATTCATAAGCACCATGAAGCTGATCTTCTATATTTCTATACTGTGTCATTTTGTTCATCTCTTTCTGTTGTAGGTTTGGTCGCAAACGAGCAACTCAAATTCCAGCGGTTATATTGTTTGTATTTATTTTAGCAACAGCGCTATGCCCCGATGTCTACCTATATGCAGCATGTCAGTTCATGGTGGGACTTGGAGCTGGAGGCTTTCGTATCAACAGCATTATACTGTGTATGTATATTGTGTATTCAGTGCACCACTTACATAGGTGTAATTTGTCATCGCTTTGAACAAATCGTATTCAATTCATCACACCATACATAGACAACATAACGGAAAATGGATATAATTGATATTAGTTGAAGTTTTGCAAATACTCATCATTTCAAGTCATCCATAGCAGGAAAATCTGTAATTCTTGAGACCACAAATTGTTTTTATAGGTGTTTCATTGTCATTTAATTTGACTTTAAATGCTTATATTATTATAGCATACTTCACACACATACTACATCAAACTTAACTTAATAAATGTAAGTTTTTCATAATTGCAGCCACTGAGTGGATCGGTGTGTCCAAAAGATCATGGGGAGCATGTGTGACCCAGCTATTTGGTGCAATTGGAATGTGTATCATCGCTGGTCTGATCTATGCCATCCGAGACTGGAGACTGGCTCAACTTATCACTGCAGCTCCATGTGCAGTGGTTGTTATCTACATATGGTGTGCATTCATCATTTTTAATTGGTTAATTTTATTTGTTAATCATAAACTTAGCAATCTGATTCCTTGTTTTTATCAGGTTTATTCCAGAGTCAGCCAGATGGTTAATAAGCAGAGGAAGGATAGAAGAGGCTAAACAGCTCATTGTCAAGGCAGCAGCCATCAACAAACGCCCTGTTCCAGACTGTTTGTTGGAAAGGGTACTCCCACATATACCAAACTACTTTTACTAATCCTACTAATATTACTATAAATTTGACTTGATATAAAAACAAAACTATGCAGATGGTGTGCAGTTAACAACTTAATGACATTTCTGTTGCAGATTGTCCTTAAAGATGTTGGGAACAAAGGAGCCATTAAAGTTGTTTTCGGATCACCTATACTGACCAAATATTTCTTCATCATGACATTGGCATGGTGAGTTTACATTTCCAGGAACTCCACTTGGACAACATACATCACAAATTAGATCAAAACTTTTGCCACAGGTCATGGCATATTCATCCCGATTGCATGGTTTCTTCTGAATGCTCCAGTTTGCCAAAATCCGTTGTTGAGGATGTTATGGATGCCACATAATGTAAGAAATGTAAGGTGTCATCTTCTGAGTGACTAAAGTGTTTTTATTCCTGTCTTTAAACTCAGGTTTTCTCTGAACCTTTCCCTCTTCTGCCTGTACTTCAATATGGGAAACTTAGGCCTGAGCATCTTCTTGACGCAGTTGTTATTTGGTGCTGTTGAAATACCAGCTCATTTACTGTGCATGTGGCTGTTGGAAGTTTTTGGGAGAAAGAATTTACTCATAGCAACAGTTCTGACCGGAAGCCTCTCTTCTGTACTCATCCTAGCTGTCCCTAATGGTAAGCTCATTGGCACATTTGATTAAACTTGATGATTTCATGTTTATGCAGGCTGTTTGTCTGATTGTAAAGTTTTGTTTTTGTATGTTCGATTTTTCAGGATATGATAATGCTGTAACGTCCTTGGCTGTCACAGCACGTTTTTTCCTGATCTGGGCAATTGATATATGTAATGTTTTTGTTCAAGAGTTGTTTCCAACATCTGTAAGGTAGGTGTTCACAAGCTTAATGTGCAAACTTTCCTTTTATAGAAACACCATTTGATATGGTATATATATATTAAATAGTTTATCATAAACAACTTGGATTTCCAAATGAATGGGTCACATGATAGGTTCCACAACTGTACACAAAGACTATTTTACATTGGTATTATTTGACCCAAACGTAAACATTTTACTGTTTATGCTTTACACATTTCCTCGTTCAGACAAACAGCCACAGGTCTGGCAGCCATATCAGCAAGAACAGGTGGATTACTGGCTCCGCTGCTTAACATCTTGGCCATGTACCATCGGTCCATACCAACCGCAGTCTTCAGCAGCCTTACACTGGTCGGTGGAGCTCTGTGCTTCCTGCTTCCTGAGACCGGTAAAAAAGACCTTCCTGAGTCAGCCGATGAGGCAGAGAACAAGTAACTATGGCAAAATATGTTCCACCATTATATACTGTATTTCATTAGACAAGCTGATATCTCTCAAATTGATATTTGCTGCCTGATAAATATCATATATGTCCTTCGTTTTTCAGAAATGGAGAGTCCACAAACACATTTCCAAATGCCACCAAGCTGTAAAGATGTTTTCTTTCCATCCAAAATCAAGGTGTTACTTACTTCGATTCCTGGATTTTTATACTTCTCCTTCCCAGAGTAAATATTGTATTTCTTACTCCACTACAGTTGTCTGACAGTTCAGTTACTTTTTTTTTGCAGTTGTTTTTCAAACCCCCCATCTGTCCAGCAAAAACCATGTATCTCCAAATTTTGTGATTTCAAATGTTCCTGTAGTCAGAAGGATTAAAGGTCAGCAATTCTGGAGAAAGCTTGTTGATAAAATAACCTTTTGTCAAAATTAGTGATTATCTCCTCAGAATCCACTACCTGTCGTTACTGTGTGCGCGCTAAAAAAAAAAGTTTTAACACAGCGCCTTTAAACTCTGTAATAGGGTAAGTAGACAAAGGGCATGTTAACAAAGGAAGCCCAGCCATGCCAGTATACAGAGTCTAAGCTGTATATTAACACTGGATTGCTTTTCTTCAATGAAAAGCACACAGTATGGACAGGTAGTGGATCGTGTTTCACTGATTTTGACACCAAGTCCTCTCCAGATCTGGAGATCACTGACTCTACCTTTAAGTGTTCATTTATGAGCTGAAAAAAATCTCCGCCTACTTAAGTGAACACTGAGGTATTCATACAGGATCTGAATACTTCTACCACCCCTGTTCATTACCATGATGAAGCTGTCAATAATTAATTAAATGTTTTTTTAGACTGTGTATTTTCTATTCTGAGTGGGGTTTACTTTGTATATAAAAGTGTTCATATGTTGAAATAAAATCATAAAGAATGAGCATTACATATTACTGTTTATATATTAATAGAATGTCTGTCAATTGTGCAAAAAATCAATTCAACAGTTTTTTAAAGGCTGCTCATAATATCATATTACATCAATTTCCGAATTAATTGACACAATAGCCTATATGAATATCCTTAACACTACTCTTTTTATTAAACTTTTAATAACTCATCAAAATGACAAATTGAGAAGTTTAAAAAACAAAGGCCTAATAACTATAATGAGCAGTCACTTTCCATCACACAGTATATTTCCCTTATGATTAGGGCTTTAGCAACAAACATACATCCATAGCCATTTTTGAGAATATAATCCTAAAACACGTAGCATAAGCAGGTGCATAAATAAAAGATAATTATTTGGAAATCTTCCAGGAAACTAGTAGGACATTACAAATGTGTCTTTTGATAAATACACTTATTCTCTTTGGGTTAGGCAGTGGTGTAAAGAGTAAATGAAAACCTTACTTGAGTAAGAGTAGAGATGCCTTACTAGAAATATTACTCTGTTACAGTGTACAAGTCAACTATTGAAAACCACTTAATTAGAAGTACAACATTTTATTTTTAAAAGTATTTAAAAAATCCACAGCATGTGTGTACTGTAAGTATCAGGAAATGTACTTAAAGTATTACAAGTAAAAGTGAGTGTTCTACTATATAAGAGTATTACTCATGCATTAATTTAAAAGCAGGGTTTGTAGCTGGAAATTAATGTTGGTTCTAAGTATTTAATTATTTTATTCATATATTGGTTGTCTGCTTGGTAAAATTTAAACTGATTGTAAGGAAAAGCAACTGATTCTGAGTTGTTTGGCAGTTGTTGAGCAGAAGTTGGAACCATGAATTTCTGCATTTAAAATGAAAATAGTCAGAAGAAAATACATTTTGACAGTCAAGTTATCAATTATTCGACAAAGGTATAATCTGTGCGTGCAGGCCTGCATAGTGTTGGGTAGTATGCAATATTTGAATAACTTCATATGTTTCATCTGGAAAAAGTCCTAATTGCTAAAGTAACTAATAACTCGAGTTATCAGATAAATGTAGTGGAGTAAAAAGTAGAATATGTCACACTGAATTGTAGTGGAGTAAAGTAGAAAGATTAAGTAGAATAAAAAAAGAAAATACTCAAGTAAAGTACAAGTGCCTCAAACTTGTACTACAGTAGGCTACTGTAGTAAATGTAGTTATTACATGAGACTACTGGAGTTAGGTGAAATAATCGACACCAGACTCGAGTCCGTATGGTGATCAAGTCATGTGTTCATTATTGAGCTTTGAAGATGCTGGTAAGTGGATTGTGTTACCTTTGAACAGAACCAGGATAACTGTTTCCCCCTGCTTGCAGTCTAAATGCTAACTGCGCTAAGCTAAGTGGCTGCTGGCTATAGCTTTATATTTAGCATATAGAAATGAGAGCGGAGCCAAATTTACTGCAGGTTACCAATAATGTGTAATGGACAAAAACAGGCTGAAATATTTCTGCATCTTGTAGGCCTACCGAAATATTTCATGTTTGATTTGCACATTGATGATGATGTTATAGGCCTACATCGTTATGGCCTACAAATTGATTATATCACTTACCGAACGGTTAACAATCAGCTGATGTTTTTAAAAGTAGCTACTTAAGCCCTAAAATCCTGCTAAAAATGCAATGTTATTTGTCCAATTGCTTTCACTCCACAAATACACTGCATCAGTCTGCTTATAAACGGTCTCAGTCAAGTTTGGTCATGGTGTAAGTGAGGCCATTAGACAAACCGATATGTCAATTTTCACAACCCAAACGAGCCACAATAAATTTAAACAAAACTGCCTCGATCAAAAAGTTGTAATTTTATTACAGATTAATCACTAATCACACACTAAAACACAGTATTTTCATGTAAGAATATTTACAGTTACAGTAGTTTTCTGCAATTTATACAGAGAGTTCACAGTCAAATAACAGTTATTACACTTGTGTATTATTTTCACAACTACTTATTCATACAAAATCACTTTAAATGATTGTTAATTAACCCATACACATTGTCTGCTTCAATTCAGGTTAACTTTGAAATAAAATAATTTCCATGTCAGATACATTCATTTTACAGCTGCAATGTAAAAGAACACACTGTACAGACCAAGTTAAAAAAAATGACATTAACGTTATAGATTGTAGTGGATATAGGTTTCTTAATAAAGTGTAATTGCTAATAAAAACAAATTTTATTTTAACTAATTAAATGTAAAGTGGTTATGAAATCCATTTGAGTGCTTTTTAAAAACATCTTAACTTGATGTCTTTATTTTTTTTTTACATTCGTATGTGTGTATTGCATCTTGTCAACAGAGCACTGCTTTTACCCAAGTAAATCATCCATCCAGCTGCTATTTGTGACAGTTTTCTCTGCTGTTTGCTCAGTGCTGTTGTTGTCGGGGACTAAAAGACTGTCCACAAATGAATTGACATTACTTGGCTGAGACAATTGCATCAGCTGCGGTTCTGATGCAAACATGTCATCAGCAAAAAGATCTGTCTGATTGAAAGGAGCAGTAGTAGATGATGTATCTGAACCAAGGAAATCATTCAGTGAATTAGAAGTGGCTGGGGTGGATGGCAGAAGTGTGAATGCATCAGCACTGCTCGAGATGTCACCAACACCAAAGATGTCATCGGAAAAGGCAGACGGTTGGATTATGGAAGCATCTGCACCTCCTTGGGGCACATCAACAGTAGGTGACTGAGTGAACAGAACGTCATTTGAGCTGAATATGTCAAAGTCAGTAGCCTGTTCCGTTGTCTGACTGCTTTTACCAAAAGGACTTAAGGTCTGATCCTCGCCTTGTTGAACAGGTACTGAGTTTGGGAAAATGAGCTCATCTGTCATGCCAAGCGCCACTTCATTCTCATTTGCTATTGGTTGAGAGTCAAGCAAACTAATAGTATCAGCAGGAGCAGCTTCGGGCAAAGCTGCATCATTCAAAGAAGATGAAAATGTATCACCAGGGGTGTTCACAAAATGCTGAGAGTCAGGCAGACCAAAAAGATTGGAAGAATCTTGAGGAAGTTCGTGGTTGAGATCGAAAAGCCCTCCTTCACCGCACAGGTCTCTTCCTCCTCCATCTGGTGCATCAATTAGTTCATCTGGCTTTATAGCAGGTTCATCAGTGTTTATATGGATGGTCAGTGGGTCACCAAGTGCTGAACTGAAACTATCCCCGAAAATATTATCATTAAATGGAGCATTTAAAACTTCATCTGCACTTTTCTCAGCTTTCAAATGATCATTTAACTTCTCAGACACTTGGCTCACTGATGGCACATTAATGTGAGGATCTTTACATTCAGTCAAAGACAGAACCGTAACCTTGCTGCTTTGCAAATCTGATTCTTGATCAGCAGTTGGATTTGAATCAGTTTGTTGTGGTTGTTCGTCTCTTACATTTTGTGTTTCACTTGTTGAAGGCTTGAGCAGATTGGATGGCTCTTTGCGTAGCCCTTCACCTTTGTTACTATCCAGTGTGCTGGGCTCTGCTGAATGTGGCTTTTCTTGGATGTGCTCCCCTGCCTCTTGTTCCTGAGATATGTCGCCTTCCTTTTGCATCTGTTTTGTGAGGGCCTCCTTTTTCTCCTCTGTCTTTCTGTCATTAGCAGGTGTTTTATCGATTATTTCATCTTGCGGGGAGGATGTTGTAGTATCCTCTGCCTTCTCAGAGGATGACTGAAACAGTCTCCCTAAGAGTCCAACACCAGGTTTGGCTTCTGGCTTCTTGGCATCTTTTGGTTCAACTGTGTTTGTTTTGATACTTCCACCTGATGTGAAGAGCTTTGATAAAGGACTCTTTCCTTTGGACCAAGACCCTAGCTTGGCCTTTGTCTTTTCTGCCTGTTTTGGAGAACCCTTCAGAGAATTTGTTCTGGCAACAGGCTTCTTCTGACTAGCACTGTTTTCTTTATCATTAATTGATTCAGTCTTTTCAAATAGATTTTTATTGATCTCAAGACTGACCTCCTCTCCACTGATATTCTCTGCAGGACCGTGCGGAGTATTTTGATTTTCCGATTGGCACGGGTTGATGGAGTCTCTTGGAATTACATTATCAGATGGCTCTTGGGGTTTCACAACTTCTTGAGTTGAATTTGAAGTTTCAGTGAAACTCTGAATATGAAGGGATTTCTCAGCCTTGTCTACAACTTCATTCAAAACTGATACACCAGTCTGTGGGATATCTTGGCTGTTCTCCACCTTACCATCAGGCTCTTGGTATAATGTCTGGCTTCTTTCTCCTTCGTATTTAAATTCTGGGTTTTCAAGGCACACCTCTTTTTCGCTCTGCTCTTTGCTGATCTCAAAAGACAAATGATCAATGTTATTTTTGTCATTGATATCTTTTATATCATTGGATTTATTCACTTTGCTCTGTTCAGGTTGGTCTGAGAGCTGTGTACTGTGCTCTTCACCATTGGCCTCTGTGGGCAGTTGAGACGACGGGTCGTACTGAGCAACATGTTGCTCAACATTTGGAGCAAACCGTACAGACTTCTTAGCTTTATTTGGAAAGGTATCCAGCCTGTTGGATGTTGCGTTATAGTTTGTTTTTGAGATGGGTGGCACGTTTTTCTGTTGTGTTTTTTGGTTTGTGGCAGTAGAACTCGGAAATTGGAAATGCCCTGCTTTGGTTGGATCACCCTTGGGTTTTGTTTCCTCAGTGGGCAACTTCTCAGGTGAGCCATAATTTGTTGTCTTAGATTTTTCCTTGACACCTGAAATTAAGGAGCTTGACAATGTCTTCACATTATCCTTCATATCTCCACCATGGTTGAGTTTTAATTGGTTGTTGTCACTTTTGCGATGCACTTTCAAGCTTGTGCTATAATTTCGAACATCAGATGTCTTATTTTTCCTGTAAGTTTGATTTGCTGGATTGACCGCAATATGCTTTTTCTCTGGAGGCCAGTCCATTTTTACTTTGCCCTTAACATCAGCTCCACTGGCATATGCCTCTCTTGCAGGGGACTTTGTGACTAACACAAAACCAGTGGATGCTCTGGAGCCATCAGATTTGTTGAAGTTGCTTTTTGTCATTTTGGGAGTGGACAAAGCATCTGGCTCATCTGTCCCTTTATTTTTATGAAGCCAATGGTCTTTATGTTGCTTGTGCCCAAATCCTTCATCATAATTTCCTTTTCTTTTAAAAAGCTGTTGGTAGTGAGATATGCAGTAGAACTCCCCATACAGAGAAGAATAGTTGTTGATGCTGCAATAAAGTAAAACAGTATTTTGTAATATAACAAATATATACAGTATATTATTTCATTTGTCATCTGATTGTTTATTTCTACTACAGGTGCATCTCATATTATTAGAATATCATGAACAAGCTTATTTTCTTTCTGTAATTTAATAAAAAAATTGAAAGTTCTATATATTCTAGTTTTATTAGACATTAAGTGAAATATTTCAGGCCCTTTTTATGTTTATTTTGCAGGATACAGCTTACGGCTAATGAAAATCAAAAATCCAGCATGTCAAAATATTAGAATATTTCATATTGCCAATCAAAAAATCCACTCAATACCTGCATCAATGTGGCATGGCATGGAGACGATCAGTCTGTGGCACTGCTGACTTGTTATGGAAGCCCAGGTTGCTTTGATAGTGGCTTTCAGCTCATCTGTATTGTTGGGTCCGGTGGCTCGCATCTTCCTCTCTACAATACTCCATACATTCTCTATGGGGTTCAAATCAGGCGAGTTGGCTGGCCACTCAAGCTCAGCCAACCAGTTACTAGTGGTTTTGGCACTGTGGGCAGGTGCCAAGTCTTGCTGTAAAAGGAAAATGGTCATCTACGTAAAGCATGTCAACAGCCGGAAGCAAGTGCTCTAATATCTCCATGGAGATGGCTGCATTGACTTTGGACTTAATAACACAGTGGTCCAACAGCAGCAGATGACATGCTACCCCAAATCATCTCTGATCCAAATGAAATGTGGCCTTACATTTGGAAATCAAGGTCTCAGAGTCTGGAGGAAGAGTGAAGAGGCACAGAATCCAAGTTGCTTGAAATCCAGTGTCAAGTTTCCACAGTCAGTGATGATTCCCTTATCATCACTGACTGTGGAAACTTGACACTGGATTCATGTCACCTGCAACACAGCCGTCTACCAGGAGATTTTAGAGCACTTCATGTATCCATCTGCTGACAAGCTTTATGGAGATGACCATTTCACTTTTCCAGCACAACTTGGCACCTGCCCATAGTGCCAAAACCACTTGTAACTGGTTAGCTGACCATTATATTTCTGTGCTGGTTTGGCAAGACAACTTTCCTGACCCAAACCCAATAGAGAATCTATGGAGTATTGTCAAGAGGAAGATGAGAGTCAGCAGACCCAACAATACAAACAAGCTGGAGGCCGCTATCAAAGCAACCTGAGCCCTGTTTCAGGTAGCTGGTTTTACATACTCTGAGTTTAATCCTGCGCTCTGAGTTGGTCAACTCAGAGCGCAGGGTTGACGAGCAACTCTGGGTTTTCGGTTTCAGAACAGTGGGTCAGCGTTGGGTAAATCAATTCTGAGCGTGTTCACTCTGGGTTGATCGCGTGCGTAAAAGCCATCGTCAATGGATCGCTGATAACATGATTCACCATGGAAACAGAAGAAACAAATGCTTGATCCTCCCACTTCTCCACTTCTCAAAAAAGAAAAAAGAAATCTCCGCTCCTCCCACTAGAGTTAGAAATATTAACGAATGAGTTTATGGTATGGAGAAGAATTAACAGGGATATTGTCTCATAACTCTGATCTAATCTCCTCAGCAATTCAGAAAAAAACAGAGCAAACATTTTTTGTCAAGAGAATAATTTTGCTTCCGTATGAGAAGCCATAGTCTATTTTAAAAAGTTACGCATATCAGCAGTAAAGTATAAAGCTGGCGCGGCACAACATTACTGACAGTGTTTTATATTCGCTGTATAATATGTTGGCAAGCTATGGCCTAATACTGTGCAGTAAACGGACACATTAGGTGACAGTTTCCATTGAAGAGCCTGATTGATTTATTACCAGATCCATTTTCCTCAAGTGATCACAGTTTAAATTATTGTATAATTTGTATATTCATATTAGGCTATTTAACGAGGCTCGTCTGTGACTTTAGGATCACACAAGTGAACAATAACGATCGCGTGCAGCCGCAGCGTTACATGAATCCACCTGACATAAATCTGTTCAGTGGCACAGATGTTAAAAAGCATACAATACAAATAGGTTTATTAATCTGAATGTAGAGCATTTCACGATGTGTAAAGTGGCCGCCTATATGAACGGCTGAGAACAAGGCTACTGATCAGATAAATGATCGGTCAAACGTAAAATCATCAGGAAATGATAAAAACATCCCGATGGAGATTTCTATGGAGTGATTTTGCTTCAAACTGTACAGGGACGCGTTGTGACAGTGACTCCTTCTTCAGTCGGAGCTGCAGCGTAAAGTGAAAACAAACTCGGGTAGGTCTAACCACCTCCCGAGCAGGTTAGACCCATGGCGTATGTTGCCGCAGTAACTGACTCTCGGTTGCGCTGAACCTGCTACCTGAAACGGAAAACCCAGAGTTTCCACTAACTCAGAGCGAACAAACTCTGGGTTGCCTCAAAACCAGCTACCTGAAACAGGCCTTTGGGCTTCCTTGACACCTCAGCAGTGCCTCAGCCTGATCGTTTCCATGCCATGCTGCATTAATGCAATAATTCATGCAAAATAAGATCCCAGACAGGGTATTGAGTGGATGAATGCAAATACCTTTAAAAAAGGTTGACATTTCTGTATTATATATAATTTTTTTATTGGAATATGTAATATTCTAATATTTTGAGATACTGGATTTTTGATTTTCATGAGCTGTAAGCTGGAACCCGCAAAGTTAAACAAAAAATGGCTGAAATATATCACGTTATGTCTAATGAATCTAGAATATATGGAACTTTCACTTTTTTAATTAAGTTACAGAAGAAAATTAGCTTTTCCATGATAGTCTAATACAGTGCTTCTCAAATGGTGGGGCGCGCCCCCCTGGGGGGGCGCCGTGAGTTGTCAGGGGGGCGCGGGCTGCCTTGATTTCCAACTGACCAAAAACATTATTATTTTTTTTTTAAGTGCTAGCAAGCGCGATGTGTGCTTGTGTATGGTCATATCCGCGCGAAAGGCTGCGATTTGCAGTAAATAAATGTCCACATGTGTCTCCAAGTGTCTCTGTAGGCTATTTAAAAAGAAATCAAGCAAGTAGACTAATAATAACATCAATTCATTATTGGTTATTGCATCACAGAAGGCCTATTGGCCAATAATAATAAAAAAACACCACCTATGTTTACAGTTTAAAAATGTTTTGAATGAAATGCAAATCTCAGTGAATCATTTGCTCTTGTTTCTCTGTCCTGAGATTCACACAGACTGAGCAGTCTTGTTTAAATGTTACAAATTGAGCTAATAAACTGAACTTTGATTTTTTTTGCTGCAGAAGTTATCTCAGCTAATTTTTGTTATCTAATTTGATAATAAAGTGATTGTATGCAGAATGCTCGTGCCAGAAACTCATACAGTGGTTTTATACAGATAAATAAATAAATATTAGCAGGTTCTCAATAGTATTTCAATTTAGGGGGGCGCAAAAAAAAATGCTGTCCCCTAGGGGGAGCATGACAGAAAATAATTGAGAACCACTGGTCTAATAATATGAGATGCACCTGTATAGATGTTGTGAATGTTTCCATGCATCGGAGGTTTGCAACAATAGTTTTTTTTCATTAATTAAGATATTTCATTATTTCATTATTATAAGGTATTGTATTAATTAGGATGAATATGATTAATTTCATGTTGATTTGAGTCATTTGATCATTTTGTGTAGACAAATCTTACCTGAGCTTCTTCTTACAGTGTTTACAGGAGAAACAGCTGTTGTGCAGGATAAGTTTATTGGCAACCATTTTTTCCATTGGGTAGACAGGTGTGAAACAGGCAGAACACATTTCCTTGGCAGGTGACTGGAACTACGATGATAAAACACATTCCATTTAACGTAACTAAAAGTTTATATCCCATGATTCCCTCTTTGTCATCTTTTTATTTCTCAAAACATTTGTCTGTGTGAAGGTCATAAATTATGTTTATTTTTTCTGTGATTTTTGTTCTTCACAAGACAGAGCTACTTACAACAGCCGTTGCCTTTACATAATATAATATAATCACCAATCTGAGCAATATTGTTTTTGCAAAATTCTTGAAGGAGCACTTCTGAGAAAAGGCAACTTCTGAATTGTTACTTCGGACAAAAAAAAAATATGCATAAGGAGGAGAACATTTAGCCATTTCTGTGACGTGAGCTCCATGATAATTTCAATTGTTTTATTTATATTACATTTTAAAATGTGTGGAACAAAAATAATGAAAACCAGCACAAAAATATAAATCAAATATATATTTTTTTTAACTGTTATTTATTTGACAATTTACACAACAGAACATAACGTTTCAACAGTATGTTTAGCTTTAATAAAAGAACACTTTATCATGAGGTTACAATATAAAATCTTAAACACTTTCATTTAATTAAAAGTCAGCATTTTCATGATCTCATGAGATCAATTTTATGACTAACAAAACCTTTTTCTTGAAAACATAATGTATAAATACACAAATGGAATAACTGCTTTCCTAAGATTAGAAGAGTGGGAAAAACATTGCCTGTCCTGTCCTTTTTAGGGCTTTGCCTTTGGCTGGCTAAATGTTACAAACACCTTCCCTTCCTCCTTAGTGTTGTTCAACACTTTATCTTCAAAAGGGCGAGCAGATCTTCGAATTAATGGGGATGTCATGACTTCATATCTGGCTGGACTCCCAACTACTTCAAACAGTGAAGATGACTTACTGTCAGACTGTTTGGTGACAAATGTTGAAGTCACAGAAGAAACATAAACATTGCCAAAGCCGTCTGTCTCTTCATATGTTTCACTGACAGTCTTTGTGCCAACTATTCCTGCGGGTTGCTCTGGAATAGTCTTCACCTCGAGCACGCTGACATTGCGATGTGCAGGACTGTGACCATTTTTTAAGGACTTCTGTCCTAGATCACTTCTTGCATCATGGCACGTTTGAGATTTACTCTCTGTTTTCGGTTTAAATGTTGACATTGGTGACTTTGGTTGTACGGCAGGCTTTCTGGCAGCTGACTGAATGGAGATGAATGACGGGGAAGATTGGGACGAGGATTGTCTGATAAGTGGCTTATTGTGGACTGGTCTGGGAACTTCTTGTTTAGAAGGACAAGAATCCAAACCTGTCTGCATACTCATGTCAGAGGTTTTTATGATTTGACCGGATTTGGCTTTGCTGGACCCAATACTTATTTTCCTGATGTTGTTGGTAGGTTGAAAGTTTTGCTCGGATTTCAAGGATTCATCAAAAAGTCCTGACAACCCTGCAATGTCGGCCTCAGATTTCAGATTGGAGACTGAGTACAGAGCCTTTTTAATTGACTCTTCAATATCAAGCAATTTGGCTAACGTTTGTTCCTTCAGATTCATTATCTCCTTGCTTGCCTTTTCCAGATCTTCAAATGCAGTCTCAACAGAGGAGATGCTTTCTAGATCATCATCCTGTGTCTCTACTTCAACTTTCTTTTGTTCAGTTTTACTTTGCTTTACATTTCTGCTCTGTGTAACCATCCAAGCAGGGACATTCTCATGTAATGTCTTCAAGGAACTACCATCTGCGCTGCTGGTCTCTTCCTCTATGTTTTCCACTTCACTGAGGATTCCTTTGAGTTCCTCTCGTTTTCTCAGATTGTCAAAGATTTCCATGGCCGTTTTAACATTTCCTGTCATAATCTCCTCCATGTGGACAGACAGCCTTTGCCGTCTTTCGTCATCCGTCTCCTTTACTTTCTTCTGTCTTAAAACAACTTTATCCTCAAGTTTGGGTTGTTTTTTATTCAGACAATGTTGCTGTATATGGCAAGCATCAACTGGACTTTTTGTGTTTGATGTTTGCTGTGTGTCATCAGTGATGTGTTGTTTTGTGGTGGGGCTGGAATGGGATTTGTGTTGATGCACAGTGGTTTTGTAGCTTTCTCTATGATCAGTCACATTGTCATTTATTACTTTTACCTTCTTGGACAACAAAGGGGCTCTTTTGTCCAGAGTTTTATTCTCCTTTCTTTCAAAGTTCTGTAGAGCCGCATGCAAACCTAGGCTCATTTCATGTTTACCATCTCCCGCACAATTCTTTATGCACATTTGTATCTCCTCAGCAGCATTGATTTTCTGGATTACATTTCTCTCCATTTCCACTTCGATGCTGTTTGACATCATTACTTGGTCATCTGGTTTGCCAAATGGTGCGGTTTTCCTAATTTCCCCGGCCTTTGAGTTCATTGGTAGACGCTCAATTGTTTTATCTAAGTCTAGCACTGCTTCATTAACACAGTTTCGGGGGTATATTTCATCTAAAGTTTCTTTACTGATTTTGCCTTGTGTTGTGGTTTCTTGTTGCTTATGTGTTGAATATGTAGAAAATGGTTTGCTTTGTTTTGGAGAATTCGCTGGGATTTTCATGTTGGGGCAAGCCACCACAGGAGCAGCACATGTTGAAATATCGTTTTCTTCCACAACCATTGATTGTGTCCATTGTGGCTTTGGCGGTAAAGTTGGCTTCTGTAGTTTCTCACTTGTCTTTTGAGGGAGTGGAGGAGGAGTAACACTCTCGGAGCTGGAAGATTTGGAAGTACCTTTTGCTACAGGGCTGATTGTTGAATTCTTTGTAGTAATGGATGGTTGTCCTTCACACGTTACTGAAATTGAAGGAGACAATTCTGTGTCAGATGGAGGTTTAGAAACCACAACACACTGCTTGTGAACAGTCTTGCTCCTTCCTGAATTCCTGTATATCATTGCATCTTTATAGTCTCCTTTTGATACATTTACACTAGACTTCTCAAGAGATTGCAGAGCCATTTGGACATTACCTCTTACAATATCTTCTTTATCTAGAAGCTTCTGCTCTGTTGCTGCACTCTGCAAAGATCTAATAGCTGCCTTCACATCTCCTCTGATACATTCTTCTGTCTCATCTTCTGTTGTATGACCATTACACTCAAAGCTTACAAAAGGTGGCAGTGATTCTGGTGCACAATTATTGACTATAACTGCACTTTGTTGACAAGCCTCAAAGGAAACATTGTTTTCTTGAGCTGTTTCTGCATCACTGACCTTTGGAAAAGTCTTGATTTGCTGGCATCTGGAAGACGAACAGGTAGATTGCATCACTGCTGAGGAGCCTTCCTCTTGAGCTGTGACATTCAGGTTGTATATCTTCCCAGGGACAATGACATCACGCTCCACCTGCATGCTTTGCTGCTTAGCCAATTCAAGGGACTTTTTAGCTGCTTTTACATCTCCAGATACAATGACCTCTTTTTGTGCTTGGGCTCCTTCTATATCGGGAACTTCCGCTGACAAGTCCATGTCATAGATAGTCCCAGGTTTAATGATCTCCCGCTCCACACACAAGCTCTGCTTCTTTGCACGCTCTAATGACTGCAGTGTTGCCTTGATGTCACCAGGCACAACATCCTCTTTTTCTACCATTACAGGTTGTTTAACTGTGAGTTGATGCTTTGCTGATGAGACATCCCCACGGACAATTTCTTCCTTTATTAGACAATTTTCAACACTGGAAGAGCACTCGGATGAAAACAACTTTTTGTTGCTCCTAACATCTCCAGGCAAGACATCAGAAATGGTTCGCTCTACTTGCACCTTTTGCTGACAAAGACTTCTCTTTGCTTCCTTGACATCCCCATGAACTATTTCAATGTGGTCCTCAACCAGAAGGCCGTGATCAACCTCATCTCCTGAGGCCTCATTATGAAGACTTTTGAGATAGTGCAGATCTCCTTTTTCAATGCAACTTTTGTACAAATTCACATTTCCCTTTTCATTTTCATCCACTCTACATGACGCTGCAGTCCTCTGGCTATTGGCAGTAGCTAACAGATTTCCAATCGTAGACCTTACATCTCCTTTCTCTATAACGTGACTCTCGGTTTCATAATTGCAGATAAGTGAATAAACTGACATCTCTGCTTGTCCCTCTGAAGTCTCTTGCATGATGATTCCTTTTTTCAAATCCTTTTCATGAAAAAGCAGGTCATCGATCATCTGGACAATGTTTTGCATTCTTTGATCCCTCTCAATGTTGATAGGGGCAGCTGACTGGTAGACTGGAAGTTCTACAACTGTGGTATTCACTTTACCCTTCTCCACTTCTCTAAGAAGACTAACTTGAGGCTTTAGGGTTGGTTTTAGTAAGAGTTGTAACATGATGTTCCTGATGTCACCCCGAACAATGTCTTCTTTCTCGATTTGCACGCCTTGGTTGCTTTCGAGCAGATATTTCGCCATGTCAACATTTCCACTCTCATTTGCTTGAATTATGATGCCGCCTGAGTGAACAAATGTCATTTGACACAGAGAGGACAGGGTTTCAGAAACACTGCTGGCCGTGATTTTGTCCAGCGGCATGGTCTCAAAAAGCCAGGTAGTGCACTTCACATCAGCTTTTGGTATCTCCTCAGTGCCTTGTACTGAGATATCATCAGACTCCTTGATCTTGTCCAGTGGCTGCGATTCAAACAGCCAGGTACAGCGTTTAACGTCTCCTTTTTGGCTGTCTTCTCTGTGGACTGTTTTTACTGGACCTTGCTCCTGAGGTTCTCCTTTCAGACTGTCAATGGTTTGATTCTCAAAGAGCCAGGTGGAGGTCCTGACATCACCTTGCTGGACATCAGTGACACTAACCATTCGCACAAACTTCTCACGTGACTGCTCAGATTCAAATATCTGTTTATTGGCCTGCACAGTATTACTTCCTAAGTCGTCAATGACCCTGACATAGGGTTCATCTCGGCTGGTAAGGGAATCCAAAGGTTGTGTTTCGAACTTCCATCTGGCAGATTTGACATCTCCTTTCTTGACGTCTTCCTGAGTGACAGCTCGGATCACATAAATTTCATTCTCTTCCTTGATAGCATCCAGGGGTTTTGTTTCAAACATCCACCTTGCTCCTCTAACATCACCTTTCATTACTTCCTCTTTTTTCACAGTTGTGACTTCATGAAACTGGCCCTCTTTGTCTCTGATGGCATACAGTGGCGTGGACTCAAACATCATGGTGCTCGACTTCACGTCTACCTTAATCACAGGCTGTTCTATAGAGTCTGACTTCTGTTCAAGGGGTTGATCATGGATTTTGTCCAATGAAGAGGTTTCAAATATAAACTTTTTGTTCCGTACATCACCACCCTCTGCATCACTGACTCTCTGAATGTTCACATCATCACTTTCCTTGTTGATCTGGTTCATGGGACAGTTCTCAAACATCCAGGTAAATGTATGTACTGAACCTTTTTCAATGGGTTTTTCTTGGTTCTGTTCATCTGATGCTGTCATCATGTCAGATCCTATTTCATCAAGGGACTGAGATTCAAAAAGTTCTTTCACTCGTGAGACATCTCCGGACTGAAAGTTGACCTGGCTGACACATCTCACGTTGTGTTCAGAATTAGCATCCTTTCTTGTTCTATCCAAGGTTTCTGTTTCAAAAAGACGCTTGCCTGTCTGAACACCAACCTGTGATTTGACAGAATCCTGTATTGTGTTGCACAGCTTCAAATTGAATTCGTCACCATCTTTGATACTATCTAGAGGCTGTGATTCAAAAAGCCAAGTAATAGACTTGACATCGGTTTTGTCGATGTCTTCTTTATCGTTTGCTTTATCTGATTTGTCATACAAAATGTCCATTGGTTGTGTCTCAAATAACCATTTACAGGTCCTGACATCACCTTTGCAAGGCTCCTCTTCTACGGAATTATTCTGCTCTGTCTGGTTGAACTTGGAATGAATCCCATCAATTGTCTGAGTTTCAAAGAGCCACTTTGCCGTGTTAACATTGCCCATTGTATCTTCCTGTCTTGTGATGCCTTTTATTACCTCAACATTTCCCTTCCCCTCTGCAAGGTCATCTAAAGGCTTGGTCTCAAACATCCACTTATAGTTTTGGACCTTCCCTTTGATGAATTCTTCTCGGCTGACAGTTGTGATCTTGTGGAAGTTTCCAGAGCTGTCCTTTATGGCATATAAAGGAGATGTCTCAAACATTGCTTTGTTACTTTTCACATCTCCTGCTGCAAAAGCATCCTTCTCAATAATCTCTTCATCAGAATGAGCAATTTTGCTCAGGGGAATTGTTTCAAAAAGATGTTTGAATCCCTTAACATCGCCCCTTTCGATTTCTTGTTCATTGAATGATGTGTCTTTTTGAATACTGCAGCTCTCAAATATTTGTTTTTTGCCTTTTACTTCACCTTGCTCGTCAGCTGAAAGGGTAACTTTCTTTAAGTGCCCAACTTCATAGCTTTCATTAAGGGTTTCCATGGGTTGAGTTTCAAAAAGCCATAGAGAGGTCTTGACATTTCCCCCAATAATTTCTTCCTTTTCCAAAGACTTTTCTTCCGAGTCTCCTTTAAGTGCTGCCAAGGGTTGCATCTCAAAGAGCTTTGTCTTGTTGACAACATCTGCCTCTACCGTACATTCAGCCTCTGTTCCTTCGAACTTGTCCCCTCCCACAACTTCTTGTATTGTCTCAAATGGCTGAGTCTCAAACATCCATCTCTTTTGGTCTACTCCGCCACTGTGCCCCTCTTCCAGAGATATACCACGAATAATCTTCACCCCATCAGTTCCCTTATTGATTAGATCCAAAGGCTGCGTTTCAAAAAGCCAACGAGCCGTGTTGATGTTGCTACTGTTGATCTCCTCCCTGCAGATGGATTTAATCTTGTGGATGTTACCACTTTTGTCTGTGATGGCACAGCAAGGATCCGCCTGGAAGAGTTTGACAGTCTTTTGGACATCTCCTTTCTGTTCCTGAAGCTCAGATCTCAGTTTGAGGAAGCTATGATCTTCTATGGAGTTGCAGCGTCCCAAGTCACCCAACGGTTTAGACTCAAAAAGCAGTCGGGTCCCTCTCACATCTCCTGGCTGGATGGGATCTTTCAGCACTGCTTCAACCAGTTCACCTTCTTCTCCTTTTGATTGATTTAGACAATCTATGGGCTGGGTCTCAAACAGCCACATTGATGTTCTCACATCCCCTCTGACAGAAGTCTGCCTTTGAGCAGACATTTGATGGCCACTTTCTGTGTGCTCAAACATAGAGGAGGTGCCTCTGACATCTCCTCCTTTCAACTCCTCGTCATACAGCATCTTCTTGGTTGCATGAGGATCTCCAATGTTGTCCAAATTCCAGTTCTCAAAGATCCACCTCATGGACTGCACCTCACACTGAGCTGCGTTAGATTCCTGAGCGTTTTCTGACTGCACTGCCTTCAGGATGTCATCATCCACTGCATCGTCAATACTTGCCCTTAGGTCAGGGTGGATATGTTTGAAAAGCCTCTTCAGCTCACTCTTCTGTCGCTGCTGGTTGAAGATGGAAAAGGTTTCTTTCGGTGGAGGCAAAGGCAAGCTAGATAACGCTGACGGGCCTTCATAGTCGAGGGGTCTGGGTGGTATGAGAGGAGGTGGGGGAAGAGGAAGGTCGTCTTCATCATGAGATGAGTGTGAAACTGTGACTTTCCTGGCTGCTTCAGCCATCTTTAAATGAAAGACAGACGGGAGTGATATTGTCAGGTTTCGTATATCAAAAACAGTAGTTGTAATAGTGCATGCAAATGTTAGAATGACATGCATTTTAGTAAGTTAAGCAATACTTTACCTTTCTCTATGCTCGCTTGATGCTTTTCACAGCAAACCATACTCTGTCACACCAGGGTTAACAGAACACCTCATAGCTGTTAGTAGGCAGACATCACACAAACACCTATACTGTGAGTGCACTAATTGTTTTGTAACTAAATTTTCTCTTTTTTCTTTACAGAAAAACCTGAAAATTGTATCTCCAATAAAGTATTATTAGGCCACTTGAGAGCATTGGAAACAAGCTGTCAACACAACACTGATATAGTATCATAATTTAAAATGGCAATGGTGTTAGCAAATAGTGGTCGATCCGTCAGAGACAGATTTAAATTATAATTGGTTTGTATTTTGACGAATGTAAATCCAAGATTCACTCTCTTTACAGCTCTTTTCTTAAGAGAAATGTTTGGCTCTTTGGTTGGCATATGCTCCACCATGTTTATCACAGTGGGTTTTTAGAGATGGAGTTGTTTGTTGCTGATAGAAAAAGCTGCCTAGTGCATCCGAAAACATCACAGATGAAAACGGTGCAAATCAACAATAATCGTAAAGTTGTAGGACAGAAAACAAAATCGTATCGCTAAAAGACGCTAAACCCTAAACTGAAAGGAAGTACTTGGGTGACAGCTACCAGCTGTCTATATAAGTCTACTATCATATAAGCTGCAACTTTCACAAATTCATTTGATACAAAATATAATAGAAAAAATATTTACTATAACACCTTTAAGGTTATTCATATTGTGTGAAAAGTGTTGGAACTTTCTGTCATTGTCCTGCTGTACGGTTCAAAAGTTGGTGGATGTGAACGCCCTCTGCACTAAAACCTAATAGTAATTCAATCTTGAGTGGTGGAGTGCACATGTAAAACAACAGAAAAAGTGTCACTCTTTACAATGGTGCTCACAGACTACATTGTTTGTCTGTCTGTTTAGACTTCCACAAAAATTATTATTTTAATTGAATGTATGCATTGGTCGAGACATTACGATTTTCAGGTTTTGAGAGAAAGAAATCTGCACTGCTAAAGGTGGTCTGCTCCAGGCATTAACAAAAAGGAATAAGTAGTTACTTTTTGATGATTGTAATGGCGGGAACATGAGGAAAGGATATAATACCGGGAAGCATAAATATATGGTAAGATCATGTCGTTTCTTGAAAACTAGATAAGAATTGTGTCTTTTCTCATACAAGTACCATAAGCCTCAGTTACACAGCACACGACCAACAACACCCACACACTACAGTAAATATGCTAATTGAACTATACAGTACCTTATGATTTTTAGACCTTGTTCCTGGAGAACCGATGAATTCCTTTTGAACAACAAAAAAAGAAAGTGTG
This sequence comes from Ammodytes marinus, assembly GCF_949987685.1. Lineage (NCBI taxonomy): Eukaryota > Metazoa > Chordata > Actinopteri > Uranoscopiformes > Ammodytidae > Ammodytes > Ammodytes marinus. The sequence continues at coordinate 7,496,746 of NC_137213.1, read as the reverse complement.
ATTAACCAATTGGATCATAAATAGATTTAATTATTTTATGTAAAAGTATTAGTCAGCACTTGGTTGCACATGTGTTCAAAGTATGCAATATGTTTTGTGAAATGTGGAGTCGCTCCTATTGTGGCAGAGCATACTGGTCATTCCCTGTTGAGGCCCTTGACCTGAGTTTGTGGAGAGGTATGACAGGCATTTCAGGAACTCACTGTCTGTGTTGAGCCTCCTGTGGAGTCGATAGCTGCTGCTCTTGACAGATAGATAGCCGATCTGTCTCTCACTGAGGAGGAAGTAGATATTCTGTCTCTGCTTTGTCTAGTTGGGGTGCCCAGTAATGGACTATATTTGTCATCTGCAAAAGAAAAGAGAAAATACATCAGATATATATCATACGTGGGCAGAATATGAATTACATTTTAAAAGACACCAATAATTGAAGTAAATTGACCGTTTGCTAATATTGCATTTGCTAGTTGAGATATGTCAACTCGCACTTGTATAGGAAGTACTCCCACTTTTGTATCTTAGAAATAAGCAAAGCAGAGCATGTGTGTGTGTGTGTGTGTGTGTGTGTGTGTGTGTGTGTGTGTGTGTGTGTGTGTGTGTGTGTGTGTGTGTGTGTGTGTGTGTGTGTGTGTGTGTGTGTGTGTGTATTTATAGTTATGCCCATAGTGTGTATTAATAGTGATGCTGGAATCTTTCTTATCACACTCTTGTAGCTTCCTGTTCACTTGTGGAAACTATTTCATGTGCAACAAGGCCTGCAGTTTATGGTAGGCCGATGGTGATTTGGTAGAACTTATTTTTTGACTGAACCTACAGACGATTTAAAGTATCGGTTTAAAGACAAACATTGTAACAAAGAAGTCAGTTTACGAAGGCTTTGATCCCAGTAGCTGACAAGACGGATAGGCCCACACAGCTTGCCTCGGACCCTGACCACACTGCATGCCATGGACTGACCATGACGCCCAAGAAGTGGAAAAAAACAGCAACTGCTAGCTCAGCTGGAGTGACAGAGATTGTTTGCACACTGTTTGTGTGAGCTCCCGCCATCAAACCATCAACACCTGACCATAGGAATGCGAATGCCTGACCCTTAAATACATGGGAATGATCTCAACTTACATGCATCATATCACCTGAAGTAGTTTTACCTTTGAATTAAATAGTTATTTGATTGGTTTAAAAAAAAAAGCAAATGTCCTCTGTATTTATCAGCTGGAAACAGTTGATCCGTTTGTGTGAGGAATATGGTAGATATGACACATTCAGAAAATATTTAAACAACAACAGCAGCCCTGCGAACAATACTGTATAGCTGGAGGTCAACAGTCCAGTGTACTGCTCAGGCCATCCAGCTGTAACTAATAGCCAGATTTGAACACACCTCCCCTTTTCACAAACTAAGCCCTCACAGGACAAAGGATGGACCAGCGGGCCGGCGCCTCTCACGAGTGCGGACTTAAAGCATTTTCATAGATGGGTGAGCAGACAGAATGGGACGACCGAGTGCCATGCGTGTCCTGCTGAAGCCCTCACTCGCTAAACAGGGAGGTCAACTTCATCACTTATCATCATCGCACACTCACACACACACACACACACACACACACACACACACACACACACACACACACACACACACACACACAAATAGCTATAGCAATAGCTGGTGACATCCTGATATGTATAATGGAGCTCACTGACTTTTGATACCTTTCTCTATAAATTCCCACACTCTCAAAGCACTTTCTGCTGACATCTCTTTGATCTGGGTTAACTCTCCAGGAATGAAGAGGAGCTATTAGCGGCACAGTAAGGTGGAGGGGGGCCATTGGGCCATTGGGCAGCTGTACAAATGATGGTGAAATGCAGTTGGTATTTGTTCATCACTACCACCACCTTCACCACCATCAGCTGTTGCCGATTGTAGCCACATTCACAGACATGTAATGAAATCCAGTGTGCCAAATGGCTGCTCAAGCTAAAGGCCCTGTAGACACCTAAAAAAAGCACAAACTGTCAAAAGGTGTGACTTTCCACATTGCTTTAATGACGGATGACGCTGCTTCTCATTTTATAGTTCGTTATCACTGTTTTGGTTATGGAAATAAAACTGCCGACCGAGTGATCCTGCTGTCTGACCTCCCATTTCAGACATGTCTAAGGATAAGGGTCTGTAAAAGGATAGCCACTTAAAACCTAATGAAGATGCCAGCAACATAGTCATGATAACGCTTTGTCACCTTGTTCAGTCCTGATATCACTAATAAAGAAATAGCCATTAATGCTTTCGAATCGTTATAGTTTCTATATTTTTTTTGTCAAAGTCAAGTATTTTATCATTTATTCTTCACTTTTATCTTTTTTAATTTATCTAAGAGAAGATTGTTGTTTGTCATTGACACACTGGCACACAATTAAGCCTTATTGTAATATTTCAAATACTGTTCGGCTGAAGTATAAGTACAAATTAAAGAGGATCAATTCAATGTTAATTCTCACAAATTGGGATCACACCTGACAGAATAAGAGTACTCTAACATAGAATAATACATCCATTTACATTGCTTTCTCAGTCATCATACAGTAGCACTTGTATTGTTTTACATTAGCTGCACATTCACATCAGTTGCCTCCATCCCAGTAAAGTTAATACTCACTAAAACACCATCCAGCAGCGTTCTCTGTCTCTCCCCTGTGTATGTCCGCTGTGCAGGATAACTGACTCAATAGTAGTAGAATACTGCCTGTATCCTCTCTCAGTGCTTCTCTCTGCTCCTCAGTTCTCTGTGACTGAACTCTCTCTCGTCCCGTGGCCTGGGTGACAGCTGATTTTTATCAGAGCCCGCTGCCCCAGTCGAAGACACTGGCTATTTTGGGAGGGTGGGCTGGCGTCTGCTGCTACACGGCTGAGTCAATCACCTATGTTAGTCACTGAGAGACTGGGGCACCCCTCCACCTCCCATTCCCATAGTTGTCAGTGGGTGTTTGGTTTGGGCAACTTAAGATGAAAAATACACACAATAAAGGTCCCATTTTGGTCATTCCAATGAAAAGTATGATTTATGTAAGTTTTGTTACATATATTTTGTTAGATTATACTAGCATATCATAGATCATACAATTTTCTTTAGGGGTTTAAATATATTTTGTGGACAGGTTTGAAATATTTACACCTGTGTTTGGGACAGTAAATTATGATCTTTGTCACATTGTCTGTAATCCTCGCCATAGCTGTCCACTGACATTCCTGGCTGTGTCTAAATCACAACAGACCAACCGTTGGGTCAAAGCGTCAACTAGGATACAGCACACCGATATCAGTTCCAGGACACAGAGAGGCATGGCTCAGAGGGCCAAGGTCTGCGTCACGGTCGAAGCCATCAGCGACAGCGTCACTCCTATCTTAAGCAAGTCAAACGCATAGTTATGCATTTGCACCACTACATCCTTGTCTTTATTTAGCTGTTTCCCTGCTACTCCCAGTGCCAAAGACCACAGAGGTAAGCAGTGACGGCACTCTGTCAGGATGTACATGGTGACACTTTAAATCCCAGAGGCCTTGATCCTTACCCTGTGGTCACTTTTTTCTGCATTCATTTGATACACTAGGTGTGTGGGGATTTTTCAAGTACTGTTTTTGACACAGATGGATAAAAGTCTCAGTTTACATACAGTACCTATTTCATTGCACGAGCAGGGACACAAACATTCACTTGCTCAAAGATCAGTGGCAGTCAAGTTTGCAATATCCCTATAAAAGTGAGGACAACAACTGATTGTGGACTGTGGCACCATTATAGAACGGTGAACTCATGTCCTCAAGGGAGCCATGTCATACTCCCCCTATTAGACCTCACTGACTGTAAACATGAAATCCGGCACCCCTGCTCACCGTGTGCGTATCCGGATGCTCTGTCGTAAGACCCTGGCAGCCCATTTGTGCCCTTTCCTCCTTCTGCCTGGGCGCTTCGCTGTGGAGAAACACGTACAGTGTTGTGACGACAGTTGTTTCTAGTGTCACATCATATGTCTCTTTTTGGCTGTCCAATATGGGAAAGTGGTCTGTTACAATTTGAACCAATGGGAGCTTAATGGAATAGTTTGACGTTTTGGGAAATAAGACAGTTGGCTTTCTTTCTGCAAAGAAAGTGATGGTTAGCTTAGCTTAGCATGAGAACTGGAAACAGGCAAAGAGCTCAACCTGAAGTTGAAAAAAAAAATCTTATATAAATCTGCCTGCCAGAAACCGATAACCAGCTTCATATGATGTGTTTATAGACATAAAGGGATTTTCACAAAATGTTGAACTTTAAAAAAAAAAAAGTGCAGCTTTATAGCTTCCATGAGAACGTTTTTGTCAGGAATTGGAGGTGTTTCTCTCTGAAGCCTCTAGTTTTTATTGATTGGCTGTTTCTGTTTCTTATGCATCCATGCACTATGTGAACTGTCTACTGAAGCAATTATACAATCACAATTGGTAAGTTGATCTCACTTTAAAAAATCAAGGAATCGGAAAACCTTGAAAAAGTTAAAAACGGGGTGCTCTGGTGGCGTGGTGGATAGAGCGCGTACCATATTGGCTCCGGCATTCGTTGCAGTGGTCGCAGGTTCAAATCAGACCCGTGGACCTTTACTGCAGGTCATCCCCCCTCTCTCTCTGTTACCCCATTTAAACTCTGTACTATCCAATAAAGCTTGAAAATGCCAAAAAAAAATGATCTTTAAAAAAGAAAAAGTTAGGTACCCTTAACTATTAGTCTTATGTTTGGGTGACTCTTCTTGTCAGTTTGCTTTAAGTTACCTTATAATTATCTTATTTACTTAATTTGGTGTAGTTTTACCAGCTTAAAAATGGCAAGTGCAATCAACTTGTTCTTTCTAAGTGTGGGTAATTAATGCTCACAAGCACATGATTGATTCTAAGTGGCTTTGGCACTGTCAATAAAGAATCAAGGAATGCATCACTGAGTCAATGCAGTCGTATAAAATATTAACACATGTACTAAAGTCACACACCTGGATGGTTTTGTCCTGTAAAGGAGAGTTGTGACTTGTCCTGGCCTGCAGAGGGCAGTCTTTCCCTGTGTTACTGCTGGAGTTGAGCCTTGGGCTGCTGTTGAAGCCTTGTTTCAGGGTGGCCTTGGACTCAAACAGGGCACACATGGCTCTGGTGACTGAAGGCTCTCTCTGAGGGAGGAAGTCCATGGAGCGACTCCTGGACAGAGTGGAGCTCTTTCCAGATCCACAAAGGGCCACATTCTCCCTGCTCTCCAGCCTCCTCCATCCACTGTCCACCACAACGCTTTCTGACACCTGAAAGCCACCATTGGTTTTAATGTGAGATACTGCAGGTGAATGGGGTAACATCCTTAACTTATCATCATACAACTTTGCCAGTTGATTACTTACATTAAAACTATTACTTTTTTTTATTGCATTTGTTTCAGAAATGTTTGAATATGCAAATTTGGAAAATCTATCTAATTATTCATACACTTGCATCTCTTTAAAAACTTAAAATCTAGATGTTTGATAAAGCCAGAGTACAACCATTTAGTGTCCAACGTTTTTACACAACAGATAAAGCTTTTTTTCAATTTATGAATCACATAACATACATGTCTCAAATGCATTTTCTGCATGTTTTTCAGAACAAAATTTTATATATCAGACAAATGACAATATGAACAAACCCTTCTGCAATAACCTTCACATAGTGCTTAGAATTATTATAGAAAGTTTAGTTGATGTAAGTGCTTTATCAGTTGAGATTGTTGGTTCACTATAGGAAAAAAAATAATGTTGAGATAATGGCCATAATGATGGTTGTATAGGAGAAATATACAGACAAGGTTCAATGAAATATACACCCAAATGTACATTTTGGACCTTTTATCTATATTTTTATGAATGAAGACATTTTATCAAAGCAAAATTGACAAAAATCTCAAAATTGACCACCGCTTGAAAAAGACAGTGTAATTGTATTGTCTCGCCTTAATGTGTTTTTGTTTTTATAGTTGTCACATGTATTACTCATGATGAAAAAAAATTAAGAAATAAGAAGATGTACTACCTGGAGTTTATGCTCCACTTTTTCAATACTCCTTAGGTCGGCACAGCTTTGGTAACTGTTGGAGCAAAAGTATTGACACATTTATTTACAGGGACTCTTGTGATTCTAATCCAATCAACTTTCATTCCTCATTGGGGACCACAAGAGGAGGTTACTGGGAAACTACCAATGTACTGTATATACTATAAATGTCAAAATGAAGCACACAGAACAATCTCCTGCCCGCTCACTGAACTTTCCTTACAGTATGTTGTGCAGAACTTACTGTTGCACCAGCTGAGACACAGACTTCCTTTCCCAGCGTCTGGGAGCTGGCATGGCCCATGACCTCTCCTGAACCCCAGAAAGACTCCTCAGGGACTGGGTCCTCCTCAGACCAAAGGACTCCATGGCAGTCCCTTTAACAGCAGCTGAGGAAATATTACAATAATTATGTTTGACAAAAACTTTGAATGGCCTAATAATTCAATGAACAGCATATTGTGTGTTAAAGGATTCATGATAGAAAGTACACGACTAATACTTGTTTATGATTATCTTATCAATTTCTCGTCTTGATTCAACTTTATGACTTGTATGCAAGTCTACAACTGAGGTTTAACTGCATTTGAGTTATTATCTAACAGATTGTCACATTGACGGTCATATGACTCTGTTAATGTTTATGATCTCCTGCACTCATGACAGCACATTGAAATTAACCCTTAAGTGTGCCTTTGTGCTATTGTACAATAAATATACTTCATGTTTTTAATGTTGCCCTGCATGCTGCCCTACTCTTAAAAGAAAAAAGAACAGAAGAAAAAGGTCCTTAGTTTTGAAGAAAGAGACATTTATATTCAAATTTATATTGTCTAAACTCATGCAGGGAGAGAAAACCAGCTATATATATATATACATAAACAACCACGTTAGAATATTCTCAGTGCAAATAAAAGGTATGCTGCTCTTTCTGCAAAATCAAAAGAATATTAAAGCCCATACCTGAAGAGACGGAGCAGAAGTCACCTGTGCATCTCTGGTCTCTGTGACTGACCTGTGGTGAAGGAGCATCTCTCACAAGACACAGCAATTTCCACTGGCCAAAGTCCTTTAACACCTTGTGATTCGGATATGCCGGATATGATTCCTGCTCCTATAACAACAGCTGATAAATATGGGATCAACAGAAACCAAGGTGTGTTTAAGGCGAGAAATACTTTTCTGAAGGATTTATTATTTTGTTGTTAGTTGTCTGATTTATGATACATTCGGTTTTAAAGAAAACGTGCAGAAAATGTTTTTTAAAGACCTGTACGAAGCATTTTTGATGTTTTTAAATGAAAAAAGGCTGCATGAAAAATCTGTTCCCTAAAAACTTTGGACACTCATATGTTGCAAAAAGGCAATAAAGATTTCAACTCTGGCTTTAGTCAACATCTAGATATTTGTTTGTAAAGAGATGCAAATTTACGGATAATCAGTTAGATATTGCCACATTTGCATACTTATTCAAACATTTCTAAAATATTTGGTACAAAAAAATTAAGTTTAAATGTAAGTAATGAACTGGCAAAGTTTCATGGTGACATCTATCTTTACCATATACACCTGCACTGTCTGGCCTTAATATAAATCTCATGAACACCCGAAGTTATTACTCAGTTTGGTATTTAAATACTAAACATGACAGCTTGATGCATTGAAAAACACTGGGAAACCAGAGAGCGGACCTGTGTGTACTATGACAGCTGCTCCAGTCAGATGTCGGCGTTGGAATGCCTGACATAGCTGCTCTGTTACTGTATCTCATGCCAAAAGTCAACGCCACAGCATTTTATCTGCACCTCACATGCCTATCATATCCACTTTATTACTGTGGCAAGAGTCACATTCATTCTGCTCTCACACTATGACTCCTCAGCGTGATTAAATAGATGATAATGCGTTATGTTGCTACTGCTAAACCTGCCCATACAGGACCAAAGCATGCGCTGACTCTGCATGTGAATCTCTTTCCTGTTGATCATTACAGTTTGCCGATGCTCAAATAGTTAAGAGTTACAATTCTACCAAGCGTTTGGCACCTGGATTATATTCACCAATAAAGAGAGAACTTTACATATTACTTTTCTTCCGCAACCTGAAGTAATCATTAACTGTCATCTAGAGTCACTGGTGTAAAAACTTCTTCATTGCAAAAATCACACTCTGAAGTCAGAAAAACAGAGTAGGCCTACGCTCAAACCCTGATCACATGAGAATTAACGAATTTTTGGATTGTCTTTTGTTAGCCTATATGTTAACCCAAAATGCTAATTCACAACCTTTTACCTATTTGTTGCACCCCAAACTATTATTATGTTAGTTTTCTTTGCCACATTATTATTTATTTATTTTTGACATGGTAGTTACGAGGGAGGACACCTTTCTTTATTTTGTTCATGTCATGCATTGTTAAAGGTTCTGCAGTCATCTAAAACTGTGTTTTTGCTTTGTGTTTCAAAATCGCCTGGCACCTGAATCGAAGTAGCCATCACTCAGCAACAATAATGACAGGCGGTGTATTTGACTACATCACCTCTCATTAGCATTGACAATGTCGACCTCAAGTGGTGAAAGTGCTTCACTCATTCCCTTGTGCAGAAAAACACACACGTGATGTCTTTTTGCCTTGATATCATTTTGCCAGACAGCAGATGGCGCCAGAGCAACATGAGCCCCCCTTCCTCTTATACGGTCTATGACAAATGTGGTTAAAGACATCATAGCTGCTTGCTTGTTGACATAACATTTGTTGTTACACTCGTCAACTTGGCAGTTGAATGCACGTGTAGGGCTATGCATTGGCCACTATTTGCACTACTACGAATAATGTTGGGCTGCTTTGTCCACATACAACTAATACACCCATAAAGTGTATCAATAGGCTACATATTAATGCTTTGTCCAAACACGTGAATACAAGATGAGCAACAATAGATTCAGACATCAATGAGAGATGCATGTGAGAAGATGCATACAACAACAGTGCTGTTGTTAGCTAATGCATGTGTTTTGCCAGCTGCAGTGGAAGAAGAGAGAGAGAGACAATCAGTGAGTGATTGAGTATGTAGGGAAGGGAGGAGGGAGGAGTGAGGAGGGAGGAGGGAGGGGGAGAGTCAGACAGTCTCACCCACACAGAACAGTTAGTACTGGCCTGAACAGCTGAGAACAGAGCAGGTCTGGTTCCTGCTGCTGTGTGCTCCTGCAAAAGAAAAAAAAAACTCACATGGAGCCACATGTGACAGCCAACACCAACAGCAGAATGCACTTTGCTGGAACTCAGAGATCACAGGAGGAGTTCCCACTGCAGGGCTGAAGGCCAGACACAATCAGGGGCCAGATGAAAACAGGAACACACACTTTGTTCACACAAAACACTCATCTTGGTTGTTGTTGCATAATGGAACAACAGGGACGTAATATGTTTTTACTGCATTCCTTCCTTTTGTGCTCAGCACATTGCATCACGCAGGCCATGTTCGAAAGTTTGTAAGAAAGGTCACCATAGTACTTTGGCTCATGTTGACAAGAGGCTCTTTGTTGGAGGGAGGGGGGAATGTCAACCCCAATCACACAGCTGCTTGGCTCTTACAGCTCGTGCTGCTCACATGCAGCGGCAGATAAGATCACTTCTGGTGAAAATGATAGTTGTGTAACCTACTTTGCACTCTGGAGGCTGCAGCTCGACTTGCCTTTTGCAACAATACTGTAAAGGTGACAATGAGCGGGGTGTTTTAGGAAAACAACGGGCAGGATTGCCTTCATGAGGAGAAAGAGCATGCTGTAATTTTTAGTTTTTTTAATGTTAAAATAATACACGCGAAAATGTTTTATTTGCATGTCATTACCCTCTCTACCCAGTTTCATCTCATATTAATAAAGCTTGAAAAAAAATATATATATAAAATAATGCATCCGCATCATATATGCAACTAATAATAACATTCATGTTCAAAATGGGTAGGATAGGGAAGAAGATGAACCCTTTAAAAGTAGTGTGGATCATATTTGTAAATTAAATGAGTCAATTACATATCTACTGTACAGTGCCTTGCAATATTACATTATAGCAAAGCAACTTTGAGCCTTACTGTTCTTAGCAATGACAAGGCTGTTAAGTGAAGGCATTTGAATTATACAGTAAGTCGCAGTTCATCTCAGTCCACACACCGTTTTCGCAGGTGGCTCACCATCAGAACCTTTTATCTCTTTTCTTATCAAAATTCCAGCCTTCACATTACACAGAGAGCACCCTTGGACTCTAGGAAGTTGTAGCCTCGGTTGACTAGCTATGCAGAGATTCAATATCACCCCTGGACCGGCCCCAGGATTAGGCAGCCATTCACATTGGCACAAGGCCAGCGCCTGCCATTGGAGTATCACAGGAAGTTCTCTGGTGTCACCCACCCCCCTAAACTGATTCCACTGCACAGACAAAAGGGAAGGCAGTTGAGATGTCACTTACGGTGTCAATGTTGTGAAATGTTACCCTCCAAGTCTTTATCTGATAGCATCTTCCGAGTGGTGAAAGTGAGATTGCAGCGTCTTTCATACAAGTTTGGCACACAGTTCAGTTTGAGGGGGCTGTTAAAAGCTTTTTTACCATGAGCAATCAGGCCTTATGTGAAAAAAAATCTTTCTGACAAAGTTGGAACAGCTTTTTGTTATTTCAGGTGAAATTTGATGTGTCTTTTATCTGACAATCTTCCCCCTATGTGTATGTAATAACAAGTACTTCAACATCATGTTTAAATATCAAGAGGAGATATTATGGTAATTTGCAATACTAATACTTTAATGTATGTCACCATCACAGTCTATCTATCTATTTAGTTCTATGAGGCATTGTTTGTTGCACTTGGTATGAATTGTATGAAACTTTTTTTATCGACTCCACTTATCTTATCTTATCTTATCTTATCTTATCTTATCTTATCTTATCTTATCTTATCTTATCTTATCTTATTTAAACACCCAAACAAAACTCAGGATAATTTGAATCAAAATGTCACAGCTTGGCTACATTACACAATATAGATCATCAGGCGCAAAGTCACAGGCATGAAGCATTAAATCGACCACGGCTGTTCAACAACAACAACAATCTCTCTGTGAGGCTATCGCTCTGTCCATGAACTTTTGTGCCTCTTGCGCGTGTGACCCACTCTTCTCCTGCCAGCGTGCTACTTCCCCAATCACCAACCTGCTCCACAACACTCCAACACTAAAAAGAAATGTCTGAATGTCGTCTGCTACACTGTCCAAAAATCTATTATACTGCTTTCACAGGCTACAAACACACACATAACCGTATCATACAATGCCACATAAGCCTCACATGAGAAGGTGATGTGTGCTGGGACAGCAAAGTATGGAGAATGGAGCAGAGTATATTATTAACGGCATATGCTACTTCCAAACTTCTTCTGCTTTCTGAAGCTATGTGCTCATTCATGAACACATGCAGTGATCATTTGAAAACAGGTTGCTTTTATGTATAACTCTGAACACTCTTTGAATGGCAACCTATTTAAATCGAGAAAACCGACGTCACTACTTCAGAAATAAAACACTAAAAAGATGAGTAATCTTGAAGAATAAGAGGGTTGTGTAGAAAGCCAGGAACACCACCGACGCGAAAAATGGTGACACTAGTGCAAAGATGTTAGAAATTGTTGAGGATGGCAGTACACGCTGCTGCTCATGATGAACACAAACAATGATTCATTGCTTTTCCATCCTCTGAAATGGAAACAACTGGGCTATATTTGCCCTTGCGACCATGGTGACGACTGTCATAATATGACATCAGAAGCTATATGTAAAAAGGAACCAACTCATGTGTATGTGTGACATTTCTAGGTTTTAGGAGTTATAAGTAAGACACGGACAGATAACGGGGGAGTATATTCTATTCTGTCAAGGAAGTACTTTTCAAGGGAAACAAATTACACCTTCTGGCACTTAACCTTACATTTTTACCTGACTGGAAAGCAATAACATACAGTCTGACACAAACTGATACTTCCAGTTGTGCCAAAGAAGGCAGGGGGACCTCTAGAAGGGAGTACATCCCTGAGATAGTTTCCACAGAAAGGAAGGAGAAACTGGGTCACATTTTCACATGACATTGTCAAACCCTGTCAGTATATATGGCTGTATGTGGGCCATCGCTGGCACAGCTTGACTGGAGAGAACGGGGCCACAAGAGATAGTGGCCGCAACCTGAGAGGCCAACACAATGTAGGTTAACTGTAGATTATGTAACTACTGTATATGGACTATGGACTGGGTTATGTTTTACTCTCACTGTTGTCCGTACTAGCAGAAATAAGATAGGATCATCATGCGTAATACACAGAATGTGAGTGGGGGACAATATTGAGGAAAGCATCTCTGAAATGATGAGCATGGACTGTGGCTGCAATATGGCACGTCTTCATTTTCCTCTTCATAGCATGTTCATGGAATTAAAGGTGGAGTCAGCTATTCAAGAGAATGCTTGTTGTCAAAATCCCTTTTGGTCAAAATCATTCAATATCTCCTCACAGTGCACTACCTGTCAGTACTGTGTGCACGCTGAAAAGAAAACCTGTGTTAATACACAGCCTAGGCTCTGTAAACGGGCAAGATGCTTGCTACTGTTAGCCCCTTTGTTTACATAGGCTTACCAGTTTACAATTATAGCGTTCTCAAGAATTGCTGACTCGAGATCTGAAAATTAAATCAGGTTAGAAATGTGGTCAGCTCGTGATAAAGTGAATCGATACAGAAAATTGTGCCAGTATAACATGTATCACTCTACATGATAACCTCAAACTGAGCATTGAACTGTGGTTAAACATTTGTTTTTCTCCGTGACTCATCTGCCTCACTGCTGGTGCTGCACCAGTGGATCGAACTCCTGACTCATTCAAGCATTCGTGTGACGTAACAGCCAGCAAAAAAGGAACAGGAAATTCCAACAGTATTGTACAAATGTATAAATGGACAAGCAGTGTGATTGTGCTATAAATAGACACATGGCCTTCTGGAGCAATTTAATCATGTGTTATTAGTAAGTCACACCAAATGCTCCACCAGGATACACAGACTGAGCTGCAAAATCAAAATCAAACACTTTGTTAAAGGCCATTGAACTTAGTCACAAAAAGGCCAAGTTTGAACACAAATAAAAGACAGATCTTTGGTATCTCGGTACTGTCTTACTATACTAGTTATTCTGCTGCTTACGCTCTGCACAGGTCAGTGGCAATGGCACAGATATTCACGTAAAGCTGGTCACATTCTCAGAACACACTTCCACTTGGAGTCAGGAATATCAGTTTGTCCATCTCTCCGCGTGCTGAGCTTTGTTTTCCTCCCAGTCTGCCACACAGCGTGAACTATGATTATCTTCAAAAGAAGAGACACTGGAATGTTAATCCAGACGCTCTACCTACCTACCTAAGAAAGGCCTAAAACCACTTGGTCACATGTGTGCACATGGACAAATGTCACCTTCTAACCAATGTCAACTCTGTTAATCAAATCAGCAGGGAAGATGATTTTTCCTTGAGAGGAAAAAGCAGAGGCTTTACACTCAAACCCATAATCATTGTCCATGTACAGCTTCCCTACACTGCAGGGAGTGTCCTGGAGTTTAGGAGTGTCTGGAGTATCACTGAGTCATATTACAAGTTATGTAAGGTGAATGGCTGGAAGTATGTGGCAGCTTAAATGGACCTCTAATCACCATGTGTGTAAGAGGTCCGAAGACTGTTTACAAAGACACAAAATACCGGACCATCTGCGGAAGAAACAAACATGTTTTTTTTATATGAAACTGAGAAACAGGAATTTAACCACCATTGAATACTTACAGTAATGCTGAAAATGTAATACCACTGAATTTGTGACACATACATTTCTGTTTTGTTTTTTATTATTATAAGTAGAGAAGCCAAACTAATCCAGATAGGTGGTTTTCAAAGGGAAGGGTTTCAGTTATATTTTAGATTTATTTGTGTGTCATTTCTTTATAAAAATTGTGGTTTAAATGCACAATTTGGTTTATAAACTTTCAGCCCTAATCAGTTTGTTTACAAACAGTCACTTTCTGAATCACTTGTTTCTGTCACAAACAATGTTCATACACAGTGGAGTGCACAGGTAGGGTGCAGAGGGGGCAACCACCCCTACCCTTGTTGTTCAGAGAGCTTAAGGGACCTTTTTAAAATCTTTATTCAAACCACTGTATATGACCAGCTTATGGGACTTCAACATTTGCCCCTAAGGCCTACATTTACTTTTTTTCTATAGGTGCACCCAGGGCCGCCCATAAGGGGTATGAAGTGGGAAAGCTTTCTAGGGCCCAGCCCTTGGGGGGCCCATGGTCTCCAGAGGCCAAGAACCTAACTGAGCCTAACATTATTTTTAACAGAAATATTCACTATAACCATTTAAAACTTGCAAAACCATAACGACAAAACAAACATTTTAAATATTGTAACTTGGGTAAAACTCCTCCTCCGCTACCCTCTGCTTCATGTCCGTCCTGTGTGCACGGCACGCTGAAAGAAAGTTGCTAACACTAATTTTAAAAAGCCTGATATTAACGTGGTTAGTATAAACATAAACAAACATTCGCCAAGTGTTGGCTAGAGATTACCTATGTGCCTTTTAAACATCATAACATGATGTACTCCCCCACCCTTACCCAGGGCAGGTGGGCTGGGTACCACAACACTGAGCTGAGGGGGAATGGAGGCTGGCCAGGGAACTTGTATAACTTATCATTTGACCCCTTATACAGAATATGCCTTGTTGGCTTCACACCTAGTTGTAGTAATGTGTTAATCACAAAATAAATATCCATTTGTTCTCCCAGGAATTGTAGAATCTTTCAGCCCAGCATCCATTTCATTTGAACTCTCTAAAAAAAAAGAAAATCTAGTCTTGAAGAGTGTTTTTAAGTTTGAGTTACAGTAAAATTATTTCCTTGATGAATTCAGGTGTCTCCATAACAGATAAATGTAGTTCTTTAATACAATTATGCATTAATTTCCTTTACTTTTGTGTGTGCCATATGGTTACAACATTTGGTTTTGATATATTGTTGTACAGTTTTGGCTGGATTATTTTACCTGAGTCGTCCTGCTACTTGTGTCTGGGTGTTATTCTATGAATTGTGTAAAGTATTTGGCCCCTCAGGTAAAACAGAAAACAGGTGTACCTTTTCTTCTTCATTCTTAGAAAGTTGACAAGGTTATTATTATCTGTTGTTTTCCAGGTACAGCCAGGTACAATTTGAAAAAATTTCCAAGAGTTTCATGTCACATACTGAACATACTGCATAGACCAGACCCAGGTGTCACACCATACGGATGTCTGACCAGTTCTTTACTGCACCTCAGGGGCGGCCCGCGGCGTTAGGCAATATCTGTAGTGTCCTTTGTTGTTGCCTGCTCCGGTGATAAACCTAGTGAATACTCAAGAAAACCAATGTTATTTTGTAAAAATCTGTTGAATATTAAGCAATTGCGTGAGTTTTAGGGTATTACAATAAATTGGTAAGTAAGTCAGAAATGTGTTACTATTTTTAAACACATATACAGTATAATAACCACAAAAGAAAGAGTCCTTTTTCTCACTTGAGCTCCTGCTCCCCAAACTCTCGCTGCACGTCCCTGGTTGATAAGATAGTCAGTCTATCTACAAATACATGTATGTGTTTATTTAGGGATGAGCGCACACACACACACTGATACAAGTAAAGTATGAGTAAGGGGGGTCCATTGACTGGACGTTTTCAGGGGCCCAGCCATTTGTGTCGGCGGGCCTGGGTGCACCATAGTAGCACATCAGCCCCTCCCATCTGAAGGAGCACCCTAATTGGACATTATTACCAAGGTCCTTTTTTGCCCCTAAGGTCAGAGAGGTATTTGAGTGTCTGTGTGTTTCACCTAATTTATCCAAAAGTAAAGTATACCCCAATATCTGAGAGCTGTTGCATGCACGGGCCTCCCGTCTGTTTACAAATGGGTGCCCTTTTTTACTGTTTTACCCCCTGCCCTTTAGAAAGTCTGTGCAAGTCACTGCTCATACGTACATGATACATTCATAAGAAAACCGAGAGGAGAAATCAAACTCTTGACATACTTTATGGTCACAATACTACAGCCTGCAACAATTAAAACCCAATTTTTCTCAACAAACAACTCAATAAAAGCAGAGAAATATGAGAATCACTATCATAGGCCTACTACTGGGTGCTCCCATTATTTTATCGACACTTTTTATGTCGATACAATTTGTATCTGGATTTTTTATTCAATTCAAATTGTTTTGTTGGATCGAAATATTAAAAAAGGAAATGATCCAAATAAAATGCTACTCCAGTCCACTGAGCATATGTTCTGATCGTGAGTGTGATTGCTTCTGATTGGCTTCTGATAAGCACCAGCTGGAGGTTTCAAAGTTATTTATTTACCAACGCAGTACTAGTTGTAACGCCACAGGAAGGCAGACAGACAGGGATCTTTTTGGCAGCAGTGACAGTCATGAGCATCTCCTGCCTCTGCTTGTGTCACTGTGTGCGTCAGGACAGTCGGGGAGCCACAGAGAGGATTCATGTGAGGCGAGATAATTCACGCTCCCAACAGCTTCCGGTTTCGTTTTAGCAGAACAGCTGATGTTAGCCAGCTAATTGTTCGGTTTTCCTTTGGAAAATGTTAACTACATATGTTTAAACTGAAGTATATGTCTAAAATTGGCTAAATTATTTTTCGTCTACATAAATAGGCGTATGGAAAACCTACTTAGGCGGACATTTGTACGCATGTGCGGAGTTGGAGCACTATCTTGATGCTGACTGTCGTCTCTCTGGGAGCTCCCAGCCAGTCCTCTCATGTTCACACTGGTACTACTGTGAAGCTTCACATAAACACAGAGGGTCACATAATGCTCAGCTGGACGGTCGGCGGAGAGGAGCCATAACTTCGTGTCAACCTCGGCCGTCTTTATTATTATGCTGCATTTCACTTCGTGGTGAGTAGCCTTAATAATCACTGTATTACCTCACAGGGTTTCTGTAAGTAGGTTATTGCTTGTTTGTCACTTTGGTCACCTTATCACAATTACAGTTTATCACTTCGAATTATAATTATCTTTGTAGGCTAAGATAAGCCTATAATTATGTGACACACTTTGGCCATTTACTGTTAATTCAACTGTTTGGCCCTGGTAGTTTAAATTGAGTAGGCCTACTATTCAAACAAACTTGTTAAGTGTCTGTGCTGTCCTGCTCTGATGCAGCAGAGGAAGTTTGCTCTGCTTGAAACGAGACGGTGCCTGCTTGTGTCTCTGCTGTCAGGGGAGAGGGGAGGGGCGACAGGGCAGTGGGCAGTGTTGACATTGTGGCTGACATGATCGCCGTGTGTCTCTGCAAGGGGTGAAGAGGTCACCTTCCTAATGACTGCCTGTTATGCCAACAGGAAGCTGCTCCTGCACCCCTCCTGTATGAAATTCCTGTTGGGATTTGAAAATGTGTTTGGACACAATAGTGAAATCATTGTGAAATAATTCTACATCATGGTAGTTTTTTTCCCCTTTCTTCTAATTTTGGCACTGGCAGAATGAAAATGGCCTGTAGCCAACAGTACTGTATAGTCCCCCTTCTGTTTCACATGCACGTGCCTGTGCACTCTGTGCTTTTGCTGCTTTGAGCCTATAAATTATTGATGTGGTCTCAGTGGATACACACATGGACAGTTGTAACGTATGTCCATGCTGTGAGGTATTACATGTAATAAGCTACATGTGATATAATTGGGCCAATAAGCAGCCATAATGATACTGCAATTTTGCTATTAATTAAAACATACTTTCATCTGTAAGAATGTGCAGATGTTTTTTCTAAGGAGATACATCCCTTTACACATAACTGCCTATGCAGCAGAGGGTTGGACAATGTAAGCTGTGTCATAGGACAAAAAGCTGTCTCTCGTTTATTTGCTGATCCAGGAAGTTGCTCGCTTCGAGTGCACACACACACACACACACACACACACACACACACACACACACACACACACACACACACACACACACACACACACACACACACACACACACACACACACACACACACACTCACACTCTCTTTTTTTTGAGAAGCTGCTTGTGTTGGCTTAATGAACATTCCCTGCCCATCTCTTTGAGACTTGAGGGGGGAGTCTAAATCCTTGTCAGCTGATTGTATTACTGTCACTTATTGGCCCAGGATGGAGTTAAACATCCTCTTGATGTCAAACTGGTCAGATTGTTTGCCGCTATTAAGGACAAGTTTAATGAGTGTATCCTGAGTTTGCTGACATTAAACAATAAAATGTGGCAGATTTCAAGTTTCTTTTGTTTGAGTAACTAAAAGTTTAAAAAGAAACAAGCCCCAAAGTCTCTGATTCCAGTTTCCCAAATTTGAATATTTGACATTTTGATTGTGCCCTCGACAAAAAAAGAAATTGGAATGTGTCAATTTTAAGGAGGACATTTTTTGCATTTTTTAGTATTTACTGGCATATTATCAACCAAACCAATTGAGGTCACCAATAGTTCCCTGACAACCCAAATGAATGAACATCTTCTTGACACATTGGCTTGACCTGTGTCACCAATGTTGGACTAGACTGATAACAGCTTCTCTATTTAACAACTCACTCTTCCTTACATCTTCTCTTTTGCTCAGCGGCTTTGAACAGCCCTGCTGAGGTTTTTGGGAAATTACTCTTGTTTTGGATTTATTTTCCATGTTCACATCCAAAAATAGCAGGCACTTGAACCACTACACCCCCTTGTTTCTTAGCACACTGCCTTGGGACAGTGCGTATCCCAAGTATTCCCCACAAAAAAAACCCCTGAGGAATCATTGGAATGTTAATTACTCTGCGGGGAAAACAGAAAAAACTCTTTTAAAATGTCTCAAATGCTCAGTTGGTTGTAAGCGAAAACAAGATTCCAGTTCACATTTTTACTCTCTCTTATGAAACATGTATAATCACTATCAAGATGTAATTAGGCTAAACAAACTTGTGGCCCGAAAACCGGCTCGACCAGCTCTAAACAGGAAAGACGTCTCGTTCCTCCAGCTGTCCTGTTCAAAAGACGCATTATTTACCCATGTACATTCTGTCTCTCCAACTCAAGAGGAAACGCGTCATTGTTGCCGTGTTACTGAATTGTTGGCTCCATTAGTAATTCATTGGTTTTCTTAGGAATGCTGCTGTTCGGATCAAGCCACACAATGCTTGACATGTCGTTGTTTTTTCTTCCTCTTTGAGAATTGATCTGTGCATTTGTTACCACTGTATGATCAATACTTTAAAGCTATAGTGTGTAACTTCTGTTGCCCCCATGACAAATTCTGAGTTATTACAACAACATTCCTGGCACATTGGGTAATCCTTTGGTGATAGCGCATGGATTTTATACCTTCTGCTGTATGTCAAGTTTTTTTCTTCTTGAGCTCCTGGGCCAGTGTCAGGGGGCGACACTAGTTTGTAAACGCTGCCATACTGAGAAATACAGAGACAGTTTTGTGGAGCTGAAAAGGCTTAATCAACTTTGTGTCAACTTCTTTGTGTGATGGCTTGATTGTAACCAACATTAATTTATATGACACATTTACGCACTATAGCTTTAACCAAAGTACCTTTTTTCTCTTTGTGTTCATGTAGAGTGCATATCAACAACCACAGACAAACAATGAGGGGCACTGTCAAAAGAAAGTATGCAGAGGTGGAGGACAATCAGAGCTTCTCCTCCTCCTCCTCTCCTCAGTCCTCCCTGTCCTCCCCTGTCTCCTCTGAATGGGACTCCGATGGGGAGGGCAGCCTCTCTGGAAACCTGGATTTGACCCCCAACAGTCCTTCTTCACACACCGGTCTGCCCAGTAAGTTTCCAAACCAACTACCACTGTTTTTTTTTATTTTTTTTTTATCCCCCTCTTTCAAATAATGCAAACCTCTTCCTTATTGGGCCCTTATCCCATCAGCGTTTTATAGGAGTGCCTCTTATCAGCCTGCAGCAGTACTATGTATGTAAACGCTTAGCTTAGGGCGGTTCTAGATAGCGCACAGTGAAATTGACTCGCCTCTGGACTGTCCGTGCGGTTGTGTTGAAGATCATTTGCCTGAGCAATAGGATGTTGTGGAATCAATTTGAATAGGTCCCTTCAAACACCTTTGTATCAAGTGGCCTCATTGTGATATCAGAAAAGCTGCACAGATGGCTAGCAATTACAAACAAAAAACTGCACTTATTTCAATACAGTCTAAAACCTTCTGTATGGAACCGTTTCAAAACTTTTTATTAAGAGTCATGCTGCACAGTGCACCCGTGTGAAGTTGTTTAAACCAGACCAAACAGTAACCTCTTAAATACAGCAACCTACACTGGCAGAGAGAGTCCAACTATTTTCTGGTAAACTTTCAAAGAACAGAAGGCAGACACTGGTTTACTTATTTTCTTTACTTTACTGTCAAGTGTTCACTGTTGCAGTGAACCTTTCGCCTGGTATTTCCTCTCTATGTTTAACGATTGGCCCAAGATACTGCAGTGAAGCGCCTGTAGTGTGTCACCTAGTGGCCACTCAGAGACCTACAGGAGACAGAGCATTTGTCAAAGTCCAGCGCCAGTATTTTAAGTGTTGAGGAATCACTTCTAGGAGTTGTACTTTGTAGTAACCTCAGTACTGATGGACTACTTTTAGGAGTGTGACAAAGTAGAAATGACCATGACTTGTTGTTGTTGTTTATTATATTGTGGTCTGGAGTGTTAGACAGAGGTAAAATATCATTTTAAGCCTTGTGTCAAAGTGATCTATTTAAGATTTGGAAACAAAAACATGGAAAGATCTGTCTAAAAGTAAAACTCCTGTGTAATTTCATATAATTACATAAAATACTAGAACTTAATATAAGAATTCAGGGGTATGATTGTGTTCAAATAAAGGTTTTAGTCCACTCTCATTAAAGACCCTTAAAACAAATACAAATATGACTTGGTCTTGTCAACATGAACCTTTATTCAGCTCGTCATCATTACTCAACAACAACATCCTCAACATCATCTTTCCGACTACGATTTTTTTGTGCCTGAGCAGCGATTACTAACAAGTTGGGGACAACTGGTTAAGTAGGTTGACCAGGCTAAGTCCTCATCGCAGCAGACCTCAGGTTCGAATCCGGCCTGTGGTCGTTGTCTGTATGTCATTCCCCTTTCTGCCCAATTTCACATCTGTCACTCCAAACTGTCCAATAAAGCATAATAATAATTTTAAAAATAAATAAATGCAGTGCCTCATTAAACTAAGGTCTTTGGTTTGTCTCTCTTTTTCCCAAAACAACCAGTTCGTTCCATCATGAAGAGGCCCAAGCTTGCTGACGCGCAGAACAACGTAAGCTTTCACCAAGTGATGGTGTTCAGTTTCCCACGCTGCCAGGGCTTCACCAGTGTGCCCAGCCACGGAGGTGCCACCCTGGGCATGACGCGCAGGCACAGTGCCCTCCAAAGTTACACAGTGACAGAGCATACACTGGAGCAACGGCACAGGCGAAGAGAGAGGCTCAGAGAAAGACGGAGAGAGGAGAGGTTGGACGCATTGAAACACAAAGTGAGCACACCTTCTTTTTTTTCAACAATTTATTTTTGGTTCAAAGCATGAATAAACAATAAACCTAGCGTTTGATTTACAAGTGAGCGTTTTTTCTAATTGTTCTTACTCACCCCCAAAATAACAGAAAACAAAAAACAACAAATTAGAAGACAAAAAAAGAGGGTAAAATGAATTATACAATCTTGTAGAATACACCACCGATCAGTCAGGAGGAAAAACACCTTTTTTTTTTTTTATATATTAGTTTGTCGGCCAAGCAGTTTTCTTACTGTATCAGCTTCTCTGATTCCAGATGATCAGCAGTGGGGCCATGGACCAGAGAGAAGCAGAGAGGCTCACGGTGGATCAGATCCAGGATGAAGACACTGAGGTCCACATCAGTGATGGAGAGCTGGAGGATGGAGGTTTCCTTCATCAGTACTCGTCTAGGCAGAGGCAGGCTCTCCTTCAGGCAGCCGGGGTGAAGCGCATAGACAGAGAGGAGAAAAGGCAGCTCCATAGCCTGCGTCTCTCCAGGGAGGCCTGTGGGTGTGACTGCCAGGGCTTCTGCGAGCCAGAGACCTGCGCATGCAGTCTGGCTGGAATCAAGTGCCAGGTACGACACTATTACAGCAACAAAAACTTCTTCAATCTTGAATAATAGTGTATAAGACCTCTTATTTTTACGTGTGACGCAGCCCAACAGCCCCTTACAAATGCACTCAAGTAGGCCTAATACATCTTCAACACCACCCATCATGTCCATACAGATTTTAAACAGGAAGTTGTGTTATACTGTTAGTTATAACATTTTTTTAAAAAAGTGTATGTTACAATATGTTTGGGGAAATTTGCATTTGTCCTACTGCAAGTAATTAAGAGTGGGAGATACTGCACTTTACTCTCAGACAACTATTCACTGTTCAGTATCAATATTGGGATTGTATCCATGTACTCTTCATTGTATCGTTTTTCTAAGCTGTTCTGTAAAAAGAAAATAAGACCAAAGACTAAACAATTAAGGAATGTTAATGGAATCTTGTAGCTAATTTTCAGTCAAAACATCTGCATATGGAGTCAACTTGCTGTTTTATCTTTGAGGACCCACAGCACTGACTTTCTTTCTCTGTTGTGTTCTCCACACAGGTGGACCGCCTCAACTTCCCATGTGGCTGCACTAAGGATGGCTGTGGAAACACTCAGGGCCGCATCCAGTTCAACTCCAAACGTGTGCAGACCCACTACATCCACACCGCCATGAGACTGGAACTGGAGAGGCGACTGCAAGATGAACCGCTGAGCCAAGAGGACCAAACAGGACTAACAGAGGACCTTGAAGACTATGTGGACCAGGATGAGGCCCACACCAAGCAGAACGCACCAGACAAGAGCTGCCCCTTTGGGTTCACCACAGAGGAAGAGGGTCTGCCTCTCACCATGCCCACCAGCCCTTCCTTTCATTTCATCCCAGAGCGGCTAGCAATGGAGGAGAACAGCTGCAGTAGCGACATGACCGAATCCTCCTTCACCTCCTCTGACTCTGACACAGGCCTTAACGGGAGTCACAATCTCACTGAAGTAGATGGAGGGTTGTCAAGCGCCCTCAGCATCTGTGACCCTGAAAACGATAACCACTCTGAGTGCAGCCAACTGAGGCACACAGGAGAACCACAGGCGCAGTACAGCAGCAACTGTGCCACTAACAGCACACCTAATGACTGTACCGACACATTCACAGACAATATGAGCAGGACCTCGCTGACAGATTACCTTGATGAGAATGCGAACCAAGCCATAGACTTGTTTGGCGATGATGACTCTCTGGAGGACTTCCCCAACACTCCCTCGCCCACTGTGGACTATTCCTCGGGAAGTTACATTGACCTGAGTCTGTCGTCAGACTCCGACCTGGAGTTCTTTGACAGAGACTATGCCTCGGGGCCAATACACAGCTCTTTCAAACTGCAGCCAGACAGCTTTCCCCACCTCCAGCTGTTTAGCTGTGCTAGTCTGCCACAGTACGAGTCGAGCACCTACCTCCTGGAGTCTCTGATCGGCCTGACTGACTAGTCATTTTGTGAGAGAAGTTAATGTATAAAGCATTGCTTTTATGTATTTGTAAGAATATTTCAATGTAAAAAGACCGATTTATAAAATATTTTTTCCTAGCTGGATAAGTTTTTTATTGCCTTAAAATAATATTGCCTTTTTTGTTTTTCAGAGAACGCTTGAGTAACTAATTTATGTCTTGTATTTTTATTTCCTGAACCTATCTCTGACATGTTATTTAATTTGTTATTCCTTAATATATGGATTGGCTGGGGGACATGCA
The DNA here is from genome assembly GCF_949987685.1 of Ammodytes marinus. NCBI lineage: Eukaryota > Metazoa > Chordata > Actinopteri > Uranoscopiformes > Ammodytidae > Ammodytes > Ammodytes marinus. The sequence continues at coordinate 7,472,680 of NC_137213.1, read as the reverse complement.
TTCTTTTCAGCATAACTGCTTGGCTCATTGTGGATTACCCCCTATACACTTAAGGAGATGTTTAGAATATTTCTGTATTGGAGAATTGAAATAAAGACATTTTTATTTATTTATTCACTGACTTCACAAATGTATTTAATGAGTGGTGACATTTTTCTTTGACTTCAGTGTCTAACACTAAAATGATCGATTCAGAACCTCCTCTAGCCTACTCATTTTGATAGCCTCTTTCATTGCAGACATTTTCACTCTTCATTACAGGAAAAGCACAAATCACATTAATGAAGACTCAGTTCAATTAACTGTCCTGAGTAAGCCACTAGTAATATATAATAGAAGAATAGAATATGATTGAAATGGTCTGCGCCTTGTAGACGCGCGCGCTTGTGTTCGATACCATCAATGATCGATTGAGTTGGACTGCAGACAAGATGGCCGCGGACTGTCAACCGTGATAATTCTCACTCTCTTGTTATTTTCCGATGATATTGGCGAATATTTGAACACCGCTCGCAGAAATGGGTCTATCGCAGAGCTCAGAAGTGTCCGAAGGAGGAACGTATGGCTACCATGTGCACGGTGTAAGACTTTAAACGTGTTATTAAGTTTCCTTTGTGTTGGCAGCGGCGAGGACAGCAGCTTATCATGACTGTGTGCTAACAGACGGCTAAATGCTGCAGTGCTACTGGTAAAACCTGATGAGGTGGCACTGTTTACATGGTGTGCCGAGTTGACAGAGCAGCTGAAAGTTGTATTTATTCATTTAATCATTAAGCCTGAAGTCAGACTTGTAACTTGCTACAAATAAAGACACTTATCAGTCCTGAACCCACCGAGCCTATAGTTATTTCAGTGCTCTAACTCATTCTGGAACAAGTCGTTCTATTCAAGATGAAGCTAATGCCATGACTAATATGTTGGTTCGGCTGATGGCAAATTAGTCGGACAAAAAAAAGCTTGTTTTGTCAAACCAACTGTCCAAATCTGCTTGGGCTACGGGAAACTTAACAAATACTTATTAATCAAAAATATATTAGTTTAATCAGCCATTGTCGGGATAGATAAAGATTGTTTTTGGATCGCCTACATAAATCCATAATAAAAATTAATCACTTCTTGCATCTGTTGACTGTATGGTGCAGTTGGCAAAACTTTGTGCGATTTAGATGCCCTTTCATTGTAATGAGAAATCTCCTCATTTCATAACTTGAGTTTAAAAATCATAATGCTTGTTTCAATTTTGACAGGTGCAGCCGGATTCCCCAGCAGAGAAGGCCGGGCTGCAGCCCTTCTTCGACTTTATTCTGTCTCTGGACAACAAAAGACTTGTAAGTTTATCTATTTCTTTCACTGTTGTCAAAATCACGACGCTGAAGTTGGCAGCTGATTCGCAGCAGCCGATTCGGCAGTTAAGGAAAAGTTAAGGGATTCTTAAGGAGCGGCGAAGTGACTGATTCTCCGTTGTTTAACCTCCTAAATCGCCGCAATAAAGCCACATTCATTAGTCTAGATTATCTAAGAGAGTCTAACCATTCTTTAAAAACAGTTTAAAATTGATTTAACCTTTATTAAGTTTGTTTAAAAGAAAGAGAGGGGAGATTTCACAGCTTTTTTTGGGGTCTAGACCGCATTAGAACTGGTCCTGATTGAAAACCACTGCACCTAGACTCTTCAAATCTGGACTAGAATATCACAGTGAGGCTATACATCAGGGGTCCCCAAACTTTTTTCACTGAGGCCACATACAGAAAAATCTACGAAAGGTCGGGCCACTTTGCAAAAATAACACATTTATCAGGACATGTAGCTGCTCTGTTGTTTAGTTTCATAGTGTCTTCGTAAATTGTAATCCTTCTTCACGGCAACACTTTCCTTGCACATCAAACAGACACATTTCCCCTCTTGTTAATATGCCAATGATACACCCAGTGTTTTCTGCCTTTGCGTCCAATGTCCAGCAGGGTGAAAATAGTATCCAGCCGAGGTCCCGACCCTCCTAAGGGGGTCCGGGGGTATGACCCCCCGGGAGATTTTTTAAAGTTTTTAAAGCGAAATGCATGAATCTGGTGCACTTTGAGAGGGAAATTAAGAGGCTAAATCTGAAGAATTTTGTATGAAAAAAAAATGGAGACACTGTGTCAGATGAATTAGAAGCTATTGGAGAGGGACACATAGATTTTCCATAATAATATTAATTTAAAATAAAATATTATGCAGGGTCCTCTGGGAGGGGCTTGTTGCTCATTTTCTTTTATGGGACATATTTCTCTGTAATATAATGAGTGCATTTAAATTATTTAAAAATTAAAAGCGCCATATTACATTATATTTTTAAAATGTGCCACGGGCCAATCAATCAGTGTTTGACACCCCTGCACTAGTGGGTTAACTAAGAAATGCAACAAAAAAAAAAATAATAAAAAAAAAAAAAAAAAATTCAAAGGGCCATATTACATTATCTTTTTAAAATCGGCCGCGGGCCAATAAAAAGCGGGCCGCGGGCCGCATTTGGCCCGCGGGCCGTAGTTTGGGGACCCCTGCTATACATTATAGAAAACATAGTTTCTGATTTGTGAAACGCTTTTTTGGGGTCTAGACCGCATTTGAACTGGTCCTGATTGAAGACCACTGCAGCTAGACTCTTCAAATCTGGACTAGAATATCATAGTGAAGCTATAGATTATAGAAAACATAGTGTCTGATTTGTGAAACTTTTTTTCTATTTGTGAAAATGAAATAAAGGCAAACGCTTTTTTGGGGTCTAGACCACATTAGAACTGGTCCTGATTGAAAACCACTGCACCTAGACTCTTCAAATCTGGACTGCATTATCACAGTGAGGCTATACATTTTGGAAAACATAGTTTCTGATTTGTGAAACTTTAACCCTATTTGTGAAAATTCAATGAAGGCACATGTCAATGCTTTTTTGGGGTCCAGACCGCATTAGAACTGGTCCTGATCGAAAACCACTACACCTAGACTCAACAAGAGAAAGAGCAGGCTTCTAGTACAGGCATTTTGTGAGAAAATATGGGTGGACCTCTCAAAAATTGCAACAGAAGCCATTTCAACTGTTTTTGACTCATGAATATGTAATTAATAACATACTAAAAGTCTTAAGGAATCCAAGTGGTGGAAAGTTATTTTCTAAGGGGTTTCTTAACCACACCTTTATGTCAATTTTCGGCTTCCTAAAGTACTGTTTTATGGTAGAGGGGATATGTGCAAAATTGTTAACCCCTTCAGAAAAGCTTGAAACTTGGTACACTTATACAGTTTGGGGCTCTGAACATTTTCAGATATTAAGCCATTGCAAAATTGAATCATGGTTGCCATGGAGACCATTTTACTTTCCGCCATAGCCTAATTATGCATTTTTCATCACAACTCCTGAACCAAACATAATACCACATAACTAGTGATGTCTAACCCTATGTTTTCATAGTCAGGGATTACTATGATACCACATACAACATCATAGACAGTTAAGGTCAATAGTTAAGGGTGAATCCAATGTTAATTTTTATTTATTTATACATACATTCTTTTCTGATATCCACACAAATCGTTCATTACTGTCCATATCAACCGACAACTTTGTTTAACAAGAGATATGGTACAATGCATGTGAAATTAAATGATAACTATGAAGTCATAATATTAATTTAATTTAATTTTCTTGCCATAAATGTATTAAACGTTTTCAAGATAACAATGTCAAGTTATTTTTGGGTAATTTTTGCCTTTATTAGTTAGAGAGAGAGATCAGAACCATATGACCCGACAGCAGACCTGGAACTCATATGGAAAACTGCCATCCTGTTTGTCTCACAAAGGCCAGCATGGTCTAGCATGATGCAATTTGCACAGCATGGCAATCACCTGGGGAAAACATCCTTTGTGTTTACCCCATTGGTTGATATGAGACGTAGTGACCCTACATGCATCTACAGGGTTCTCAACTTTTGGAAATTGTTTAGAGTGAGACAGAAGCGGATTTCCCATGCGAGCGCGCGATGTGCGCGAGCGAAATTTTATTGTGTTTATTTATTAATTTAAAGCATAATAATGGTTTTTAACACAAGTTCAGTTCAATATAATTTCTTTGTTTTAGTTAAAATATAGCCTATTGTAGTAATTTTATGATGAAAGTATAACTGGATTAATACCAAATGCCAGACTAGTGAGATGGGTGTAGGCCTAGGGTAGTTGTTCGGGGTAGTTATTTCAGTAAAACTCTTAGTTCAGTTCAGCAAATATGGATACTGGATATTACTGATGCTCGCTGTTGTAGCTTCGAGTGGCAGATTTTGAGGCCTTCAGGATAGGGGTTTTCTGGCTCCCACTTGAAGCACTGTGGCTCCACACCAGCCATTTAGACCATCATAATGGAGGACAATGTTCCTTCTAGGGCTAGTCTGTTTCTGGTGCTGGTGAAGACCAACCATGGAGAAGACTCTTTCGGCGTCCGCATTTGAATGTGGGAGCACTAAAACCAACTTGGCCCCTCAACTGGTAGGTGAAAAATCAAAAAGCAAGTGCAAAACAAAAGCATTATTAGCTATGTCTTATGGGCTTCATGAGGGGCCTCTAAGGCCCCCACACACATACAGGAATAAACTTTCTACATGTAAATTATATACTGTTCATAAAAAGTAGCTTTCCACCCTGTATCTGTTGCAATGGGCCCCTCCATCATATAACATGGGTCTGCAGACCAATCTTCTGAAATGTTTTTACAGTTGCAGAGTAAAGAGTGCTGCCTGTTTAAGAAAAATAATGTTCCTTCTGCAGCTCAAGATTTGATTTAAATCTAAATTTTCCAGATAGATTTTTCAGATCGATGCATTTTACTTTAAAACTGTACCAATTTTCTTCCAGGGGGGCATGCCCCCGGACCCCCCAACAAGGTACAGGATATCTCCCACAGTATCCCAACATCCTGTGGGAAACACTGACTCCCTTAATATGTTTATGCCAGTAAACGTATGTATCTTTGCGGAAAAGTCAATGTAACTGACTGGATAGGGAGGGGGGCGGGCGGGGGGGCTTTAAGAGTCTGGGCCTATTATCTCATAATCCGTCTATGAACCAACTAGTTTCCACAATCTTTTTTATTTTTGCGGGGAGCATGCACAAGCATTATTCATAGAAGAAAATAAAAAATAAATGTGGGGGGCCCCACACAGGGTCTTGAAACGGGCCCCGAGATCGTTAGGACCGCCCCTGCACGCTTGTCGTGTAGCCTGACGAAACGCTGCGCCTTCTCTCTGCCCGCTCGGCTCTCGCAGAATGCATTAGTGGGCGCAACAAACGCCACGGCCCGTGTGAAACGGCCTTAACTACTGAACGAAGGAAATCAAATTAGTTTTCCCCCCAAAAAACGAATGAGTTTTTCCCCAAAAAACGGGACAAATTGTGTCCCGGGAGAGATTTTTCTTTCCTCGGGACAGCTGGTGAAAAAATAGAACAATTTCGGGAAAAACGGGACGGGTGGCAACCATAGATAGTATAAATAAGGTGGCAACACTAGGTGATGGTGGTGAAGGCCAGGATTTATCGAAGCTATAGGCTATATATAAAAAAAATTGTTTGGCAGAGTTATAATTTGCGTGAGAAATGCAAGGTGTGGCGTGGAGCGTGTGAATTGCCTGAAATGCGTGTCTCACTCTCATTGCGTGAGGGTTGAGAACCCTGCATCTACTCCGCATGTAAGTTCCTATGTGAACATGCCCACTGCCACAATTCCACCCCAATCATCAAATTTTATCAACCACTGGTGGAAGGCATTTCTAATGAAAGCAGCTGAGCCAGAGGTTAGTGACATGGGGGCTTCCACACTGATATTAGTTGTTGGGGTCCATTGGGCATGTTATGGTTGATGCTGGCAAGAGGAAGTGATAATGATTTTCTATGCAGCCGTTGTGCACATTATGACAGGGAAGATGCTAGGATTGGATTTGCATTGAAAGAGTCCTTAATTGCCTGATTCTGCCTGATGCACTTGTTGTAACTCCCCATTAGCTGCAAGGAGATCCAAAATACTATGATGAAGAGATGTCATCAGCAAATGATACCTGCTGGGGATCGTTTATAAAACTCTGGTGTCAATTAAGTTGCTGCAATATATGCAAAGCTGATAGACGATGTCTGCAGAGAAGGCGTGCCATTCTGATGTGATTCTCAGAATAAGATGACTTCTCGAATGCAAAACTGAATCCTTAAAATCCATTGGTAGACATATTTTGCAAGGTTCTGAGAATTGGGAACTTCACCTTGAAACAATATCAGAAATGCTTCCTTTCATGGCAGTATCAGGGCATAATCTCTACACAAAATCAGCTCACATCTACAGTATGTGCAGACAGGGCCGCCCATAAGGGGTAGAAAGTGTGAAGGCTTTCTAGGGCCCAGCCACTTGGGGGGCCCATGGTCTTTGGAAGCCAAGAACCTACCTAGATAACCTTTATTTTTAGATTTTTAGATATTTATGTCAATATCTATTCAAAGTTGGGTGTTTACACAGAGCCGCGGCTCCACTTAAGGCCATTTAAAAAGCAGTAGAAAAGCTACTTGTGTCTGGGTGTGGTTGTGAAAAGTAGTTGTACCCCATGAAAAAACAGGTTGGGTACCTTTTGTAGTTCTTCTACATTCTTATAAACAGGACAGGCTAGTTACTCTGTCATTGTCCTGAGTCTACAAACAGGTTTAAATGATCTCTTCCCATAAAATACATTTTTGTGAAAAAGAATTTCCCTTTGGGGACTATAACTTCTAAAGGCTTTGACATAAGTCTTCAGGTTGACACGGCCAGCCAGGTCTGACCAGTTTTTCAGAAACCTGGCCAATCGACCAACCAGCCGGGTCATACCACAATGAAGCTGACGAGCAGCATCATCCTGTTTTAATCATTGTAACCACCAAGGAATTTGTTGTTGATGTTAATTTTTAAGCGTTATTTATTTCAACAATACCACCAAAATATTTCAAATGATTTATTGTCATCAACAATCAACAACAAATTCTTCACACAAAAAAGAAAAAAAAGGCGGTTCTCTACATGAATAACCAAACCAACCTACCCTTCAAAACTATAAAGTTGGCCTATATTTGGTTGCAACATTTAGGCTTAGTTCATTCTGCTCTCATCACTGCAAAATTACTGAAAACATTACTGAAATCATTACAAAAAATGTCTTAATCTTTGAACACAAATCTGTTCCTTCAGTTATTTCCAACTTCTTTGTGCCTTGTATCTTTCTTTGCATTAAGAACTTTTTAAGGTCTATTTTCATTTTTTATTTTTAGAAACAATACAGAAAGCAGGACCATGGTGGTTACAATGATTAAAACAGGATGATGCTGCTCGTCAGCTTCATTGTGGTATGACCCGGCTGGTTGGTCAATTGGCCAGGTTTCTGAAAAACTGGTCAGACCTGAAGACTTATGTCAAAGCCTTTTGTTTGTAGACTCAGGACAATGACAGAGTAACTAGCCTGTCCTGTTTATAAGAATGTAGAAGAACTACAAAAGGTACCCAACCTGTTTTTTCATGGGGTACAACTACTTTTCACAACCACACCCAGACACAAGTAGCTTTTCTACTGCTTTTTAAATGGCCTTAAGCGGAGCCGTGGCTCTGTGTAAACACCCAACTTTGAATAGATATTGACATAAATATCTAAAAATCTAAAAATAAAGGTTATCTAGGTAGGTTCTTGGCTTCCAAAGACCATGGGCCCCCCAAGTGGCTGGGCCCTAGAAAGCTTTCACACTTGTATACCCCTTATGGGCGGCCCTGTCTGCACACACTGTAGATGTGAGCTGATTTTGTGTAGAGATTATGCCCTGATACTGTCATGAAAGAAAGCATTTCTGATATTGTTTCCCAATTCTCAGAAACTTGCAAAATATGTCTACCAATGGATTTTAAGGATTCAGTTTTGCATTCGAGAAGTCATCTTATTCTGAGAATCACATCAGAATGGCACGCCTTCTCTGCAGACATCGTCTATCAGCTTTGCATATATTGCAGCAACTTAATTGACACCAGAGTTTTATAAACGATCTCCAGCAGGTATCATCTGCTGATGACATCTCTTCATCATAGTATTTTGGATCTCCTTGCAGCTAGGGCTGCACGATATGGACAAAACTTCATATCCCGATATTTTTAGGCTGACTGGCGATATACGATATATATCTCGATATAAAGCTTTTGAGGAAAAACATATAGATTTTCAATAGATATTTTCATATAAAATAGCTTAAGCATTAATATAACATTTCAAGAGGTGTGTCCTGTATTTTCTGGTCTCATGATGTGTGAAGCTATTTATTAATTTGTTAAATAATGAATTAGGCCTACACATTTTACATTAAAATGATTCTGATACATGAGCCATGACATTTAGCCTATAATATTACAAATGCAATGATAAAAAGTCTGCATGGAGGTATTGAAAAACATCAGTTCTGTTTTATTGACATCAGGACAGCAGAAAGTCTACACATCTTCCACTACAGGCTAAAACACATTCACTTCCAACTGCACCTTGGCTAAGAAGAATATGATGGTCTAAAAAAAATTTATAAAATAGCTTGAAGCTAATAAGCTACATGCTTCTTGCTGTTCTGGGTTTGCTCCCTCATGGTTGAATTAACTAATTGGAAGTCGCTTTGGACACAGTGTCAGCTTTTTCAATGTAAAGTTATGTGTTGACAGTCCTTAGAAACGCTGCCGATGAATGTCAGAACGCCGATTGTCCAACCTAAAACTAGTTACCCGCGCTACTTCATGCTGCTGTTGTAAATGCTAGAAGAGATTGGCAGTGCTTTGCAACGTTTGCAACGTGTTTCTGTCATTCTCTACAAACGCCCCGCTTCTGCAACTCGTCTGTTCTTTTAAATCAGAGCCGATTCCAAGTAAACGAGCCGTTGTTATATTGCCGTTTGGTTTAATTCTACCGGCGCTGTGTCACTATGCCTAGCTAGCTTCCCTCCATGCTTGTTGTGTTGTGAACGGAGCGGAGTGAGGAGAATGTGCGGACTGCGCATGTGCAGAAAATCAGAGAGGGGAGGGGGAGGGCTCACTCCTCTGGAAGTCTCACACACACAGACACTTCATGCGATGCGAGGAAAACACAGACGTTCGAGGCAGAAACTAATTATTTTAGCGCAGAATGACGTGTATCGATGTAAACGATAGTGTCCAATTTTGTATCCCCTTTGGATTTATATCGATATATCTTACAAACTCGATATATCCTGCAGCCCTACTTGCAGCTAATGGGGAGTTACAACAAGTGCATCAGGCAGAATCAGGCAATTAAGGACTCTTTCAATGCAAATCCAATCCTAGCATCTTCCCTGTCATAATGTGCACAACGGCTGCATAGAAAATCATTATCACTTCCTCTTGCCTTTGTGAGACAAACAGGATGGCAGTTTTCCATATGAGTTCCAGGTCTGCTGTCGGGTCATATGGTTCTGATCTCTCTCTCTAACTAATAAAGGCAAAAATTATCATGGTGCAATTCGAGACACGGCCCATGACATTCTCCAGTTCCTCCAGGAAATGTTGGAGGTGGGCAAATCTCCCTCGACATTGAGGGGAATAGTGGCAGCCATAAAGGCAGCCCGTATTGGACCTCGGAAGCTGGCAGAAGGCTGTTGCGACCTTATTGCTCAGTTTCTTAGAGGTGCTCGTAGGGTTACTCCACATCGCAGAAGGCCAGCTGTCCCCCCATGGGATTTGGAGGTGGTGCTGTTGGTCTTGCAGAATGAGCCATTCGAGCCCCTGGATACAGCTAGGCTACAATGGCTTTCTCTCAAGACAGCGTTTTTGCTCGCAATTAATATGGGAGAGCTGCATGCTCTTTCAGTGCATGAGGACTGCTGCCGCTTCTTGCCAGGTGGTGCTGGGGTGGTGCTGCGCCCGAACCCTGCATTCCACCCTCAAGTCTGTTCTGAGTCCCACGCCGGTCGATCTATTGAGCTGCACCCTTTCCACCCTCCTCAGGAAGGTGAAGCAGGGTGGAGTCACTACTGTGCCCAGTCAGGGCCCTAACAGTGTATCTGCATCGGACACGTGGCCATAGGACAACGGACCAGCTCTTTGTCTGTTACAAGCCCAACCGTCTTGGACAGCCAGTCTCCAAGACCAGGCTTGCCCACTGGGTTGTGGATGCTATCCAGCAGGCATATGAGAGGGCAGTCAAGCCGACCCCAGTAGGGGTGCGGGCGCACTCCACACGGGGCATTGCTACGTCATGGGCCCTATGGCAAGGGGCCCCTCTATCGGAGATTCGTACGGCGGCCTCTTGGTTGACCCTGTCGACTTTTATCCGGTTCTACTGCATGAATGTGGCAGCCAGCACCCCATTCTTGGAGCGAGTGCTGGGCTCAATGCAGCAGGACGGGCGCGTTTGGGCAAGGCCATCTACCCATTCATGGCTGGCTTTAGCGTCTTGCAGGGCCAGATTAGCCTTTGTAGCGTCTGGCGCCTTGGCGAGGAGTGTGTACATATGTATAATTGTAAATAGTTCCTTTATACTGGGCACATGGGTGAACACTGGTGGTGGTGACGTGTCATTCGAACTCAACTGCCTTTTTTTATTTAGGCTCCTGCAGGAGCAGCTGGGTCTGCTTGGTTTCCTCGCGGTGTGTCTTACAGAAGTCCCCGTACATATGGAATATGTAAGGTGGAGAGATAGTCTTGACACGATAGAGAACGGTTGGTTACGTTGTATCCCAGGTTCTCTGAGTGGAGAGACTATCTCTCCAGCCAAGATGCCGCTCAGAAACGCGTTCCAATCAAGGTTCAAACCGAAGAGGCCACACGTGTGTAGTTTATATAGCCAATGCCATGGCAGGCGAATCATGCGTGGCCGCCACAAGTGATGTGTCTTAAAGAGTATCCACGTCAACTGCCCCTGTGGGGGTCAGTCCCCGTACATATGGAATATGTAGGGTGGAGAGATAGTCTCTCCACTCAGAGAACCTGGGTTACAACGTAACCAACCGTTCTCTGCATGTCACTCCCCTCTCTGCCCCATTTCAACTCTGTCTCTACACTGTCAATAAAGCATAAAAATGCCCAAAAAATATCTTTAAAAAATAGAACAAAAAAAAAATATATAAAGACATCAGCTTCAATCAGGACCAGTTCTAATGCAGTCTGGACCCCAAAAAAAACTTGAAATGTAACTTTATTGCATTTTCACAAATAGGAAAAAAGGTTCACAAATCAGAAACTATGTTTTCCATAATGTATAGCCTCTCTGTGATATTCTAGTCCAGATTTGAAGAGTCTACGTGCAGTGGTTTTCAATCAGGACCAGTTCTAATGCGGTCTGGACCCCTAAAAACCATTAAAATGTGCATTCTTTGCATTTTCACAAATAGAATAAAAGTTTCACAAATCAGAAACTATGTTTTCTATAATCTATAGCCTCACTGTGATATTCTAGTCCAGATTTGAAGAGTCTAGTTGCAGTTGTTTTCAATCAAGACCAGTTCTAATGCGGTCTGTACCCCAAAAACGCCTTGACATGTGCCTTTATTTCATTTTCACAAATAGAAGAAAAGTTTCACAAATCAAAAACTATGTTTTCCATAATCTATAGCCTCACTATGATAATCTAGTCAATATTTGAAGTTTAGATGCAATGGTTTTCAATCAGGACCAGTTCTAATGCGGTCTGGACCCAAAAAAAAACTTGAAATGTAACTTTATTGCATTTTCACAAATAGGAAAAAAGTTTCACAAATCAGAAACTATGTTTTCCATAATGTATAGCCTCTCTGTGATATTCTAGTCCAGATTTGAAGAGTCTACGTGCAGTGGTTTTCAATCAGGACCAGTTCTAATGCGGTCTGGACCCAAAAAAAACCTTGAAATGTATCTTTATTGCATTTTCACAAATAGGAAAAAAGTTTCACAAATCAGAAACTATGTTTTCCATAATGGATAGCCTCTCTGTGATATTCTAGTCCAGATTTGAAGAGTCTAGGTGCAGTGGTTTTCATTCAGGACCAGTTCTAATGTGGTCCAGATGCAAAAAAAAGCGTTGACATGTGCCTTTATTTCATTTTCACAAATAGAAAAAAAGTTTCACAAATCAAAAACTATGTTTTCAATAATCTATAGCCTCACTATGATAATCTAGTCCAGATTTGAAGAGTCTAGGTGCAGTGGTTTTCAATCAGGACCAGTTCTAATGTGGTCTAGACCCCAAAAAAGCCTTGACATTTGCCTTTATTTAATTTTCACAAATAGAAAAAAAGTTTCACAAATCAGAAACTATGTTTTCCATAATATATAGCCTCACTATGATATTCTAGTCCAGATTTGAAGAGTCTAGGTGCAGTGGTTTTCAATCAGGACCAGTTCTAATGCGGTCTGGACCCCTAAAAACCATTAAAATGTGCATTCTTTGCATTTTCACAAATAGAAAAAAAGTTTCACAAATCAGAAACTATGTTTTCTATAATGTATAGCCTCTCTGTGATATTCTAGTCCAGATTTGAAGAGTCTAGGTGCAGTGGTTTTCAATCAGGACCAGTTCTAATGTGGTCTAGACCCCAAAAAAGCCTTGACATTTGCCTTTATTTAATTTTCACAAATAGAAAAAAAGTTTCACAAATCAGAAACTATGTTTTCCATAATATATAGCCTCACTATGATATTCTAGTCCAGATTTGAAGAGTCTAGGTGCAGTGGTTTTCAATCAGGACCAGTTCTAATGCGGTCTGGACCCCTAAAAACCATTAAAATGTGCATTCTTTGCATTTTCACAAATAGAAAAAAAGTTTCACAAATCAGAAACTATGTTTTCTATAATGTATAGCCTCTCTGTGATATTCTAGTCCAGATTTGAAGAGTCTAGGTGCAGTGGTTTTCAATCAGGACCAGTTCTAATGTGGTCTAGACCCTAAAAAAGCGTTGACATGTGCCTTTATTTCATTTTCACAAATAGAAAAAAAGTTTCACAAATCAGAAACTATGTTTTCTATAATGTATAGCCTCTCTGTGATATTGTAGTCCAGATTTGAAGGGTCTAGGTGCAGTGGTTTTCAATCAGGACCAGTTCTAATGTGGTCTAGACCCCAAAAAAGCGTTGACATGTGCCTTTATTTCATTTTCACAAATAGAAAAAAAGTTTCACAAATCAGAAACTATGTTTTCTATAATCTATAGCCTCACTATGATAATCTAGTCAAGATTTGAAGAGTCTAGATGCAGTGGTTTTCAATCAGGACCAGTTTTAATGTGGTCCAGATGCAAAAAAAGCAGTGAAATCTCCCCTCTCTTTCTTTTAAACAAACTTAATAAAGGTTAAATCAATTTTAAACAGTTTTTAAAGAATGGTTAGACTCTCTTAGATAATCTAGACTAATTAATGTGGCTTTACTGCGGTTATTTAGGAGGTTAAACAACGGAGAATCAGTCACTTCGCCGCTCCTTAAGAATCCCTTAACTTTTCATTAACTGCCGAATCGGCTGCTGCGAATCAGCTGCCAACTTCAGCGTCGTGTCAAAATCAGTGAATATATGCTCATGAACCGCCTGTCTATACTGTGTGTGTGCTGAGAAAATAATCCAGTGTTAACTGTTAATACACAGCCAAGACTCTGTAAATAGGTGTATTACTGGATTACATAGGCAAGGCTGTGTATAAACAAACACCGGATTATTTTTCAGCAAATACAGTACATACAGGTAGCATATTGTGAGGAGATATTCGCTGATTTTGACAGAGTGATTTTGATTGAGTTCAGCGTATAGAAAACAGAAAGTTATTTCCTACTGCTACTGATTCCTCACACTACTGTTACAACCAGAATGAGGAGAATGATCAGCTGAAGGAGCTTCTTAAAGCCAACATGGAGCGAGTGGTGAAGATGGAGGTCTACAGCACCAAAACAACAAGTGTACGTGAGGTGGATGTGCAGCCCAGCACCATGTGGGGAGGACAGGGCCTGCTGGGGGCCAGTGTTCGCTTCTGCAGCTACCAAGGAGCCAATGAGAATGTCTGGCACGTTCTGGTGAGTTTCTTCATCATGAACCAGGAACACCAAACCTGTTTCACACGCAACTCTGATTTGAACCCCGCTCCAACTTCATATTTTTTCTATGCTAACTCCTTATTTCTTTTCCAAAAGGACGTGGAAGCCAACTCCCCCGCCACACTGGCAGGACTTCAGCCACACACTGACTACATTGTTGGAGCAGACCAAGTGTTGCAAGATGTAAGCTTGCTATAATTCATATAATGCTTTATTGCTACAATTTGGCTCTGATTTGCTTTATCTCATTACTCTTTGTGATAGATGATTGAGTTAATTTCAAGTTTCTGTTTTCCAGTCAGAGGACTTCTTCTCACTGATTGAGGCCCATGAAGGGAAGCCCCTGAAGCTGCTGGTGTACAACACACAGTCGGATGCCTGCAGAGAGGTGGTGGTCACGCCAAATGGAGCATGGGGAGGAGAGGGCAGGTATGCAACAGTACAAAGATACTTGAATTATCTTTCATATTAGAAATAGGATCCCTGTGTTGGGCACGGCTGGAATTAAAGGCTTTACAAATAGAAATATGCCTGCACATTGATTTTTTTCTAGTGTATATTTTCTTGAAATATATCAGCCATTGTTAAAGTACACACAGCATTGCGGCTGAACATCTACACTGAGACTTTTTTTTTGTGTTTTACGGCATTATTTTATGTTTTAATTGTTGAATTTTGCAATACTTGTGCTGCTGTGACTAATCTTGATGCATTTCAAAATGTTTGCTCTCAGTTTGGGTTGTGGCATCGGTTATGGCTACTTGCACCGAATTCCAGCACTTTCTGACATACCTACGGTGGAGCCTTCCACCTCTGTTCCTGAGGAGGAACCCTCTCCAAAGCTGCCTACCCACGGATACACTGAGGTAAATCTAATTCCACATTTGGTGCTGCAACTTAAAATCTTGATCTTGGACTAATTGATTATTTTCGTCAGTTAAGTGATTCATAATTTAGTTTTTTAAAGCTTAAACTCCTGTTTGAGTACCGTATTTTCCGCACTATAAGCCGCACTGGACTATAAGCCGCAGGTGTTATAATGTTTAATTACCATATGTAAGAGTTTGTGCACAGAGGGGATTGTCGGGGAAGAGATGGCTGCTTGAGGAAGCTCTCATTTATTAACATTTCAACAAACAAGTAGCATATTTGCACAACATATTCGAGTGTTACCATTTAGAGCAATAGTAGCTACTAGGGAGTAGCTACTATTCTCCAGTGATCGCTTGCATTCCTCGAGGATCAATCGATTCCTCGTTAAACTTTTTTCTATTTTTAGAACGCAACGCATCTGTCTGCAGAATAACGGTTCACCGCAATAAAGCGCTCAATGCTTATGTCAAACAGTCACAGTTGCCAAATGATATTAAGGATTTTTTTCCCACAAGTTTAAAACACCTTTTCCTCACTGAAAGTAATTAAATAGACGGGCCACAATTTAAACCGATCGAGTAGGTATGCGGTGGGGAGAAAAAAAGCATGGGCTGTAGTTGTAACAAAAAAAATCACCATTTAAAAAAAGAACGGCAGCAAATAATATAAAATGATTGTCCTACAATTTAAATACATATAAATAACTCACCAAAGCAGTAGACTTAGTAGCCTAGTTGTATATCCAACCGCGTAATGCTCATTCCGTGTCCGTGAATAGTTACCGCGACTAATTCCTCATTAACGGAACGTTATACCGGTCGGTTTTTGAATCTCATCCCCATATTCCATAGTTAAGGCTTCTTAACTGTTGTTGGCTCGGAGCGAATGTGCCTGAAGTAAGCCTCGCTTCTTCTTTACTTTTCTTTCCAAGTGGAGAGCACCTTGCATACTCACCTGTCCTGGAGTCTACTCATTACCAGTGTTGGGAATAACGCCGTTTAAAAGAACGGCGTTACGTAACGCCATTCTTTTTTCAGTAACGGGATAATCTAACTAATTACTTTTTCCGCCGTTACACCGCCGTTATCGTTACTGAACGTTAAATGCGGTGCGTTACTTTGAATTGATTGAATAAACGGTGTAATCCGAACGCACCCCTGGCTCCATACTACACAAACTGCTAGTGAGGAGACCGGTGTGTGGATGACATTAGAACTGTCAGTTAACGCCGTCACGTCAGCGCCTGTTTAGTGAAGTTTCTTTTTCTTTCTCTCTCTGTTGTGTGAGCTACGAGCGTGCACGTTGGCGCAGTAACCACCTATCAATCCACGATTGAAACGTGCTCTCCCTGAGTTTGTTTGCATCGCCCTTGTGAGTAAATGCATTGAGTTTCCCGATCTCTATAAATTATAATTTATGCACGCTATTAAACGGACGTGATTCGCCGGTTGCAACAGCTGTTTAGCGTGTCATCACGAGTAGTCCAGGCAAAATAGCGTTTTTCATAGAATAAATTGTAAAAGAATTTTTTTCAGCTCAGATAATTTCTATGAGGTGTCCAGAACAACATACTAAAAGTCCTAAGAAATCCTAGTTGGGGAAATATGTTTAATTCTCATCAATCCGAGATGTGTGCCAATAAGGCGAGACACCAATAAATCCCAATGGGGCTATTTTTTTCCTTTACTCCTATCAAAATGAAACTTTACACAATGAAAGTATCCATGAAAATTTAAATGTTTTGTATTAAAAGTTTCTTTGAAAATGTATTTTAATATGCAAATGAGCTATACACTAATCGTACATGCCCAAAATAAACCCAAATAGGTTTAATTTTTTCCTTTACTCCTACCACAATAAAACTTTACATAGTAAAAGTATACTTGAAAAGTAAAACATTTTGTATTACAAGTTTCTTTTTAAATGAATTTGAATATGCACATGAGCTCCACACTTATTGAATATCCAATCATCCTACTGCCAATGGGTGATGGCGATGCTGCTTTTAGACTGGCCTCTAACCTGAAAAACTGCCTGGCTTACTTATTACAGGTGCCTCTCATGAATTAGATCCCCCCCCAGCTAGTGTCATTTTTTACTTTTTTCAGTGCCATTCCCTTTCCAATGCCAAATAGACGAGACGTAGAATCACAGCCTGAAATGGCATGGAGAAAGAGGAGATTGTCACACACCTTGGGACCAATTAACTCACCTTTTGGAATTTTATTTATTTTGACTATCATTAATTAATTTTTATCAATACCAGTATTTTTTATATGAAATAACAGATTTTTGTTTATCAATTCCACATTTTTCTTTACCGGAAATCAATTGTTAAAACTGATAAAAAATAAATTATTTGACAAATTTTGTATGTGCAAAAGTTTGTGAACCCTGAGCTGCATTGCTTAAATGGAGCAGGTAAACACAATCAGGTGGGCCAAATTGAGTGATGAAATGGACCAATGTAATGAGAGATCTTTAGGGAAGTAATTGGGCGGCACCAGATAAAACAGAGATAAAACCAGGTCAGTGTAGGCCCACCAAAGTGAACCTATACAGATCAGACTTGCCAAAAGGGAAAGACAATCTCAGAGGATCTCAGGAAGAGAGATGTGATGTTGCACATTTGTCTGGGGACAGCTATACATTAATTTATTTGGTTCTTGTGCCATAAACAGCTTGTGTGCATTCAGATCAGTATGATGCAACAAGAGTACTAACAAGTCTGTGTCATCACCTACTGAGACTGTGTCTTTTGTTCTGGCAGAGGCAATGGCAGTTTGGACAATGAGCACATCTGCATCGTGCTTTGCATGGTTTGTGATACACCATTTTTTGTCTTACAAGTTTCTTTGAAAATGAATTTTAATATGCAAATGAGCTATGCACTAAATATAGGCTACCCAAAATATATCTGCATAGGCTTCATTTTTACCTTTACTCCTACCACATTAAAACTTTACACAATGAAAGTCTACATGAAAAGTAAAACATTTGTATTAGAAGTTAACCTATAATGGTCAAGGCTTTCCAGAAGGGGTTGGTCGAACGTCAGAACAGGGGTCACATCATACTGCAGAGCTTGAGTTG
This sequence comes from Ammodytes marinus, assembly GCF_949987685.1. Taxonomy (NCBI): domain Eukaryota; kingdom Metazoa; phylum Chordata; class Actinopteri; order Uranoscopiformes; family Ammodytidae; genus Ammodytes; species Ammodytes marinus. Next base: position 7,454,641 of record NC_137213.1, on the reverse strand, counting down.
CCACACACCTCAATGTTGAGTATATGCAGGATTCATCACTGGGATCAAGATCAATCATTGGAAGTAATGTTACTGAAGCTCTCCCAGGGTGTTCATCTAGAAGATGCAGGATCTGCATCATACCAGACCATGATGGCCTTTGAGAGTGAAGGAGTAGGGATGTCTTCCACAAAACATCCAGCTGTGATGTTTTGTTATCTGCTGGCAACAGAGCCAGTGGCTGATACACAATAGGTTCACATATCGGAGGAATCATAAAGTACTGAATGTGTATGCGACCAACCGCAGCAATATCTGCAGCAGTCACTTGGATCTTTAAAGGAAAAAATTAAGCCTATGCGGATATATTTTGGGTAGCCTATATTTGATAAGTGTATAGCTCATTTGCATATTAAAATTCATTTTCAAAGAAACTTGTAAGATAAAAATGGTGTATCACAAACCATGCAAAGCACGATGCAGATGTGCTCATTGTCCAAATTGCCATTGCCTCTGCCAGAACAAAAGACACAGTCTCAGTAGGTGATGACACAGACTTGTTAGTACTCTTGTTGCATCATGCTGATCTGAATGCACACGAGCTGTTTCTGGCACCAGAACCAAAGAAAGCAACAAAAACAAGACGGATATGGTGCATAAAGTAGACAAAGGAGTTACTTGGTCCCAAGGTGTGTGACAATCTCCTCTTTCTCCATGCCATTTCAGGCTGTGATTCTACATCTCGTCTATTTGGCATAGGAAAGGGAATGGCACTAGCCTGGAACTCCAGACCTGCCACTAGGGCCAGGCGCTGGCAAATTAAATGTGCTGCGCCTGTTGGTCTGGGCACTCTCCATTGAAGCTCATTAAATATGTCAAGAAATCCTGAGCTGCGTTTTAATTGGTTCTATCTGATATGGGCGGGCCAGAGCCCTATGTATGGTGCTCTGGGGCCTCGACCCTTTACAATTTGGAAGACGGCACTCAAATCTTTCATTGGCAAGTAAGAGGAATGTTCTGTTTTGCCGACCGACCACGGCAAAAGTTCAATTCAACAGTTAACCCCGCTGTTCGCTAAACGAACGGGGCTTAATACGTCACATTGGTCATTGCTCTGATTGGATGTAGTGCTATCAAATTGCGTGCAGTGGTATTTGAAGAGACAAATCTAATTCATGAGAGGCACCTGTTATACCCCTGGCAGGTAAGCCAGGCAGTTTTTCAGGTTAGAGGCCAGTCTAAAAGCAGCATTGCCATCACCCATTGGCAGTACGATGATTGGATATTCAATAAGTGTGGAGCTCATGTGCATATTCAAATTCATTTAAAAAGAAACTTGTAATACAAAATGTTTTACTTTTCAAGTATACTTTTACTATGTAAAGTTTTATTGTGGTAGGAGTAAAGGAAAAAAATTAAGCCTATTTGGGTTTATTTTGGGCGTGTACGATTAGTGTATAGCTCATTTGCATATTAAAATACATTTTCAAAGAAACTTGTAATACAAAACATTTAAATTTTCATGGATACTTTCATTGTGTAAAGTTTCATTTTGATAGGAGTAAAGGAAAAAAATAGCCCCATTGGGATTTATTGGTGTCTCGCCTTATTGGCACACATCTCGGATTGATGAGAATTAAACATATTTCCCCAACTAGGATTTCTTAGGACTTTTAGTATGTTGTTCTGGACACCTCATAGAAATTATCTGAGCTGAAAAAAATTCTTTTACAATTTATTCTATTTTTGGCCCCAAAATGCCTTACTTTGCCTGGCCTAGAGCCGAATATTGCTATTGTTCTTTTCCTGGGATCTGTATGCTGCTGTGCTTGTTAAAGAAGGAAATAAACAGCGGATACATCCTTACTCCTCCTCTCATCGTCTCATGCTTCATAGTCTGACGTTTTTGGCCTGAAGTGGTGTTTTAGCTGACACCCCTGAAGTGAATCCAGTGATATAGCAGATCAGCACGGTACATTCAGCAGTTTCCTCTACTACTTTTGTTGAGAACAAAATACTGCAGGTGCAGGATAAACCTCTTGCTGTCTGTTGATGTGCAATACATATTGAAGGTGATGTAGCTTACAAGTAGGCCTACCTGTCTGTTCTACTCATTTCAACTGACTTGTGAAAACTGCTCAGAAAAATCAAAATTTTGACATATAGCAACTTTTTTTTTTACAGTAGGCTAACGCAAATAGTTACTTTCCCTGGTAACTAGTTACTTCTATTATAAAGTAATTCAGTTAGTAACTCAGTTACTTTTCGGAACAAGTAGTGAGTAACTATAACTAATTACTTTTTTAAAGTAACGTTCCCAACACTGCTCATTACTAACTGAGAGTAACAGGTGTCATCTCCCCTTTTTATAAACGTAACTTTATCATCTGCTTTGAAATAATTGGACAGATATATTCCTGAAAATGCCGTAGAGATTGGAGAACACAGGCTGCGTTGCAGTGGCACGGAGGTGGCAGTTATTTGCAGTTGCTGTTTGACACAACGCCCAGTTTATTGCACTTGCATCAAAATATTTAATTTTATTAAACTTTATTTTATCCGTTTTGTACACGTATATAACATTTTAATCCACCAATCGAGTTCATTTGAAACGAAGAGTACTCGATTACTAACGCCCATCCTTAGTAGCTACAGAACATATACTGTGCTGTGTAATAACAGGGTCGAAAAATGGGGAAAAAGTCGCGGCTTATAGTCCGAAGATTACGGTAGCTGAAATCAGCAAATGTTAAGCATGATTTTTTTTAAATATTAACTGTTTAACTCAAATGGTTGGTAACTGATTATTTCTGTCTGTTTTTAGGCACCTCTGGTGGCACCTTCAAGCCCAACTGAAGAAGTGTTAGACCTGGAGCAGGTGACTCTCCAGGAAGCTCCTCTACCTCCACCCATCCAGAGAGTCATGGACCCTGGTCAGTTCAGACATGCAGCGCTTTCAGAGGACGATCATTCACAACATATGTACAGTATACGGCTCTCTGAGTTCATACAAATCTTATCAGCAGGTGTTTTGTTTTTTGTTTCCAGGTTTCTCAGACTCTGAAGTTGCAGTAATGAACCCCGACCCCGCAGACTTGGTGGACAGACTGGAACTGTCCATGTCGTCCATCGACATGACCAACACAGCGCTGGCTATGCAGGAGGAGAAAGAAGAAGAGGAGAAGGAGGAGGAGAAAGACGGTGAAATCTCCGGCATTGGTAAGTTGGGACAGCAGCAGTTCATATCAGTTTCCTGGAGCTTTAACATATAGGGTTGGCTAAATTAATATGGACGTGTGTTTGTATTTCCTATTGTGCAGAGGAACTGGAAGACAGTGTGCTGCTTTCCTCATTGGCCGACAACCAGTATGATCCAGGAGAGCTGAGCTCCCAGGCCGCCGTGGACCTCACCGCTGACACTTTGTCGGATTCTGGCGTCCCACCAGCCGAAGCATCTCAACTCATCTCAGAGTGCACAGACCCATCCGTGTCTCTCTGCGAGTCTAGCGATAGCCCAGTACCACCTATAGGTTCATTGTCTCCCCCTGTAGAGTCCCCAGAGCCTCCTGCTGAGCCCTCTGTCCCCACTGAAGAGCCTCCCTGCCCGGCTCCTGTCGATCTCCTCCAATGCTCTGCTGAGACTGAGGTGACGGCAGACCATTCTCACGCGCAAACCTTCCAGGAGGAAACTGAGTCATCGGAGGTGGAGTTAGTGGAGTTAGTGGAGCCCGTAGATATGGCTCCTGCTCACAGCTGTAGTCATGACCATGAGGAGGAAGAAGTAGCAGAGCCGCCTCTCGAGTAAGCTTGCATCAGGCCATTTACAAAGTACACAAATGATAAGGGGAGCTGACAATCACTTGGACTTTTTTAAAGGAATACTATACAGGAAAATACAGGTAGAGGGAAAATGCTGTCTGATATAAAAGGCTCCTTCACCATGTCAGTTACACTACGTACGGAAACAAGCTCAAGCATTAGCATTTTAGTAGATAAAGAGGCACTGTAGGAATATCCTATTGGTTACATATGCGAGAACTTTAAAGTTACTGCTCATTTGTGCGCCAAGAAAGTTCTAATGTGCTCAGCGCGTTACTTCTCTCATGATAAGATTACACGGTGACAAGACTGCCTCTGGTTTAACATGAATACTTGAACTATTCCAAAGATAAACACATACAATAACTACAGCACAGACAAAGCTGCACCTTAATATCCGTAACACCACCACCGTTGCAGTCATTGATGCATCCGTTGTTGCTGTTTTAAATATTCCTGTAATACAGCTTTTAAGAATAGCTTGATTATGAGAGGGAAGTTTTACTCTAGTTTATGACCCAGGAAATGGATTTTAAACTGTTTTTATTGTGTTGTAAGGTCAAATGTTTGTCCTATACTTGTACTTTGTGGAACCAGTACAGGTTTTTACACCAGTTTTGATGAGGTCAGTACGTTTTAAACACTGTCTTTAATTTGATTTATTCAGCCAAGCCGATTGTGATGTTTCAAAAATAATTTGTACTGCTTGTATCGCTGCAATTATGTCCCCACGTGTCACTCAACACTATCCGTCTTGTATGTTATGTATACTTGTTGTGATCTATGCAACAGTGGACGAGCACTGCCTGTGACTTCACAGGTAATGGGTAAATTCAAGGGATGACAAACCTTTCAAGTATGTAAGAAGCAGCAGTTGTGCTGCTTGTGAGTCATTTCTTTTGGTTTCTCTAGGGGTCTTTTTAATGTTTTTCACATAACAGTCCAAGTAAGTGCTAGTGTGTAAAATAAGAAATTATTTTTGCAGATATTTTATCAATTAATTGTATGTTTTATTAGGAATGCGTGCAGTCTTTTGATGAATGTGAAAGGGGTGAATCTTTGATGTTAAACAATCATATCAGACATAAATGAAATTGTCCCTTGTTTTTCTTATTTCACACTGATCAGCATAACATTACAACTCAAACATCCATTTATAATTCCCATAAATCTGTCATTGTTAAACCATTCCAATTTATTTCGTCGAATGCCTAAAATATACATATTTCACAAATTATTACAACAAGGGATATTGCATTGTTATGGCCAAATTAAGGTACCCATCATGTTTTTGGCCAATAAGTGCTTCACTCGATGCGTCCCCACTATAGCATTACACACACACTCATGGCAAAATTAACGGCAGAAAGTTTACAATGAAAAGTTCTGTTCTGCTTGGTGACACACCAAGAGAGGAATGGGTTTTTCCATTTATTTTACTTTGGTGAATTTCCCACAGTGGTTCAATATTCATGTTTTCTCTTGGATGAGATTTCCCCTTTAGTTATATTCATGTTTCATTGAAGTCCTATTCGATCTAAATGAAATATACATTACGAACAGCCCTCACTGTCATCAAAGTCACTGCTCATGACCCAAGCACAGAGCGAGTAAGCATGAGTTACTGTTAAAGTTAAATATCTTATATATAATTTCCCGATTAATAAATGACTTGGACGACTACTAACATTCTTAAGAATAAACTGCAAATTTCTGGGTTGTAATGATAACAAATGCAATTTTTTAAATATCCAAGTCAAATTACCTTCATGACCATGAATGTGCTCTAGGGATTTGGAAAAATAACTGTTGCTTTTAAGTAAACTGTACAACAACACAATACAACTGCTGCAAAACCAAAAAAAAAAAAGGTCACAAATCAAAAAAGGTTGTACATATATTTACAAAACAAAAAGAACATTCAGTCCATTGGGAACGGCACAGCTAAAAACAATAAGACAATTGCTTCCGTCAATGAAGTTCAAGCTCTGCAATAATTAGATTTCTAAATCGAGGTTAAGTTCAAGTTAAGATGACGACAGAACAGAGGAGGGGACCGTGATCCTACCCAGAGACCAAGTGTAATGGTGATACTGCTGAGACGGCTGTGGAGTGTTTGTAGAACAAGGACTGTTTCTGGAATGTACTAGAACACACAGTCTACTACAGTACGCCCATGTGCATATACATGCACACACACACACGCTCAGACACAAACATGTACTGCAATTTTGATTGCTGAAAAAAACAAAAACATAGCTATCAGAAAATAAAATAAATTGGTGAGTGCTGGACAAAACAGAGTCCATTCTTCAAACTGTGGGGAAAGAAATAATAAAAAATAAACACTACGGACCTCTCATCTCCCAGGCGTCTCTTGGCTGCTCCGGCCTGTTCTGGTCAGTTCCCTATGATACACCATGCGCCACGTCCGCACATATTTTACTTGATTTTCATTGATGCTGCGACTCTTTAACCACACGATGGGGCTAAGGGTTCTACGTGTCAGAGGTGGGTGGTGATTGGCAAATGACGAAGAGTTCTTGTTTTAAAAATATAGGACTTTCACGTGGACTTCTGCCTATAGTGAAGCGTCAAGTCCCCGCCGCTCTTCCAGATAAAATGTTTAACTGTTCGCAGGTCCATGTTGGGATCTAGAACCTGGTTGGAAGATTAAAAAAAATGAATACAAAAAGGTTTATACAGGGAAAAATGAAGATGAAGTATTACGGCCAAGATGAGAAACTATAAAATCCTATTCAAGAGAATTTGAAAAACAGAAAAAAAAAGTCTTAGGTCAACATATCGAGAATAAAGTCGTAATATAGCGAGAATAAAGTTGTAATATTACAGGGAAAAGGTCATACTCCTTGGTAAACAATGATTGCGGCTGCACACATTTTACTCATGTTAAAATGTAAAAGGCAAAGATGTGGTGCCCACCTGGTCTTGACACATCAGTTCAATCTTCTCCTCGGCTAGCATGGCCATGTCCTCCTCCTTCTCCGTCTCCCCGGGCTTATCGTTGGCCGAGGAGCTGGTGGTCTGAGACTCGTTGTCCAGGTTGATGATCTTCTCGTACACGTGTTCCATCACCTTCCTCACCTGCAGCATGTCACTGGCTGAGAGACGGTCCCTGCAAGACACAGATGGTTGGTATAAATCAGCCCGGGTAGCATTTAGTATTCATGAAGCATTTATCTGCAAACAGCGTTACGTTATCCGGAAAAAAAAGTGGAAGGGATACTCACTTCTTCAGAGTTTTTGCACCAGAGGAAGAATGGGGCTGGAGGTAGAACGGGATTTTGTTGAACTTGGGCATATTTTTCTGGAATAGAAGAGGAAGGATAATGTCAGGAATTTTTTTTTGTATCATCATCACACATGCTGTATCAAAGAGATGCAAAACATTCTCCTCCTGGGAGGAAAACAGTGACATCGACCTTCAAGGGAAAAAGCAGATAAAAAAATTACTTTAAAGATGGCTGAATTCCATTTAGCTGCATCAGTTTGAGTGTCATAGTATTGTGAATGCTGGCTCATTGTCATGTGCTTTTCCTGCTATGACAATTCAAAATGTCTCCTGTCAAAAGGGCCTGTAAACTACTTCAGGAATTGCCAACCCACAAAAAAAACTCGTAAGTTAAGGACATCTAAAGCAGCAGCTAAGCGTAGCAAACGTTTGTTAAAGCATTTGTGGTTTAATTTGTTGGGGTACAAGCTAGTGAGTAGATAAGTGAGAATGTCATGCAATGGCTTCTCTGAATGAAGCTATAGTTTAGATATTAAAAATAATACACATTCAGGCAAATACAAACATCTCAAATGAGCATCCAAATTGGAATTCATACTATATTCAAGCTGCAATAATTTTTAGACTTAATGCTATATGGTTGAATTGAACTAAAACAAATTTGAAGACATAACTGTACTCACATCTACAGTTATATCAATAACCCACTGAGGAACTGTTTCATTCAGCAGCATGGACTCAGTCTCTCCGCCTGAGTCTCTACATAGCAACCTGCAACACATAACACAGGACATCACAAGCAATCCAGAAGTGCAATAAAGGTCAAGTATCAACAATTCTGTGTATGACTTAAGAACTGATACAAGCTGGCAGTACAAAGCCCCCTGTACTGTAGGGGCCTTAGTGAAACATTACCTGAATAGAGTTCTGCCTCCGGCTTCCCCAAAGATGACTGGCGTGTGTGGTGGCACTTGGAAATATCCATTTCCTTTCTGGACCCTGTTCTCCTGCTCTCCGTTCACTGTGGGCACGAGAATACAATCCTACAATAAGACTAACTGATAGACACTTTGGACATGCACTTCTCACTGACCACAGTAGGAAAGTGTGTCCACTGTGCAGCCAGAGTCCAACCAGATAAAAGGAAAAGTGGTTTGAGAATGATTCGACTGTGGATGGATAGTCAAACAGCTCCTTACCGTGGTTCACCTCGTTCTCCTCCTCATCCATGGGGTTGATTCGAGTTCTAGGCCAGAACTCCAGCAGAGCCTGGAGCAGCAGTCCACCCAGGTTCACTGCAAAATGAAGTTAGCGTCGTGCAATAAAAAGTTAGCTTCGGTTTTCCAATGTTTAACAGTGATCTGTATACAAGATGTGATGGGGTCACACATCTTACACTTTGGGTCGGAGCCATCGGAGCTTGAAAACCCAGCGTCCTTTGCAGACACCCAGGCAGCGAAGCAGTCGCTCTCGTCCAATGTGATAGTTAGCATCTATTGAAAAAGAGCAGCACCACCATGAGATGACCATTAAGGCACAGGAAGGACTTTGAGTATGCAAAAGTGACTCACCCCAGTTTTTAGATCGACAGAGAACCAATTAGGCACATAGACCATCTTGAAGCGCTTTTTAATCTCTTCGTCAAACTCCACTTTGCCCAGGTCTTCACCCTTGCAAGCCTGGAGAAAGAGTACACATATAGAGTCAATAGAAACGGCAGGTATCAGCAGGAGTGAGGAAAACATTTAAACCACCAGATTCACAATAGGTAGGACGAAAGATCAGCAGATGTGATCAAAGTCTAACATACCTGTACTTAAAAATAACTTTGCGACAGCTTGCCGGCTTACCTTCAGTACATCCCAAAAAGCCACATTGTTGTTGGTATCTTTGGTGAGTATATGTCTCTTGTCATTCAGAATGTGACATTGTATAATACTGGCACCTCCTGCAAACACAACACAGAATTTTACTTCGTAAAATGGCAAGGAGAGATATTTCAAAATAAAAATAAATCACTATAGTTTTAGATAAATCAACAAGTTTACCCTTAATGACTTGTTCTGGCTGAGTACACAGTGGTGTCAGAGGGGTAGTGCAGTCATTGTCATACTCCCCTGATGATCTAAAGTTGTGCATTCCCTTTAGAGACTGCAAATACATAGAATTACAAGAGAATTACTGCTGGTCAGCATTAGGCGTGGCCACACACACATCTCCCTCTCAACTGTTTTCAAGAGGCACAATGTTGACCGCTGATCTCAGGGCTGTCACGCATGCCTACCCATTTATTAACGGATGACTTGGTGGTGGAGACCCAGATTGCTGGAGGTGGGTCAGCAGATCTGTCCAGTTCCATCTGAGCAAAAGAGGAAGACGGATATGAGCTATGAGCACAGGAATGGCTGAGGACAATACTGGGTCATTATTCATGATTTTTTTACTTTTAAAAAACAAAGCAGTAAAACTTTTCTTCAAATTAGTGCTATCACTGCTAACAAAGAAAATAAAATCTCAAAGAAAACAACAAACAACCCTTAAACAATCTTCTATGTGATAATAGAAATTTAGAAAAGTATATGCATAAACACCTTTAGCTGACACCAGTTGAAACCTATGGTTAGCATACAAATCTGCAAATAATATTTGCTCAGTACTCAGCAGATATTAACTTTTTTAATAAAAGTTTACTAGAAATACCAGAAGAGTAATCTAATTTGTCTAGTAAATCAGAATAGTGCATCACAGAGTCCTACTACTGTGTTTGTGTACAGTCATCTTACTTTGAGCACTGGGGCTTTCTCCTCACAGATGAGCACCCTGATGTCTGGGTTACGCAGGTCGGTGCAGTAGATCTTTTTGTCTCTGCCTCCAGAGTAGACGTGTGTGAAGGCCTCGTTGACCTGCAGGGCCCACACTCCTTCATCGTGCACCCGGTACGTGGCGATACACCTCTGCTGGCCCAGCGACCACAGGCGGATGGTCCCGTCTGAACTGCCCGACAGGCACTGTGGAGAGGGAAGAGCAGGTTAAGATTCAGATTTGACTATTTTTAAGCAGCCACGACCACAACTTAAAGATATCTGAACTTGCCTGAGTGCCGTCTCGATTCAGCAGCAACGACTTGACGTTGTCCGTGTGACCTTTTAGCTTCATCAGTTTTGCACATGTTCGGGGATCCCACACTCTCAGAACCTGAAGGAGGACACAAAAAGAGAGGGAGTTAAGAATGGGACTCTTTCAATACATTTGCATGCACACAACAACCAGATTACTGTGACTAAACAAAAGCGTTACAAGGAACTGAAAACCTTCTGCGAGGCCAGTTTGCACGGTTTATGTTATCAATTAATGTCCACACAGCCTGGATGTTTACATGGCAGGAGTTAGGGGTGGACGGAGTAAACGGTATAGAAAGTACAGCGGCATGAATTTGCGCTACAGTATGGATTTTGACTTTCCTTTTTGACCGGCAGAACAGCTCTAACAGCAATGACGTAACCACTCAATGCGTGCAGGCTGCATTGGTTTCAGCCGGTGCGTTCCAAATACGTTGATAGCCATCAACCAGTAGACTGCGATGGCAATGCTGGTAGATTGCGTGTCATTCACAAAAAGGAACTCAAAAAGTGTTCACGCCCCCTTCCTATTGCCTCCCTGTGACCAATGACGGATTACCGCATGGGCAAAGTGGGCACATGTCCAGGGCCCTGGCCAATAGGGGGGCCCTTGATTTTTTTTTTTTTTTTTTGTAATTAAAAAAATTTGACGGGGGTTTCCCGCCCCCCCTCCTCCCCTGGGAATGGGTCGTAAAAAGTCGGGTCGTTTTATATTCGGGGTCTTATATTCGGCCGGGACCAGCGTGTGCGCGCTTGGAGAGAGAACGATGTGTCTAGAGAAAAAAAGGCACGGGAAATGGCCAAAGAGCTCCACATCCCCGCACTAAAATCAAAGCCTCGACTCATTATGGTGCGAGTCAACGTGTCAGGGGCACGAATCGGCACAGCGATCGACCTAGAGTGGCTTTTCTGCTGTGGCAGTTGTAGTGAGGAGAGTTTGCCAAGTGCGCCGTGCTTTTACGCACCAACACTGCTTCCGTAATGTTCAGATTTTATAGATTGCATCAAAGCCCTTAGGACAATAAGAATGAGATCGCTTTTTTTAACCGATGTCCATGCTTAGGTGGTGTTTATATTAACTGTGTCGGCTGTGTCACTTTACAGTTAGTCGGCAGTGAGATTGGGGATTGGGGTATCCAGGCTCGGGACATGCAATCGGATCGCGGAGCCTGTCACCCGCCTGTCCCCTCGACACCCGTTAACGTGCAGGAATACCCTGTGATCAATTAGTCTTAAACCACAGTGTGTCTGCACGGCGGCTCACACTGGCACGGTCTCACTGTGAACAACACCAACACAGCGTTTCACCGGGTGACGCGCTGCTTCGCTCAGACATTGAGTGTAGGCTCCGAGGGGGGCAAGGATGGGCCAAAAAGCAGGCGCAGAGATCTTACAATGGCAAAAAATTCTGCTCGCGCGCTTAGCGAGCGCTCGCATCTTCGGTGTCTCTGCCCTAATCTAACTGTCTAGTAGGCTCAGGCGCAAAGTCTCTTTCTCTTGCGCAGCACCAGAGAGCTTTTATAGAATTGTATTTCGCTCTCTCTCTCTCTCTCTCTTTCTCTCTCTAGGCTGCGCGCTGCATTATAATGTGTGTGATTGTGGATTGCACGGTGTGCTAGTGCGTGTATTTGCGTGTTGGTAGGGGTCCATGGCAGGTTTGTGTCCAGGGCCCGTGGTCATGTTAATCCGTCCTTGCCTGTGACTGTCTGTCAAACCCAGAATGCGTATAAAGAAAGTCAAGCTCGTTCTTGTCACGGCCTTGTTCTTGCAAAGTAGAAAATGCACCTCCATGGCTTTCAGGTGCACGAGGTTTGAGAATAATTAAACAACACACAAGGAGCTTTAATTAAAATTAAAGCAAAGAGACGAGAGAAGCAGAAACCGACTGAAAAGGTGAAGGCAGCCACTGATGCATCATCATAATTCCCAGTGATTCACAGCATCATTAAACACAAGAATGATGATCAAATCAAACTAACTATAAAGAGTACTTTTAATACACAAAACGATAGCACAGAGCTTAGCCATAGCCCTCCGCATCCACAGAGCAGTACATTGCTTTTGCAATAAAGATCAATTCCACAATAAACGTTCTCAAAATACCTGTACTATGTGAAATATGTCCTAATAATCCAAGAGTACAGTAATAGCTGCCATACCAGTGTTTTACCCCAAGATAAATTCATATACTGTGATATATACTGTATATATCACAGTATATAAAATCACAGCTACAAATCTATGCTACAAATTATTCTGTGATATACATTTTGGACCATAACATCCAGCCCTAGTGTTGTTTTAATCTACTTTAATTTAACTTTTAGTAAGTCTTTGCGTGTGTGTCACAGTGATGAAAAGGCCGCACCTTTTCTGTTGATCCCGATACAATGACTGTGCCCATCTGGTTCATAGCCAGACTGTAGATAGAGTCCTTGTTGCCACTGAGTGACGAGGCTGTTAGAGACAAATTACAGTGAGTCCACAGGTACAGAACATCTCCCAGAGCCAACATGTGGGCCATTACAGAACATTGGTCAGTACAATGCACAATCATCAAAACTACAGTACATATGGGCCAGACATGGGCGCAACTGATCCACAGAAACAAACAAGACTTACTGGTGACAGTGTTGTTGGAAGCGGTGAGCGCTGTTAGTGTGTTCACATCCCAAAGAAAGATCTGCCGGTCCAGCCCTGCGGAGGCCACAAGCTCCTTGTCCTTAGCGTAGGCCAGAGCTTTCACGTAGTCCTTGTGTGTTCGTAACGTTGACATGCAGAATCCTTTGTGTGCGTTCCATACTTTGACAGTTGTATCTGACGAGGCAGATATCACTGAAAATGGAGGAGAGCGAAAGGGTATCAGATCAAGCTTTCACACGGAATAGTAGAATTATCATTTTATTTGACTTTCAAGAAGCAGAGTTACACACTCAACAGTACCTCAACCCTAAATAGCTCTCTGTACTCACATGTTTTTCCATTGCAGCAGAGAACTATGTCATTGACCCAGTCTGTGTGATGCTCCATCGAGGCAATGTATGGGTCCTGCTAGAAGGACAGACAGACATGAAGACAGTTCCACTATTTACAATTAAAAAATATATAATGCAAATAAAATCCCTAATGATGGATCGCATTGTGGGTGTAATATTTGAAGAGAGTCTGTGTACTTTGTGCTGGTAGACGCTCCATATCCGGATGATAGAGTCCCTTCCAGCAGTGAAGAGCCGGTTCAGCGCGGGGTCCAGCTGGAGCGCATTCACCCCGTTTCGATTGTACTTCTCCACCTCATCTCTAATGACATAAGACACCTGCAACACAAGGAGCAATGGTAGCACCCAGGTCAGACTCCCACATCCTCAACACACCCACCACATCCTCGTGCACGTTTCGATGCCTCAACATCCCAATAGTTCAGTGTCATGCACACTGTAAGGAGGACATGGAGAGCTGAATAGCACACATTCATTGGAAAATAATCCTTTTACAAAGATAAAATAACGCTGGGCAAATTAAATGCAATAAAGTGATTTGCTTTGGTTGCAATGTCCATTGACAGGTTGCACGGCTGAACCATCGCGTTTTCCCAGCAAATAGACCGAGCCCAGACACAGTGTAGCTTAGCTATAATTGGCGCCGTAACAGCATATGAATGCTGCCAAGACAGGACACAAACCACTTGTGCTAACTGCAGAGCTTTGTTGTTGTGTCAACGCGTATTCAACGCGAGCTTATGACATTGGTTTGGAGAAGAATGTCATCGTTCAGACGCCAGTGTTAGCATGATACGCTAACAAGCGGCTAACGCAAGCTAAGCTACCCAGGTTAGCCGGCTTGAGTCATTGCTCGTAACAGCGACGCTGCTTCTCCTGGACGTGTTTTGCCGTCCATCCAGTATTCGTGAAACATGTGTCTAAGCTGAAGACCACCGTGTTACCTATGCCAAACACGTAGCTATAATGCAACTACAGTAATGTACCTGTACTTTTCTCCGCCCAGCAGCATTTTGCCTGTGATGCGTGGCCATCTTGCATGTTGACAGTCAATTCATGTGATACTACATCCGGATAGAAAAAGAAAACATATGCATGAGCTTTATGGGTAATGTGGTTCTAATCCCGTCCTATAGTTTCACATGCGTTTTTTCATTTTTTTGAATGATGGTTTGTCCAATGCCCTAAAGTCGAGTTTTAACCTCTTCGACCCAGAAACATTTGCCTAAAATGTTTATAGCCTGGCTAGGCCTACTAACCTATAGGCATATTTTAAGACTTAAAACATTATTTGAAATTTTAACAGATATGATCACTTTCAAAATTATCTCAAAGTAACCAATTTATCACTTTCAGATCTGGTAAAACACACACACACACACACACGCACGCACGCACGCACGTACGCACACACACACACACACACACACACACACACACACACATACACACACACACACACACACACTCATTGTAGCCTTAATTCCTCAAAACATAAATATAGGCCATATGGTTACTAGAATACAGGATTTTAAAAATATAGGCTACAGTTGACCAATTATACCGGATCCGCTAGATTAACCCCAAAATAGGCTATGTAAACTGCACAGGACATGGCCTCTGTCTGCAATGGGCAGGGTTTATGAATTTATTCAAAGAAGGTCTGCTATTGGCCACTAGAGGGCGGACTAAGACACCAATTAACTGTGAGCGTCACTAGGTAATCCTGAACACTCTCTTCCTTTCATGCTCGTTCAAGCAGGTTTTGATTCGGGCTGACAGCAGGTGATTTAATTGATTACTTCCTCTCTGTGGGCTACTTGACAGTGCTGGACATTGACATGATTAACTGTGCGGGCCTCGGTCGTTAGACCTACTCGTTACATGGCTGCCATGTCTCTTATCTGCAATTATTTAAAGTGTAAAGACGACATGAAGTTGAGCTAGACAGACTCCAGACACGTTCAATTGCTATTTTTCTCATTTGCCATTCATCTAAATCAACCAGTGTCGCCATTAAATTAGTTTAAGCCTAATATTTAGCCTATATACCTTATAGGCCTACACCACCACATGAAGATTTGGCAAATACAAGCAGTTTATTTAATGTCCGCCCCTAACTGAGAGAAGAAGTCTTTCCCACAGAGAACGCTAACTTAGGTCTAGGGGCCCTATGTTTTTTTTTTTTTTGCTGATGTTGGGGAAATGGCTATAGTCTGTTACTCCACTATGTCTGTCACATTACATTTGAGTGTGTCATGGTGGGGCGGCCATAGGAGCGGTAATCCTGCGCGGTCCAGCATCAGCATCCTCCTCCCCCCTCGTGCTCTTGCCCTTATTCAAGGGCAAAGCTTGGTGCGTGTCTCCCTCCGCTGCGCAGCTGCTGAAGACAGCGCCGCATCCTCTGAGCGCTCGGCGGCTTTGGGACTTTTCTGTGGGATGAACGCGGAAGAGCCACTCGTATGGGAGGACGGAGGACGACTCGCACTTTGCACCTGTGTTAAAATGTCAAACCACAGATGATTGGAGGATTGGCGTCATTAGTGTGATACTTCATACATTTAGGATTGTGGCGATATATAAGCACTTTTCTGTCCCGTGGGACTGGAGTTTTTTTTGGTCCATCATGAAGAACAAACCTTAAGAAGAAGGCATGGATTTCGCACGGAGGGTTTGGCTGTTCCTTCTTCTCAAACCCCAAGAACTCAACTCTTGAAATGATGCTGTGAATCTCAGAGTTTCATATGTAAGTACTATGTTAGAAGTTTGGGATCTTGGAATGATTAGTGATCCTGCATCGAATTGTTTGCCTATACACGGAAATGTAATAGGCCTACATTTCTTTTCTCAATTTGAAAAACAATTTAAGGCAAGGCAAGGCAAGTTTATTTATGTTGCATAATTAGACACAAGGCCATTCAAAGTGCTTTACAGGGGCATGAAATACAACAAGATTAAAATAGCCTACATCAAGTATAGAATAGACATTACCAAAGCGAATGAAAAATATGAATAGAAATAAAACATTTAAATTAGATAAAAATTACAGGTGAAAAGGGAAACAGAAAAGTATTCAGATTTAAGACCACATTATACTTTTTAAACATATGGATAAAGGCTACACCTAACATTTTAAACAGGCATGGTTATACAGTACCAGCTATAGGCTATATTAAAGATATACAACATAGACTGACCTACCACAAAGTTAATGAAAAACCTGTTGTAAACATGTACAGGGATGACAGCCTACACAATTGCATGATTTTGTGTTCCACAGCATCACTAACTTATTGAAATGTTGAAACGTTACATAATGTTAAGGGGCAGTGGTTACAAATTGGAGACCATATTTTCTTTTCTTGGTGACATCTAAAACCTTCATCATCTTCCTGTTTAGCGTTCCATTTGATTTAAGAGATACCATGGTTTATGGGGGTTTACATGAGTAGGCCTATAGCCTATGTGTGAGCATGAGCTCATATTTTCCATACAGCATTGGTCATGATAATACATTCACCTTTGTCTCATTTTGTAGGCCTCTATACCTCCTGTACCCTATGTATTTAAGCCATCAGGTGTAATTACATTGAAAGGGTTTTTACAAAAGAAGTAGGCCATCAGTTCAGTCTGCGCACTAGGGATCCAAGTGTGGAGCTCTGATGGGGCACAGGATCACAACCTATGGTGATTTAATCCGTGTACCTTCCGTTCAATCCATATCCGTTTGGAAATCAAAACACGAAAAACGAAAAAAAATGTTTAATTACATTTTTTAATTATTTGTTTAATAAAACTGTTTTATTCAAAATATGCCTGTAAAACATGAATTGATTTATTCTTTTTTATTTTCCATGTTGCCCTTTACATACGAAAATGGGAAAGGAGACAAACAGAAAATGTAAAAAATTTGCATTTTCGTTTTTGAAGTTCCAAATTATAATTTAATCAACGGGTTAAACTGTGTCCCGCTGCCACAATGCCACGAGCTATGAGCGGCCAGCGCCGTGATGGCTCTGACCCATAGACTGTTTTCTGACCGTGGCTCATACTACTTGCTGTAGTTTGGTCTGGCTTTGCGAGACTAGACCGTGGCTATCTCCGTCTTTTAAGTGGGCTAAAGCCTCTTGTCGGTAGTGGAAACGCATGGCAGATCTAGTAGGGTAACCCTGCCGAACCGTGCCGAACCGAACTGTGCTGCTCAGAGGAAACGAGGCATGACCTAAACAGCGACAGACATACAGCTGTTGATCCAGATCAAAACGGGACAAACTACCAAATGTTTAATCTTTATTTTGAGGGGAAACATATTTTGGCTGGCTGCCAAAGGCTGCTATGTCATTGTCTGTCATAGGCTACACACACACACACACACACACACACACACACGCGCGCGCGCGCGCACGCCCCTTTAAACTGGGCGATTGCCCACTTTGACTCGGCAAGTGAAGTGAAGACAGGGAAAAAAGAGAGACAGAGACGACGATCGCCCCTGACGCAATTTTCACTCGTGGATCTAACCAATAAAAATGCTTTCATAAGCAGCTGTCTGCACTGGGGCTCATGCCTCAGCTGATCACGAGTATCAATAACATTATCAATAATGTAGGATGTGTCCCTCAGTTCCCAGTGCGATGCTGACGTCCGAACGTAATCGGTGATTAATGAATGAAGAGTAAAACAAACATTTATCAGATGATTATGAGACCCAAGGCAATTGCCTATGCTCAATGGTTAAGTTCGCCTCTGGGCGCGCGCGCACACGCACACGCGTGCGCACGCACTTCTTTTACTAAATTGAAACATGTATTTTTCAAAATCAACATTTAGCCCATTATTCTCATATTTGATATCCTGGTCATGAATTGTGATTAAAAATGGATAAAACGTGTTTTAGTATAATATATAATGTAGATGAGAGGATGATTATTAAAAAAACAGGTCACTTTTGGTTTTTCGTGTTTTGATTTCCAAACGGATATGGATTGAACGGAAGGTACACGGATTTGAATTGTGCCAGACCATTTGCGCTTGACTTTCCATTATTTTTCTAAATTCTTTATTGCCATATTTTGTCATTCCAAAGTTTTCAATTTGATGGTAATAATGCCACTGCCACATTTGGACATTTTTATTTATTTTTAATTTTTTACAAAATGGAAAATAGTAAGCAAATCTTGATCAAGTAAGAAAACATACAAACTACTAACAGACCAAAATAATGATTAGAAATTACCATTTAAAACGTGAATGGACTAAGTAAATTTTTTCTTTCTTTTTACAGTTCACACACCTTTGCAATTCAAACAAAGCAAAGTCTTAAATTAAACAACACATTTCAGACTAAATAACCGATCACCATGAGTGAACAAAAAATATTTGTTGCGTCATCGTACTATCTTGTAGTTACCTATTTAAGGATGCAATGCCTTAAATGCAGAACAACTCAAACCCTAGATATTGCTGCCAAGTAACAGGAAACTAAGGATGCCGTTTTATAATTTAACAACATTTTAATTCATATTACATACTGACCACGGTGACAACGATGTGGACACACTTGTTCTGTTTTAAATACTCTATTTTTTAAAAACTAGGACATTCACAGTAAACGTGTAAGAAATCATTTTCTCTGTCCTTTTTTAAAATAATGAGAAAACAGAATTGGGCAAAAACATAGATAAAACTGCATTTTAATAACTTTGGAGGACAGTCAGATGAAAGGGTAACTGATATTGCCATTTTTAAAAACTATAACTTAAATGAGAACATTCACTAGGAAGGACTCTAGTCCATATGCTTATATCAGGATGTTTTGCCAGAGAGATGTCGACCCTCTCAAACAAAAATGACAAGTGTCATGAAGCTGAGAGGAGCCGGAGTGACGTAATGCAGCATGACGTCGTGATGTGGGACAAGTAGGTCTCTCTCTAAACTTTCTCAGAAACCAAACTCACGGGAAACTTAGTCAGTATTTCAACATTCACTTCTTAACAGCTTTTCGTTTTCAATTCAAATGCAAACCTTTTTCTTAATGCAAATCTAAACACACGTTCATTCACTCAGTCACAAACACATTCAAAATATTGTATTTTCTGTTCTGAGGTCTTCAGAAGAATTATTGCTCTACACACAACAGCGCATTGTGATTTTTGAATCCTTAGTTAAAGATTCACAAACTTCAAATGCAAAGCTCCTATTAATCCTGTTTTAGAGCCATTACTTGAAACAAGATAAGATATATTACACTCATCATCATTTGCACTTTAATGCATTTTATTATAGAAACAAGGATTTTAGGATACCAATAGGTATACTAAGAGAAGACATAAACTGAATCTATATAGTATCTCTTCTCCTTCTTCACATAGTATTCTCTAATTATTCTGATATGATTTGGTGTTATTTAAGCTCACAGTTTAGTTTAAAGCTACCTCAGCAGAGAATGTTTTGTTGCCTGTTTTGGTCTTTTAATTGTAATAGACCATTCAACCTTAACATTTTACCTGTGCAGAACATGTAAGTCTATTGACTCAAACTTGAGCATTTTTAATACATTTTTAGTAGGAAGTTTAACATTGTGTTAACTATTTCCATAATCAACTTAGGGGTTTCCCAGGTGAATGAGATGCAGTATAAAATGTCCAGAACTCACCAACTTGACCAGCTGATAAAAAATGTTGTATATAAATGAGTGAAATAAATGTGTTGTTCTGTATCAAAGACAGAGCCAATTTTTGTATTAACCATACCTTTAAAGGCGGAGTCAGTGATTCTGAAGAAAGAATCCAAAAAAAAAAATTCAGTTTAAATACATAGCCTAGAGTCTGTAAACATGTGTTGCTAGCTACGGTGCCCCTCCCCCCTTCATTTACATACCCTTTTTTTACATACCAAATGCCACATTTTGTCAAACTTTAACAATGCTTGTTGTTGTCAAAATCACTCTTTGTCAAAACCAGTGAATATCTCCTCATGATCGCCTACCTGTCCGTACTGTGTGTGCGCTGAAAGAAATCTGGTTTTAATACACTGCCTAGGCTCTGTAAACGGGTACATGTATGTAAACAAGTGGTATGTAAACCAAGGGGGCCCACCGTTGGCAACATGCTGGTTTACAGAGCGTAGGCTGTGTATTAGCGCTGGATTTTTTTAAGTACACACAGCAGACTGGTAGCGAATTGTGAGGAGATATTCACTGATTTTGACCAAAAGTGATTTTGACAACAGAAATGCTGACTCCACCATTAAATCTCTTTTACATATTTTATAGGCAGCTCTTCCGTCTCCTCTCTTTTAAAGGAGATAGGTGTTTCTTTGTTTTATTACATTTCGGATAATGGAATTTGTGGGCAGAAATTATGAATAATGAAATAATCATTAAAGCACTTTGACTAACTTAGTAGACACTGAGCAGCTGGTGTACGAATGCCTCGCTCCAAGGCAGATTGGTGGAACCGGGCTTGAGGGGATCAAGCTAGAGCTAAATCAATTAATCAGCCAGGCAAATATATCAGATGATATTAGCGTAACACAGCCATTGGTGGATAAGTAAAAATAGATAACAGTATAGAAGGGATAAGGAAGGCTTACAGGTCATTTAGGAAAAGTGTCTGCCTTACATAGTGTGCTCATCAGAGAGGACTGACAATTAAATTTTTTTCTTAATAGTAAAATGTCCCGTGCAGTACGAATCTTGGTCGAAAGAGGATTCCGACGTTGAAATTTAATTTGGTCCAATACATCGTTATAAACCTCAAATTGTTGTTATAAGCATTGGGCTCCAGTGTTTCTCTCCTTTAGTTCGAACCGTAGGCTACAGTTCTGCTGTTTGACTCTCATCGCAAAGTCATTTGATTTACAGTTCAGCTCCAAGTTTCTCAGAAATACAAACATTACTGAAGAACACATGTGTCAAGAGGGTGTGTGTGTGTGTGTGTGTGTGTGTGTGCGTGTGTGTGTGTGCGTGTGCGTGTGCGTGTGTGGGTGGGTGGGTGGGTGGGTGCGTGCGTGCGTCCGTGCGTGTGTTTTTATGTGTGTGGTTGTGTGCGTGTTTGTAAGTCCATGGCTCCACTCTACTTTCAATCTAATTATCATAATTATTTGCCGTGATGATGACCACATCACATCTGTTCCCGTTATGGGAATTAAATTTCATTCAACTAAAATACTTTTTTACCCCCTCTCTCTCTTGTGCGCTGTATAATTCTTTTCACCATTTCCTAAATCCAAACAGTGCACAGTGTCAGATTCACATAACTCACGTACTTTGACCATGTGTGCCACATAGTAACGGTTGTCATATAGCTTCTTACTGCTCTATCATTTGTTACCTTTATAGAGGAAATGCTGTCTACGTTTCTAGGATTTGTCTCATCCTGACAGAAATATCATTGCTCTGAATCTGTTTCTCTGTTTTGTGATGTTTCAAGAGGACCTTAACCTATTTATTTTGATAGGAAATGGGAAAGTGATAGATTCAGTGCATGAGACGAGCTGATCTGAGATCAACCTGGGCCAAAATAATCAGATCAAATGTAAGCAGATAACTCGTCTGGCTGGACGTGTGAAGGGATCAATGCATTTCAGGACAGGAGGATATGGAAATCTCCCAGAGCTTAGTCAATATGAAAAGGATACAATGGCTGGTTTTCTGTTAAAAGGGGAATACAAAAATATAATCCTCTCTTTGGAAAGCTTTTTCGGTAAAAAAAAAATCAGATTCAGTCGCTGGCTAAAATGACGGGAGCAATTTTTTGTCATGGAAAGGCCTTTGGTGTCATCTTTATTTAGATATTGGCTCTGGTCTCTGAACAGCTGTAATCTTTATTTAAGTCTAGAGGAACAAAGTTGGCCCATGGTTAAAAAATGTGTCCCTTAAGACAACCCCAGTTTGAATTCATGCTTTAAACCTTATCTCAGTATTTTTGCACACCACTCCTCCATATTCTCTGCATCCTTGTATTTCTGCCTGCTCAGATATAATACGCTGGGTTAAACTTGTACCATTCTGTATGGTTTGCTATTTATTTAAAGCTGGACTAATAGGACATTTTATATATAGAAGAGATCAAATGATTGTGTGTATTTTCAATGTGGGCCCTCATAGTGATAATCCTCAGCTCTACGGAGCCGTATGCTTGCTGAATTGGCTTCATGGCCTGCAATTTAATAATTTTGGTTCTCTTGTAACAGCTCTCATCCTAATTTCCAGCAGCAGCTGGCTGCTGATTTCACACGCACGCACACACAAATCAACTGCCCAACACGAAACAGCAAAGAGTAAAATGATGCATCTAGCTGGTGAACACAGTGGAGCATCTAAAACTAAAGAGAGATATTTTTACTCAGGAGGTGGAGGAGACAGAAACAGAGTTAAAGAGCAAACAAATATTTAACAAGACCAAATTACTTTAAATATATCCACTAACTTCATGTCAGAACAAATGTGACTTGACATCTGCTTTCTTTGCAGCCACTATCCACCGTAAAGCCCACAACTTTCAAGGAGAATGAAACATTGAGATATAGACAATACAGTTCCTATATGTTTTAACCGTTACAGTTATCTTGTAGTGTCAGAAAGTAAGAATGATTATTGAAACAGATTGCACTTTGTACTTACACAAGTGATTTTGTGATAGTGCTCACTGGAGCCAAACCTCTGTTAATCTTTTGAAACTTGACATATTTTAGTCAGAGAAAATAAAGAGAGAGAGATGAAAAGAGAGAGAGAGGGAGAGAGAGTGTGTTGTTGTGCGATGTTAAAAATAAGGTTACTGTCTAGGCCCTTCAGTCTTCTTCAGCTCAGCCGAGGCATACACAGTGTTCCTAAATCAGTCCTGTTGAAAACCCCTGGTCGGAGCTACAGCGGGTGGACTTAATCCCTCCGACTCAGAACTATGGCTGCCCTAGTTTGGCAGAGAGTGTTGGATAACAGGAAGCTGATTGTCAGCGGCAAGGGTATAACATGTGTAACGTGTCTCTGGGCCTCCCTCAGCACCATCTTCCAATCACAACGTCAGTGGCAATCCATCTTTTTGACGTTAGCCTTTATACATTGCAATTAGACAATGTTTGAAAATGAATCATGAGAGCGCTTCAGTGATGGAGGCGTACCGACCTGTGCCCTTCATGAATGTGTTACTTCTTGCCCATTCATCTTAGTGTCTGCTCCTTTTTTAATGCCAACACCTTTGACGTTCAGAAATGTTTAAATTGCTTACATAAGGGAGCAGTAGTGGTGTAGTGGTGAGAATGTCCTCCCCAAGGCTCAGTCCTCTTCGCAGTGACCCGGTTCAAGTCTGACCCTTGGTCGTTCTCTGCCATATGCCATTCCCCTCTCTACCCCATTTCATCTTTGTCTAAACTATCAATAAAAGCCTGAAAAATGCAAAACATATCATCTCTAAATTGCTCACATAGAGGCTTTAAACATGCAATTATAGATTTAAAGCGGCTACGAGTAACATTTAAATATCTTTTAAACAGCCTCATGTTTCCTCTGATAATCATAAATTACCTTTAACAGCAAACGAGACCATCAGTGCAAAGAAAGACGTTTTTATATAGTTTTTATTACTGCTTTTGGTCTGGTCGCACACCCAGTCCGATTTTCGGTTCGCTCGTGCAGGCTCTATGGTCACATATCCGTATTGGTCGCAGATTTCAATGTGGAGCAGCAACGCGATTTGAGAAGCCTATCCCTCCAGGTGAGGGAAGGGGAGCGGGAGCCTTGTTTGAGACAGTTATTTGTCGTCATAATGACTGATAACGGGGCTGAACCATCAAAGGAAAAAAAGAGAATGCAATGAAGAAAAGTTAAAAGGGCCAAGCAACGTGTATACAATTTCACGAGAGCGAAACTAGACTACAGTGTTTACTCCTAAATGAATGAGCGGTTGGTACTAACACAAAGTTTGCTTTGCTTCACCATCATCATTATCTGAAATAGTCATTATTTACATTAACAACACAAACACATTACCTCATCGTGATCCATACTAACTGCCGTCTCTCGTTCATTCGCTTTCTGTGAGGACACGTAATCTTTCAGCTCCGTGAGAGAGAGTAGTTAGGTGACACTGCTGCATCAACTCATTGCAATCAGGTGTGTGTAGCAGTGACTGGCATTAGTTGATGCAGTGTCACTAACCACTCTCACGGAGCCGAAAAGAGTCCTCACACTTTCAACACACGGACATGCACTATATTGCGCCCTTCTCAGTTCACACTCGCACTCCTGGCACGAGCTAGAAAACAGCTTTGCGACAGCGGGCGTCATAAAAATACTACCGCTTTTGTCCAAAGGGGACGCCAACGTGCCATGTTACTTGTAGTGGCTTTAAGGGCCATTTGGGGCATTGGAAAAAGCTGATGAAATGTATATGGCAAATGTGTTGGCAAACAGTGGCTATTATTTACGCAGCAAGCAGTCATGGGGCACTGTTATGCTGTATTAGTTTGGAGTGGTGTTTGTGTCACCACCTTTAGTATGACAACCGTCAGTGACCCAACTTTGCTGATGGGTGACTGGCTGGCATTGGGGTCCCCCTGATGAATTGAAAGTATTGTGCAAAATGGACTTCTCCATGTTTTTTCCAATATTAATATTTAATTTAATTTTCATTTAACTTTTATTTATCCTCGAGAGACCAGGGGTGACCCTCATTTACAATGACGTCGAGTTCAAACAAATTAAAAGGAAAAACAACAATACATACACAATATTCAATGCAAATACATCAAATACACAAAAACAGGTGATGAGAAAAAAACAATTGAAAAATGTACATAGTGGTGAAGTGGCAGAAATTAAAATTAAATGGGTGAAAGTACAATATAGCCTAATTAAAACAGTTACAGGTAGAGTTTGGCAGATTTAAGATAGTTTGTTTAAATTGGTTAAAGGATATGAAGGAATTTAGTTTAATTTGTTGCTATAAGTTGTTCCAGGAGTCAGGGGCACTGAAGCTAAAAGCTGTCTTTCCCAGCTCAGACCGGGCTTGTGGGACATAAAGCATAAGCATGTCAGTGGAGCGGGTCTGATAAAGCCCATCTGAAATTTGCAGCATTTCTGTTAAATAATGAGGAAGCTTCCCGGTCAAGGCTTTGTAAATAAAAACATGCCAATGTGCATCACGTCTCTCTTTAAGGGAGGACCACCCAACCTTTTCATATAAAAGACAATGGTGTGTATCATAAGCATCTCCTGTGATGAACCTTAAAGCAGAGTGAAAAACAGAGTCCAGGAGTTTAAGACATGAATGTGATGCATCACCGTAATCAAGGACGGACATGAAAACTGCCTCAATATTCCTTTTATTACTAAATAAAGGGAAGGTGGTTTTGTTCCTATAAAAATAGCCAATTTTTTGTCGTAGTCGACAAACAATTTTTATATGAAAATTAAAAGTGAGTTTATCATCTAACCAGATGCCCGAGATATGTGTACTCTGTGACTCTTTCAATTAAAAATCCATTCTTTGTAAAAAATATTAAAATCATTCAAATTTGTAGTTCTTATTGGGCCCCGATTTGTCTAGTCTCCTATAGTATGAGAAAAAAACCCCTCTCACTTGTTCTCCACCTCCACCTGCATGTGTTCAAAAACCCTAGTCAGATTTCTCTCCCCTTATGATGTCATCAAGGTAGAAGCCACACCCCTTCATTACCAACCTTGCTTAGCACTACCTCCATCTGTGATAAGCACACCCCCAAATACCCCTAAATTTATCAGCAGTCCGCCATATTGAGCCGGCATGTGCCCCCACATGAAAACCTGGCCAATCAAAGCAGACTGAGCTTTTTGGAAGGCGTGGCTTAGCTAAAATGGAGCGTTTCAGACAGAGGCTGAAAAGAGGAGATTTAGTAATGGCACAGTGATACAAATAGAAAGGGTTTTTCGGACACTACACCATGAAAATAGTTTCTAGTAGAAACCCAAATTAAAATTTTGAACCTTCAAATTAACATATTATGTGACCGCTTAGTGAAGTATATTCTTTATTTCCACTATGTTCCCCAGCGTGTCACTAACTGTGTCAGTCTGCTGTTTGGTCTTGTGCATGTAGTGTACAGTGGGTTTATCAGCTATTCAAACAGCTGCCTGCTGTGGATGGAAACTAGGCTACTGGGAGAGCAGTGACAGAGTTGAGACAGGAGGCGAAGCCGGCCAAAACAGAATAGCATACAATAATAAAGTGGAGAAAAAGTTCACTCCTGTATCGGCCCCAATCAATTGCACTGATCCTGGCTCTTTTGCAGAGCAGCTGCACATGTTCTACTGCAGCTTAAGCAGTTCACAACTTCAAGAGCACTGGAACACAAGTAGATAAACACCAGTCACATGGAGAGGAGTAAAGGGGTTTCCATGCTGTCCAGAGTCATACCACGCAAAGCCTTTGGCCCATACAAACTCAGCAACTCTTGGACTGGACCCTGCATTAATTGTTCCTTAAAAGTCAAAGGCTGAGGTCCCAGGGTTTTGCTTAAAGGTGACCTATTAAGAAAATCCTTTTTCATGTTTTCTTAACATTAATATGAGTCCCCGGTTTGACTAGACACTCCCAAAGTATGAGAAAAAACATACCTCTCCATTTTCTCTGCCTCCACCTTTCAGAAAACCTGTGTTCAAAAACTCCAGTCAGATTACTGTCCCCTTATGAAGTCATAAAAAAAGGAAAAGAAAAGAAACTCAGTTTGTTTTGCGTTCACATTGTCAGTAAATTTGAAAAAGGACTCAGTTCTCTTTCTTTTCCACTTCAGCTCAGGTGGGACCTCTATCCTCTTTCACATTACAAAGTTTAACTGGAGCTCAAGGACTTGGAGCAAACCGAACTCAGACCATCTCCTGAGTAGGTCTGAGTTTGGTTGGCTTCAGAGGGGTCTGAGTCCCTTTGCAGTGTCACCATATGCACAAAAAAAGCAAAGGAAAAAATTGCTTATAGGTCTGAGTTATTTTGGAGGGCTGAAATGGAAAGAAAACAACCTGGCACTTCGATTCAAACCAGCAGTTAGATTCAGGGCCAATCAAAGCAGAGTGGGCTTTTTGGAAGGCAGGGCTTATATAGACAGGCTCTAAAACGGAGCATTTCAGACAGAGGCTGAAAAGAGGAGATCCACAATGGCATTGGGAGTCTTTTTTATTTTTTTTAGTAATGCACTGTGCTATTTTCAATTTACAGCCAAACTACTTTTAACTCTGTGTCTTCTAACCTTCTTCCTTCTCTTCTACATATCCTTGCCTGTAGCTGTAAGTAAATTCTAGTACAGGAGAATCAGGATGAAAAGATGGCAGCCATGCTGTTACCAACGGGTCCTGATGGCTTGCGGCGGTTCACTCGCGAATCCTTGGCTGCGCTGGAGCAGCGGATTGCGGAGGAGCAGGCCAAGAACGCCAAGGATTGCCAAGACGCTCACAGGAACGCAGAGCCGCCCAAACCCAGGATGGACCTGGAGGCAGGCAAGCAGCTGCCACGCATCTTCGGTGACATCCCTAAAGAACTTATCGGGGTGCCACTGGAGGACATTGACCCGTTCTACTACAAGAACCAAAAGGTGAGTGCTTCTTCTGTGTGTGTGTGTGTTTTTGTGTGTGTTTACATCAACATAACCAAAATGTACCTGAAGTAAAAAGCAGGCATTCTTTCTTTTCATACATGCCATTGAAGGACTTCTTCTGAATATGACTGTATTTGAAATGATTAGGGACAAAATCCATTGTCGTCATTGGGTGTTCAAATAAAAAAAGTTTGTTTTGAGGCTTTGGCAGTTTGATTCAGTCAAGGTATTACCTCCGAAAGTAGGGGCCTTTAAAAAATCCCTGGACTCGGTAGAGGGATAAGTAATGATACTATATCAGGCAGTTGAAGCCTCACATTATCTACAGCTAAACTTTGGAATTCATTTTTACACAGAATGAGGACAGTGGGATTTGTCCCTTGAAGCTTACATGAACAGGAGGAATGATTACAGATGGCAAACACTGGACATATGGGCAAATGATCCTACCAGGAACTACTTGTAATATTGTGAACTTTTTTCCTTTTGTTTTCGTTTTCCTCAAATAGCTTTCACTAAACAGATCCAAGAGTTAAACGTTTCTGCATCTTTAAACATTGTCTGACATCTCAATAAATGTTGAATGGGGGTGAACTGATGCAATGCTAGTGTACTAATCAACTGATACGTTTATTCTCATTTGGACTTGTTAACACGATGCAGCAGTGATCCTAGCCAAGACAGGAGTAGAGCGGCTGCGTCCCTTTAGATCTGTTGTGTACACAAAATGGCATTCGCAAAGTTTTGATTTGCAGAGTAGATCAGGCTGCTGCCCATTAATGTGCCGCTTACCGAGAGATGAAAAAAGGACGTGGCAGTCATTCTCAGGGTCTCTTTGTTTTGGCATGTGATGCGCTGCTGGATGGGAGGATTATCCAAAGACGGAGAAATATTTAAATAAATGCCACATCTGTTGGGGAAAGGTTCAGCCCGCTTTGGAGTTGCCTCCATTATCTCGACTGGCCTCTGGCTTTGCGTGTGTGTGCAGTGCACTCACTGCTTTCTTGGAGGTTAACACAGATGGTAGACAGAGTGCTAGACTCAACACAGCAGTAACAATATCATCCATGAAAACATCTTCACTGCTGCTCAGAACTGCTCTGCAAAAGTTGAAAACAGTGTTTCTGAACATCATGGGAAAATGAGTCTTTACATTGTGATAAACATTTGTTTTAATTACAGAATGTGAGAAAAATGGGATTTTTTTCTCCCTCCACTAATGATTCCTTTTTTTTCTCTCTCTTTTCGTTGCAGACTTTTATAGTACTTAACAAAGGGAAGGCCATCTTCAGATTCAGTGCCACATCTGCACTTTACATCTTTACTCCATTTCACTTCATCAGAACACTAGCCATAAAAGTTTTAGTCCATTCATATCCTTTTTTGATTACCAAGCGCCTGTGTCTTCCTGCCATGAACGTGAAGTACTCTTGTAATTGTTTATTTAGCTAAAGTGCTGTGGGTGAGGGTTAGCCTTCAAGGATTGCTTTTGCAAAGCAGTGTTTTACAACCCATTCAAAAACATGCAAAAGTATGAACGTCGGCGTCCTGACATTTAAAGATCTACTGTGTAGAGAAAAATTTTCCCCAAAGTAATGATTCCATGGTGTTCCATAGTCCCATTTTTGAAAGAGCTTTGTAATGGTCCTTTCTGGCATCGCCAACCAAATCCCCTCATATCCCTCTTTTAATCTCTGAAATAAAATAAGAGCAAGGAGATTTCGCATCATGTGACAGCTGCCTAGTAGTTCTCAGACAGATGATTCATAATAATTTGCATGCCGGAAGGAATCTTTCCTCTGGATCTCCTCTCTGTTATATATGACTAAACAGTTAATGATCTATCAAATAACATCTATCAACTGTTATTTAATCTTCTATGTAATGATAATTGTACTAACTGACAACATTATGCCCTGAACTACGTAGACACATATTGGCACAAAAAAACTAAGTATTTGGTTTAATTTTCAGATTACTTTTTTTATTCTTTTTTTGAATTAGAAGTTGATGGATCCTGTGTTTTTGTTGCGTTCATACATTCGAGAAAATCGGAACACATCCTGGTTTAATGCTGAATGGAATTTACATACAGTACATTTGGGATTATCTGATTGTTGTCATTGTCAATAGTAACTAACTAATGCCATTGGCAGGCACATTGATGGTTTATCCTCCTGGCTATATGTCATAGGATTACAATGCAACACTGTCTGATATATTATTGGCTTATCACAACAATTCACTTGACTGTAAGACTGCAAATGACTATTTCCCAATACGCTTTCCTTAACCCATTTTCCCACATTGTTCAGCCTGTTTATTATGTGCACTATACTGACCAACTGTTGCTTCATGGCCATGTCTGATCCGGCACCATGGACCAAGTATCTGGAGTAAGTACACTCATCATTTGGTCATAAGCCTTAACACAAATTGAAACTGTGTTCTAATGTAGGGATTTTTACTGGGGTTTGTTGTTTTGTCAGTGGTGATTGAAGAATCAGTTGAAATACATGTGAGTATATGATGCATGTAATATGTAGGCATGTTCAAATAAAGCATGGGATGTGGAATGAAAATGGAAATCTTGCGATGTGCATGAAGTCGAAGATGTAGCCAAGTTGTTGATATTAGCAGTGGGTCTTTTTAGTCGTTTTAAGCATCAATCATACAGCATGCTATCTGTGAAAGGACTTTTGATTTGTAAATTTACTTTGGCATCTTTCTTTAGAAATCAACGTTTGAGAAATGTGGGGAAAATAAGATGAACAGTTTGCTTTATTTTCTGTTAGTAGGACAGATCCAGGCTACTTGTGTTTATCCGTTTCAACAAGCAGCCGAGCGTAAATACATTTTTGCAATTTGACTGTGGTAGACCTGGAGTCTGTTTACGAGCAGGAAACAAATTATAATTTAAATGAACCACTGTAAAAGTCTTCGTGATGCCTTTTTTTATTCTGTGAAAACTTTGTTAAAAATGTATTTATAAGTTAAAGGCCTACTTCACCGGTTTGAATATGAAGGTGTATTGAATTCTGAGATCCTATGTAGTATAAATGTGCGAAAAAAAATGAAATCGGTTCATCCTAGCCTGAGAAAAGGCAGAAAGAGTTTTTTTTAACCCTATATTTCTCTTTCTCGTGACATCACAGAAAGAGAAATATAGGGTTAAAAAAAAACGTACTTTGTAAATATTACTTTGATGTCACAGTAAAAGACATCACAGTAATATTTACAAAGTAAGTTTTTTTTAACCCTATATTTCTCTTTCTGTGATGTCACGAGAAAGAGAAATATAGGGTTAAAAAAAACACTCTTTCTGCCTTTTCTCAGGCTAGGATGAACTGATTTCAATTTTTTTCGCACATTTATACTACATAGGATCTCAGAATTCAATACACCTTCATATTCAAACTGGTGAAGTAGGCCTTTAAGTGTCCTGCATAGGCCTACTTTAATTTTCACATGTTTTTATGTACAAATTCATCATGTGTACTAGGGTACTATTTCATATGTTTTGAGACTGTTTTGACATCCCTCCTTATTTTATTTTTCATGCTTTGCCTTTTAGTCCTCGTTGTTAATGTTTGTTTTTTTTATTTAAACACTCCAACCAAACCTATACATTTTGTGCAAACACTGGATTCAGAGCTAACTGAATTTTTCTTCCCCTCTCTGTGAATTGTTTTTCAGGTATACTTTCACTGGCATTTACACTTTCGAGTCAGCAATAAAGATGTTCGCCAGAGGCTTTTGCATAGTGCCGTTCACTTTCCTGAGAGATCCATGGAACTGGCTGGACTTCAGTGTCATTGTGATGGCGTGAGTAACAATCATATTTTCCTTCTATGGCCAGGGACTCTCCCCCTGGCTGGTTTGTGGCAGTATTCTGGTGCCTGCTGTAATGATGGGCAGATAAAAAGATAAACATTCTTTCAGTGTTTTCCACTAATGTCAAAGTGACTGTGGTCAGTCAGTCATAGTGAGAGGTGATTTGTAATGCCATGAACGATAAGCTTACCGTTGGGGTCAGAGATCTGTGTGCAACAATGCAGGTGGCAGATTAGACAAGTGACCTGTGTGTGCATTTGTGCAGCATTGTCTGGGACCAATCATCCTGATAGGACGGTGACTGTTTGAAAACAGCGTTACAAATCCCCTTTTTTGGGTGTAGACCCACTGAAAGCCGTCATTACCTTTACAGATTAAATTGTTTTTGATTGATTAGTCAGACATTTCTCTTCTCCCAGTAGCCAAACTCACGCTGTGCTGTTGTTTTAACAATGGACCACGTGTAGGCGAAGGTAGTTGTCTGTAGTGATGAACCCAGAAAGAATTCCGCTTAGCTCGAAGAGAGTTTTAGTGTCTTCACTCTCTCAGTTCTTATGGCATATTTTTATTGGCAACAGCAGGCGTATGTCTTTTAGAAAAAACACAAAGTCACATCCCCACCTCCAAACAGTAAACTGACAGTGTACAACTAGCTGGTGAACATATAGTGGAGTATTTAGCAGATTAAAAAAACAGATATTTAGCTCAGGAGCTGGTTGAGACAGAATCAGAGTTGAAAGCAGAGTGAATATTGGATTTTTAAGTTATACAGAGATAGACTCCAAAGTGTCTGGTGGATGTGTAAATGAAATAGGTGACTCTTTGCTAACACATTCCCCATATCAACATATGTCAGTTAAGGTAATAAGTAACCTATTATGCAAATGCACCTTTTCATGGTTTTTCATCATTGTTATGGGTCCGCAGTGTGTCTAGACTAGAGACTCCCAAAGTATGAGAAAATACAACCCTCTCCCTTTCCTGCTCCATCTTTCTGAAAACCTGTGTTCAAAACCCCATCAGATGTCTCTCCCTATGACATAATAAGGGGAGAAGCCATGCCCCCTAACTTATCAACATAACTCAGCACTACCTCAACCTGTGATAAGCACATCCCCATGTATCCCTGAATCTAACTGACAGATAGGCTATGTTTAAACCGGCTGTTAGATTCAGAGCCAATCAGAGCATACTGGTAATGAGCGTGTCAGACAGAGGCTGCAAAGAGAACATTCAGCAATGGTGCTGAGAAAAATATAAAGGGTTTTTTGGGGACTAGACCATGAAAACAGTTTCTAGTTGAAACCCAAATTACAATTTTGAATCTGAAAATGAGCATAATAGACATTTGGGTATGTCTGACTGTCATACTTAAATCTTCCTGCAGAGATTGATAAATCTCCTTATATCATGTTTCAGATATGTGACAGAATTTATAGACCTCGGAAACGTCTCAGCATTAAGGACCTTCAGAGTTCTACGAGCGCTGAAAACCATCTCAGTTATCCCTGGTAAGACAAGCATCAGGTCAAACCTCAGGCCACATATCAAAATAGTTGGAAAAGTCCACCTGTCTTTTTTTGATCGATTAAAATATTGACTCCACTCCTCCGCCAAGGTCTGAAGACCATCGTGGGCGCTTTGATCCAGTCCGTGCGGAAGCTGGCGGACGTCATGATCCTGACCGTCTTCTGTCTCAGCGTGTTCGCCCTCATCGGCCTGCAGCTTTTCATGGGGCTGCTGCGGCAAAAGTGCATCCGCAGCTTCACGCACTGTGTCAACTCCTCCTACAGCGCCAACGAATCCTTCATCTGCAACAACCGAACCTGGGGCTCTACGGAGGACTTCCTCACCAGCGAAGGTCAGCCCAAAGACAAGAGACGTCACGCCATGCATAATGTTCAACACACAGTCCTGTGTCATGAACATTCAGTGAAGTTCAAAAAATAATGCTAATTTGTTCTTTTCCCCCCTCCTTAGATAATTTTTACAAAGTTGAAGGAGCAAAGGATGCCTTAATATGTGGATATGGAAGCGATGCAGGGTAAGTGAGTGTTTGTCCTGCCAACTGCTTGTTCGTCATCTGCCGGCGATTACATAATATGAAAAAATTCAGCGTCTAATGGCTTTTGATCCCATGCATGTCAAGGGTAAAATTGGATACAGTAACTTAAATAGTTTTCGCAGAACAAGAGAAAACAGTGGATGGTGGGCTTTGTGACTTAGAGGTGTAATGTATAGGGAAATGATCCCTTCAGGGGGCGTTGGGGGAGGGGGAGGAGAGGGGGCTGTAGCGTGACAGAGGCTGTACAAGAGACATGTGGTGTAGATAATCACCACGGCTCCACTGGAAACCTTTACTGAGAAACATGGAGTTGCCAGCTGGGGAGAGAGAGGGGGGAGGGGGGGGGTCGTTGCAGATGTCATGATCTCAAAAGCTCTGTGACATGATTAGGTTTTATGTTTGAGATGATATATTGTCTTCAAGCAGTTCCTCGGCTTGTGTCTGTCTGTGTACCAGAATTGCCTTTAATTTAATTTCAAACATTGATATAAATTAAAAAATGCAAAGATGTTAAGTGTGGAGGGATGGACTTTGTTCCCAATCAAAGGCACAGTGTCAAACCATCCAAATATTGCTACTCAGCCGACGCACTGAATAATCCTGTAAATCCAAATGCTTTTGAAACAAACACAACAGGATGAGTCAATGCCAATGCCAGGCCCAGTTCAAGGGTTATACTCAACTAAATACCCATCTGTGTGAATCTGAAATCCTGCAGCTTCAACAAATGGCATCCATTAGATGCTCTTGTTAATGATACAATATAATGGATTATAACAAATAAAAACAGTGATGATTTTAAGCTTTACAGGGAGGTTCAGTGCAGATATTGTTTTAATTTCTTACACTCTAAAAAAGGGGCTTATGTATTGAACCTTTTTATGTTGTAGGAACATACCATATGGTATCCTCAAATAATTCTGTGTGGTTAAAGAATGCAAACAACTTGATTTTTTCGACAAAAAAAATTAATTTGTATCAGGTTAACACTTGAAAGTAAAGGAGTATTGCTCAAATAGTATATGCACATATGCTGCTGATAAAATGTTGATAAGAGGCAAAATACAAACAGTTGGAAACTGAATCTATTGTTGAAGTCATTTTTCAAGCAAAGGCTTCTTTGATGTGAAAGGTTCAGGGGCTCTTTCAGACAGCAGGAAAAGCTGCAGAATATTTGTTTCGTTGTAAAATGTTTGAGAAATTGGTGTTCAAAGTGACTGAATAGGCTACACACAGGACACTTTTTCTTCTCTTGTAACAAAGGTTTTGGTAGGAGTAGGAGTAATAATATAACCACACTGACAGAAAGAGCTATAGGCGAAAACTCAACCACCGTTATCTAAAAAAAACTGTAGTTAGTTAACAGTGTGAAGTGTGAGGAACCATTTTGGGAGAACCTGCATCTGGAAGTAAAAGTCTCACTCATTTTTCCAATGGACAATATTACAATTCTAACAGTAGACCTCTTTTAAAGCTACGATGAAAAAGAAATTTGAAGATAACCTTTTCTTGATTTATTCAATATTTTCAAGAGAGATTTTAGGTGTTAGAGACCTTTTTGAATTGCATTAAGCTAATATTGATATCAATAAAGTATTTTAATGACTCACTAACAAAATATAGACATTGTTCCATTGGAATCAGGGTATAGCTAGCCTTTCCTTTTTAATCTCTCTCTATACCCTCTCCTTCAAAACACAGGAACATAATCTCCCAAGAAGTCAAATCTGATTTGGTAATTTTTTTTAGCAGACATGTGAGGGAATTCAGTGGTAAATTACATAATTAAACTTCCATGAAAAGTAGGTCAGTAAGATCAGACTTGTACCAATGTGACCTATCCAGCTGTCCCAAACATAACCTCCAATTTGAATTATTATGTGGTTTGTTTGCCTGTTGTTTGCATTTCTGCAATTTGTGGAGCTCCAACAGTGGACTGGGATCACTCTCGTTCAGCTTTAATCTTTTTTTCTGTGTCTAATGGGTTTATTATTATTATTATGGCTTTTTGGACAATAAGAAAACAGGGAGTATTAGTCTTTTGGTCTCACTTTCATTTTACTCTCTCATTACTAAGGTATTTATTAAAATGTTAATTTCTTTGTGGTCAGATTCACTTAAAATCAAGGACAGAATGGCGCAGTTTGGCACCTGCTGGTTTATAGGTTAATAGTAACCATGAGGTGTCTCATGTGTCTGTCGTCAAAACGATGGAGACAGCCGTTTCATTTCTGTGACGTTTATATGGAACTTCCTGAGGATTGCTGTGGAGACGGGCAAGATATTAAGCCGGTCAGGATGGAGGACGTAAAACATAGAGGATGCTTAATCTTTTGAGTGTATTCCAACAAGTAATCCCTGAGTAGATTTCCAAATTAAAGCTTTGTAAACGTTATGATGACACACACAGCCACACGAATGCACACAAACACACAAAGGCACATGTGGAGATGCATGCACAAACATATTCAAATGCTATCTGCAGCCTTGATGGTAACAAAAAAAATAAGTTTGTGACAAATGATTTGCTCAAAGGTCCGAGCTGCATTTTCATTGTGCGTACTGTAGAGTTCAGACAAATGCTTATCCCTCCCCATCTTAAAGCCACTGTGCATCAAGGATTATTACTTTCAACTTTTGCCTTTGACAAGAATGGTGATGAGGGCATGGAAACTCACCGCCCACCACAGAGGGAAAACACTTTGCTGTAGATGACAGATGTTCTTTAGCTGCTCTGTTACACAGACTGCAGGAAGTATATAAGGACATAACACTGTCTAACGAATAAAGGAAACCTGTTAGCAAAGAGCTTCCATTGAGCTCTTACACACCCGTATAGTACCGCACTCCGCAACTGAAAATTATTTATAGGCTTACATTTTGTGTTTACTACTTCTTTTTTTTTTAATTAGTCACGTCAGTTTTCGATTTTTTTTATATATATATTTTTGCTTGTGCTCTAGGAAGCCAGTGTTCCATTCATTTATGTTCAGTCCATGATTGTAGCTTTTTGCCTGTGTGACATTATAGTTATGAGCAATGATGTGAAAACTTTAAACTGCATTAAAGTGCAATGACTCAAATGTAAAAGCTAGTCAAGACTCTGCTTACTGATTTTAATATTGAACAGAGATCAATTCAAAACAATGATTACCTTGAATGGTTAGGTGTCATGTAAAGTATGTGCAATTTGTATTTATTTACAGTATTTCTATATTTTCTGGAATGGGACTGAGTCAGAGTTAATTAAATTGATAATTATTACTACCGTATTATTACACTTCAGGACTTCCAATGTATTTCCAAAGACAAAGTCATACACTAAAGGATGTACACCAGTATGACTATATTCTGCTCTTCCCTGCGCTAATACCATTAGGGCTCCATGCTGGCTGGGTCAAGGCTTGTGGCATGGCGTGACAACATTAGCCAGCAAGCAGTGTGGCAACAACATTAGTGTCTGTGTAGTCCATTTGTGTGCATTCAGTGTTAGGCAGCCAAACAAAGCTGCTCCGATTAGTTTTTACAGAGAAAATTAAATCCAACATGACATTGGCCATATAGTGTCATAGTATAAGATACCATGGATTGGAAGATACTTGAATGATTTTGGCTAAAGACTTTTTTTTTATTTTTTTTATTTAGACTGATTTCATACTTCCCATGCAGTCTTTGTATTCCATGAATTGGATTATAGTATTTAATAAACAGAATTGCGGTATTTCTTTCATTATCAACTAATAATCTGCATATTTTTATTATTTTCCTATGGAATAATAGTTCAAAATGTATACAAAAAAAAAGATGAGAAATGCCCAGCACAAATTCCTGAAGCTAAAGGTGATGTCTTCAGTTGACTGGTTTTTGACCAATAGTGCTAAACCATAGGAAGGAAAAGCAGCAAATCCTCACAACTGAGAAGCTTGAACAGATTCATTTTAGGCAGTTTTGTCAATTGAACAGCATTGTGATATACTCACATGGCACGATATAGTTCATCCAGGGCTGTGTGCTTAGCCCTCTGCTGTATTCTCTTCACACATACGACTGCATTGCCACCTTAGACTCCAACCCCACGGTCAAGTTTGCTGATGACACAGCTGTGGTGGGCCTGATCTCAAGTAAGGATGAGACCTGATGATGCCGTCCGCTCTGAGATCAAACACCTAATGGACTGGTGTGAGGAGAATAACCTCAAGCTGAACGTCTAAAGACCAAGGAGCTTATAGTGGACTTCAGCAGGAAACAGCAGAGGAGCTTCCAACCTCTCAGCATAAACGGAGCCTTGGTGGAGAGGGTGGACAGCTTCAAATACCTCGGTGTTCACATCACACAGGACCTATCATGGTGCTGTCAAACCGACACCGTTGTTAAGAAAGTCTGTCAGCGTCTCTACCATCTCAGAAGACTTTAAACTCCCACACATTAGGCCTTTCATTTCACATAGAGAGCATTCTGAGTGGGAGTACCACCTGGATGGGGAGCGCCACCAAGCAAGATCAGTTGGCTCTAAGAAGGGTGGTCTGCTCAGCTGAGAGAATCATCAGGACCAGCCTCCCCAATCTGCAGGACATTCGAATCAAACAATGCAGACAAAGAGCCAAAAAGATCACTAGTGATGTCATTCACCCCAACAACAGCCTGTTTACCCTGCTGCCTTCAGGGAGCCGCTACCGTCTGGAGGGCCAACACAGAGAGGATGAGTTTCTGTCTCCAGGCCATCAGACTGTTAAAGCAGACTGACAATGTCACTTAGCCCACCACCCAATGACCACCCATTCATTATTATAATCTTGCACTTTACATAGCTGAATTACAGCCGGACTGTTATAAGAATTTCACTATGCATTGCCCTGTGCAATTGTGTATGTGACGAATAAATAAAACTAAACTAAACTAAACTAATGGGCTACAATGTGCAACGCCACTGTGAGTTCCTTCAAAACAGCACTTGCAGTATCTGCCGGTTATGTCACATTGAGCAAAAGAGACGAACAGATTGGTGCCATGCTGGGCAGTGCAGACAGGTAGATGCTGCTGGCCTCACACAGCCTCCTCTGTACTCACCTCTGGATATTAGCGAGCGCTACTGCTCAGCTGGCTGCTTGGTGAGATCTACAGCTGTTATCACAGCAGCAGCGCTCTGCCACCCAGATGTTTCCCAGCCATTACGAAATTATTCTGCACTCAGATTGACATGGCAGTCCAGCTTGTTCTCAGCTGCTGGACTTAAATATTTGCTGTAATGCCACTATGCTGACAATGAAGATCAGAGATGGAGGCATGGAGCTGGACATTTTTGAACTGCAATTTGATATCCATCTGGCTCAACGTAATCCCTTTTGCTCCAGTGCATTTTAGTGCTCAGGCCTGGAACCAATTTCAAGTGCCCTCTTCAGTTGAAATAATGCTGATGATAGCAGTGCACATACTTACTGACTCATCCACTCCTCTACACTGTGGAGTCAAAGGCCACAGGGACACATGTAGATACTGGGGCTGTTTTAAATGGTGGTGAAGCAGCCTGCACGCTACCACGGCTATATCTGTCCCAGCTGCCTTCGATTTGATTGTGCACTGCCTATGTTTTTATCAGTGTTGTTCCGTAAACGTCTGTCTTTCACCTCTCTACTGTGTGTGCTTTACAGGAAGTGTCCAGATGGATTTGACTGCCTAAAAGTAGGGAGGAATCCAAACTATGGCTACACCAGTTTTGATTCCTTCGGCTGGGCCTTTCTGGCCCTCTTCCGACTCATGACGCAAGACGCCTGGGAAAAGCTGTTTCAGCAGGTGCAATTATTGAATCTCCATGTGGTCTGTGGTGATTTGCTGCTCCCCGTGAATATGATCCCATGTTTTCAAATCCTCAAACATTTCAATTGATCCACAAAAACAAAGTAGAATGCAATAGTTGTACCTTAAATGTCAAAAAATTATGTTTTAAGTAGTTTTTTACAACCTGGGTTGTATTTTTGTAGACTGGACATACATTTATATTCATTGGTAGTATTTTGGTTACCTGGTTGAATTAGGAAATTGGTGATGCAGTGTCTAAACACTCCACAATATAGTTCATAAGGGCAAGCAACATTAGCAGTTCTATCCATCTGCAGTTTTCATCAAAACAACTTACGTTAAAGATCACCTATTATGCAAAATGCAGTTTTTCAACATTAATTTGGCTCCCCTGTGTGTCTAGATATTACCAAATATTAGATAAATTAACCCTCCTATCCTCCACCACATTTCTGAATACCAGTGTTCCAAAACCCCATTCAGATTTCATTCCCCTTTTGACATCATAAGGGGAAAACCCAGCGGCCCCTTTACCAACCTAACTTAGCACTACCTCCTCCTGTGATAAGCACACCCAAGGTACTCCTGAATCTTAACTGGCAGTTAGATTCAAACCAGCAGTTAGATTCAAGGACAATCAGAGCAGAATGGGCTTTTTGGAAGGTGGGGCTTTAAGAGACTCTCAAACTGAGCGTTTCAGCCGGAGGCGGAAAAGAGGAGATTCACCAATGACACTGTGAGAAATATAAATCGACACTACACCATGAAAGCAGTTCTATTAGAAACCCAAATTACAATTTTGAACCTATCAAATGTGCATGTGTCCTTGTCACATATGAAACCTATCTGCAATGAAATTGGTGAGCAAAATGTTATTCATCATAACCATACATTATGCCAAAATAAATAAATGATTAAAAACAGGACTCAGGTTTTAAAAAGACCCCAATCTTCCGTTTCCATTTGAGTTTAATTGTTCATACTTCATGTATGGTCCCCTTAGACGCTGCGCTCAGCAGGAAAGACCTACATGATTTTCTTTGTGCTGGTGATCTTCCTGGGCTCCTTCTACCTGGTCAACCTCATCCTGGCCGTGGTGGCCATGGCCTACGAGGAGCAGAATCAGGCAACCATCGCTGAGGCCTGGCAGAAGGAGAGGGAGTTTCAGCTGGCTATGGAGCACCTTCGCAGAGACCAAAGAGTGGGTGCAACGCTCACATATTCATATTTTTTCATGTGTGCTTTCAATTTAAGTCAGACCAAATAAAATGTCCTTTAATAATTTTTTTTCTGTGTGAAGACGGCATCAAAAAGACTGGCGCACGAAACGGACTCAGTCTTGTCCCCAGAGTTGTCTCCGTTATGTCTGAAGACCAAAGAAGGCAGCCTTCGTCGCAGCAACAGCAGAAGAAGACGGTCTTTCAGGATGTTTTCAGAGGAAACAACAGAGGAAGCTGATGAAGAGAACTTT
This sequence comes from Ammodytes marinus, assembly GCF_949987685.1. NCBI lineage: Eukaryota > Metazoa > Chordata > Actinopteri > Uranoscopiformes > Ammodytidae > Ammodytes > Ammodytes marinus. The sequence continues at coordinate 7,413,747 of NC_137213.1, read as the reverse complement.
GACCCATTGGATGAGCCAATGGTATATCCCCCAACAATACTACTCTGAACCTTTCACACAGCCTTAGGCGTCTCTGAAGAGGGATAGATAGAAAAGATGTCCATCCCAAACGAGTTTGTCCCCCCAAAAAATGCAACTAGGTTGTAGAGCTACATTGTGATGTGTTCAAGAACTGTTCAGTAAAAAATGTTGTAGTATTGTGTTTGGCGAGAGACTAAAACAAATAGGCTACCGTTGAAGTAGAGATAGATACAGTATAACCTGATGGTAATACTGCGTACAGGAGTAGAATTTGGGCAAGGTTTAAAGGTATCAAAAATGTAATAACCGACCAACCCTGTTATCAGCAGACATGGAAGCTAACGTATCGTCTGTGTTTCCGTAGCCTCCTCTGTCTCCCCTTCCAGCCCACCCTCTGCTGGCCACGCTCTCCTCTCATCCGCTCAGCACCAGGAGAGGGAGCCAGGCTAGCATCTTCAGCTCTTTTCGGGTGCGAAATAACTCAGAAGCCGACTTCGGGGATGACGAGTACAGTGTTCATGGGGACGCCTTCAGGAGTCGCACCAATTCAATTGCAGCACCATGGAAGAGAAGGACAGGCAGCGTGCGGAGCCACTGCTCCCAAATGTTCATCCCCAGCCTCAACGTCAACGGCCGGCTCAACATCTCCCTAGACCAGAACGGAGTGACCACTGTGGGTCTACATTCTCCCACCTCCATACCTGCTTACAGCTCTGAGAGGGTCAAGGATGATACAGTGAGTAAAATACGATACTTTTATTAGGATGTAGTACACTAAAGGCTTGATCCACAAGAAAAGCATTGCACATTCTTATAGCTCCATGATTTGCAGATAATTTGCACCGGCAATCTGCGCTGTTTAAGCACCATATCCACGAAATAATTTTCACTAATGCCGGCGCTAACCCACCAAGTTTAGCAGCGCTTACAGAAGAAACTTGAGCTCCATCAGAACTGTTACATTTCAAAATCTGATACAAGCTCACAATCGATTTAACCCCTGACTGTAGATTTTCCCCATAAAATAACTCAATATCAATTCAATATCATTCAAAGCTCACAAACTTGGAATAGAGGAATAAAAATATTGCACCTATTCAATACACAGGTTTAAATGGGGTTAAATAGCAACACTATAATTAACACCAGTCTTTGTCATTTGAATTATATTTGTACAAGGCTTATTTCCTTTACAAAGGGAGCATATTGCGCCAAATGTTTGAATATACCCTTATTTACATGCATGCAAATGGAACATGGGCACCCTGTCTGCTTAATAATTAACCCACCAAATAAAATTGCTTAGGCTTGCATTTAATGTTTGTGTGTTTTCTGTGTACCAGAAGTCCACCATTACGGAGGACACAGCTCCCAAACCTCTCCCCCACCCCTCCCCAACAGGGACTGAGCCTATTCCAGTGCCCAGGAAAAGAGGCCTGAGCTCTGTCAGCTTCTTCAGTGATGCCATGGATGGTGAGAAAGAATATTTTTTTGGAAATATTCACTTTTTTTTAAGGTAAAACCAGCAGCAAATTGGCACAGCACAAACCCTGGAACTCAACTCGGTCCATATAATATGTGTTTATTATTAGGCTTAAGAAGCGCTGTTAGTTGGATTTTGTTACCTAGATAGAAATAGGCTAGCTCAGCCTGTTGTTTCTCAGCCAGAAAGCAAATATGCAAAATTCCCCAAATGTCAAATTATTCCTTTAAAGGTGTAGTGTGTAAAGATTTTGTATAAATGGAATATAATATTCCAGTATGTTTTAATGAATGTATAATTGCTTGAAAATAAAAGTTGTTGTGTCTTTTATTACCTTAGAATGAGCGTAGGGCAGGTTGCAACAGCATTTTTCTACAGTAGCAGATAATGGATAACTTAACGGCCTTACGTGTTTTAGTACATCTTTATTTTATAACTTGATGTTTTGGAAAGACTTGAGGCAGTGGTGGATGATGCCATCTTCAATAACTAGGTTCCTTTCCTTAAAAGCACACTGTAGCTTCTGTAAATTCTCACAATGGCCCTCATTTATTAACCGTGCGTAGACCAGAAAAGTGGGTGTACGCACATTTCCACGCAAACCTCGGCATTTATCAATATGGACGTGAGCGTAGGGTACGCTCAAATCCCACGCCAGCTCTCAGCTCGTGTACGCAAGTTTGTAAACAGCATGGACTCGCAGTGCAGGCTGTGCCGGGTAGCCGATGACTTTGCTGGACAATTATTAGAAGATAATACAAATGCAGTGTTTGCTCAGACCGAAATAAAGATATTAATCACTTAAACATGTGCAGCTTATGGTGTGCAACTGAGTAGGAGAGCTGATTCAATAGTGCGCACACCGGCCACTTAGGAGCGCTGCATGGGACTGCGTGAGGGCAGTTGTCTCCGTCTTGGAGCAGCTGGGGGGACACTAAGGCACGGGGGCTGCATTCATTCAAAATGTTAGCCTAAGTATTAAATATGTATTGGCCTACACTGCTCTTTATGATAAAAAATACACGGCACAACATTCAGCTTAACATTTTATTTATTTGACGCACTTTTTAGATGATAGTTCCTCTTTTAATGTGTCATTGATCGCTTAAGCGAGCGATTTTTTCCACCGTTAACCGGGACGTTTTCCCGATCTGCTGGTGGAGCAGGACTGTGGGCGCTCTCACAGCTGATCGATGCCCGGGTCGGCTTGTGCAGCTGACGGCCCGGCTGACCACTCGTGCCAAGCGCATGCTGTCATACAGTAAAACGCAAAATGTGTTATTTTTAGTTTTTAAAACCCTTTTGAGTAGTGCAATCTAAAAGGGCCAATACATTCTAATCATTCAAATCTCTGCAGACCTGTATTTCTTTTATGGGGACGATTATCGGACAGCTGGTGCGTCTTTTTCTCCTCTACCACTATGTCAACACCAACGCTGTTGACCGCAGCAGTTATTTCCTTCCTAACTGCTGCCTTCTGTCGTTCTTTGATGCCGTCGTTCTTTAATGCTCCGAAATGAATTTTTTTTTTTCTACTTTCTGTTATTCTGTCAATTTCTACTTCAGAGAAGTTCCTCTTCTGTGCCGTAATGCGCATATCCATGTCGTAAAACCTCTGGGCGAGGCCTCTAAACTGAGAAAATATAGGGGCGTGATACGATTGTTTTCAGCCGCCGCATTTATCATTAATGGCCTGGCGTACGCTGAGATTGGCGAGATACGACTGTTTGATAAATCCCATGCGATACCTGGCATAGGGAGGTATTTGAGACAGAATCTGGACCAGTTTCCACGCAAGTTTGATAAATGAGGGCCATTGGGAGGGGTAGAGACACAGAGAGTTGCAATCCAGAACTTTCCCCACTATATGACGCCACTATGCTCCCTGCACCTTTAAAGATTGTTCTTTTTGCTCTCGCTATATGGTGCCTTAGAATCCTTACAGATTGAAGATAGCATAATACTCTGAGTTGTACATTATTGGGCCTCAGGTTATATCCACTGGTGTTTGAAACAAAAGCAAAAGCACAGGCTTACTTTGCAATTGTGAATTTTACTGAAGACCTGCAGATGGATAGTCCTTGGCGTGTCTTTGCAGAGCTGCAGGAGTCGAGGCAAAAGTGCCATCCCTGCTGGTACACATTCGCCAAGAAGTACCTGATATGGGACTGCTGCCCCTGGTGGCTGACGATGAAGGAGTGGGTGAAGATGATGGTGATGGATCCTTTCCTGGACCTGGGTATCACCATATGTATTGTGCTGAACACCCTCTTCATGGCCCTAGAACACTACCCCATGACTGACGAGTTCAACACCATGCTCTCAGTGGGCAATCTGGTAAGGGTTTTTTAATGATAGGGTTTCCAGCATGTGACACACTTCTTCCTCGTAAGTGCTATTGGGTTAAGAGTGGAGAGGACTGAAAGCCTCACCGAGAGGAAAGTAAAGAGGCAAATGGCATTCCTTCAGATAAGGTTCTATATCACACAGATGGTTTTTTTAGCCAGTGCTGTGCTGGACATAAGGTCATCATATGGGGCCATGTTGATCCTTTGTGAAAGGGTCTACTTGAACCTGTTGTGATTAAGAGGGGGTATTTTAGCAGGAGGTGGGACTGATACCCTCTATTGTTTTTTACAAATGGATATAATACATTTACTTTTACTAACAATATTCCTTGCATTTGCAAAGTTGCTTATATTTTTCCTCCTGTTTGTTTGATTTTTGTCCATTTTAGCTGGATATCTCAGAAACCTTTAGAGATTTCTATGAAAGGGCCTGGGCAATAAATAGTGTATTGTGCAGATCTAGCAATTTTGGACATTACAAGAGGACAATCGAACTTTATCTTGAATTGCATACTCTAATGGTTAATATTTTTTCAACTTGACCTTTATCTCAGTGATCTAAACCTCAACTTCAACCAACTTAAACTTTTTGGGTCAATTTAGAACAAGACTATTTGTATGGACATCCTTACTATATTAGCACCTGAGTTGAATATCCAGAAAATACAGAGCAACATTAGCATTCATTTGGAGTTTTTGATTATGGAAGGTTAATGATAACAGAGAGACTTAATCAAACAGTGCTGTGTGTATTTGTATGCCCCAACACTGAGCTAAAGACACTAAAATGATCAGTTAGTGAATCTGTACACTGTAAAAAAGTATTTGTTAACTCAACTTGACTCAGTCGTGTCATCTGTTGCTGTGACTGAGTCAAGTTTGTCACACTGAAGTGTCACGTCTACGTCACTCAAAGAAATGTGTTCATCTGACTAGTAACATATTGTTTGTTGACTCAACTTAATGTGTCAAATAATCTGAAGTAAAAAAGATAATTTAGAAGAACTATATACTTATCAGGGTTGATATTTGGCATTTTGCAGAATACAGGTATCGGCGATTTATTTGAGGAATAACCGTTATTGTTAATTTATAAAAATGTGCGCTACTTTGGCTCTTCAGCTCTGTGTTTCTCCCTCTGCTCCGGTTTCATTCATGTCCCTGCCTGCAACACTATCTTATTGGCTAGGTGTTATAAGGTGTCACTGAAGCCTCTAAATGTCCCGTGCACTTCTATATGTGATTGGCTTGACTCATTTTCTGCTGTTAATTGAATAAATTATTGTAAGTTTTCATGTCTTTCTTCAAGTTGAAGTTGTTATACTCGGTTTACTTAGTTGTCACAGCCAATGAGTTCACTCAGCATGATAACTATAGTCCAGCAGACTTAAACCCAAAATCCCTTTTACAGTGTAGAGTCGGGTGGTGATAAACTGTAACACATATACTGTGTGTGTGTGTGTGTGTGTGTGTGTGTGTGTGTGTGTGTGTGTGAGAGAGAGAGAGAGAGAGAGAGAGAGAGAGAGAGAGAGAGAGAGAGAGAGAGAGAGACTGTGTGTGTGTGTGTGTGTGTGTGTGTGTGTGTGTGTGTGTGTGTGTGTGTGTGTGTGTGTGTGTGTGTGTGTGTGTGTGTGTGTGTGTCTGTGTGTGTGTGTAAAGAAATGCATTCAGAATGGTAAATGTTGGCCCTTTTACCTGCTCATAATTTTTCTGTCCACCTCTGTTTTTTCTAGGTGTTCACAGGGATCTTTACTGCTGAGATGGTGCTGAAACTGATTGCAATGGACCCCTACTACTACTTCCAGCAGGGCTGGAATATATTTGACGGAGTCATTGTGTGCCTCAGTCTAATGGAGTTGGGTCTCTCCGATGTAGAGGGGCTGTCTGTCCTGAGATCTTTCAGACTGGTAACCGAAATCTATGACTCTCACTCACGTATTTTTTTTAAAGGTATTTTTTGGGCATTTTTATGCTTTATTGATAGTGCAGAGAGACAGAGGTGATCAGGCTTTTTCACTATTAGCTATTTGACACTGTTTGCCCTTATATTCCTTTTACAAATGTGACAAATCAAATGAGATATATAGGCTATATAAAAGCTAATAATGGATGGCATGTTCTAATATACACTCAACAAAAATATAAACGCAACACTTTTGTTTTTGCTCCCATTTTTCATGAGATGGACTTAAAGATCTAAAATTCATTCCAGATACACAATTGTACCATTTCTCTCAAACGTTGTTCACAAATCTGTCTAAATGTGTGATAGTGAGCACTTCTGCTTTGCTGAGATAATCCATCCCACCTCACAGGTGTGCCACATCAAGATGCTGATCTGACATCATGATTAGTGCACAGGTGTGCCTTAGACTGTCCACAATAAAAGGCCACCCTGAAATGTGCAGTTTTGTCTCACAGCAAAATGCCACAGATGCCACAAGCATTGAGGGAGCGTGCAATTGGCATGCTGACAGCAGGAATGTCAACCAGATCTGTTGCTCGTGCATTGAATGTTCATTTCTCCACCATAAGCCGTCTCCAGCAACTTCGCACAGCCATTGAAGAGGAGTGGACCAACATTCCACAGGCCACAATTGACAATCTGATACACTCTATGCGAAGAAGATGTGTTGCACTGCATGAGGCAAATGGTGGTCACACCAGATATACTGACTGGTTCTGAGTCCCCATACCCCCAATAAAGCAAAAAAATGCACATTTCAGAGTGGCCTTTTATTGTGGACAGTCTAAGGCACACCTGTGCACTAATCATGATGTCAGATCAGCATCTTGATGTGGCACACCTGTGAGGTGGGATGGATTATCTCAGCAAAGCAGAAGTGCTCACTATCACACATTTAGACAGATTTGTGAACAACGTTTGAGAGAAATGGTACAATTGTGTATCTGGAATGAATTTTAGATCTTTAAGTCCATCTCATGAAAAATGGGAGCAAAAACAAAAGTGTTGCGTTTATATTTTTGTTGAGTGTAGGTATGGAATAAAGGAATGAGTCCTTACCGCAAGTGAAGGAGTTCAAGTACCTTGGGGTCTTATTTGGGAGTGGGGGAACAATGGAGCGTCAGATTGGCTGAATGATCGTATAGCAGCAGGGGGCGGTATTGCACTCGCTTTACCGCACTGTTGCGTTGAAAGGAGCCAGTTGAGGTGGTTCGGCCATCTGGTAAGGATACCCCTGGGCGCCTCCCTAGGGAGGTGTTTCAGGAGCGTCCAGCTGGGAGGAGGTCTCAGGGAAGACCCAGGACTAGCTGGAGAGATTATATCTTCAAGCCTCTGGATTCCCCAGTCACAGCTGGTTAATGTGGCCCGGGAAAGAGAAGTTTGGGATCCCCTGCTGGAGCTGCTGCCCCCAGCTCCCGCGACCTGTCCCCTTATAAGTGGTTGGAGATGAGAGATGTTCTAATATAGTCAATTAAACTAACATTAATATTATATGAAAAAACTTAAACAACATTTCATTATTTCTAAAAATCCGCCTAGCACTCATCGACACTAAACTTTCATCTGAGAATTCAAATATTTCAAAAAGATTAAATTCTGAAGTTGAGATCATTTCATCAGATCTACATCAAACTAACTAAAGAAACAGTTTCTTGTAAAGATGGAGCCTCATTTGATTTTACTAACCTTGTTCTTTTCAACAGTTACGAGTCTTCAAGCTGGCAAAATCCTGGCCCACCCTCAACACCCTTATCAAGATCATCGGCAACTCGGTGGGTGCCCTGGGAAACCTGACGCTGGTGCTGGCCATCATTGTCTTCATCTTCGCTGTGGTGGGCATGCAGCTGTTTGGCAAGAACTACCAGGACTGTGTATGTAAGATCTCCATTGACTGTCAGCTGCCGCGCTGGCACATGAAGGACTTCTTCCACTCCTTCCTGATTGTATTCCGAGTGCTGTGTGGAGAATGGATCGAGACCATGTGGGATTGTATGGAAGTGGCCGGGCAGCCCCTCTGCATCCTGGTGTTTATGTTGGTCATGGTCATTGGGAACTTGGTGGTGAGTATTAAATGGGATTTTTTTTACTGTGTACCCAGAGCTTGATAAAGCTTGTTCATCTGTGTCAAGAGTGTCAAATTGAATCAAATGTCAATTTGCTTATTGAAATGTTCCTTCATTACAATGTCCATGGACTGCCTAGTTTTAAAAGAAACCTTGCTATCAAAAATGGGGGCTGGTATAAAGCAGGAAGTCTGCCTAGGGAGAATTTCCATAACACCCCAATGCAACCGACTGAAACTGATGTCAAATCCTAATGATGACGTCATGAGTAATCAGGGATTACGTGGCACCAATGAGGATTGGTGATTTCATATTGTAAGAGTGGGAAATCCTTGAATGGTCATGGTTGCCTCGCCATGACACATTTTGTAAAACTCAGAAAATTGTGAAGCTGCAGTGGTTTGTGCACTTTTCCTTCAGTGCTCTTTAACACAAGCTGAGAAAACGCTTCTGTTCCAGCATCATGCTTGCTGTCTTGCAGATTAGCATTAGCGGACCTCAAAACAGATCATGTCTGGACGACACATAAACCATCTGTTGTCCCAAGCAATATATATATTATCTGCACATGTCATGCAACAGACACTCTCTGAGATACAAAAGGAGCGGCTTTACAGCAGTCTCATGTCCGGCAGGACTGGATGTTTTATCCACTGATAATGAAATAAGCCCCATGGGTGAAATTGTGACCTAAAGATTGTACATAGGATCAGACGAGGCCACAGTGATCTCGCTGTCGGTCTGGCGATTTAAACAGGTAGTGCGTTTGAAGCATTGATGAAATGGAACTTGCACATCATTGCGCACGGTTCATCTGTGTGAATCACTCTGTTTGTACACAACTCTGCGAAAGAGAGGATACATTCGTTGGTCCACCCATATGGCGTATTGCTATCCAGCTGGTTCCTGTAAGCTAACGTTAATGAGAAGAGATTTAGAAAAATCCCGGATGCACTGGCAGCCAGCAGTTGCGCAGTTTATTTATGGTCAAAGATAAAATGCCACGTTGTAGTCAGCTGTTTGAGTAAAATCTAGATTTGATTTGAATAAAATTATCTATTTTTCCCCCTTATCTATTCTCAGGATTTTGTTTCATTCTATTTTTACTTAAATTTTACTTTACATAAATTATCAAGAGACAATGCAAGTCCAAAAGAGAAACAAATGTTCTTCCATATCATGTTTAACACTCATTAGAATTAGCATCATATGCACAGCAATCAATTCAGTCCTCTATATATATATATATATATATCTATATATATATATATATATATATAGGACACCATTTTGCTGGTTTTCCTGGATAGAGGAAGTGTTCGCCAAAATTCAATATCATATATAAGTTTATCAGTCATAGCACTATAGTGCAATTTGTAAAGCAGGGTCTGTGACTAAAGAACTTGAAGGAGCTTTAATCTTGGGAATGGCTCTACTGGCTTGTGCACCTCTCAGCTGACGCGACAGCAATGGTCCAGGTTTTTCTCCCAATTCAAACTGCTTGTGCTTAATTTTCAGAAGCAAAGTAGGGGAGAACGGGGTAATTTGTCACATGGGTTGGATGTCACATTCGTTATATCTCGCCACCAGAGCGCGCTAGCTCTGAAATGTTGATATAAAAAAGGTCCAGAATTGGGATCAGAGGTCACATACATAGACTTCCTTGGAGTTCGACTGCTGCATTTCAGGTGAGAGGATGTTTTGTGTTTTTCATGTCAAATTCCAAATATTTTGCTTCTCAGTATTTTTCTTCTAGGCTTTTACACAATGGGTTTATAACAAAACACTTGTTACCCTCAGAAAGTGTGAAGGGTAAACTATAGTTTAGATTGTGGTTAGCAAGCTAATTAGTTGTCAGATGGTTGTTGGCCTTGATGCTAGCAAGAAATTCAAGTTGGGGTTGGTCGTCAAATTTTTTGGGGGGTTGGTTGTCACATGTTATCTCAAGGCTGCAGCCAGAAAAGGAACCCAATAACGAAAGAAATTGTCAAGCTGTATCCTCACTGACACCCCAGAGAAGGAAATAATAGAGCAGGAAAAGGCAGCTAGCAAGCAAAAGAAAAAAGGGCAACAAAATCAAAACAACCCAGTGCATCCCAAACTAGACCAGCTGCCAAGGCTACAGAACGTTATGTAGGCCTATTTGTCAACTTGACAATGCAATTAAACATTCAAATTTGGTCCTGCCTCCTTGCCTTCTTTTTAAGATTTTTCCCATTAAGATAACATTGTGACAAACAACCCCATAGTGTGTGACAACCGACCCCTTGATGGGGTTGGTTGTCACAATGTGTCAGAGTGTCTTTGATGGTAAATTACTTCTTCATTACAATAAGTTGGAAAAAAAGAGAGACACACATTTCTAGCCAACACCTTAAGCTTCAATTTAATGTAGGAATGGCTATTGACAGATGTTTTGGTGATGAGCAATTCTCACTAGAGTAAAAAGTGTGCCTACTTACCCCGTTCTCCCCTACTGATTTGTTTGGAAAGAATGTTGTTATATTAATGTGTCAGTTTAACAATATCCTTAAGTACGGGTGAGGATGGAGCCTCTCTATACTATTTTTCAAGCAAAGTGAGCTGTTGATCTAATTCTGACTGCCTGTCTCCTTTGCTATTTCTGTGCGGCTTCATATGGTATCACAAATCCTGTTAATACTACTTCGAAAGATTCCCACAAGAGTTGATTCTGAAACCTCCCCTGTGTCATTAAAAGCCACATGCCCCTTAATGAAACCTGAACATTTTTCGCACAATACTTCATCATTAAGTAAGAAGAATTAAATTGCCAATTGTAATGGGCTTTTCTCTATCCAACATCGATGCCAATGGTGACAGGACTATGTTCTAAGATTTATATTATGGTATTTTGATGCAGGGATTGCTGATGCCAATTTAAAGTCAACTAAAAAGTATTATATTCTTGTATAGGTGCCATGAACTTGCAAGGAAAATTAGTATTCTTTCTCAGTGTGATGCTGAATTCTCCAAATATTAACGAGGTTTTGCGATTTCATCAGATTATTCAATACAACTGTGGAATCCAAAGGATTATCTGGGCGAGAGGAAGATCTATCCATAAATGTATCTAAAATGCAATTAAAGTCTCCACATGCTATCAAGCTGGTTGTTGATAAGTCAGGAATGAGACTGAAAACACTACGGAAATAGCCTGGATTATCAAAGTTTGGTGCATATGTATATATTTAACAAGGTGACATGAAGGATCAAAATGGTGCAAGTCACAATAATAAATCGACCATTTGGGTCAATTTTGGTTGAAAAATGTTGAAAAGGAAGTGGCTGTCAGTGCATCTGTATGAACATAGTCTTTCATGTAGACAAGGATCGGTCATGTCAAACTGTTCAAAGTATGGCTGAGCTCCTGCGTTAGACATTTTGGTTCTTCACAAACGGGTAAACACTGTGTTCTGCACTCCGCAGTGTCTCTCTAGTAACCAAGCACAGCAGAGACGGTGGGAGGGCATAGACCAGGCTGCGGGCTGCGAACACCAAAATAGGTCATACTGAGATGAGTGGAAAATCAGGGTATAGAGGCTTGCTACAATAAATTATCTGAACAGGTTTTTCAGCAAATAGCTAAAAAAAATCGTATTAGGGACTACTTAGACCATAGAAAATTGACAGAAAAGTGCATACTATGAGACCTTTAAAGACTCGGGACAGAAGACAAACTACTGTGGGAGACCCCAGCAGAAAAAGTTACAGTGTGCTCATTGCGCTGGTATGACCCAGATGTGAGGAAATGTCATTTTGCACAGCAGGTATTGTGTGACTCTTTCTTGTGAGTTGCTATAAATAAGCCGTTAACTCATCCAAAAGCTTCAAAATTGCATTGCTGGATGGGCGATATGTCTGGATTATTTGTTTCTGTCAATCCAAACATAACACGAGTAGAAAAAAAAACTTTATCCGTTGTTTTTTATTGTTGTTTTTTCCTCCTCACCAGCCGTCTGTGCGCAACAGTTTAACACCTGGGGCCTGTTTCAGGTAGCTGGTTTTACATACTCTGAGTTAAATCCTCAGAGCACAGGGTTGATGAGCAACTCTGGGTTTTCGGTTTCAGAACAGTGGATCAGCGTTGGGTCAATCAACTCTGAGCGTGTTCACTCTGGGTGGAGCATGTGCGTAAAAGCCATCGTCAATGGATCGATGATAACATGATTCACCATGGAAACAGAAGAAACAAATGACTGATCCTCCCACTTCTCCACTTCTCAAAAAAGAAAATAAAAAAAAATCTCCGCTCCTCCCACTAGGGTTAGAATTATTAACGAATGGGTTTATGGTATGGAGAAGAATTAACGGGGATATTGTCTAAAAACTCTGATCTAATCTCCTCTGCAATTCAGAAGAAAACAGAGCAAACATTTTTTGTCAAGAGAATCATTTTGCTTCCGTATGAGAAGCCATAGTCTATTTTAAAAAGTTACGCATATCAGCAGTAAAGTATTAAGCTGGCGCAGCACAGCATTGCTGACAGTGTTTTATATTCGCTGTATAATATGTTGGCAAGCTATAGCCTACTGTGCAGTAAACAGACTGTCGCTTCTTTTAAATGGGGATTGAAAGACATCAGCGTCAGACACATTAGGTGACAGTTTCCATTGAAGAGCCCGATTTATTTATTACCAGATCCATTTTCCTCAAGTGATCACAGTTTAAATTATTATATAATTTTTATATTCATATTAGGCTATTTAATGAGGCTCGTCTGTGACTTTAGGATCGCACAAGTGAACAGTAACGATCGCGTGCAGCCGCATGGTTACATGACTCCACCTGACATAAATCTGTTCAGTGACACAGACGTTAAAAAGCATACAATACAAATAGGTTTATTAATCTGAATGTAGAGCATGTTCACGATGTGTAAGGTGGCCGCCTATATGAACGGACCGAGGGCTGAGAACAAGGCTACTGATCAGATAAATTATCGATCAAACGTAAAATCATCAGTACATGATAAAAACATCCCGATGGAGATTTCTATGGAGTGATTTTGCTTCAAACTGTACAGGGTCGCGTTGTGACAGTGACTCTTTCTTCAGTCGGAGCCAGGGGTGGACTGGCCATCTGGCATACCGGGCATCGTCCCGGTGGGCCGGCAGGCATTTTGGGCCGGGCCGGGTCCATTTATAAAAAAAAATTAAAAAAAATTAAAAATCTTTTTTTTTTTTATTTTTTTTTATGGACCCTCGGCTGTGTGACTCGGCCCGGCCCGGCCAAGTCACACAGCCGAGGGCCGAGGGCCCTTCCCTCTCGGGAGTGCCATGGACATATAATTGTGCGTGCAGGCTGTCAACTTCACCTGAAAGTTAAATAAAACTTTGTCCCAGGCCATTACTCATTATGATTGGTTCTAGGCTGGGCCTGGCCCAATCACACACACAGCAGAGGGCCGCCCATTCAGAGGCTGCATTAAATTGTATTATCATGCATTCAACTTCTACTCCGTAATTATGAGCATCTGACGATGGTCAGTTACGTTCAGGGCCGTCGGACTGCGGACAGGCTTGGGGGGCCCAAGGCAGAGGGGGGCTGCACCCAAAAAAAAATATATATATATATTTTTTTTTATTTTTTTTTTTACTGGCTCAATATAGGCCCCTGATCTTTGAAGGCCCAGAAAAACGTTATTTAGGGAAAAAAAAGATTTCATGGGCCTTTCATTCGTCAGTACATTTATGTTATTTTTTAAATAACATTGTTCGGGGCTACGAAGATCAGGGGCCTATATTGGGCCATTAAAAAATACAAACAAAGGAAAAAAAATCCCGAAGCTGACTGTATTTTTTAAACATGTACATTTCTTCTTTCCGCCTTTTGTGTCATCTGTGTCTATACATTATTCCAGCAAATAATAGCCTACTAAATAGCTTACATAGGAAACAGTTGATTTATCCTTAGTTTTCTCTTCAAAGTGCACCAGATTGATGAATTTTACTTTAACATTTGAAAAAAAATCTTCCGGGGGAGCATTCCCCCGGACCCCTCTAGAACAGTGGTTCTCAACCGGTGGGGTTATTTTTTTTCTTTCTTAACTTTTTTTGATAGGTAGTTGCCAAGTTCATCACACAAACACTCCAATCCACTGATATGAGATCAGTTTGCAATTTTCAAGTACTGAATTAATGGTAGGACTGTGGCCACTAGAACTGGTCTCTGGTCAGCAAAGGTCTTGAAAACAGCATAAGTGTGCTTGTGACATGCGTGCCACCCATGCATGTGTATGGGCACGTGTCCCAGCAGATTTTTGAAATCTGAATAAAAAAATTTAAGTTTGTAGTTAGCAAGTGTAACATGTTCTTAGGGCAGAATTTCATAAATAAAGGTTTATTTTTTTAGCAAGATATTTGGTCAAAATCTAGTTGTAATCCGTCCCTCTGTCCAGTTGTTAGGCATCTGGCTGCTAGCAAGTTATGTTGTCTTGCTAATTTTACTATTCATCTGAACTGAAATGAATATTGACTTTTTCCTTTATTATCTTCGCCAGAATGCACCAGAATGCTTAGATTACATGTTAAAAACACAAAAAAATATTCTGGGGGGATGCCCCCAGACCCCCCTTCAGGGGTTTAGTTTTCTGACAAACATTACAATGGATACTAACATGATTTGGGCATTTGGGATTATAAATCATCTTTTAATTGGTTGTACAGCATATCACATGCTATTCATTCAGGGGTGTGATGGCCACCCCACTCTAGCTCTGTGGCCCACCTTGGCCACCCCCAGTCAAAATTTCCTGGAATCGCCACTGAGACACACACAACTCCGCGTTCAGGCTGCACAGCACATTAATCGCAGGTAGCATTTTGAGCTAAATCTGGCCACTTTCCAAATCCAAGACTCAATAGTTGAAACATTCTCTGAACTGGGTTGTCAGACAGCAGTGTTTCCCATTGATCATAGACTTTGTTTTGTGAAGCTTTTTCATAACAGGTATACCTATTGTAGAATGTATTCTGTGTATGTTCTATTTAGGCTACTATTTTCTTCTCTTCTAAGGAGATTTAAAAAAAAAACATTTCCTCAGTGTCACATAAAAGTGCACCAGAATTTAACGTTAAATTATAAGAAATTTCCGGACCCCAACCCTAAACCCAATGTTCAACTCAAAGGTGCGCCACTGGCCTAGCCCTTGTGATAATAACAATAATAGAGTATCTATCTATCTATCTATCTATCGATCTATCTATCTATCTATCTATCTGTGTAGGGTGGTGTGTGTGTGGGGGGGGGGGGGGGGGTTGTCAGGGTCGGTGGGGGGGCCCAACTGCAATGACCCAGCTTTGGGGGGGGCCCAGCTTGCAGAAGGTTGAGAACCCCTGCTCTAGAAGGTCCAGGGTCCACGACACAGTCTCCCAAATTCCTGTGAGAAACACTGTGTGTGTGCATGGTTATTAAGAGTCATTAGACCAGGGGTTGTGTTCAAGTACGCGTAATGATTTGGTCATTCATCAATAGAAACATTGTGTTGTTATCTGGCTCAGAGAGGGACCAGTCACTCATACGTTTTGGACTATAGACAAACATAGCTTTTACATGTTTGTATTGTAAGACTGCCTCTCAGAGGGCCCATCAGGACTTCCTGTATAGGGGCCCAGAATTTGGAGCAACGCCCCTGCCTCCACATATCGTATAAATAATCATGGTGGGCTGCCATGGCCAAAAATGCCAGGGCTGAATTTTTGTCCCAGTCCACCCCTGGTCGGAGCTGCAGCGTAAAGTGAAAACAAACTCAGGGTAGGTCTAACCACCTCCCGAGCAGGTTAGACCCACGGCGTATGTTGCCACAGTAACTGACTCTCGGTTGCGCTGAACCTGCTTCCTGAAACTGAAAACCCAGAGTTTCCACTAACTCGGAGCGAACAAACTCTGGGTTGCCTCAAAACCAGCTACCTGAAACAGGCCTCTGCTTTTGAAACATAACTTTTTGCATCTACTCCTCCCATATTTTGCGCACTCGGAAAGAAACCCCTCATTTTACGTATTCATTAATGCAAACGTACCATATGGACAGCATGTGTTATTTGATACGCAATCCTCAGTGATCAAACGTTAGAAGATCAGCTTGAATGTTTTTTTGCGGGTGAAATCCCGTTGCACACGTTTTTATACGTGCAAATGTTTAGTAGATCAACCCATAGGAGTCACATGCAGCAAATTCTTGGATTACAGATACCCTTGACATATGTCTCTCTTTATTTGAGTGATTGATTAACTCAAAGGAATAACAGGGAACGTTAGATACCTCTTAAAAATACTAACAGTGGCAGCAAAAAAAAAACTTAGAAGACTAATCTTCGTGCTGATATTGCAAAAAGATCTGTATTGATTAACATGGAAGAAGTGGATTGAATGTTTGTTGGATTAATGTAAAAGTGTAACGGCTGGACAGGGAGGACACAGGCGCAGAGACAGTACCAGTTCAAGAGGGTTTATTTAGAAGGAATCTGGGGTTTTGGGCCGGGCTCTGGAGTGGCTGACAGGCATGGGGGCAGGCAAGAGCAGGCAGGCGGAGGGGTCCAGGGAGGGAGAGCTGGCTGACGAGGGCTGGAGCTGGTGGCAGGAGTCAGGCTGGGAGACTGTGGCAAAAAAGAACAGAATTTAGCAACAAGCTAAATGCAGGCGGAACTACAAAAGGTCTAGGTGGCTGGAGAGTTACTGACTGGGTAACAGAGTTTACAATCTGGCAGTGTCTGGAAGGTAGGGCCGGGTATATGAAGAGCAGTTGATTGTTGATTGATGGCAGCTGTGAATGCTGGTGATTGACTCCAGCACACCTGACTCCAACCCTGCAATTGCACCAGAACACAGACAAGGGTAAAGGGGAAAAAACAACACAAGGGCTTGAGGCCCAAGCAGAGGGGTATACTACGAAGCGAGATTAAGGGCTGAGCGAGCTCTGTTGAGTCTAAAGCGGTCTAAAGCCAGAATTTTCAGTATCACGAAAGGTGGCTCTCTTTCTACCTGGCTAGATCACCGTGGTAACAGAGGCTGCACGGCTAACCTGCTCAGAGCAGTTTTTGTTCCAGAGTTTGAGCTTAAATTCGGCTCTTAGAGCGCTGCCCTTCAAGGAAACTACACATTTAGAAATCCCGCGGACCTGACAATATTGTCTGAGCGCTACATTCTTACTGAGGAAACTGTTACATCTAAATTTATTGATCAGTAAGTTAATGAACGAAACGAAGCCGTGACATTAGGCTTACAGCAGAGTGAACTGTAACATCGCGCTGGGGCTTTTTGCCACATGCATACAGTTATTGAAAATGTAAAATAGCCCACACCTATAGCCTACTGTATGCAGCGCCACTCTATGCTCTCACCTCAAATGATTTTACCTGGCGATCTACACACACTGGCTCTTAATAAAGCGTTCTATAAAATCACAGTTTGCAACATTATTTCACTGTAGGCTTCTTTCTTTTCATAAGTAGCGATTACAGTTGGGACGTGACAGGTGACAGCTGTTACAGTTCGGACATCGTTGCAGACTCGCAGGTTAAGCTTCTCACAGTTCATATTTGTCCTCCAGACTACAGGTTTTTTAATGTATGCCTATTGGTATTTGTAAGATTCAAATAAAAGGCTAATAGTCTAGATCAAAATTGTATTCATTATGATGTGGCCCAAAATTAAATGATTTTCCATAGGCTATTCATTTGGGGACAGTGTCAGACTTAAATTACATTCTTAAGTATGGGACTATAGGCGTAGTGCTATAAATATAGCAAAGTAGCCTATATATAGCCTATTAGGCTAAATGGTATAGTGTTTAAATCCGAGTTCAACGTTTCATTGTTTTATAATGTCACGTTACGCACTGCGAGAACGATCGGCAAGATAAATAAATAATTTCCATGCTGGCAGCATTCCACTCTCCTTAGCCTATTTGCAGTAAGAGTTTTTTTCGGCTCTCTGTTTTCTGCTGTAATAATTCAGACTGACAAACTCTTCCTCTTGAATGAAGTTGGCGACACAGGTTGCGTTCCGAATCGCATACTCTTTCTTTTTTCTATTCTACATACTACATCCGACGATAAAAAGAATCTAGTTAGGATGCAGTAGACATACTATTGGGACATACTTTTCTCTCTTATTTCATCATAACATTGCGCCTTGATCTTGCCTCTTGCTTTTATATCCGTCGCATCCCCGTTTGTTTTCATAACATGGACCTATAGGCTTCGTCGATGTTACGTCACTTCACGTGCGCACTGGATTGTGGGTCAGAATCGCCCAAATAGGATGCACTTTTCAACACTAACAATCTTGGCCGCATGAAGTAGACCATCCGGGTATTCTAACCAGAGCCGGCCCGAGGCATAAGCGAACTAAGCGGCCGCTTAGGGCCCCCGACTGCCTGGGGGGCCCCCTAAAAAAAAAAAAAAAATTTTTTTTTTTTTTTTTTTTTTTTAGTTTGTGTGTTTGGTATTAACATAATACTATGCAAATGTGAGTTATCATACAAAAAAAGGAATAACATGTTTTGGTCTAGATAATTAATAGCCTAAAAATGTAATCAGTTCATCTGGGAGGAAATCCAAAATTATCTGATCATGTCACGTTCACATCCATGCACAGTCTGTATTGAGTTTATTTAAAAACAATTGGAAATGGGGCTGCCCTCAGTTGCCCATGCACTGTGTATAGTCTATAGCGGGGGTCACTAACAGGCGGACCGCGGTCCGGGTCCGGACCCAGACGCCGTCCTATACGGACCCGGACCTGTAGTCAATCAATTATTTAAGTATTTAAAATTTTGACGGGGCGCTTCTATTTTGACCGGCGCAGCTTTTCTAGACTTTACGGTACTGGTTTAGCGAATCAGGAAATGCTTTTGAGTTAAGCCATCCCGCCTCCTGCTACTCAGGCAGCCAATCGAATCTGTGCATTCCCGGCTCAGGCTGGCTCACAGACAAAGAGACAGTGAGCTATCATGCGAGAGATGACAGAGAGAAGTGCAAGAATTACGAGAATTTCAGCGAAATAAGTCAGATTAGAGTGAGAAAGACAGCGGGAGGAGAGTGAGAGACAGCTTTCTCTGCACGCTCGTGTGTCGCGAGCGAGTTAACGAGCGATCAACAGCTGAGTTTTTTCCTATTATTTACTATCTATGGTTTTTTTCCCCTTTTTGTAAGACTGGTGAAAACCGATCAAGGTGCAATCATGTGGACTCTCTCTCTGATGTAGACCTATGTGTGAATGACACAGACATAAGATTGACATAATCACCAATCGCCAGCAGCACTGCATCACTGCCCACAACAGCAACAGGAAAAACATTATTTTTAAATTTTTTTTGTATGTAGTTTCAATTATCTACATTTTAAGTTTTACATATTCTTAGTAATGGCAGAATTTATAAATACAGGTTAATTTTTTAGCAAGATATTTGGCAGTAGCCCCCACTAACATTAGCGAAAGCTAGTGGTCATCCGTCCCTCAGTCCAGTTATCTGGCTGCTAGCAAGTTATGTTGTTTTGTTAATTTTTCTATTCATCTTAACTATATTAAATGTTGACCTTTTCTTTTATTATTTTCCCCAGAATGCACCAGAATGCTCCGATTACATTCTAAAAACACAAAAAAAAATTACTGGGGGGGAAACCCCCAGACCCCCCTACAGGGGTTTAGTTTCTGACATGTCACTTTTTCAGAGCTTTTCAAAATTGCAAAATAAAAATCCAGTATTAGACAAAGTGGGAGATTACTATGTTAAACAAACATAGTAGGTATAGTGAAGTTTAGAAATTATACATTGAAAATATTTCTCAAAATTATTTAATTTTTCAAAAATTAATTATATATTTTATCTTTATTTTAAGATTATTATTATATTTATTTTCACCATTTTATTTTTAAATGCAGCCCTTCTCTATGAAGAGATTAGTTTCAGTTGAGTCACTTAAATACATATATCTTCAGTATTATATATCTATAATTATTTAAAAGTGAGAATAAATATTGTTGAAATGTTTTTGAATTGTTCTTTCTATATTGATCTGACAGTCAGTTGTTAATTACATGCAGACGTTGATACAACTACTAGGCTACTTCACTATATATCACACTGAATCATAACGCAAGTTAGACATTATGATGTTCCGGACCTTTGCTTGAGGACATTTTCTCTAACTGGACCTATTTGAATTTTAGTTGAATACCCCTGGTCTATAGCCTATGTCAGCCTTGTCTGTGGAAAAAAAGATACAGTAGCTGGACAACAGAGTTCTTCTGCTTCGTTCCTCTCTGCATTTAAATGCATTCACTATATTACAGAGAAATATGTCCCGTAAAAGAAAAAGAGCTCCAAGCCCAACCCATAATATTTTATTTTATATTAAAGTGTAACTGCACCCTTTTACTTGTTTTTTGAGATAGAAGCTGAATTAAATCACTATGTTGTTAAGGAACACTTATATGCTGGTGTTGATATTGAAAAAAATTGCAATATGTTAAATATCGGCAATTTAAGAAATGTTTTGTATTGTAAATCATTTTAGAACTTTACTAAGATTTGAAAAAAACTTTTTCTTTTGGGTTCGAAAAATGACGTACATGTTGACTTAATGTACGTCATCAAGTCCTCCACCTCAGACGACCCATCTGTGTGGCATATGAGCTCACTGTGTAGCGATAGTGCCGTTAGACTTTGTGTCACTCGATATTTCAATTAAGTCATGTCATTCAGATCTTCCTGAGTGACAGCTACTAGCAGCTAGCCCCCTCCTTCACTGACACCGCGCGCCCCCCTCCCTCCCGAAAGTCGGCCGGCTGATGTCGGAATGTTTAAAAACAATGGTTCTCAAACGGAATTCAGAATCCATGGTCTGAAAGCATTTTTCAAAATCGTGCAGTAGCTCAAACAGGGGGTGCAGTTACCCTTTAATATTTTTATGGAAAATCCATGTGTCCTTCTTCAATAGCTTCTAATTCATCTGACCCAGTGTCTCCAAATTATTTGTCCACACAACATTTCTCAGATTTAGCCTCTTAATTTTCCTCTCAAAGTGCACCAGATTCATGCATTTCACTTTAAAAAGGTTAAAAAAATCTCCCGGGGGGGCATACCCCCGGACCCCCCTAGTAGGGTCTGAATCTCGGCTGTCTAATATCTTCACACAGCCGCACAGTGGAGGCACTAGCGGAAAACACTGGGTGTGTGAATGATATTTAACAAAGATCTATAGTTTCAGCAGCGCTAACATTGGAGAGGGGCCCCCTAATCATATTTCGCTTAGGGCCCCCTGAAGGCTTGGGCCGGCTCTGATTCTAACCATCCTAAATCTGGCCACAAGAATCGGGACATCCTAAATCTTTTTTCTACATACTATATAGTAGAAAGTATGCGATTCGGAACGCAACCACACTTTTGTTTTACTCAGCTGCTCACAATCAGTCCGTTTGTGTAAAGTTAGCGGCACAAGATCAGTCCAGTCTGTGCGGAAGCAGAGTCAAATGACGGTCAAACGCCCCCTCTCATGGGGACGCGCACAGAGCCTGAAGCCGAAACCCTCGTTCAACATAAGAGGTTGATAACTGCCTTCGTGATACCGGTTAGCTCTGAGCGAGGGTATGTGTTATGTTGAACCAGATCAAAAAAAGAGAGCCGGGCTCTGTTGAGTTTGCTTCGTAGTATACCCCTCAGGATCATGACAAAATGTGCCCGGCTGTATTGTTGTTTTTGTTTTGGTGTGTTTGCATTGAAAAAACAAATAAAAATGTGAGTATAAAAAAAATTAACAGCACATAGGCGACATATATTCAGCAGTGGTGTGTGGCATTTTTGGTGGTGATTACAGCAGCCATTTCACTTCCAACCTCAAAACAAGTTTCCCCCAGCAGCAATTTTGAAAGGACACTATTGCTGCTTCCTGGGCTTAGCTCCGCCAAAGACCATTGTGATTGGTTTAAAGAAATCAAAACAGGCCAGCCCATTTTCCCCCTATCTCAGAAATGATATAGCGTGCTGCCAAAACATACTACTAGCTGGAGTTTGGTTTAGTTGTGCGAGACTAGATAATCATGAACTCTGCCACAGCAGTGTAACGACTAAAAGAGCACACAAATGTTTCTCTCACAATGTCTGCACCTTAAGTATCTCTGTTGTCTTGGTAGGTCAAGACCAGATCACATCAGTGTTCCTTACAGAGTTCAAAAGCAGAAACCTTTGTACATGAGTCATGGGAAAACTGTTTATCCAAGGGATTATCCAGGATACTTAAAGGCAAGAAGGTCGGAGGGCATTCATCACTTATAATCTGCTCATGCTCCCCATCTCTGACTGGCTCAGTGGCTAAAGATGATCCTCATCAACTGGGCACGTCACTGATGTGTACAGGCAGTAGGCGCGCACACATACACACACATAAACACACTAGCCACTCTGCAGATATATGCTTGAAGCTGCTGCTCTCTAAACCACTAGACAGATTACTGGGGAGATGGATGTTTGGAAACTTGAGTTCAGTGTTTTGGAAAGCACCCGAAGCCATATGTGTTCAAGCATATCTGTGTAGAATACCCTCCTGAATTTACAATGAAGGATTTGCCAGTGTTGGCAAAATCTGTGGGATATCTTGTCATGTATTGGGTGTACTTATCCTTTAGTTTACGGGATAAACTATGTGTCTGTAAATAAAGATAAATGTTGACAGAAGCAGAATGTTAATGCATTTTCTTCCACATTAAAGCTATAGTGCGTAACTTTTTAATATAAAATGAATGACGGTTTCATTCAAGCCATTGCCAAACGAGTTGACACAAAGTTGAATGAGCTTATCAGCTCCACAAAACACTCTCTGTATTTCTCAGTATGGCAGCATTTACAAACTGGTGTCGCTCCCCGACACCGGCACAGGAACACAGAAACAACCCAAGGAGCAACCAAGAAACGTTTCATTTGTTGATTATACTGCTAAGAAAAAACCTGGAACACAGCAGAAGGAATAAAATCCATGCACTATCACCAAAGGCTTAACTTATGTAGATGCACCGACAGTTGTGTTGTTATTACTCAGAATTTCTCATGGGGGCAACGTAAGACACGCACTATAGCTTTAGTTCTAAATTACTTTAAAATGTTCTGGCAAGTTCTCTGAATCAGTTCTAATGCAACACAACATTTGTCTGTTAACAGGTGTTGAATCTTTTTCTGGCCCTGCTGCTCAGCTCCTTCAGCTCCGACAACCTCTCTGCTCCTGAAGATGACGGAGATTTGAACAACATCCAGATCGCCATTGCCCGCATCCACGCTGGCTTCTCCTATCTTTCCACATGCATCGTCGACCTCTTCAACCGCAGTTTGAGGCGGCGAAAGGCAAACGTGGAAGAAGACTGTCAGGCCATCAAGCTGGTGGAGAATCATGTGGAATGCAATGGGGGAGTAGGCCTATTCGTAGGCTACAAAGCGAAGTACATTATAACAGAGGAGGATAGCTACATGACCAACCCTAACTTGACCGTCATTGTTCCCATCGCACCCGGAGAGTCGGATGTGGAGTTTCCCGAGGAGGAGGAGATTTCGGAGTCATCAGAGGATGAAGACAAAGTGAGTTTTTCACTCCTGTGTGTTCACACTGACCTGAATACTCAGATAACCGAATGTTACTCAATTTAAAGGGTGAAATAATGCTTTATCAAATTCTGCTCTGCTTTCTATTGGTCAACATTTTAACATTTTCAAAGAAAGAAGATTCCAACATAATTCCACTTCTCTGTAGCATTTGTGTAGCCTAACTTTAGACTCCTAATTAACCTGAGATAACCCTTTCCAGGTTATTACTCATTTTCATTATTGCCATACTATTTACAATACATGTGTAAAAAAAAGAAAAAAAGCTTGTTTAAAGGTCCCATATTATGCTAAATGCACTTTTTAAATGTGTTCTAACATATCCATGGGTCCACGGTGTGCCTAGAGACTGCCAAAATATTTAAAAAAATAACAATCTCTCCTTTTCTCACTCTCCCCCTTTCTGAAACCCCCACCCCTCCCCCCCAATATACTCCAGTCAGAATTCTCCTCGTTTCTGACCTCACAAACTGGAAAGCCAGAAGCTTCCACTGTGCAGCCCACACCCCTATTTCTTATTGGTCCACGGCCCTGACAGACAGAGGGCGAGGCGTATCTGGCTTCGCTTCCGGATAGGGGCCGGGGTTAGCTCAAAGATTGTATATTTACGAGGGGAGCTGCAGCTCTTTTTAAAAAATAGGCCATTGTGAGATTGGCTGAACATCAGCATAGTACAATAAATTATCTGAAAGTTTTTTTCAGCAAACAATTAAAGAAAAACGTATTAGGGACCACTAAGACCATATAATATGGTGTATAATAGAACCGAAAAGTGTATAATATGGGAGCTTTAGCATTTTTATATATATGCATTTTTAATGCATATACAGTATCTCCCATAAGTGAGTACACCCCTCACATTTCTTCAAATATTTCATTATATCTTTCTATGGGACAACACTGAAGAAATGACACTTTGATATAATGTAAAGTAGTCAGTGTACAGCTTATATAACAGTGTAAATTTACTGTCGCCTCAAAATAACTCGACACACAGCCATTAATGTCTAAACTGAAGGCAACAAAAGTGAGTACACCCCTAAGAAAATTTTTCCAAATTGGGCCCAAAGTGTCAATATTTTGTGTGGCCACCATTATTTTCCAGCACTACCTAAACCCTCTTGGGCATGGAGTTCACCAGAGCTTCACAGGTTCCCACTGGAATCCTCTTCCACCCATTCATGACGACATCACGGAGCTGGTCGATATTAGAGACCTTGCGCTCCTCCATCTCCCGTTTTAAGAAGCCCCACAGATGCTCAATAGGGTTTATGGCTGGAGACATGCTGGGCTGTCCATCACCTTTACCCTCAGCTTCTTTAGCAAGCCACTGGTCATCTTGGAGGTGTGTTTGGGGTCGTTATCATGTTGCCATACTGCCCTGCGGCCCAGTTTAAGACGGTTGAGTGCACGTTTTCAGCGTCACACCAAGAGGTTGGTTTTGGAAAATAGACGTATGAATACTGCCAGCATTGCTGCAGGGCTTGAAGGGGTGGGGGGTCAGCCTGTCAGTGCTCAGACCATACGCCGCACTCTGCATCATACTGGTCTGCATGGCTGTTGTCCCAGAAGGAAACCTATTCTAAAGATGATGCACAAGAAACCCCACAAACAGTTTGCTGAAGACAAGCACACTACGGACATAGATCACTGCAACCATGTCCTGTGGTCTGATGAGACCAAGATAAACTTATTTGGTTCAGATGGTGTCAAGTATGTGTGGTGGCAACCAGGTGAGGAGTACAAAGACAAGTGCATCTTGCCTATAGTCAAGCATGGTAGTTGGAGTGTCATGGTCTGGGGCTGCATGAGTGCTGCCAGCACTGGGGATCTACAGTTCATTAAATGCTAACATGTACTGTGACATACTTGAGCAGAACATGATCCCCTCCCTTCATAAACTGGGCCGCAGGGTGGTATTGCAACATGATAACGACCCCAAACACACCTCCAAGATGACCACTGCCTTGCTAAAGAAGCTGAGGGTAAAGGTTATGGCCTGGCCAAGCATGTCCCCAGACCTAAACCCTATTGAGCATCTTTGGGGCTTCTTAAAACAGGAGATGGAGGAGCGCAAGGTCTCCAATATCCACCAGCTCCGTGATGTCGTCATGAATGAGGGGAAGAGAGTTCCGGTGGCAACCTGTGAAGCTCTGGTGAACTACATGCCCAAGAGGGTTAAGGTAGTGCTGGAAAATAATTGTGGCCACCCAAAATATTGACACTTTGGGCCCAATTTGGACATGGGTGTACTCACTTTTGTAACCGACAGTTTAGACATTAATGTCTGTGTGTCGAGTTATTTTGAGGGGACAGTAAATTTACACTGTTATATAAGCTGTACACTGACTACTTTATATTGTATCAAAGTGTCATTTATTCAGTGTTGTCCCATGAAAAGATATAATGAAATATTTGAAGAAATGTGAGGGGTGTACTCACTTTTGTGATATACTGTATATTAGGAGGACCTACATGATTTTAGCAGCAGCTTGTTAACTGGCTCTGTGCAAAAGCTGTTGGCCAGAAAATGTTAATCTAATCAGTTACCCACCATCCAAATGTGTTTTGTTCATGCTCATGTCAATCAAATGTAAGAGCACGATGAGGGCAGAGAGGGGGGTGGCGGCATAGGCAGAGTACACTGACTGTTAATCTGTCAAGCAGACAAGGTGAACTCCGATGGAGACTAGAGTCCTGCTGAGACAAATAGAACCTTGGAATCCAGATGTTTCATTTCAGCTTGTACCACTGAGTTGTAATCAGTGATAATGTCTTGTGGTGAACATCTTGTCTCCGCAGAAAGCAGAGTTGTACGAGGAAAGATTGACGAAAATAACAAAGTTTAAAAAAAAAATTAGTGCAGCATTTTGTCATTAGCCACCTCGCACAGGTCTAAATAAAGCAATTAACAATGGTTGAATTCTATTCAGTGGCTTCAGTTTCAGGGTCATGGTGTTGTTGCTTCGCTACTAGGTTACATTTGTATGGAACGGAGCAATTGTAATGTTATCAGTAACACCTGTGCTTTTCCTGCTATGACAAGTCAAAATTTCTGCTGTAAGAAAGGACTATAGCCTAATCCTAGGAACTTGCCCCTGCATACCGACACAGTTATTTAAACTTATTTGGGTTGAAGGACTGAATACCAAGTAGCCTCCATAGGGGGTCATCCCTATGTTCCCCGGGTCCTATGTTCCGTGTTGTTTCCAAAAAGGGTCCTATGTTCCCCGGTCGCAATACATAACAATTCCTTAACGCAGTGGTTCTCAATTATTTTCTGTCATGCCCCACCTAGGGGACAGAACATTTTTTGCGCCCCCCCTAAATTGAAATACTATTGAGAACCTGCTAATATTTATTTATTTATCTGTTCAAAACCACTGTATGAGTTTCTGGCACGAGCATTCTGCACACAATCACCTTATTATCAAATTAGATAACAAAAAATAGCTGTGATAACTTCTGCAGCAAAAAAGTTCAAAGTTCAGTTTATTAGCTCAATTTGTAACATTTAAACAAGACTGCTCAGTCTGTGTGAATCTCAGGACAGAGAAACAAGAGCAAATGATTCACTGAGGTTTGCATTTCATTCCAAAAATATATTAAACTGTAAACATAGTTAAATGTGGTGTTTTTTATTACTGTAGGCCAATAGGCCTTCTGTGATGCAATAACCAATAATTAATTAATGTTATTATTAGTCTACTTGCTTGATTTCTTTTTAAATAGCCTACAGAGACACTTGGAGACACATGTGGACATTTATTTACTGCAAATTGCGGCCTTTCGCGCGGATATGACCATACACAAGCACACATCGCACTTGCTAGCACTTTTTTTTTTTTTTCAGTTGGAAATCAAGGCAGCCCGCGCCCCCCCCCCCCCCCTGACAACTCGCGGCGCCCCCCACCATTTGAGAAGCACTGCCTTAACGGGTCTTAATAATATTTAGAAAGGGCTTAGTTTTTCCACCATAATTTCCATAATTGCCGAATTGCATGACATAAGCCTATGCCTTCGCTGATTTAATTCAGCATTTTTTTACAGTAGATTACAGGGTTAGGGTTAGGGTTAGGCCTGAAAGCCTACATAGGCCCATTTTCCGTGGAATTTGGCACTGATGGTGGAAAAAATAACAGACTGGGGAACATAGAACCCTTTTTCAAAAAAGAGTTTAATGTTCCCCGGGTCCTATGTTCCCCGGTCACATACAAATCAGGGAACATAGGACCCAGGGAACATAGGTACGCTCCCCTATCCCCCTGTTTCCAGTTTTTATGCTAAGCTAAGCTAACCAGCTGCTGTTGCTCCCTTCATATTTACAGTGCAGACATTTGAGTGGTATCAGTTTTCTCTCTGAAAGATGTGACCGGTTTGGAGAAACAATCTTATAATCACCACACCCGGAATGCTGAAATTAAGCCTTATTTGATTAGCCTCCAATAAACAGCCTGAATAAATTAAGTTTAAATAAATATTTTATAATTTTGGATACTCTAGTAAGGTTAAATTAATTAAGTATCCTACATAATTTACTATACTTTACACTTACTATATAACAACATTACCTATTCATATCTATGACGACGCTATTGTCTGTTAACCCATTAGACCGTCCAACAACACTATACTCTCTCTCTCCTGCTCTCTCTAACGTTCATGAACCAAGCAAACCTCTCTCTCTCTCTCTTCCTCTCTCTCCCTTTATCAAGCTCTCCTGTTCTTCCTGGATCCCTTAGTGTGGGTGGGGGGACTCTGGGCGTGTCTCTGCTGTCCTCTCTGGCAGACAGACAGAAGCAGGCCAGATGTGGAGCATGGCCCTGTAGAGCAGATTAAAGTGACACAGCTGAGCAGAGCCGGCAGGGCCAACACAGGCTGCAGTCTGGCTCTCTCTCTCTACCTCTTTCCCTGCCGTGCTCTGCTCCGCTCTACAGAATTAGGCATCAACGGGAATGAAAAAAAAAAAAAAACTCCCTCCATCAGCTTAACTGGGCATCAGCAGCTGCTCAACAGTAATAAAGGATACATTTTATATGCAAAGTGTTTTAAATACACACAGCAAAAATGGCAATATTTTTGTTATTAAGGAATTAGTTTCAAATAAATTGTTACGCGTGTTACAATGTTTTGATAGTAGATCACTTTAAAGAACAAAGAGCAATCCACCTATATTTCACCCATGCATAAATGTGGTAATGGTTATCAGATGTTTCATACAGAGTTGCATCCACAAAATGTCATCAGTGCACATTGTCTCTGCTCTGTCTTCTGGTAATGCTGGTAATCTGGTCTCCAGGTCCAGTGGATGCTCTTTAATGCTGGATTAGATTTTGTAATGGTTTATAGGATTGGCGCTGCCGCTCTGTCCTGTGAATCATGTTAAATATGTTGCTGTTACAACACACGAAAATCTCATCAGAATTGTATTAAGGCTCAGAAGAGATTGAAAGGCAAGGCAGCGCACGTAGGTGAGCTCGCTTTGATGGGATGAATCCACGCTGAACACAGGGCAGACAAATGCTGCTGCACGGCTCTCTTTGGTTTGAAACTCATGAGCTTGTTTCTCGAATGGCCACACCCCAATCTGTGATGTCACAGCAGGTGTTGAGCCTGCGACAGCTTAAAACCTGACAAATCCTCCAAACAAACAACTATAACAAGTCAATATTGGTTCATACACTGTTTCCATGTGCAGGGTACATGGTGCAGGGTTTAACACAGTAACAATACTTTACTTAATGCACCAAGTAAGGTATGTGATTCATCATAATCTTTGAGTTATTATTGATGATCATGTCTGATTAGTCACACACCAAATACAAGTTTTGAAATCATGATTAAGTAAGCATTAATGTTTCATGACTTCATCATGTTTGTGGCCCCTCAAATAAAGTGGTGACCTGGTTTATTCAAACCATTTGATTAAATTCAAGGTCACTACTAACCCAAGGTCACCACTGTATAAGTTCTGACCTTAAGATACTAGGTGCCACTTTATTTGAGGGGCCTAAAACATGATGAAGTCAAGACATATTAATGCTTAGTTCATCATGATTTCAACACTTGGTATTAAACAAAGCACACAAAGATCATGATGAATCACATTCCTTACTTGGTGCAGTATGTATTGTTCCTGTGTTAAATCATGAATGAGATACCGTACTATAAATGAATTACTGACAGTTCATTAAGTACTATATGAATGAATTCTTGTTTTTTCATGCATTAATTCAGACATGAATTTATGATGATTCATATAGATTAACAAATGTTATTTAAATGTTGTGTTCTGCAGTAAACTCTGTGGCATTTTTTGCTGCCATGTGACATTGTTGCATTATATTTTGTTATAATGCACATTTCCAATTTGATTATTCTTTACAAAGTAGTTTTAAATAGTTGAAGTAAAACAAAACTAGATGTTATCCGTATACTAGGGGAGCTTTGCTGTAGTTCAACTTCTTCCAGTGTGAAGTCATTCGTAGCTAGCAAAGCTATGCTTTCAAAGGAGCTTTCACAACTCTCAGTATAAGTGAGAAATCTGTTGATAATAACAAGCAGACTTCTCATCACACAGGAGCAGATCAGCCTATCAGAGGGCAGCACGGTGGATCTACGGAAGCCAGGAGAAGAGATGGACGACTTATCAGAGCTGGCTGATGACAGTATGGAGCCGGATGAATGCTTCCCAGAATGTGAGAATTGATACTTTTTACCTGAGTAAAATTATGAACATACTGTGTTATAGAAGTTTTTTAAACATTTAATTTGTTATAAACTGTAGCTTCTACATTTGGTGTAATCTATGCTGCTTTGTTTTTTGCCTTTTCCAATCAGTTTGCTCAAGACACTGTCCGTGCTGTCAAATTAATACCAGCCGCGGTCTGGGCCAGGCCTGGTGGAGGCTGAGGAAGACCTGCTATCAGATCGTGGAACACAGCTGGTTTGAGACGTTCATCATCTTCATGATCCTGCTCAGCAGTGGGGCTCTGGTACGCCACTAGGTGCCATTAGAAAAACATTGAATAATTCTAAAGTCTTACAACAATCCCTAAGATTCCAATCTTGGGTACACTTGTGGTTCCGGCAAGTGTGGTTTAGTCATTCTTTTTTCAGAACTTCGGTGGCATCAAACACTAACTGAGGGACTAACACCCAGTTGTTTTCTGTGAGATCTACTGTATATAGAGGTACTTTCTGAATGTTTTATGCAAGGAATAGAAAACTCGCAAGATTTAACATTTTATCCTCAAAGTACTGGCGCCTAAACAAGTAAGGTCAATGAGTACCTTCCCTCAGTGGCAAGTGGCAGCCAGTTTTATAAGGTGGGATGCTGAGCTGGTTGAATGCAAACTCTAATGCAAACGTCCTAAATCTAAAACAACTTCAACTGAAATTGAATTGTAATCTCTTTCGTACTTTCGTACTGCATCTGAAGTTGTCGAACAGGCCTGCAAACAAACTTTCACCAGGGAAAAATGCACCGCTAACATCAAGTTTGCAGACTAGATAGTCTATTAGCTGCTCAGCACCAAGTTAAAAAGGATGTAAACATACCTGCAAATGCCCCTTTGTTTTTTTTAGGCTGGTGTCGTCCTTAATCTTCAACAATGACACTATTGTTGACTGTAAAAACGGATGACTTAATGTAGTTTCAGTTGGACTTTTTGCTGGATGTTTTGTAAGTTTGACGAACAGTACGTTCCACGAACAACAGTGGTTTGGTAGCATTTCCTCACTCCGCTGTCCCTCCTCTGTTGCAGGCATTTGAAGATATCTACATTGAGAGAAGAAAGGTGATTAAGTTGATGTTGGAGTCTGCCGACAAGGTCTTCTCCTATATCTTCGTGCTGGAGATGTTCCTCAAGTGGATCGCGTACGGCTTCAAGAAATATTTTACAAACTACTGGTGCTGGCTGGACTTCCTTATTG
This sequence comes from Ammodytes marinus, assembly GCF_949987685.1. NCBI lineage: Eukaryota > Metazoa > Chordata > Actinopteri > Uranoscopiformes > Ammodytidae > Ammodytes > Ammodytes marinus. The sequence goes on along the minus strand of NC_137213.1, from coordinate 7,382,321 downwards.
TGGATGTGAGTGAACATTTTGTTGTTGTTGCACCACATGAAAGGTAATCAAAGCTCAAATGTCAACTGGGTTTCATGTTTTGCCGGAATAACAGCTTTGTAGGTGTCATTCTGTTTACAGGAAAGCACTTGACAGTTTGTTTATGCACTTTCTTTACTGAAATTGTGCTCCCCATCAACAGTTATTCCTATTTAAAACAAGGTCTACACAGCCTAATCAATTTACCAGAAACATACACATTGCTAAATCACACACCCAACGCTCTGAGAGCGTCTTTATGTCGGGTAAAATGGATGTGGCTCTGTAGTATGTAGTCATCCAAAATGCCCGTGGCATGCAGACTGAGGCCTGACTTGACCTCCTCTGATTTTGCCCGCTGTTACACAGATTTCCACAGACCGCTCTATTTTTAGGGTAAGTTGTAGTTAGCGGGTACCAGGTGAGTATGGGCTCTGGGATTGGAAAACTTGCATCCGCATCACAAAAGCTTCTGTGTTTTTACCCTTGTAAGGGCTTTCTTTGCGATATCAAAAGCCAGCGTCTTGTTTCCAAACAAGTGCACCTCTTATGTAACGTGCTAAAAAAACATTTCCTGCGCTTCAAAACTACTCAACAGTGACAGTCATTCTTGGATTTAGTTACCCCGGGACCTTGGCTTTTATATCAAAAACAAAAGCAGTGCCATTTACTCTTTAGGTTTATCTACAGAAGATCTAGTGTTCTTTTTATATATTAAACTCGTAAAAATGTTGCTCAACAGACATTTTTAGTCTTATTGTCAATTTAGAAATGCACCGGTTGAATTCATGTCCAAACTGTTGTGTCTTATTGATGTATGGAGTGTTATTTGTAATGTCTCTTTATCAGGAAAGACAAATCCTGTCGAACATTGCAACTACATAACTTTGTTTCTCTCTATGAAAAGGGCTACCTTACTGTCTTTTACTGTGCTTCTGAATTCTTCCATCAATACTTTCTTCTTGGAGCCAAAGTCTTCTCTTGTCGCAAGAATCAATTTTGAGTATCTTCTTTAGATATATAGGACAAACACATGTATAAATAGACTTTTATAAAGAAATACAGACCATTGGGACCTTGTTGATCCGAAATTGTTTTAAAGGACTCATTGGATCAATTGGATGCAAATTGGGAGACAAATTTGGCAAAGACAGATATAAATTCTTTATAAAACTCACTCTATTTGATATATATACATATTTCATATGCATATATAGCTGAGTATGCATGCATTGAACTATTTGTCTATATGTGCATACTTGTCTGTGTTTCGTCATCATCATAATCATCAATTCTTTTCATTTATATCATGCCATTTTCATTCATAGCTATCATCCAAGGGTCATTCAACAGCGGAATACCATTTTGTTTTGTCCGTTTTGGATGTAGAATAGAGTGGAAGTCTAAATTTGCTCAAAGATTAAACAACCAAACCAAATCTAAACCTCAGCAATTAACTAATTTGTGTTCCTTACTGTGGAATGTCCCAAAATACACAAAAACTCCTAAATATGGCTCTTTAAATGTTCTTGTACCTGTCTTTTATGATGTTCTTAGTTATATATTTGCTCAGAAAATACATGCAGTCCCTTGGTTAACATGTTGATAAGAATGTGTGTATGATATTACGTTATTCAGTGCTTTTCACAAGGTTCTGTTCTTCCTACTTGTGTTATAAAAAAGACATTGCCACTTTTCTCCCAAAGGTTTAAATGTGAAGTTTTTACTTGTAAATGTTTATTAAACTTGAGGATTCTCACAGTACACATGTCTTTCTGAACTCCGTATAGGTGTCCTTGATAAGCCTGGTGGCAAATTCCCTGGGATATTCAGACTTTGCTGCCATAAAGTCCCTGAGGACCCTGCGGGCTTTGAGACCTCTTAGGGCTCTGTCCAGATTTGAGGGCATGCGGGTAAGAAACACTTTTTCTTAACTACAGGCCTACTGATCTCACAAATCTCTTTTACAAAGTTTCTTTTGACTAGTACCTTGATGATTCATTTCAGCATTATTACCTCCACCAGTGTAGTTAATTATTATTCTAAATTATCTCCTAGTAATAAAAAGATTCCCATTCCATTTGCTCAGACCAAGGATTCAGGACTAGGCACTTCATTCAGCACTTACTTCTCCTTTAATGAGAGGCACCTGTAGTGTTCTCGTGCAGTGTGTTGTAACTCTGACTTAACACCGAGTTAAACCGTAGCCAATGAAGACAGAGTCGTAGTAAGGTTGACCATTTACTGTCACAATTCCTCATTAACAAACGGTGAAAACTGTAAATAAAAGGATACAAAAATACTGAGTGTACATTTCGACTAAACAGCATGTTGTACATAGTTGTAAATAATAATATAAACTGTCTTACACTGTATCTAGACATTCTGATTGACAATTGCATTGTTTTTAGCTAGTACACAATTGCTATCCAAAAACGTTCTAAAACAACACATCAAACATAATTTTTAACTAAATCCACTGTGATATATTATCTTAAACATGTCCTCTATTGAGTAAACAAACTTACGGCATTGCCTCTTTGATGCTTTCAAGTGGATGCTAGCAGATTACATTCAGACGATGCACATGTCTGCCATTCCTTCTACACAGGTAAGATTTTAACAGGAAATGACGTCACAGGAAGTGACTAAACCGGAAGTGACATCATCGCAAACCTAAATCGTCAAAATAATATGAATTTATACCTTAGCTAATTTCAACTGTAAAGTAATTATCCACATCCCGTTTTACATACAATTATTTCAGAAATAAATGCAAGAAAATTAAATGAATGCCTGGAAAGACAACACACTGACCTATGTGAGGTCACTTAGAACTTGTACATTATCTTTAGATCAGTCTTTAGGAAGGAGCAGAACAATCTCTGCAGTTGGCCGGAGAAAGGTTTTAACATTGCCTTGGTCAGTTGTTTTCACTTCGACCTTCCATACATGCCCATCTTTCCCAGGGAACGTGGCATTGACTCTGGCCATAGGCCAGTTGTTGCGAGCGGCCTGCTTGTCCCCGAGCAGAACCAGATCTCCAACCTGAAGGTTTCTGCGGGGCTCTGTCCACTTTTGTCTGAGCTGCAAGGAAGGTAAGTATTCTCGGCTCCAGCGGAACTGGTTTGCAAAGGCCTGGACTTGTCTCCGTTGCTTTGTGTGCAGATCCTTGTCAGAAAAGTCTCCATGAGCAGGTGGAACTCCCGACTTCTGTGTGAGGATCATGGACGGAGAGAGTATGAATGGTTTCTCGGGATCCATAGACACAGGTAGAAGTGGGCGTGCTTTCATAATCGTCGTGACCTCCGCCATTAGTGTGCAAAGCACTTCATGGGTCAAGCGAGTGTTTTGCTGTTGGAGCATTGAATTGAGGATTCTTCTGTCAACGTCAATCATACGCTCCCAGTAACCTCCCATATGAGAGGCGTGCGGGTGGTTGAAATCCCAGCTACATCTTTGTCCGCTGAGGTACCTTTGCACCGCCTTGTCTTGGTTTGAATATTTGTAGGATCTTGCCATGAGCAGGAGGAACAGGTGGAATGCGACTCCTATTACTAGCGTGGTAAAGGTGGAGAAGCGCTCGAAACAACCAGAGGTGACTGCCGATTTCTCCAGGTGAATAGCAGAAGTTTGTACATGTGGTCGGATTTCGGTGTCTTTTTCAAGTTCAACTAACCTGAATCTATCAGCTGTCTGCGTTTTCTTATTCGGTAAAGGCTGGCGTAGTTCTCTGAATGCCAAACAGTTTGCGTTGTCTCTGTTGACGTTTGTGTCAATTATCCTCATGAAGCTGGTGTCTTCCACTGATGGAGCAGGTTTGTTGTCATTCTCAGTATGGTTGAACACTGTCTGTCCCTGCATACTCTCGGGTGCTGTATCAGACCTGTTAAAGCTTTGGTGTGTCTCCTTAACGTGTGTGAAGCTTGTACAGGGTTGAAAGATTGAGTGGCGACTGCTGTCCAGCACGTTGGTCTTGAATGTGTTGACTGTTGGTTTTTGTACATTACCCAAGCACGCTTCTCCTATCACTACCCAACCCAAATCCAGACGTTGGGCAAAGGGGGCGTTATGTGGTCCGTTGACCTGCTGCCTTACCTTGTGTGCCCTGAGAACATCTCTTCCTAGCAGCAGTAGTATTTCTGCCTCTGGGTCCAGTTCAGGGATGCGCTCTGCAATATGATGGAGATGAGGCTGATGAAGAACAGCGTTCGGTGTTGGAATCTCAGACCGATTATTCGGGATCTCTCGACACTCAATGAGTGGTGGAAGAGGAATGAGAACTGTGCCGTCCAGTGACTCGATTTCGAATCCTTCTGCCTTCTTGCCGGATGTTTCCATGATGCCAGAGCAAGTTCTGAGATGGTACGGGAATGATTTGCTCTTCACACTGAACCGCTCAAAGAACTCTGGTCTTGCTAACGAGCGATTGCTCTGGTCATCCAGGATTACATAGGCTTTGATGGCCATGTCCTTTGAACCTTTGGGGTAAAGCTTTGCGAGACAGATCTTTGAGCATGAGCGGCTCCAATGACCTGGACTGCAAACTTCTGTGCAGCTTGCTCCAACGACAGCCATGTCGGGTGATCTTCTCTCTCCCCGCCGTTCTCTTGTGACGGTGGAGGAGCCTTGACAGTTTGAGGAGGTGGACCAGGGTGCATGGCTGTATCATGACTGGTGCTGTTGCATTCAAAGCACTTCACAACGGACCTGCAGTCTTGGGCGAGGTGAGAGATGGAGGCACAGCACTTGAAACATATTCCTTTCTCTTTGAGGAAGGCCTTTCTTTCGTCGAGGAGTTTGTTCCTGAATGTTCTACACCTTTTAAGGGGATGGGGTAGGTTATGTATCGGGCAGTTATTGATAGGGTTGTTGCTGGTAGTGGAAATATCCGTTGTGTGAACCGAGATGGGTTCGTTGTTGGTTGTTGAAATATCCGTTGTGTGAACTGAGATTGGTTCGTTGATGTTCAAGTTCCGTGAAAATGGTTTGTCGGGTTTGGTGGATGTTGTTGTGCTGCCTTGATAATTAAAGCTAGGGTCGTTGCGCTTTTTCGCCTCGTAGCTAATAAAGTTGCAAAAGTACTCGAAGGGAGGGAAGCGACGGTCATTTCCTTCTTTGTACCGTGAGCCTGCAGACACCCACTTCTCCTGAAGCCCGTAAGGAAGTTTGTCTACGATTAGTCTAATGCCGCGTGAGGTGTCCAGGTAGGACAAGCCGGCCAGATATCCATCTTCTTTAGCTCCTTGGATCTCTGTAAGTAGATCCCCAAGTTCACGTAACTTCAAATGATCCTTGGCTGAAATCTTCGGAAAGTTGTCTAAGCGCTGAAACATTGACTTTTCAATGACTTCGGGGATAGGATTCACGCAACCGTTCCCACGCTTTGTCTAGAGCCAGATTGGGGTTGTTGACATGAACCGATCGTATGCGTTTAACCTGTTCGCTAGATTCTTTTCCCAGCCATTTGGTCATGAGGTCCAACTCTTGGGTTGCTGTGAGGTTAACTTCACTGGCTGCACTGAAGAAAGAGGAGTACCATGCACGATAATTCTCGGGCTTGTCATCGAATTGGTACAGCCCTGAAGTCACAAGGTCTCGTCGTGCCAAATACTGTGCCAAAGGCTCCCCTAAAGGGGATATGGGTGTGCCAGTTTGAGGGGAATGTAGCGGAGTATACGACGGAGCATGAGCGTGCATGGTGGGGTTAGCTCTACTAACCTTAGCCTTTGTCTCAGCTTTAGTTGGGTCACGTAAGTGTGGTGGCGATGGTTGTTTACTGTCAGCATTTTCCTTGCTGACAGGTTGTGGTTGATAGTCGTCTTCCTCCGCTGGATGCCATGTCATGAAAGTGTCATGTGACTTTGCCTTAATTGAGGGAGCAACGGGTAATGGTGAGGAAGGAGAACGGTTCTTAAAGAGGACCTATTATAGGGGAAGGTGGGGTGATTTGTGCATTTTGGAAGTTGCAAAACCCCTTGTTTCTAGAAAACCGTGGAAGAAATTGGAAATGTGACCACATATTTAAGAAGAGCCATCCATTTGACTCATCCTGTAAAGAAGGGAGACACAAGGAATAAGATATAAGCACATTTAAGCTCAAAAAACTGTGTTTTGCCTTTCAAAGTAAAATTTCCATGATCAAGGTTTTTTGATTATTGTGTCTGAACAATTATAGACACGTTTGAAAACATTTGACACATGTTTTAGTGCTTTGGTATGCTACACTTTGAGTCTATATAGTTAGCACAATGTCAACCCTAAATTGCTGCATCATGCCTATTATCCAAAATTCTGGGGATGGGGTGATTTGTGCGCAAGGGCCTGGGTGAGTTATAAGTAAGTAAGTAAGTAAAATGTATTTATAAAAGCACATTTATGACAGTTTGCACTGTCCAAAGTGCTGTACATAGTGCATTCAGTAGGTAAACAATGAAGGTAAAATAACAATAACCAAAATAAAAGACGTAAAGCCCATACATCCACATAAACACAGATAGTAGTGCAGAGGTAAGTAAGTAGTGCAGAGGTTAATGGGGAGGAAACACCAGGGTGTACATATGGGTTTTGAGCCTTGATTTAAAGGCAGAAATGTAGGGGGAATCACATTTGTCAGGTGGCAGTTGGTTCCACAAGCACGGAGCAACTAGTGCAAAGTACATTTCTGAGAGTTGTGCCAGTGGCATGGCTGTATACGCTGGTCACCAAAAGAAAGTGATAGTCTACAGTAGCTCAGGAGAGAGTGACATCTCAATTCCACTTAACGACACCACTGATGAGAGTTCAGATGGCCAGAAAGATGATGATGGTGACTTTGTCATTGTGACACAATGACGCACAAATCACCCCACTACGTGGGGTGATTTGTGCGACAAGACAACTTTTTTTCCGAAAGCTATATTTCTTAAACAGTTTATTCCAGATCCAAAGTTTTTATTGCCAGGGATGCACAACATCCTGAAATATATGTACATATTTGAGTTGGAGACATAACTGTCAAGGCCTCACTTTAAAATCACTTTGAGTAAAAAGTTGCACAAATCACCCCACCTTCCCCTACTACTTTTCTGGTCTTAATTTCTTGTTTTACACTGCTATAGAGCAACCTGACACGAATCACATCACAAAAAACTATGTAGATTTTCGGGAAGCTCTTTCTCTTATTTTGGCGATCCAGCACATCCTGTCAACACTTGAGTGTGTGTGCTTCGGCAATCTCCGCTCCCTCCGCCTGTGCATCGGCCATCTCCGCTACCCTCCCCCCCCCCCTCCTGCAAACCCCACTCCGTTGTGATTGGTTACCTTCCTTCCGAAACACTTTCAGTGGCGGGAAGCGCGAGCATGGACCTATAAGGGCGCGAGGCAGACGCGAACAGGGAAGTGACAGCATTACCATACATGGAAACATCCGCGTGGTCACATCACCAATTTTTATGCGACGTCACCAATTATGAAAGGGTAGACCGCTTTGAAGACGTGACTTCTCGACTGGCTAGAATAGTGTTTAGTGCTCTGCACAGACACCCCAGACGGTCAGCAGGGAATACGTCGAAATGCATGTAAGTCATTATTTGATAATTTAGTATGGTTAAGCATGACTATGAATCATCATAACAACGTTTATAGGTCATAAAAGTCAAAAAGCATCATAGGTCCTCTTTAAGGTCGATCTGGGATTGAACGTATTCACTGGTGCGTTTAATTTTCACCTTTTCAGATTCAGATTTCCCGTCTTCGACAACAGACTGCATCGCCTCTGCGTCTTCCAACACTTGAGCTGTCACCATGGCTGCGTCAGCTTCTCTATGAAGGGTTAACACTTCCAACTCTGTGTCTATTCTTGTAGTTTCCAATTTATACTCTGTGTCTATTCTTGTAGTTTCCATTTTATTTTGAGCATCTCTAGTTGCCCTTTCTGCCTCTCTAGCAGCTTTTTCCATTTTTAGCTTAGCCTCCTGGCTAGCATATGAAGCTCTCACCTTTGCAGCTTCTGCTTCAGCCCGGGCGCGGGCTGCGCTTACTGATGATGCTGATGTTTTGATGCTCTTAGCACTGCCGACAGACGATCTGTTGCTTGCCATGGCGACCACTTCAAAACATCCAATGCTGCCTTTTCACTGTAGTGTTCTCGTGCAGTGTGTTGTAACTCTGACTTAACACCGAGTTAAACCGTAGCCAATGAAGACAGAGTCGTAGTAAGGTTGACCATTTACTGTCACAATTCCTCATTAACAAACGGTGAAAACTGTAAATAAAAGGATACAAAAATACTGAGTGTACATTTCGACTAAACAGCATGTTGTACATAGTTGTAAATAATAATATAAACTGTCTTACACTGTATCTAGACATTCTGATTGACAATTGCATTGTTTTTAGCTAGTACACAATTGCTATCCAAAAACGTTCTAAAACAACACATCAAACATAATTTTTAACTAAATCCACTGTGATATATTATCTTAAACATGTCCTCTATTGAGTAAACAAACTTACGGCATTGCCTCTTTGATGCTTTCAAGTGGATGCTAGCAGATTACATTCAGACGATGCACATGTCTGCCATTCCTTCTACACAGGTAAGATTTTAACAGGAAATGACGCCACAGGAAGTGACTAAACCGGAAGTGACATCATCGCAAACCTAAATCGTCAAAATAATATGAATTTATACCTTAGCTAATTTCAACTGTAAAGTAATTATCCACATCCCGTTTTACATACAATTATTTCAGAAATAAATGCAAGAAAATTAAATGAATGCCTGGAAAGACAACACAGCACCTATTTGCAGACCCATGGGGGAGCGAAGCTCCACCGGAAATACGAAATTTCTTCTTCGTTTTGTTTTACTGGCGGCGATCAACGGCAAGTTTCCACCGGCTATGGTGCTAGTAGACAGTGAAATAAGTCAGTTTTGTTAAGGGTCCCAAGTGGCCAGGACGGTGGTACAAAGTAGATGTTGAGGTAGAAGATGAATGAAGCAACAAAGCTTTGTGTACATCTTCCAAAATCCGTCTCTTTATCACAAGTAGGTCAATCACATACAAATATCAACTCTTATAAATAAAACACAAAAAGTGCCACCACATTAAAATAAACAACTAATTTAAAAAAAAGGGGAGTCACAGTTTCCATTGTAGATCCTGATTGATTTATTACCAGACCCATTGTCCTCTAATGATCACAGTTTCAATTATTATTAGGGCTGTCAAACGATTAACATTTTTAATCAGATTAATTACAGGATTCTGTGGATTAATCACGATTAATCACGATTAATTTTACCATTCGAAATATGCCCGAAAAAATCGAATTTTCTCTGTATATTGTTGTATGAACGGAAAGATAAATGACAGAAGGTGGATATGTACATTTAAAATTAGTAGGCTATGTTTATTAATTGAAAATCCAAATTATGGTTTTAATACTGAAAATAAATTTAAACCAAACCATAATTCAATTGGTCTGTCTCTTTACTATGTCTTTGGGCAAATATAGGATAGGCTATAGAATGCCATTTATTAGGTGAACCTATAGGTTGTGCATTCTTAAATACAACTTGATTACAGTCCGCGGTGTGTGTGTGTCTGTGCGTGCGTTTGTAGACGCGACCACGTCCTAGGGGACTGTTCATGTGTTCCAGAAAGCCGACGTTATGTTGATGTTTGATCACACACACCTCTGAAAACTGAAAACACACCTCTGAAAACTGCGAGGACACATTTGTGTCCTCGCGGGCTCTGAACAGAGTGGACAATGTTTCTCCTCCTGTTGCTCCCGACATCAACTGCCAGCCGCGGCAGTTGATTTTATATACTATCTATGCCCCCGACACAGACGTGACCGTTAGCAGTTTAAAACTTTAAAACACGGCACGAGCTAACGTGCTGCTATGTTAGGCTGAGCGTAGCTACTGATCCTGGGTCAGCCACAACGTTAGATGACTGTAGTACAGAGCCGGTGGGATGTACGGGGCGGATCATTCTGCACATGCGTTAAATGCGTTAAAAAAATTAACGCCGTTAATTCCAGAAATTAATCACCCTACGTTAACGCGTTAATTTTGACAGCCCTAATTATTATATAAATTCTATATTCATATTAGGCAATTTAACGAGGCTCGTCTGTGACTTTGTGATCACTCAAGTGAACAGTAACGATCGCGTGCAGCCGCAGAATTACATTTCAACTAAATAGCCTGTTCAGTGGCACAAAAGCCCTGTTAATGAATAAATAAATAATGAGATACATACAATACAATAGGTTTATTAATCTGAATGTAGAGCATGTCACGATGTGTAAGGTGGCCGCATATGAACGGCACGAGGGCTGAGAACTATGCTACTGATCAGATAAATGATCGATCAAACGTAAAATCATCAGGAAATGATAAAAACATCCCGATGGAGATTTCTATGGAGTGATTTTGCTTTAAACTGTACAGGGTCACGTTGTGGCAGTGACACTCTTTCTTCAGTCGGAGCTGCAGCATAAAGTGATCACCTATCCAGCATGTTAGACCCACGGCGTATGTTGTTTCTTATACTATCTATGATGTTGCCGCAGTAAACCAGCTACCTGAAATAGGCCCCTGGCCACTTGGCCGCCAGTAAAACAAAACAAAGAAGAAGGTAGCGTATTTCCGGTGAAGCAGGTTTCGTGTTTCCGGTGGAGCTCCCTCCCACATGGGTCTGCAAATAGGCACTCTTGCCTTTAATGGTGAATCTCAGTGATGAAAGACTAACCTTCATGTTGCCTGTTGTTGCTCACCAGGTTGTCGTGAACGCTCTCATAGGAGCCATCCCTTCCATCATGAATGTGCTGTTGGTGTGTCTCATCTTCTGGCTCATCTTCAGCATCATGGGCGTCAACCTGTTCGCCGGCAAGTTCGGGAAGTGTGTGAACAGAACCGGCTTCATCCACAATGTCTCCCTGGTCAACAACAAGACGGAGTGCCTGGCAATGAATGACACCCAGTTCTACTGGACAAAAGTCAAGGTCAACTTTGACAACGTTGGACTCGGCTACCTTTCCCTTCTGCAAGTTGTGAGTTATTTCTGCTGTTTGGTGTGTGACAAATATGTCAAACATTCTGTCAATAGGCCATATTAAATCACAAGAACATATTTTTAGTCTTTTTAGTGTTGTTTTCCTATAGTTCAAGTCAATGATTCACAATACAGTGAAGTTCCCCGACAGTACTGTAAGTAATATTGTGTTGTTTTATAGGCTACATTTAAAGGATGGATGGAAATAATGCATGCGGCTGTTGATTCAAGAGGAGTAAGTATGCCTGTTTACTTTAATATGCATATGTCATGAACATGTCACAGTAACCAGCTGACTTAAAAAACGCTATGCTTTCAGGTGGAGGAACAGCCCATCAGAGAAATCAACCTCTACATGTACCTATACTTTGTCATCTTCATCATCTTCGGCTCCTTCTTCACCCTAAACCTCTTCATCGGCGTCATTATTGACAATTTCAATCAGCAGAAACGAAAGATGAGTATTCACCAACACTGATGTCCGACCTGGTTCTCTGGGTATTTGCAAGTATTTGTGTCCCTGTGCTGGATAGATGCAATTTAGGGGATACACACAAAGAATTACACAGTTTACAAGTTTACATATTATGCACATTTTCAGAATTAAAATTGTAATTTGTGTTTCACCTTCAATCTGAGTGTTTTCATGGTGTATTTTCCAAAATCCCTCATAATGCCATTCCTCTTTTCAGCTTTTTCCCGAAATGCTAAATTTTAGAGCCTGCCTCTAATTGGCCCCACATTCTAAAAAGCCCAGTCCCATCTGATTGGCAAGTTCCATGTGGGGGCACAGGCACTGCCTTCCAGCTGACGGACTGCTGTTTAGATTCAGGAGTATCTGGAGGTGTGCTTATCACAGATGGAGGTACTGCTAAATTAAGTTGGTAAAGGGGGCATGGCTTCACCTGTTGTGATGTCATTACAGGGAGAAAATCTGACTGAGATTTGAGAACACATGTTCTCAGAAAGGTAGAAGTGGAAAAAAGAAAGAGGGCTGTTTTTTCATATACTTTTGGAGTCTTTAGGCACACCCATATTAATGTTGAAAACCATTAAGTGCTTTTTGCACAATAGGTGACCTTTAAATAATTTATTCTCCAGGGAAAACCAAATCAGATCGCTTGATTTAAGCCACCCGTTTTATAATGACCTTTTTTTATGTTAAAATAATGTTCTATGTTTCTGCCTATACTTAGGGGGACAGGATATCTTCATGACTGAAGAACAGAAGAAGTACTACAATGCTATGAAGAAGTTGGGATCCAAAAAGCCCCAAAAACCAATACCAAGACCTGGGGTAAAATAATATAATTCTGAAATGAAATTTTCTTCCATAATTTACTTCTTTCCATATAGTTTTTCTTCCATATTTTACAGTGAATTAAGAACCCCTAATCCTGCATGTCATCCTGCCTGCCTACATGCTTGATAATATTGTAATAATAGTGATATATTTACTAATTAATTTACCATTTGCATTTCCCAATACTAGAACTTTATCCAAGGGTTCTTCTTTGATCTGGTGTCCCAGCAAGCCTTTGACATCATGATCATGATGCTCATCATTGTCAACATGGTGACCATGATGGTGGAAACCAATGACCAGTCAGAGCGCATGGAGTCCGTCCTCAACATAATCAACCTGGCCTTTATCGTCATCTTCACCAGCGAATGCTTAATGAAGATCTTTGCCCTCCGTTGTTATTTCTTCACAGTTGCATGGAACATCTTTGATTTTGTGGTGATAATTCTCTCTATTGTGGGTAAGTGGAGACACACTGCAACAAAAAATTGATAATCCAGTAAATAGTATAATATATATTTAGTTGTGTTTTGAATTTTTCAGCACTTGGTGCATGATTGGTTTAATAGCAAAATATATTTTAAATATTGTGAGAAAAGTTAATTAATTTCATTTTTAAGTTTGCTATTTTCTAATGGTCTCTGTTCAATTCTTCAATATAAGAATTATTTCACGTGTCCCTGCATGCATATTGATTGGTTATCATTTAAATATCAGATATAGAGGTCTGTGCAGCAATGACATAGTAAATTCTTTATTTTCGTCCTTCATTCCATAGATGCAAATTAGGTGATCCTTGAATGATACACTTCTGGTTGCTACTTATAGATAAAATCATGAAACCTTGGCAGTGGATTATTTACATTAAAATAATAGTTTTTTTATTACAATTCTTTCAGAAATGTTTGAATAAATATGCTCATATGGCAATATGATTTTTACTATTTTTGACCAGGTTTCCAGAGGCTTTAAAAATGCATTTTCGGCTTCTGCAATAACAATATTGTGCAACGAGGCGAACCTACTTCCACCTTTTCTTTTTCTGTCTTTTTCAGGTATTGTTCTTGCAGACATCATTGAGAAATACTTTGTATCGCCAACCCTGTTTCGAGTCATCAGACTTGCAAGGATAGGACGTGTGCTTCGACTTATACGTGCAGCCAAAGGAATACGGACTCTACTGTTTGCCTTAATGATGTCCATGCCGGCACTGTTTAACATTGGCCTCCTGCTTTTCCTCGTCATGTTCATATATGCTATCTTTGGAATGGCGAACTTTGCCTATGTGAAAAAGCAAGATGGGGTGGACGACATGTTTAACTTTGAGACCTTTGGGAATAGCATGATCTGCCTTTTTCAGATCAGCACCTCGGCAGGCTGGGACAACCTCCTGAGTCCAATAATGGCCAGCTCCTCAGCAGAGTGCGACCCTAACTTTATCAACACCGGCACTAACACCCGGGGCAACTGTGGCAGCCCCACGCTGGCCATAGCTTTCTTTGTCAGTTACATAATAATTTCTTTTCTCATTGTGGTAAATATGTACATAGCCATCATTCTGGAGAACTTCAGCGTTGCCACAGAGGAGAGCACAGAGCCACTGAGTGAGGACGACTTTGAAATGTTTTACGAGGTCTGGGAGAAGTTTGATTTCGAGGCCACGCAGTTCATCGAGTTCTCCATGCTGTCGAGATTCGCCGACACTTTGTCAGAGCCACTGCGCATAGCCAAGCCCAACAAGATCAAGCTGATCGCCATGGACCTTCCCATGGTCAGCGGGGATAGGATCCACTGCCTGGACATCCTGTTTGCCTTCACAAAGCGCGTGCTGGGGGAGTCGGGGGAGATGGACGCCCTCAAGCAGCAAATGGAGGAGAAGTTCATGCTGACCAACCCCTCCAAGGTTTCCCACGAGCCCATCACTTCCACACTGCGCCGCAGACTGGAGGAGGTGTCCGCCATCATCATCCAAAGGTGTTACAGGAGGCATCTGGTGTGCCGGCATATGAAGCAGGCATCCTACCTCTACAGACAAATAAACTACGAGATAATGGTTGATGTGGAGAACGCTCCGGAAACAGAGGGTCTCATAGCCTCCATGATTCAGCACTATGGACCTGAGGGGGCGGAGCTTGAGCAGACAACAGAGGACATGCTAATGTCCTCACCACCATCTTATGAGAGTGTGACCAGGCCACCTGGTAACACCTCAGAGGTATTAAGATCAATATCTAGAGACTCTGAGCTCGGGGAGCCTGGTGAAACCTACGAGGAAACTTTTCTTTGAGCCTCGATCGTGTGGAGAGTGTTTGTGTGTGTTTTTGTTTGTTTTGTTTACAGCAGAGAATATAACTCAAAATAACCCCCTGGTCAAAGAGATGTACTTTTTTAAAATAATATATATGCTAGCAGATACTGAGAAAATATGCAATATTTTGAAGTAACTCACAGCCTCTGTTTAAATTTGCACATCCAAAAAGTCCATTTTAATATCATGGTCGCAACCTCCATGAAAGGAGGAGGACTGAAGTTAAATTTTTCCTCATGCAATTTTCAAAATTAGAATTAGAATTTGGCAGATTTATAACAATTCATAAACTTAATATAAAAAAAACTCATGAACACATGTACAGTGAAATTTGTATCTGAAGCAAAATATCACCTCAAGCCTCAAATCTGCTTCACCTAATGCGAACAAGAGACAACAGAAGGGAACACAGACACACAGGGTAATTCATGACAGAAAAGAAATAAAGATAGTTACTAAAAAGAACACCAGAAAAATAATACATTGGCAAATGTTACCCACAAAAATGTATTCAGCTAAACATTAGCAAAAAATAAATAATTATTATCATTATTATTTATTTGTTTTTTTCAACAAAAAACAGCATTTGAGAGTTCTTAAGAACAAATTCAAGCAATTGTTGTTTCTGAACTGTTTTTCGGGAAAAAAGGGATTTGTTTTATTTATAGATGTCCAGATGTTTTGCAACTGATACAAAATCCACTGTGTGTTGAGAGCAGCGTGGCAGTCTTGTTCACCAACATTCTGTATCCATGCAGCTCAGAAACCGACAAGCTCAAAGCAGAGAGGGGAATATTGAACAGCACACAATAAACACCAAACATCTCCCATTAAGCTATACTGTACAGTGGCAAGCAGGCTGTTCTGTCAACTAATGTTAAATGGACTGAATTAGCATTCAAGACTAGATGCTATGAGGCTCTTATCGGGTGTTACTAAAATTATTTGAACCAAAGCCATTACTTACTCATACAATTTTACATTTTCTATTTCTAAATTTAAGAATAATAGAACTAATCATACGCCAAAATCCTGAACTGATATAAATGTTCTTACATGATGCCATTTATTGTCTCATTTATGAGAAGTGGTAATGATGAAATGATTCCTGTGACTTGGATTGACTGAAATTGCTTTACACTGTAAATGGTGATTTAGATATGGCCCCTGGTTAAAATAGCACAAACCTTCATGTTATCTTATTATTCAGTATATACTACTACTAATATAAAGCAATATACTGTAGTGTTTCTCATGTCAAAAACTTTGCAAATTTCCAATTAATTTGTCGTATTTTTTTATTTTGTCATCAACATAGCAATGGGCAGGTTTGTATACCAATAATCCCTGAATTATGTGCCTGATGTCTATTGCTGTTCGCACAATTCTCTGACTCTCTTTAGACCATTTAATTTGACCTGATGGATGTGGGACTGGAAGAGCATGAATGCACTGGAAGCTCATTTTGTAATTAACTGTGTAAAGAACTTTGAGGCTGTGTAATGTAAAGCTAATTTTTACCTATTTTTTTGTAATTTATTTATATTGAAAGACCATTACAGTGACTCTCATGACGGCCATAACAAGATCTGATCAAATTATATAAATATACTGTGTTCAATTTTATATATACATATATATATATAAAACAATATTTTCCTGTGAGAACCTGATTGTCTATATTGCATTTAGGTTGATCATGTTATGGATTCTTTTATTAAAATGGCAATAAAACTCTTTTCCATATTTGTGGGTTTTCCAACTCTTGGTACAGTTCAAATAGCTGGATGGAACATGTTTGGGATTATTCTGAAACGTTTTACAAGGCTTTATAATCATTTATTATTGCCATTGACCTATTTTAACAAGTAACATTTCAATATATATGGATATGGTTTTGAATATAGTTTGATGTGCTTAAAAACAAGTGCATTATCTCTCCATTTCCACATGAAGAACCAGTTAAATGATTTGACCTCATTACAGCGCTGATAAATCTCTCTATCTGAGTCCTTGTGTATAAAAAAAACAGGACAGATGTGCAAGCCACTGCATCTCTATTGCTGCTTGTCCCTGTGAGTGTATTGCCCTTTAAAGCTTGAATTTGTTTATAATAATGCCTCCCACCACAAATGCAGTATAATCACATATAACCCTTCAACAACGTAGCCAAATTATGAAGGATTTCATCTTCTCATTGGAGTATGTAAGAAAGTTAAAACTCCTACATACACAGAATTTCCACTGCTGTGTGATTTACCACAACAACAAAAAACATCTACTGCGCTCATGGAAATGGAATAAGAAATAGGACATTTCATAAACAGCCATAAAAAAACAGAAACTGGAATGTTTCTTTATTTGGCACTTGTGTGTATTTTCTTTTCTCTAGGACACAACTTTTCAGCCTTCAAGACATTACCGAGTTGGGCCACCAGAATGTTTTGTTATGTTTGGATTTCTGTGGCGGATTCAAGTTAATACTTGAGCACTGCCACATTTTCGGTTTGAAAAAAATAAAAAAATAAAAAATCATCAAGGTTGCCAATTTGGATTTAGCCCCAAAGAGATTTCCTCTCTGTGGTTGTCAGGGTGGTCAAATCCAACTCTGACCAGCTGGGATAGAGGGATAATCTGTGTGTAAAAAAAATCACTTGTTTTAATTACTCACTCACTCACAGACACACACACACACACACACACTCTCTCTCTCTCTCTCTCTCTCTCTCTCTCTCTCTCTCTCTCTCTCTCTGTCTCTCTCTCTCTCTTTATCTTTCACACATGTACATACAGTTGTTATATGAACAAACAAGCGTTAACACGACTACCACAAACACACTACTCTTGCCATCCATATTCATAATAGACAGATGCTTCCTTTAAATTTAATTTTGGGTTTGTGCGTGAGGTGCCAGAAAAAGGTGACTTGACTGAATGTGACTTGGTAATTGATCTGATTTTTAAGCGTTTGGACATGTGGCGGAGATTAAAAGCTTCACCAGAGAGGGCAAACATTTTTAAAAAGATTAAAAAGGCACTATGTCTAATTACAAAATGCACCAGCACGATGTAAAATACAGCAATATTAACGTAGTAATGCATTACAAATGGTCTACATTGAGTGTGGACATGCTTAACTCTATTACAAAAGACATTTAATGAATTGCATTTTCTACGTGTGCCATTTATTGAAATAACATTAAGTTAACCTAAGGTCATGACTCTTTTTCCCCTTTAAATTTTATGCCTTCACCTTTTTCTAGCCTTTGTGGTCATGTTTTTTTTATGGAAATCCAATTCTGACAAGAAATAACTAAAAGACATAAAAAGTAAGGTATCAAAAATAAAAAATGAGTCCCAATCTTGCTATAACATTATTTTTAAATTCAGATTTTTACTTCAACCTTTTTATTCATGTTTTAACATTTTAATTTTGTTTTTCAAAACAATATTTTATTATTTTACTTTAACTTAACTTGACTATGTCTGAATTCTTATTATGCATAACTACTTTTCTTGTTTTTCTATTCCTTTTCTGTGGGAAATGTGTTTCCACATATTTTGCTGATTTTCTATGTACCGTTAAGCTGCAGGCTACTGTGAACTACTGCTTTTCGTTTCCTGTTACTTACCCAATACTGGACAGTAGCCATGATTTCAGAAATACGGAGGTCAGGAAGGGGCACTCGTGGTGTAGTGGTTAGACAATGTTGACACTAGACCTAAACAGTCAATTTTGTGTATTTATTGTATTTTACTTTTCTTGTCCAAAAAATACCTTATATGGAACAGAACATTATGGTGAATAGTAGCTAAAAAATGTCCTCCTGCACTGGGCTGCAGTATCAGGTTGGAATTCGCTTACAATGTTTCTCATAATGGAAGTGAAATTAATTCAAACTGGCGACCCAGTTATCAATATACTGTATGCCAGGTTTATTAGCTCCTTTTATTGAAATTCATAGTCAAAGTTACAATCCCACGTTTGAGCTGAGGTCGCTAGTTATTAGCCCTGTGCTGCAGGTTTGTTGTTTGTGGTCACAAAGTGAACATAGAGGTTGGCCTCACATTAAAAGGGCAGCGAAACAGCAAAAGAAGAGTAGAGGAAAAAGCCTTTTTAGGTACCAGAGTCACTGACTCGCAGTCACCATGCACTGCAGGGATTTTATTTATTTATTTTCTGTTGGGCCAGATGGTCCGATGAGGCACTAATTACTTTGCCCATGGTTCCTGTATTTGTGCTGAATACTTACTGGGCCATCCCTGTTAGAAAGCCTTCACTGCCACCATAAGGAGATTCATGCATCTACACTCATCACGCACAAGCATGACTAGTTTTAGACTTTGTTGGCACCCAAAGGTAACACTCTCTGACTGAGTTGTGTGAATGTGGAGAGAGACAAAAGGATGTAAGTGACTACAACCAGAATTAAAATATGTTGGAGAAGTTTATTTTCATAACTACAGATATAGGAAAACAATAACACTAAAGAAAACTGAACAATGCTGAGGAAGGTGAATCATCCAAACATTTGTGCATCAGCATATACACTCACCGGCCACTTTATTAGGTACACCTGTTCAATGGCTTATAAAAACAAAAAGCTAATCAGCCAATCACACGGCAGCAATTTAATGCATTTAGGCACTTAGACGTGGTCAAGACAATGTACTGAAGTCAAACCGAGCATCAGAATGGGGAAGAAAGGGGGTTTAGGTGACTTTGAACATGGCATGGTCGATGGTGCATGGCAGGATGGATCCATACTTTCATGTTGTTTACGTCAAATTCTGAACCTGCCATCTGAATGTAGCAATTGAAATCGAGACTCATCAGACCAAGCATGATTTTTCAATCTTCTATTGTCCAATATTGGTGATCCTGTGAGAATTGTAGTCTCATTTTCCTGTTTTTAGCTGACAGGAGTGGCATCCGGTGGGGTCTTCTGCTGCTGTAGCCCATTTGCTTCAAGGTTGGTCGTGTTTTGCATTCAGAGATGGTATTCTGCGTACACTGGTTGTAACAAGTGGTTATTTGAATTACTGTTGCCTTTCTGTCCTCTCGAACCAGTATGCCCAAATGACCAAATGCCGCTCACTGGATATGTTTTCTTTTTCGGACCATTCTCTGTAAACCCTAGAGATGGTTTAGAGTAAAAATCCCAGTAGATCAGCAGCTTCTGAAATACTCATACCACCAGCCCGTCTGGCACCCTGAACATTGCCATGTTCAAAGTCACTTAAAACCCCTTTCTTCCCCATTCAGTTGCTCGGTTTCAACCTCAATAAGTTGTCCCATCCAGGTCTACATGCCTGAATACATTGAGTTGATGCAATGTGATTGGCTGATTAGTTATATGTGTTAACAAGAAAATGAACCACTGTACCTAATAAAGTGGCCAGTGAGTGTAGGTTGATTTATCATGATTTAGTATTTTCCCTTTTCTCTCCCCGCTCCTGTATTGCCTCTGTAGTCTCAGTGGTACCACAGGTTTCACATCACTATCACAGATTAGAGGTTAAAAGGTGTATCTGTAGTACATGAGTTGATATGTTTACATGTGTAGCTCAGTGACTCACAGAGAGGATTGGAAAGAGGTTGGTTTTATATTTTCTCCTGCAGCAGTACTGTGACATTACAATAAGCTTACATTTGGCCTTTCATGATAGGCTTGGATATTATTTTTTTTATGCAGTGCAGTATTTTACTTTTAACCCTGTCATGCATAAATTTTAAAAAAAACAATGGTCCGGATTTTTTCCTCTTTTTGCATGAAAGGGGAACTTAACTTTTTCAACTGAAGAATTATTAAAATGATACATAATGCGTAAACAATAAAATACAACTAGAAAATCCCGCGGAGATTTTAAAAGTACGGGCCCCCCCGGCGCCGACCGCCAGCCCCGCATCCGCAGCGCCCCACCCGTCGGCCCGGCTCGAACGCAAGTCACAAGTTTTGGCCAATTGAAGGTAATATTGTGTATCTGGAATGAATTTTAGATCTTTAAGTCCATCTCATGAAAAATGGGAGAAAAAACAAAAGTGTTGCATTTATATTTTTGTTGAGTGTACATGTCATACGGCCTTCCTAACAACAGAAATGCACAGAAAATCCCTGTAATTTGGGTGCATCCACCAATTACATTTTGGTTCACTATTTGCATTACAAAGCAAGCAAAAGAGTATTATATTCTCCTAACAGTTTACTGCTTTCCTTACATTGTAATCAGGTATTGATTAAACAAGTGCTGTATGCAGTAAAAGCCCTTTTCAATGTAGCTTTGCCTGAAATTCTCTGCTGAAAGTTGTCATACACAAATTACTGTGTGCGTGCGCACATATTTGAACTGAGGCCTCACTAAATATTGTGACAAAATATCAGATTACTGTTTTAATGAAAACAATTAACAATTCACCAGCTACTGGGGCCAGTTCTGGCAGGTAATGCTGAGTGTTTTAACCACCTGTTGCGCTACCGCATTGTTTTTAGTACATGTCCGTTTTTATATCACCGTTTTTATTGTATTGTTTCAGGTCACTGACGTGACAAAGGGTTGCTGTGGCCAGTAAGAAGCCTCGTTACGGGTAAACTAATGTTTTGTTGTATTTTATTTGCTTTTAGCCATGGTTTTTATAATCTTATTTTAATGTTGTAGAGTGGAAGTCCCTCACCCCTCCTTCCTGAATTGCTGGGCCACAGGCAGGACTAGTGTGTATGCTGAGGATACTCGTGCAAAGTAGGCTCATCTACAATTGTGACAATATTTGCTGATTATACCATCGGGCTGGCAACTAATTGTTACTTTGTTTTAGGGCCCGACTGATATATCGGCCGGCCGATTATAGCACATCTCCGCGAAATCGGCAATCGGCAGAAAATGGCCGATTTTGTTGAGTGAGATGCTTTGCTGTCCGGAAGTAGCCTACATGCATAGCATTGACCTTAAAGCCCATTAACAGCAGCAGCAGGTGTGTTGTAATACATTGGATTCATTCACACTTGACAGTTCCCCCTGACACCAATAGCAGAGTCATTGGTCATCTTTTGACTGTTAATAGTAATTGATAGAATTTATATAGTGCTTTATTGGAGGTCATTCAAAGACACTTATCATACATATAGAAAATCATACTTTTAGAAAAAGTAAACAAAATACAGACTAATTAAAGATAAGGTTTGGAATGGAGTCAGGTGTAATTATGCTTTCTTAAAGAGGCGAGTTTTGAGTTGACTTTTGAATGAGTTTATCTTGTCTGAGATGCTGATGTTTGGAGGCAGGGAGTTCCAGAGGGTTGGGTGAAGTTACATAAAATGCTTAATGTCTGAGTGTAAAAATGCGTCATGTCACTTAAGACATTTTTGTAACACTTTATTTTTTTTAGATAATGCATATTTCAATAAATAAAATGTTCCTGTACACCTATTGACAGTAACAAGTATATTTATATATATTTAAGGGTTCAAAAAGTACATTTTTTCAATATATATTTTGGGGATTTAAAAAAATAAATAATCGGCCGATTTAATCGTTATCGTAATTTTTCTCTGAAAATAATCGGTATCGGCATCGGCACTCAAAAATCCATATCGGTCGGGCCCTACTTTGTTTTGTTCTTTTAAAAGGGACCAGGCCAGCCACTGTTTTACACTGTTTTTATATTTTCTTTATGTTTGTCTGTTTTATTTTGGTAGAACCCATCAGTAGCTCTTATGGCTAGAATTGTGTAACTCAGATTACTCTCCTTCTACATTTCAGGGATCTCACCAAGCTTTCTGTGGTGGGACTGCACGGTTTGACACTTTATGTATTGCTAAATGCACATTTTTTATTATTTACTTCTTATGTTACATATTTTGTAGATAGTGCATGTGTTTTCCCTTTTGTTTGGTGTTGGCTTTTGTTGCTTTCGTTTCTTTTGTCCTCCACAGTGGCTATTCAGCGTGCACGTGCGGACCAGACCTTTTTATACCAAAAGGAGAGTGATGCTGTCATCTGAGACTTCTACTATTGCATCCCTCTCTTAAGAGGGTTTTAATCTAGTCTTCAATAAATAAGATATATTTTTGCACCAATTCATGCCTCCCATTCATTGTTCATGTTAGGGTACATCGGTAAAAACGACACACTCATAGCTAATGTAAACGGGTTCCTCCTGCCCATCAAATTGGAGGTGGCGTTGTCGGGCATAGAAGGTAATATCTTACCACATATGTGTCAACCGTGAAACAGAATAAAAATGTTGTTTTCGACTGGAAGAATGACCTAAAACCAATGTGTTTTTCTGTATGAACACTTTGAGCCATGACTTTTAATACATACTACACTTAACATTGTACAATTACCCCTTTAATCCATACATTAATTCGGTTTATAATGTAATAAATCAATTACACTATTAGAAAAAATATATTTTGCCTACTTCATAATGCAATAGGTGAACCACAATGTATAAGTTGGAACATTATGTGCAAAATGTTATGCATTATCCACTCAGCAATTTGTTACAATATTGACAGGGCCCAGGAGTTCCCCTTCACAGTGGTCCGCAGACAGTTACCCCTTCGCCTGGCCTTAGCTGTAACTATCAATGAAGGTGAGAAACACTGCATCTTGCGTTTTCACATCTCAATTCCATTTGATTTGATTAGTAAATACCTGAACCCATGTCTTCTGCAGTACCTGAACCCATGTCTTTTGCAGGACAAGGACAGGAAAATGACAGAGTTGGAGTGTTCCTGCCTCAAAGCGTGTTCGCTCATGGCCAGCTCTACACTGCCTTTAGCAGAGGCAAGCGTGCCAAAGGTCTGATGGTGTTTGTGGGAGACAACGAGGACGGCCTGACAGACAACATTGTCTATAAAGAACTGCTTTAGCTGCACACCATAAGCCATGATGACACAGTGAAGGCTGCTGGACGGATCATCGGTGTCCCACTCCCCTCCCTCCTGGACATCTACTGAACCCGCCTCACCCGCAGAGCAACCATCATTGTGGGAGACCCCGGCCACCCCTCACACAGCCTCTTCAGCCTCCTGCTATCGAGAAGAAGGTACCAGGGCCTCTGGGCAAACTCCACCAGACTGGTAAACAGCTTTTTCCACCATGCTGTCAGGAAGCTCAACTCCCTCCCTTCCCTCCCATCTGCCCCCAGGAACTCTTGACCCATTTATAATCTGCATATTGAAATGACCTTTTATTGTACACTTTAAATTTCATATTGCACGTATTGTAAATAATGTTCCCCATATTGCTCATTTTAATGTATTTAATTAATTTGTACCATTTTGTTCTGTCTTACCCTTTGCACTACTTAGACTTTATTTATTGTATATATTACTTATTTCATCATCCCTTTTTTTATCCTTTTGTACGTATTGCCACATTTTAACTTGCACAACATGCACCTCTAGACTCCTGAAGCATTTATAATCATGTGCTGTAAAATAACTGAACTGTAACTACAGCCTCACAGCTAAGTGATATTACCCTGTGAATATAGTGCAATACAATGTTACCAGTTCACTTATGTGTGGTTAGGTCTACTTGTTTATTTTGTGCTTTAATCTCACACTTAATTTTTCCGGTACACTGAGAGGAGTTGCTATAGATTCCGTTTTACATATGTGCGAAGACAATAAATGGAAACTGAATCAAACTCCCGACCCACTGGAGGTTGAGCGCGCGCTACGCGTTCGCGAATACTCTGGTTACAATAATTCCATGCAAGCAAGCAGCAGTTGGGCAGTATATTCTGACACTTTGAATTCACAGATCAACAAAGCATTTTATTTATCCTGCAGCCTTTTATGTTTTATCTTTTTAAAGTTACTCAGAATCTGAGGAACTAAGTCATGCTCAAATTTTAAATGGAAAACACAAAATAAATAAAAATGTATTATGAGATATTCACTAAACGGGAGATTTGTTTCATGCAAAATTCTGGATTAATGCGACTGCTCTGTGTGCATGATTACAACAATTATGACTGTGACGATAAAAATATAAGATGTTTATTTCACATTTGAGCATTACTGGCATTTGTTTTGATTGTGTTATATATGCAAAGATTTTATCGAAAAAATACAAGAACAGAAACCATGTTTTTATTTGAAATATTATCACGAATGCTATTATTTCCAAATGTCAGGGTTTCATTATTAATAGTTCACATAGATTACACTACACTAGATAAAGACAAATGTAATCAAATGAATTAAAAGCACTACTTAATGTATCTAATAAAACTACAAACAATTATAAAAGAATATAATAAAAAAATTAATACTTAAATGTTTTCGTTTCTTAGCCGGGTGTGTCAGTACTGTGCATTGTCTATTTTCACTGAGGGTAATGTGTCCATAAGAAATAAATCCCTTTACCAATCTATACTGCTGTCCTGTGGCCATAATGAGGTACTACACCCACAGTTAAATCGGCTTACTATTGAATGCACGGACGGTGTCGCCCCCTGGTGATTACAATGAGGTACTACACCTACAGGTTTATCATGGAGTCAGTCATATTGTTCTCAATCGCGCTTTTAAAATGTATTCCCCGTTTCAAAGCATCAATGTACTAAAACAGATAATATCTGTGAATTAAAACAGAAAAAAACAGCATATTTACTTTGACAAAGCACACGTTAGAAACCTTATTTTAGGAGGAAGTTTGGCTACATTTTCTTAGCTTCACTAGCATTTTGTAAGTTTGTATTAAACAGTTGGCTAATCAGGTCAAGCAAGAACTATTGTCACTAACTTCTACATTATCAACGATTACTCTCTTGTAGTAAAGTTTCTTTAAACAACACCCACGCGAAACTTCAGTCCACATTTTCTTGTGGAAAAACTATAAAAATAAGAGGGGGTAGGACCAAAAAAGTTTTTCTCAACTTCTTCCTATCCCTTTTGAACATGAACTATATTATTTGAGTTATGTATTTGTTGCTTAGGATCCTGAGGATCCCATTTGTTTTTTTATTTATTTCCTTTTATACTGCTCATACGTTTTATTTAGTTTGTATTATTTTTAACATGTTCAATAAAGACTTAAAAAAGTAGAAGTGAAGTTAAATCAGTATTCTATTCAAAACAGGGACGTTGTCGCCCCCCTGTGGCCTCATACCGTAACTACAACCATGTGTAAAGCCAGACGCAATCACATACAAGTTTTTTTTTTTTTTTTTTTTATTATTCTTTATTATTATAAAGAACAACATTTACCCAATTCAAAAAGGCATATCACATTCGTATTCCTATCATACACAAACAAACCAAGCTTTTACTGTAACATCCACCTGCCTATGGACAACAGATGGAAATTAGCCCCTGGGCTACAATCTGGCACATTTACATGTTGGAATGACTATGTTTATCAATGTGCATTGTCCTGAAATAATTAAATAAATAAATAAATAGATCAATACGCAATCACATACAAGTAATACTCCCGGTTAACCCTTTCAAAATAAACGTTTCTTAATGAGGCTTTTAATTTGTATTTTACCGGAAGTGAAGATAGTGGATTGTCTCTATCTTTACAAGGTTTACTGCCCTCCTGTGGCCACACTGTGTAACTGCATTTTAATTTTTGAAGTTCCAAATAATAATTTATATTAATCAGCGGGTTAAACTGTGTCCCGCTGCCACACTGCCACGAGCTATGCGCGGCCAGCGCCGTGATGGCTCTGACCGACCCATAGACTGTTTTCTGACCGTGGCTATCTCCGTCTTTTAAGTAGGCTAAAGCCTCTTGTCGGTAGTGGAAACCCATGGCAGATCTAGTAGGGTAACCCATGCCGAACCGTGCCGAACCGAACTGTGCTGCTCAGAGGAAACGAGGCATGATCTAAACAGCGACAGACATACAGCTGTTGATCCAGATCAAAACGGGACAAACCACCAAATGTTAAATCTTTATTTTGAGGGGAAACATATTTTGGCTGGATGCCAAAGGCTGCTATGTCATTGTCTGTCATAAGCTACCATCAAGAGCCTTATTTTACAAAAAGCTCAATTCAGATAGCCTATAGCCTAAACGTGGACAAAATATAGCCTAGACAAGTTTCTTCTTTCCTCGACACACACACACACACACACACACACACACACACACACACACACACACACACACACACACGCACGCACGCACACGCACGCACACACACGCGCGCCCCCTTAAACTGGGCGATTGCCCACTTTGACTCGGCAAGTGAAGTGAAGACAGGGAAAAAAGAGAGACAGAGACGACGATCGCCTCAGACGCAATTTTCACTCGAGGACCTAACCAATAAAAATGCTTTCATAAGCAGCTGTCTGCACTGGGGCTCATGCCTCAGCTGATCACGAGTATCAATAACATTATCAATAATGTAGGGTGTGTCCCTCAGTTCCCAGTGCGATGCTGACGTCCGAACGTAATCGGTGATTAATGAATGAAGATTAAAACAAACATTTATTAGATGATTATGAGACCCAAGGCAATTGCCTACCTTTGCGCAATGGTTAAGTTCGACTCTGGGCGCGCGCGCGCGCGCGCACACACACACACACGCACACACGCGTGCGCACGCACTTCTTTCACTAAATTGAAACATGTATTTTTCAAAATCAACATTTAGGCCACTATTCTCATATTTGATATCCTGGTCATGAATTGTGATTAAAAATGGATAAAAACGTGTTTTTGTATAATATATAATGTAGATGAGAGGATGATTATTAAAAAAACTGGTCACTTTTCGTTTTTCGTGTTTTGATTTCCAAACGGATATGGATTGAACGGAAGGTACACGGATTCTACATGTTGGCGTCCTTCCTAGCTTATATATATATTAGGCTAACGGTTTGTTTAGGAGCTGGCTAGTAAGGTTTAGCTAGTGCCACTGGGCTTCTACATAGGCAATTCGAATGAGACAGTTAATATGGGCCATAGTGCATTAATAAATACACATACGTAACAGAATATTAAGTTGGTATTTAAGACAAGAAACTAACACCAAACGCTGCATACAGATTTGTTTTCTATGTTGATGCTTTTAATTTTGTTTTTAGCTCCATTAAAAAAAACCTTTAGGTCTAGTACCTCACTGTGGCCACCAGGGGGCGACACCGTCGGTGCATTCAATACTATACCGATTTAACTACCCCTTTACTTTATACCTGTATATGCAGTATCTAATTGTGGCCACGGGATGGCAGTAAAGAGGCGTAATTAAATAGGGATTTATTTCTTACGTTCCCCTCAATGAAAATAGACATTGCAGTACTGACACACCCGGCAAAGCGGAACAAAACAATATAAGTATTTATTTATTAATTATTTTCTTTTATAATTAAAAATTTTCACTTGTCTATCTATATTAAAACATTTCGGCAATTAAAGCCTAAAGTCCTTTTTCATTCTGTATTTTTCATTAATTTCATTTTCTAAGTTATAGCCTATTCTCGTAACTGAATAAACAAACATTCCTCGCAGGAAAATTGGATCTCTGGAACAGTGTTCAAAGTTAGAAAACTTACTGTTTCACTGCTGTTGCAGGGCCTTATGTTTTGGTTACAAACATAATAGTATTCTAGTTATAATAAGTATGTTGCCTAAAATCCACTGTGGAGGCCTGATACCATAAAAAAAACATTCATGTACAAGAAGACTGCTTTTAAATGGCTTTCCAATTCAGTGACCACTGTGCATGAAAGATTTAGGCAAAAGGGCTTAATATGTGTCAATTCTGTTAATGGAAATTATGTAAATTATGAAATGACATGGAAGGACTTTGTTGCAGCTGTGCTGAATGTAGCCTAGTTTGTAGCAGACGGCGAGCGGCGGTAAAGCAACAGGATGTCAATCGAAATACACACGAAGAAGTAGAGTCAGGAAGTGGTGTTATTAGCAAGGCACAGCAGCGTCTGAGATACAGCAAGGTGTAGGTTAAATAAAAGAAGCTTATTCTCACAGTTCTCCTGGAGGAACATATTTTCACTTTTCAACAATCCTTCAGTGTACATGCTGCCACAGCTCTCTGGCGGAATAAAATGGGTAAGGTTTTTGTATTTTGCTGCGGGCTCCTGTCGGTTTGTTTTCACGTTGTTAGCTTAGCTGCTAACAGCAACTTCTTTAAAGCTTTGACTTATTAAACAGATATATTCATTGCAGTTCATACAACATGTATTCGATTTGGGGGCAAATAACGAGCATAGTTAGGAAGTTTTGCACTTCGTCAGTCAGAAACAGTTTTGTTGTGTGCATCTTTACCCAGCCACACAAGTGGGCTAAACGATATACTTTTTGGAGGCACCTAAAGGGCTTGATTTGACTCGTTTGGTTTTATTAACCAAGTCAAAGTCTTACTGAGGTTTAAGAGACCACCAAGCCAAGGAGGCAGCAGTAAAAATGCTCCATACCGTTACATGCCATACCACTGTGTGTTCTGTGCAAGAAGCCAACTGTTTATGTGTGTCTTCAAGGTGGAGTCAGCGATACTGGATAATGCTTGTTTTCTACACACAGCATGGACAGGTAGCAGATTTGAGGAAATATTCACAGAACTACAGAAGTTCTCCAGAATTGCTGACTCCACCTTTTAAGTGTGATGGAGTGAAAGGAGTACTTGTTTTACTCGCTTGTTCTCCTTGTTGCAACTTTTCTTCCTATAATATGGAGACTGGCTGCACACACTATAACAATTTTTTTTAAAGCACTTGATGTTTCCTATGCAACATGTTTCTTGGTTTAATATAATAATGTGTGAGTCACCTCCTGCCCGTTGTAGAGGTGTCCCTGCCCCTGTCCTCCCTGAAGCTCCTGGTTCCTCCTCTGCGGGTGATGTCGGCCGTGATGTGGGAGGTTGTTCGTCTGAGGAATGTGGAGCATTACGGGAAGGTGGAGGCGTTTGTTTCCTTGGTGGTGGAGGCCGTCCCCGACGTATTGACTGACAGACAGATGAGACTGCTCACTCTGGGCTTAAGAGCAAAGGTATAGAGAAACAAGATGTGTCAACTTAGGGCGCAGGAAGATTCAGCACGATTCCCTCCCTCCCCACTCCCCCCGCTGGCCCGTGGTCACACTGCTCGTGGCCTTGGCACGATTGCACCTTGCCTACGTCACCGTGCGCATTTAGGATTTGGAGCGTAGTCTACTTGTAGGCTATACGACTGTTTGTGAATATTTTCATCCGGCCAAATTTGCATCATATCTTCCACTTCCACATTAGAGCAAAGAGAATCCTTAAGTTATTGTTTTTTTTTTTAAATGTAGCCTTGACGTAATAGGCTGCGGTGGACAGTCTCATATTTGTGCAGCACGCTGTTTATTATTAATATAACGGCCCGTCATCAGACCATACGTACCGGATGGTTTTATACACATCGATCGCTCCATCAAGTAATCCAAGTCAGAACCTTTTGTATGGGCAGACATCGTTTTTTTAAGTGTCTTTATAAAGTTTCTTGTTAAACCTTAGTGAAGGCTAGGCCCACTGTTTCCTTATCACCGGGCCGCGGAGTCCCGCTGTGTGTTGTTTCATGCGTAAAGGCAGTATTATGACAGCTGACGGGAGGAAACATTTTTAAAAAATCATCTGACGAACGTGAGTAAACACGAAAACCTTTTTGCTTTGCTTTCTGCGCTCACCTATTTAGCTCTCCCCCTCTTTTATTAGCCCACACCTAGGCCTACACACATGTTAATTCTCACACATTTTATGTAGCTACAAGTCCAAGTGGTGGGCAATTCTGGTACCGACTAGTAAGGCAGCGGACGTTAACGGACTATGTATCCTTAATAAATTCACGTCAGGAACGCCGCTTGTGCGCGTGTCATCTCATTAGCATCTGTACTTTGGCCACGGCACACCTCTCCCAAGTGTGCCGTGGCAAAGGGGCTTTTCCGTGCTGGAATACGGATGGCGTGGTCACACTAGCCAAACGTTCTAGACTTTAGTATGCAAATGAGCTCGGGCACGGGGCCGCGGCCCTAGTGTGAGTGTACCCTTACATTCATTTTCGGCAGCGTCAAAGAGAATAATTTGTATCATGTCAAATCTTTATTTTATTTTATTGCTAATATTTGTCAGCATTTTGTTATAATCATTTTCATTGGGAACATGTTAGATAATGTGAATATTCTTTAGTGACGTTTAGATTAACTTCCAGCACACAGTAATGGCGCTTTTCCACCGCATGGTATCAGCTCGACTCGACTCGACTCAACTCGCATTTTTGGCGTTTCCACCGCAATTTCATGGTACCTGGTACCTGCTAGCGGCTGCTTTTTTAGTATCGCCTTGCTCTAGGGTCCAAGCGAGCTGAGTCGAGCTAAAAGGTGACGTCGGCAGACGGCCGGCCGCTGATTGGCCAGAGACTACCGTCTGCCGGCTTCATTCTGTTGATTATTCTCCCCTTGATTCTCAACAACTCTCCGGGACTTTTATGTGTATTTTGTCTCGCCGCGTGCAGCCTTCTTTGGCTCGCTTTCATTTGATTTGCATCACAGACCCGATTTTTTTCTCTCCATATATTCGCTAAGCTCACCCAGTTGTGTTGGCTGTTGGGGAAGTTACTTTGAACATACGAGAGGAGACATAGCAGCTAGGCTAAATAGCCTATAGCAGCAAGCTGGGACAGACATGATAGCGAGCGATTACATTACAAGCCTCGGACTGCACTGATTACCTCAATAAAATATTCAGGCTGAGACACGGCTTGCATTTGAAAACACGTATCCTGAAACAAGCACTTAACAGTCAACTTTATCATGCCCGTGTTTACGTGCATAGGGATGTACGTGACGCATCCCTACAGCTGTGTGGCAGTCACACATCAGGACACAAACCCTACCCTTTTAACGGCCCGTAGCAATATTATTCTACTTCTTTTAGCAAACAGATACAAGGGGAGTATTTTCTTAAACATTTCTCATCCGTGTTTTTGGCGGTTGGTTCAGTTAATAGGCCTAGTGCAACAACTGCTCGTAATTTCTGCTTTGCTACTTGACTCCGGAGTTGGCTTTCAGCCCCTTACGACAACCCCGCCCACGTTCAGGAGGTACTATTTTCGGTGGAAAACGACCCGTGCTGCTACCAAACCAAGTTAAACTGAGTCGAGTTGAGTCGAGTCGAGCTACATTTGCGGTGGAAAAGCGCCATTAGTGTCAGTACAATGAAATGTAGTTAATAGGTGAAATGCTTCTTGACTTACTATAACTGAAAGCTGAAATTCTTAACTTTCTACACATTCAGACTCAAAGCAAAGTTGATGAAGCAACAACTGTCACATTTGTAGATCAGATCTACAATAATGTCCTCTAAAATAAACCAGTATTTGACGTTGACTCTTGTTTTCCAGATGACATTACAGATGCTAGGTTCAGATCAGCCACAGGATCTCAGAGGGGTTGAAACACGTCTGAAAAGCCTCCTGGCACCTAGCTCAAAACAGGTGTGTCACTTCTTCCATCGTGGACATTACTTTCTGTCTGTTTACGAAAGCATTTTGCTAATTTTTAGATGTGTTTATATTCTACTGGACAGGATCGTCCAGGAAAGGAGGCTCTTGAAGAAAATTTCATGAGGCTTGTCCAAAGACTGGTGGAAGACCCAAAAGGGAGAGAGCACTTCCTCAAGGTGTGTCTCTGCTAGGGTTGCAAAGGGGTGGAAAGTTTCCGGTAAATTACCGGAAAGTTTCCAGAAACTTTCCACGGGAACTTTCGCTCGGGAATTTTGGGAATATTCAAAATTGGAAATTATAGGAATTAACCCATTGATGACTATGGCAATCTAGGATGCATGTCCTTAATGCCTGAGGGTTTTCTGAAAAAATAGTACGAATTGTCAAGTCTACCAAAACCTTAATATCTAAGCCTGTGTAGCACATAGAAACATGAAATAAAATACATTTAAAAGTTAAGGTTCACATGTTTTATTTAAACATGCTCCCTTAGCGCTTACAAACCAACAAATATTTCTAAAAATCTTATTTATTAAATATTGTTAATAAATAGATGCAATGTGTTGTGTGATTTTCGTCAGTAGTCTATAGTAGACCTTGATTCTGCGCACCAAACGCCACTAACTGTTCTGTCGCCGACATAGCTGGCGTATTTTTTTTATTATTATTTTAATTTTTAATTTTTTTGATTGACATGATTTTCGGCAAACCACACAACTTTTGGGTGGTCACGTGGTCTTAAAAAAATCAACAAAACCCACCTCATGTGTATTTGAACCAATGACAGTGTATTCAATGCTGGGAATGCCATGAAAATTAGATAAAGTAATAATGCTGCACGATGCAGCATCAGGCAGGAGAGCCAATGTGGCATCGCGCAGCAGCCGTCATCAATGGGTTAACAAAATGGCGGTAATTTAAAAAAAAAATTTCATAACCAACCATAAATCTAAACTTTTAAACACTATGTTTGGTCATAGGCAGACATCCATGCAAAATAATACAATCAAAAAACATTACATTTGAACAGATTTATTTGTAAGAAGAACTTTATCAAGTTGATTATTTTATGAACAATCAATAATTTCACTGAACAACAAAAAGATGAATGTAAATTATTACTCATCTGTCTGACCCCACCCATTCAATAAATAAAGTCAAATGCCCCCCCCACCATGTGATGGAGGAATGCACAGAGCATGTAGGGGGCGTGGCCTCAGTACCCCTGCAGTAGGATGTGTGCTATGTGCAATTTGCCAAGTGTACTTGCATAAAATCTGGTTGTTTTAGTCAAGATTATGCTAAAATATATTGTCCCCAACTATATTTAAAATCAAAGCTTAAGCCTCTGTAAACCTGGTCTAGTAAAAATCAATTTATGTTATCAAGTTGGGTATCTCAATAAACTTTAAAAAAAAATCTGATTTGAAATTAAATGTTCATAAATATATTAAAACTTAGTTGAAAAAACTGCTTTTTACTGTCTAGAACGTTTGTCTGGACTGAAATAACATAGTTAGGAGAATTTAGTGCATTTGGGTTGCTTTAAATTTAGTAAATTCCCGTTTATTCCCGTTAATTCCCAAAATTCCCGTTAATTCCCATAAATTCCCGTTAATTCCCATGGAAAGTTTCCAACTTTGAAAATTCCCGGAATTTTGCAACCCTAGTCTCTGCTCTTGCCTCATTGTTAGTTCGGACATGAATAGAAGACATTTTGATTAGTTTTTTTTGTCCATGCTTTGGGTTGAATTTTTCCCCTTCGCAGAATGTCTTTCCCGTGGAGTATGGGCCTGACTTTGACACAGCTCTGGAGACGCTGGTAGGCGAGTTCTTCACCAGACTTGAAGAGTTGCTGCCTATACCAGATTTTAAGCAGGTAATAAAATCTTATGTCATTGAAATTGCAGTGTCTATGCATGCTCCCAGTGTGTCCCTCAAAATAACAGTTTGGTTTGTTTTAAAAAGGTGGCAGTGTGGATCAGTGATGTGCCCTCCCCTGTGCTAGAAGAGTACATGCAGTGTGAGTCCAAAGCAGATGACCTCAAAGTGCTCCTCAGAAGAAAGGCTCACCAAGGGAAAATAGCCAAGATAGAAACCAGTGGTAAGTCTGTCTGTCTGGGATTCCAGACAGATTTTCACTTGCATAATATTGCTGCAACAATTCACTTATGAATCAATTCTTCATAGGTTTATTTGTGAAGCAAAAGTGCCAAATGTTTGATGCATCCACCTCGTCAAACTTTTTTTTCCCACATCACTCAATAGATAACATAAACATACAATTTCAAATATGCTGATTGATACTATCGTTCTTATTTTTATTAGGGATGGGTATTGGCAAGGATTTCACGATGCAATGTGCATCACGAATCACGATACATGGGTCACGATATGATATATCATGGTACATTGCAATACAATGCATATTGCGATATGTTATGCTTGTTATACAGTGCCCTGCAAAAGTATTGGAACAATGAGGCCAATTCCTTTATTTTTGCTGTAGAATGGAAACATTTGGGTTTGACACCAAAATATGAATATGAGACAATAGATCAACATTTCAGCTTTCATTTCCAGGTATTCACATCTGGATCTGATACACAACTGAGAAGATAGCATTATTTGTAAAGGAACACCACATTTTTAGGTGAGCAAAAGTATTGGAACAGATAGACTTAAAATAAATTAAAGTGAATAAGACTTAATATTTTGTTGCAAATCCTTCACTTGCAATAACTGCATCAAGCCTGTGACCCATTGACATCACAAAACTTTTGCATTCTTCTTTTGTGATGCTTTTCCAGGCTTTCACCGCAGCCTCATTCAGTTGTTGTTTGTTTACTCTCTTCAGTCTCCTCTTTAGCAGGTAAAATTGATCCTCTATAGGGTTTAAGTCTGGAGATTGACTTAGCCAGTCTGAAACCTTCCATTTCTTGCCCCTGATTAACTCCTTTGTTGTTTTTGCAGTGTGTTTTGGGTCATTATCTTGCTGCATGATGAAGGATCTTCCAATCAGTTTGGTTGCATCTTTCTTTTAATTGGCAGACAAAATGTTTGTGTAAACTACACTCAACAAAAATATAAACGCAACACTTTTGTTTTTGCTCCCATTTTTCATGTGATTGACTTAAAGATCTAAAATTCATTCCAGATACACAATTGTACCATTTCTCTCAAACATTGTTCACAAATCTGTCTAAATGTGTGATAGTGAGCACTTCTGCTTTGCTGAGATAATCCATCCCACCTCACAGGTGTGCCACATCAAGATGCTGATCTGACATCATGATTAGTGCACAGGTGTACCTTAGACTGTCCACAATAAAAGGCCACTCTGAAATGTGCATTTTTTTGCTTTATTGGGGGTCTGGGGACTCAGAACCAGGCAGTATCTGGTGTGACCACCATTTGCCTCATGCAGTGCAACACATCTTCTTCGCATAGAGTTTATCAGATTGTCAATTGTGGCCTGTGGAATGTTGGTCCACTCCTCTTCAATGGCTGTGCGAAGTTGCTGGAGACGGCTTATGGTGGAGAAATGAACATTCAATGCACGAGCAACAGATCTGGTTGACATTCCTGCTGTCAGCATGCCAATTGCACGCTCCCTCAATGCTTGTGGCATCTGTGGCATTTTGCTGTGAGACAAAACTGCACATTTCAGGGTGGCCTTTTATTGTGGACAGTCTAAGGCACACCTGTGCACTAATCATGATGTCAGATCAGCATCTTGATGTGGCACACCTGTGAGGTGGGATGGATTATCTCAGCAAAGCAGAAGTGCTCACTATCACACATTTAGACAGATTTGTGAACAATGTTTGAGAGAAATGGTACAATTGTGTATCTGGAATGAATTTTAGATCTTTAAGTCCATCTCATGAAAAATGGGAGCAAAAACAAAAGTGTTGCGTTTATATTTTCGTTGAGTGTAAAAAGTTCATTTAGCTGTTGCCATCATGTGTTACATCATCAATGAAGATTAATTAGCCCATCCGAGCAGAAGCCATAAAAAGCCCAAGCCATGACATGGCCTCCACCGTGTTTTACAGATGTATCTTTGGGGTCATGAGCAGATCCTTTCTTTCTCCAAACTTTAGCCTTTCCATCACTTTGGTAAAGGTTCATTTTGACAACAACACAGTAACACATGATGGCAGCAGCAAAATGTACTTATAAGTCTACAGAAACATTCTGTCTGCCAATTTAAAGAAGGATGCAACCAAACTGACTGGAAGATCCTTCATCATGCAGCAAGATACTGACCCAAAAAAACTGCAAAAACAACAAAGGAGTTCATCAGGGGCAAGAAGTGGAAGGTTTTAGACTGGCCAAGTCAATCTCCAGACTTAAACCCTATAGAGCATGCATTTTACCTGCCAAAGAGGAGACCAAATGGTGGAACCCCCCAAAACAAACAGCAACTGAATGAGGCTGCGGTGAAAGCCTGGAAAAGCATCACAAAAGAAGAATACAAAAGTTTTGTGATGTCAATGGGTCACAGGCTTGATGCGGTTATTTTAAGCGAAGGATTTGCAACAAAATATTAAGTCATATTTACATTAATTTATTTTAAGTCTATCTGTTCCAATACTTTTGCTCACCTAAAAATGTGGTGTTCCTTTACAAATAATGCTATCTTCTCAGTTGTGTATCAGATCCAGATGTAAATACCTGGAAATGAAAGCTGAAATGTTGATATATTGTCTCATATTCATATTTTGGTGTCAAACCCAAATGTTTCCAGTCTACAGCAAACATAAAGGAATTGGCCTCACTGTTCCAATACTTTTGGAGGGGACTGTATGCCTTATAGTTTTTTTATTTCCTTTTTAGAAAAGCCCTAATATTTATTGACAAAACTAATAATAATTCACGGATGCATTGGTAATGACAATAATCATTAATTTCTGCTCCAGTGTAGATAT
The DNA here is from genome assembly GCF_949987685.1 of Ammodytes marinus. NCBI lineage: Eukaryota > Metazoa > Chordata > Actinopteri > Uranoscopiformes > Ammodytidae > Ammodytes > Ammodytes marinus. The sequence goes on along the minus strand of NC_137213.1, from coordinate 7,345,260 downwards.
ATTACAGCCCTTTCAAATTGTTGAAATGTAAAAATTAATACGTTTTTCATTTCTCTTTTTTCACAATGTGCCCTCTACCTCAGAGCAGCGGCTCTTCTCATCATTATCTCTCCCTCCATCTCTGCAAGAGACGGACGCCAAAGATGTGCAATCGAACACACCAGCATTGGTTGACCAAAGACAGATTTCTCCTCAGGACGACGAAGATATGGAGACAGGGGAAACAAGATGGCCATCTGAGGAAGAAACAAACATTGTGGACAGGAGCAATGAAGAAGAAGCATCAGGAAGGATACGCAGTGACTCCATTCATGAAGATCACAATGACCCAACTTCAGCCGCCTGCCAAGCTACCTCTACATCTGCTGAGAGTCCCGGAGTGACCAGCTCTGCCACTGGCCCCCCGCGGCAGAGAGTCGCACAGAAATGCACTCAGTGTGACAAGTGCTTCATTTACCGCTACGAACTGCTGGAGCATCAGAGGCTGCACACTGGAGAGAACCCTTACAAGTGCTCCCAGTGCAAAAAGGCGTTCAGGAAGACGTCCGACTTGTCCACTCATAGGCGGACACAGTGCACAAAGGCAGCTTACGTTTGCATCAAATGTGGGAATAGCTTTCAATCCATACAGGAAAAATGTAGACACCAGTGTGTTCATCACGCCCAAAGGTTTGACTGTTCTCGGTGTGGAAAGAGCTTTAAGAAAATGTACCTGCTGGGTAGGCATGAGTTAACTCACACTCAAACCCGTAACTTCACGTGCAGACATTGTAAAGAGGTGTACCCCAGCATGAGCAAGCTGAGGAACCACCAGAAGATTGACCATCCCAATAGGCATATGGAGCCGTTCCAGTGCACTTACTGCGGGAAACGGTTCTCCATGTCGAGGAACCTGAAAATTCACGTAAGGATCCACACCGGAGAGAAACCCTATCTGTGCTCGGACTGTGGCAAGGCTTTCACTTCAGCCGGCGAGCTGCAGATACACAGGCGCACCCACACAGGGGAAAAGCCATACAAGTGCACCGTATGCGGGATAGGATGCACCAAGGCGAGCAACTTGACACTTCATATGCGCGTCCACACCGGCGAGCGCCCTCACCTCTGCACCATATGCGGGAAGGGTTTTTCACGTCCCGACCAACTGACACAACACACCATGGACCACACAGGGGTTCGACCGCACGCGTGTCAGCTGTGTGCAAAGACTTTCAAGTGCCTCAATCACCTGAAGAGACACTTGAGAACTCACACTCAAGGCCGTAACTTCACGTGCAGACATTGTAAAGAGGTGTACCCCAGCATGAGGGAGCTGAGGAACCACCAAAAGATTCACCATCCCAATAGGCCGAGGACGCAGATATGCGCACATTGTGGCAAGGCTTTCATGAGCAAAGAAGGCCTGAACTTACATATGCGCACCCACACGGGCGAGAGGCTGTTCCAGTGCACGTACTGCGGGAAACGGTTCTCCATGTCGGGGAACCTGAAAACTCACATAAGGATCCACACCGGAGAGAAACCCCATCTGTGCTCGGACTGTGGCAAGGCTTTTGGTTCAGCCGGCGAGCTGCAGATACACATGCGCACCCACACAGGGGAAAAGCCATACAAGTGCACCATATGCGGGAGAGGATGCACCAAGGCGAGCCACTTGACAGTTCATATGCGCGTCCACACCGGTGAGCGCCCTCACCTCTGCACCGTATGCGGGAAGGGTTTTTCACGTTCCGACCAACTGACACAACACACCATGGACCACACAGGGGTTCGACCGCACGCGTGTCAGCTGTGTGCAAAGACTTTCAAGTGCCTCAAACACCTGAAGACACACTTGAGAACTCACAGTGTAGTCAAAAACCAGTCAGTCTAATTCCATTGATACCACATGGAATTTTATGTTTTTCATTTATTAATGCATTTGGCCTGTACTGATAGTGGTGTTGACTTTATACACTGTGTATGTTGCAAAAGTTGTGTTTACTGATTCCGTTGTTTCTGTTTGATTGTACCATCCAAAATAGTGCAGTTTTTGTGCTTGACATTTAAGTGCATTACTTTCTACAACACATGTTAAAATTGCTGCAAAGAAAAAATTCAACAAGAAACAATAAATTGCGCAAGGCCATGGTATATACTATTTGTTTTTTTTTCTGAAAACAGCAGGATTTGAACTTGAATTCATCATTAAACATCCTGCAATATGGTGACACACCCTTGTTGTCCATAGTAGCTAAAAATGTCCTCCTGCAGTGGGCTGCAGTATCCGGTTGGAATTCGCTTACAATGTTTCTCATAATGGAAGTGCAATTAATTCAAACTGGCGACCCAGTTATCAATATACTGTATGTCAGGTTTACTAGCTCCTTTTATTAAGATTCATATTCAAAGTTACAATCCCACGTTTGAGCTGAGGTCGCTAGTTATTAGCCCTGTGCTGCAGGTTTGTTGTTTGTGGTCACAAAGTGAACATAGAGGTTGGCCTCACATTAAAAGGGCAGCGAAACAGCAAAAGAAGAGTAGAGGAAAAAGCCTTTTTAGGTACCAGAGTCACTGACTCTCAGTCACCATGCACTGCAAGGATTTTATTTATTTATTCTGTTGGGCCAGATGGTCCGATGAGGCACTAATTACTTTGCCCATGGTTCCTGTATTTGTGCTGAATACTTACTGGGCCATCCCTGTTAGAAAGCCTTCACTACCACCATAAGGAGATTCATGCATCTACACTCATCACGCAAAAGCATGACTAGTTTTAGACTTTGTTGGCACCCAAAGGTAACACTCTCTGACTGAGTTGTGTGAATGTGGAGAGAGACAAAAGGATGTAAGTGACTACAACCAGAATTAAAATATGTTGGAGAAGTTTATTTTCATAACTACAGATAGGAAAACAATAACACTAAAGAAAACTGAACAATGCTGAGGAAGGTGAATCATCCAAACATTTGTGCATCATCCTATGTAGATTTATCATGATTAAGGATTTTCCCTTTTCTCTCCCTGCTCCTGTATTGCCTCTGTAGTCTCAGTGGTACCACAGGTTTCACATCACTATCACAGATTAGAGGTTAAAAGGTGTATCTGTAGTACATGAGTTGATATGTTTACATGTGTAGCTCAGTGACTCACAGAGAGGATTGGAAAGAGGTTGGTTTTATATATTTTTCCTGCAGCAGTACTGTGACATTACAATAAGCTTACATTTGGCCTTTCATGATAGGCTTGGATATTTTTTGTTATGCAGTGCAATTGTTTTACTTTTAACCCTGTCATGCATAAATTTAAAAGAAAACCAATGGTCCGGATTTTTTCCTCTTTTTGCATGAAAGGGAAAATTATTTTTTTCAACTGAAGAATTATTAAAATGATATATAATGTGTATAAAATAAAATAAAGCCTACAACTATTATAATAAGTATGTTGCCTAAAATCCACTGTGGAGGCCTGATACCATAAAAAAAACATTCATATACAAGAACACAGCTTTTAAAAGGCTTTCCACTGTGACCACTGTGCATGAAAGGTTTAGGCGAAAGGGTTTAATATATGTCAAATCTGTTAATGTAAATTATGAAATTACATGGACCTTGTTGAAGCTGTGCTGAATGTAGCCTAGTTTGTAGCAGGCGGCGGTAAGGCAACAGGAATACACACGAAGAAGTAGAGTCAGGAAGTGGTGTTATAAGCGAGGCACAGCAGCGTCTGAGAGACAGCAAGGTGTAGGTTAAATAAAAGAAGCGTATTCTCACAGTAACTGCTGGAGGAACTTATTTTACCTCAGGGAATAATCCTTCAGTGTATATGCTGCCACAGCTCTCTGGCGGAATAAAATGGGTAAGGTTTTTGTATTTCGCTTGGCTCCTGTCGGTTTGTTTTCACGTTGTTAGCTTAGCTGCTAGCAGCAACTTCTTTAAAGCTTTGACTTATTAAACAGATATATTCATTGCAGTTCATACAACATGTATTCGATTTGGGGGCAAATAACGAGCATAGTTAGGAAGTTTTGCACTTCGTCAGTCAGAAACAGTTTTGTTGTGTGCATCTTTACCCAGCTACACAAGTGGGCTAAACGATATACTTTTTGGAGGCACCTAAAGGGCTTAATTTGACTCGTTTGGTTATATTAACCAAGTCACTTTATCTCAGTTAGGCTACTGAGATTTAAGAGACCACCAAGCCAAGGAGGCAGAAGTAAACATCCATCCACATGTAAAAGATATGACAACACATGCATACTATACCCGATATCCATTAATATTAAAAAACCTAATGCTCCATGCTGTTACTTACATGCCATACCACCGTATGTGTTCACCGTAAGCCAACTAATGTGTCTTAAAGGTGGAGTCAGCGATACTGGAGAATGCTTGTTTTCTACACGCAGCATGGACAGGTAGCGGATCTTGAGGAAACGCTAGTCTCGTTTGAGAAGAACATACAGGTGAAACTCGAAAAATTAGAATATCGTGCAAAAGTTCATTTATTTCAGTAATTCAACTTTAAAGGTGAAAATAATATCTTATACAGACTCATTACATGTAAAGTGAGATATGTGAAGCCTTTATTTGTTATAATTGAATCAGGGTTCTCAACCCTCACGCAATGAGAGTGAGACACACGCATTTCAGGCAATTCACACGCTCCACGCCACACCTTGCATTTCTCACGCAAATTATAACTCTGCCAAACAATTTTTTTTATATATAGCCTATAGCTTCGACAATTTTTTTTTATATATAGCCTATAGCTTCGATAAATCCTGGCCTTCACCACCATCACTTAGTGTTGCCACCTTATTTATACTATCTATGGTTGCCACCCGTCCCGTTTTTCCCGAAATTGTTCTCTTTTTTCACCAGCTGTCCCGAGGAAGGAAAAATCTCTCCCGGGACACAATTTGTCCCGTTTTTTGGGGAAAAACTCATTCGTTTTTTTGGGGAAAAACTAATTTGATTTCCTTCGTTCAGTAGTTAAGGCCGTTTCACACGGACCGTGGCGTTTGTTGCGCCCACTAATGCATTCTGCGAGAGCCGAGCGGGCAGAGAGAAGGCGCAGCGTTTCGTCAGGCTACACGACAAGCGTGCAGGGGCGGTCCTAACGATCTCGGGGCCCGTTTCAAGACCCTGTGTGGGCCCCCCACATTTATTTTTTATTTTTTTCTATGAATAATGCTTGTGCATGCTCCCCGCAAAAATAAAAAAGATTGTGGAAACTAGTTGGTTCATAGACAGATTATGAGATAATAGGCCCAGACTCTTAAAGCCCCCCCGCCCCCCTCCCTATCCAGTCAGTTACATTGACTTTTCCGCAAAGATACATACGTTTACTGGCATAAACATATTAAGGGAGTCAGTGTTTCCCACAGGATTTTGGGATACTGTGGGAGATATCCTGTACCTTGTTGGGGGGTCCGAGGGCATGCCCCCCTGGAAGAAAATTGGTACAGTTTTAAAGTAAAATGCATCAATCTGAAAAATCAATCTGGAAAATTTAGATTTAAATCAAATCTTGAGCTGCAGAAGGAACATTATTTTTCTTAAACAGGCAGCACTCTTTACTCTGCAACTGTAAAAACATTTCAGAAGATTGGTCTGCAGACCCATGTTATATGATGGAGGGGCCCATTGCAACAGATACAGGGTGGAAAGCTACTTTTTATGAACAGTATATAATTTACATGTAGAAAGTTTATTCCTGTATGTGTGTGGGGGCCTTAGAGGCCCCTCATGAAGCCCATAAGACATAGCTAATAATGCTTTTGTTTTGCACTTGCTTTTCGATTTTTCACCTACTAGTTGAGGGGCCAAGTTGGTTTTAGTGCTCCCACATTCAAATGCGGACGCCGAAAGAGTCTTCTCCATGGTTGGTCTTCACCAGCACCAGAAACAGACTAGCCCTAGAAGGAACATTGTCCTCCATTATGATGGTCTAAATGGCTGGTGTGGAGCCACAGTGCTTCAAGTGGGAGCCAGAAAACCCCTATCCTGAAGGCCTCAAAATCTGCCACTCAAAGCTACAACAGCGAGCATCAGTAATATCCAGTATCCATATTTGCTGAACTGAACTAAGAGTTTTACTGAAATAACTACCCCGAAGAACTACCCTAGGCCTACACCCATCTCACTAGTCTGGCATTTGGTATTAATCAGTTATACTTTCATCATAAAATTACTACAATAGGCTATATTTTAACTAAAACAAAGAAATTATATTGAACTGAACTTGTGTTAAAAACCATTATTATGCTTTAAATTAATAAATAAACACAATAAAATTTCGCTCGCGCGCTTCGCGCGCTCGCATGGGAAATCCGCTTCTGTCTCACTCTAAACAATTTCCAAAAGTTGAGAACCCTGATTTAATTGTGATTATTATGGCTTACAGTTTATAAAAACCCCAAATTCAAAATCTCAGAAAATTATAATATTACATGAAATCAATAAAAAAAGGTTTTTAGATACAGAAATGTCAGCCCTCTAGAAAGTATAATCATGCATATGTACTAAGTACTTGGTTTGGGCCCCTTTTGCATGAATTCTTGCCTCAATGCGGCGTGGCATGGATGCTATCAGTCTGTGGCACTGCTGAGGTATTATGTCCACAGTGCCAAAACCACAAGTAACTGGTTGACTGACCATGGTATTACTGTGTTGATTGGCCAGACAACTCTCCTGACCTGAACCCAATAGAGAAACTATGGAGTACTGTCAAGAGGAAGATGATACAAACCAGACCCAACAATACAGTCGAGCTGAAGGCCACTATCAAAGCAACCTGGGCTTCCATAATACCTCAGCAGTGCCACAGACTGAAAGCATCCATGCCACGCCGCATATAGGCAATAATTTGTGCAAAAGGGTCCCAAACCAAGTACTTAATACATATGCATGATTATACTTTCTAGAGGGCCGACATTTCTGTATTTAAAATCCTTTTTTTATTGATTTTATGTAATATTCTAATTTTCTGAGATTTTGAATTTGGGGTTTTCATAAGCTGTAAGCCATAAAAATCACAATTATAAAAAATAAAGGCTTGAAATATCTCACTTTGAATGTAATGAGTCTATATAATATATTAGTTTCACCTTTTAAGTTGAATTACTGAAATAAATGAACTTTTGCACGATATTCTAATTTTTCGAGTTTCACCTGTAGGTCCATATAGAAGAAGCCGTCTGGCTCAGACCTTCGCAATTATGACACGCGTCTTGCATTTTTGCTGTGCACTCAGCAAGATGCGCGTCATGGTAACACTTTACAATAAGGTACACAAAATTGTAGTACCTACTACATAGATATGTGTTACCTACTACATAGGTTTTTTTTTGTGTTACCTACTACATAGGGTTTTTTTTTGTGCTACCTAACACATAGGTTTTTTTTTTGGTGTGCTACCTAACACATAGGGTTTTTTTTTGGTGTGTGTACCCAGAGCCGGCCCAAGCCTTCAGGGGGCCCTAAGCGAAATATGATTAGGGGGCCCCTCTCCAATGTTAGCGCTGCTGAAACTATAGATCTTTGTTAAACATCATTCACACACCCAGTGTTTTCCGCTAGTGCCTCCACTGTGCAGCTTTGTGAAAATATTAGACAGCCGAGATTCAGACCCTCCTAGGGGGGTCCGGGGGTATGCCCACCCGGGGAGATTTTTTTAACCTCTTTAAAGTGAAATGCATGAATCTGGCGCACTTTGAGAGGAAAATTAAGAGGCTAAATCTGAGAAATTTTGTGTGAACAAATAATTTGGAGACACTGGGTCTGATGAATTAGAAGCTATTGAAGAAGGACACATGGATTTTCCATAAATATATTAATATAAAATAAAATATTATGCAGGGTCCTCTGGGATGGGCTTGGTGCTCTTTTTCTTTTACGGGACATATTTCTCTGTAATATAATGAATGCATTTAAATGCAGTGAGAGGAAACGAAGCAGAAGAACTCTGTTGTCTAGCTATCTTTTTTTCCACAGACGAGGCTGAAATAGGCTGTAGACTATACACAGTGTATGGGAAACTGAAGGCAGCCCTATTTCCAATTGTTTTTAAATAAACTCAATACACACTGTGCATGAATTTGAACGTGACATGATCAGATAATTTCGGATTACCTCCCAGTCCAGATTAACTGATTACATTTTTAGGCTATTAATTATCTAGACCAGGGGTGTCAAACTCATTTTGGTTCGAGGGCCACATACAGCCTCTGATCTCAGGTGGGCCGGACTAGTAAAATAATGGCAAAATAACTCCAAATCCCTAACTTTGTTTTTCAGTAATATGCTTTATCACCCAGCCTACATTTGTAACCTACATTATCACGGATCACAAGGGATCTCTGTACCCCCCAGGAGATGTCTTAGTAAAGGTTGCTGCTGGCCATGGGAATAGGAGGTGCGGCGCGCAGCGCCGCAGCAAAAATTTTGGGGGTAATTTGCTCAAAGATGCCAATGTGCACTAATGAAATAAACAACTGTTTATTTGAATACACAAATACAACAGGCACTGACCTTACAGTTGTCCAATTTTGTTTACTATATGTACAGGGACACATTTTGTGCAAACATGCAGACTGTACAAAATACAATTAAATAAAAGTGCAACTTCTACTGTTTTGATTTATTTTTAAATACAGAGGTTATTGGTTGTTTTGGAATTCGTTTTTCCCAATTTAAAACATAAAAATAAAGCAGCATTGAAAATTAGGAAATAAATCTTGTAGGCCTACACTAGCATGCTCCTGCTCGTTTTGCGCACACAGAGCCGCAGACACACCGCGCTTGCTAGTACATTAATTGTTCAGCACTAAAAATAAAAATAGTTTTATTTTTATAAAAAAGTAATAAAATAAATGTACTAAAAATAAAAATGTTTTTTTTTTTTGGTTTTTACTTTGCCATAAAGCACTGGAGGAAACATTAATAGCGGTGAAGCAGGATTGCCATTTACCATTTCCCACGTTGCTAAAATGTGCTTTTTTTATTTAGGCTGCCCCCTAGCGGCAGGAGTGAGCATTTCGGTTATTTCTTTAAAAATTCATAACTCCTCACAGGAATGGGCTAGAGACTTACTTTTTTTTTTGACATACTCAGAAATTTATGCTCTACAGGTCGCGGGCCTGATCAAATCATCTCGCGGGCCGGATCCGGCCCGCGGGCCGTATGTTTGACACCCCTGATCTAGACCAAAACATTTTTTTATTTTTTTTGTATGATAACTTACATTTGCATAATATGATGTTAATATCAAACACACAAAAAAAAAAAAAAAAAAAAAGATTTTTATTTTTATTTTTGGAGGTGGTTGGGGGCCCTAAGCGACCGCTTAGTTCGCTTATGCCTCGGGCCGGCTCTGTGTGTACCTACTACATAAGTTATTTTTTTTGTGCTACCTAACACATAGGTTTTTTTTTTGTGTGTGCTACCTAACGCATAGGTATTTTTTTTATTGTGTTACCTACTACATAGGATTTTTTTTGTGTGCTACCTAACACATAGGGTTTTTTTTTTGTGTGTTACCTACTACATACGTTTTTTTGTGCTACCTAACACATAGGTTCATTCTCTAAACTGCAGCCTAAAATAAGTCAGAATGGTGAATCTTATGTTAGGTAGCACACAAAAAAAAACCTATGTAGTAGGCAGTGTTGCCACAGTTACTTTGAAAAAGTAATCCGATTACTGATTACTAGTTACTCCTTAAAATAGTAACTTAGTTACTTTACTGATTACTTGATGTTAAAAGTAACTAAGTTAGATTACAAGTTACCTTAAACGTTACTTTACAGGTTTTGAAACCCATATATCTCAATTTAAAACATGCACACATTTAGAATCATTGAAAATATATAAAATAAAGCTTGTAGGTTAGTAGCCTATAGGCATACTGTTTTCAAAATAACAAAAATTATGGTTTAAAAAATGTAATAAAATAAAAAGTTTTTCCCCCCATGAAAATAAATGCATTCCTCCAAAGTGCAAAGACAGTAGCAGTGTCTTTAAACTTAACGTGCTTGGCCCTTCACTCTCATGCAATAATTTGACTTTTCTCTGTGATGTCTCATGTGTTGATAGACTGGGTGTGTGCGGCCACCGGTCGCCAAATGACTATACGTTTCCAAGTTTTAAACACTTCTATCTCTTCAACGTCACCGTACCCGAATCCTAAATATCCCCATAGCAGACGCTATATTTCATGGGGGGGAAAACGTTTGTTTTGCGCCACAGTTCAGCTAAAGGCCAGGACACACCAGTCCGACTACCCGAAAATGGAGACTGCCGATTCAGGGAGCTCCAGTGTTCCCTTCGTGGCCGCAAAAGTGCAAAGAACACACCAAACCGACTGCTGACTTTCCGTACGCTCTGCGCTTGAGCGGGAGATAATGTCTCCATAACAGCAGGCGGCGCTAATCTGTATTGTGGCCCGAAAAAATACGGAAGCCGGAAATGATGGGACGGCTCTCTAGACCATAAACATAGATAGAAATACGTATTTATATTTATGGACCATAAAGAGCACCATTTTTAGCAGAGAGTGTCGAGCATGGTGTCGAGCAGTCAACAAGGGTTGATGCATGTGAGTACTCGCTGAACGAAACAAACAAACACATTAAAACGATGGCTAACTGTTGTTAGCTGTTTGTGCTACCCGCCTCACTTCCGGGCTTCACTGATTCGCTAGCCCTCCACAAATCAAATTGCTCCAACTGAAAGACTGCCCAACTGAAAGACTGCCCGCTCAAAAGAAGCCTGACGACATCTACGACGACCGATTTCACGGCACACACCAAACAGATTCGTGTCCCCGCCCCCTCCCGACTCTACGACGGCGATTATCAGGCCGGTGTGTCCTGGCCTTTACACTCGGCCGTAATGCTGCTGCACACACACACACACTGCATGTCAGAGACGAGGGGCGCCACCAAAAAGACGAGGAGCGGTTGGAGCGTTTAGAGACACTTGCGCGCACATTTATTTACATTAAATCGCAATCGCAGTCATTTGTGCAGTTATGTAAAATGTTTTACTAAGGAAAATGACAGAAAAAGTAACGCACAGTGACTTTGATGAGTAACTTTAATCTGATTACTGGTTTGGAGATAGTAACGCGTTAGATTATGTGTTAGGTAGCACAAAAAAAAACAACCTGTGTTAGGTAGCACAACAAAAAAAAACTATGTAGTAGGTAACACATATCTATAGAGACAGTGCGGAACGCGTCATAATCGGAGGCCACGCCCATCGTGGGGGAAAACAATACACAGCGCTCCATTCACTTTATATTGAATGACACCCGTATTCGGCAAACAAACTTAATAAAAACGTAATACGACATGCCTTTCACAAATACACGTTACTTTCTTTAAAGCCACGACTCTAGTCTGTCTATACGAGCTGTTTTGGTGAAAAAGACAAAACTCTTAACTAATGTATGCTGAATGCTAGGCTAATGTTAGCCTTCTGCTGTAGGCTAACCATAGGCTAACCCTCACGGACTGGAAAAAACACCTCAATATTGAAAATTACTCAATAATTTTTCACAAAAACAGCTCGTATGGACAGACAAGAGTCGTGGCTTTAAAGAAAGTAAAGTTTTTTTGTTAAATGGATGTTCGATTACGTTTTAATTAAGTTTGTTTGCAGAAGACAGGTCTCCTTCAATACAAAGTGAATGGAACGGTTTTCAACGGTTTCCCCCACGATGGGTCCGACCCGACAAAAACACCTCAATATTGAAAACTACTCAATTATTTTTCACAAAAACAGCTCATATAGACAAACAAGAGTCGTGGCTTTCAAGAAAGTAACGTTTTTTTCTTAAATGGATGTTTGATTACATTTTAATTAAGTTTGTTTGCAGAAGACAGGTCTCCTTCAATACAAAGTGGATGGAGCGCTGTTCAATGTTTTCCCCCACGATGGGCGTGGCCTATTTCATGCACTGTCTCTATGTAGTAGGTACTACAATTTTGTGTACCTTATTGTAAAGTGTTACCCACGTCATAATTGCGCATCTCTCAGCTCCTTCTCACACGAGGCTATTTACTGATTTATTTTTTTACTACAGGCGATCTCCAGAATTGCTGACTCCACCTTTTAAGTGTGATGGAGTGAAAGGAGTACTTGTTTTACTCGCTTGTTCTCCTGGTTGCAACTTTTCTTACTATAATATGGAGACTGCACATACTATAAACAATCTGTTTATAGTTGATGTTTCCTATGCAACATGTTTCTTGGTTTAATATAATAATGTGTGAGTCACCTCCTGCCCGTTGCAGAGGTGTCCCTGCCCCTGTCCTCCCTGAAGCTCCTGGTTCCTCCTCTGCGGGTGATGTCGGCCGTGATGTGGGAGGTTGTTCGTCTGAGGAATGTGGAGAATTACGGGAAGGTGGAGGCGTTTGTTTCCTTGGTGGCGGAGGCCGTCCCCGATGTATTGACTGACAGACAGATGAGACTGCTCACTCTGGGCTTAAGAGCAAAGGTATAGAGAAACAAGATGTGTCAACTTACATTCATTTTCGGCAGCTTCAAAGAGAATAATTTGTATCATGTCAAATCTTTTTTTTATTTTTTTTATTGCTAATATTTGTCAGCATTTTGTTATAATCATTTTCATTGGGAACATGTTAGATAATGTGAATATTCTTTAGAGACGTTTAGATTAACTTCCAGCACACAGTAAGTGTCAGTACAATGAAATGTAGTTAATAGGTGAAATGCTTCTTGACTTACTATAACTGAAAGCTGAAATCCTTAACTTTCTACACATGCAGACTCAAAGCAAAGTTGATGAAGCAACAACCGTCACATAGATCAGGGGCCGTATTCACAAAACATTTTATCTTAGCGCTAAGAGTACTCCTAAGGAGCACTAAAAGTTCTTAGTAAGGAGTAATTTCTTAAAACCTATTCACAAAGCTGATAAGACCAAATTTTACTAAGGAATGGGAGGGACTCCTAAACTAAGACTAGCGGGCGGTGTTGACCCTCTTGCTATGGCAGATGTCATGTTCATACCTTCTATGCCCACAGTGATTGGCTGAGAGGGAATGAGAACTTAGAGTGAATTTATGATAGAAACACTGTGGGAGATATCCATATCGTGTCGCTGTATTAAATTAAAGAGTTTTTATATACAATTAATGACAAGTGACAAGTGATTTAACAAGAAACCAAGATACTGCAGGGTTTCCCACACATTTGTTCTCAATTAACCTACAATAGCGCCACATAGGTCTATTCATTTGAAATTTTACAATGATTTGAATCGGAAAAAATATCTTCATTGAACAGTTGCACGCCATGCACTCTCACTGTATTTCTCTCAACGGCGGACTATGCAGCAATAGTCAGACAGCGACACACCAGGAAATTCAAAACAACAGCCGGCGAAATCGCAAAGTGCATGCGGAAGGAAAAAGGCGAGACGCGCAACTATACAGTAGGAACCTGTGGAACGGAGGAGATGCTGCGAAGCGCCACAGGCCTACTCCAGTAACAAATTAAACCTAAACGTGACACCAACAGTAACTTTCAGTGCATCGTAAACCCAAACCCCAACTGCAGGAAAAGGAACTTAATAAATACTTTTTTATATAAATATAATAAATATAAATGTGTCTATACTTTCTAAATATAGCTTTACTAAGATCATTAAACCCTTACAGCTATTAAGGTACCTTTTGTTAAGCTCACTAGCATTAAATCTCTCCAAAATGCCATCAAATGGTTGTCTGTGATTTACTCTTAGTGACTTAGGAGTCCTCTCGAGGCCCCCAGGGGCCGTATTCACAAAACATTTTAAGGCTAAGAGTAGGTCCTAACGTGCTGATTTAGGAGTAACTCTCAAAAATAAGGGGCGTTTCACTAAAACTAGCTCCTAAATCTAAGAAAAGCTAAGAGTCCTCGAGAGGATTCCTAAGTCACTAAGAGTAAATCACAGACAACCATTTGATGGTGTGTTGGAGAGATTTAATGCTAGTGAGCTTTATAAAAGGTACCTTTTAATAGCTGTAAGGGTTTAATGATCTTAGTAAAGCTATATTTAGAAACTATAGACACATTTATATATATTATATTTATATAAAAAATTATTTATTAAGTTCCTTTTCCTGCAGTTGCTTTGGGTTTACGATGCACTGACAGTTATTGTTGGTGTCACGTTTGGATTTAATTTCCTACTAGAGTAGGCCTATATGTGGCGCTTCGCAGCATATCCTCCGTTCCAGAGGTCCGTTACTGTATATTTGCGCGTCTCGCCTTTTTCCTTCCGCATGCACTTTACGATTTCGCCGGCTGTTGTTTCTAAATTGTGAATTTCCTGGTTTGTCGCTGTCTGACTATTGCTGCATAGTCGCCGTTGAGAGAAATACAGTGAGAGTGCATGGCGTGCAGCTGTTCAATGAGGATATTTTTTCCGATTCAAATCATTGTAAAATTTAAAATTAATAGGCCTATGTGGCGCTAATGTAGGCTAATTGTGAACAAAGGTGTGGGAAACCCTGCAGTATCTTGGTTTCATGTTAAATCAGTGTCACTTGTCATTAATTGTAGGGGAGAGTGGCCTAAGTTGTGCATTTTGGAAGTTGTGCCACCCCTTGTTTCTAGAAAACCGTGGAAGAAATTGGAAATGTGACCACATATTTAAGAAGAGCCATCCATTTGACTCATCCCGTAAAGAAGGGAGACACAAGGAATAAGATATAAGCACATTTAAGCTCAAAAAACTGTGTTTTGCCTTTCAAAGTAAAATTTCCATGATCAAGGTTTTTTGATTATTGTGTCTGAACACTTATAGACAAGTTTGAAAACATTTGACACATGTTTTAGTGCTTTGGTATGCTACATTTTGAGTCTATACAGTTAGCACGATGTCAGCCCTAAATTGCAGCATCATGCTTATTATCCAAATTTCTGGGATTGGGGTGATTTGTGCCAAAGGGCCTAGGTGAGTTATAAGTAAGTAAGTAAATAAGTAAAATGTATTTATAAAAGCACATTTATGACAGTTTGCACTGTCCAAAGTGCTGTACATAGTGCATTCAGTAGGTAAACAATGAAGGTAAAATAACAATAACCAAAATAAAAGACGTAAAGCCCATACACCACATAAACACAGATAGTAGTGCAGAGGTAAGATAGTTAATGGGGAGGAAACACCAGGGTGTACATATGGGTTTTGAGCCTTGATTTAAAGGCAGAAATGTAGAGGGAATCACATTTGTCAGGTGGCAGTTGGTTCCACAAGCACGGAGCAACTAGTGCAAAGTACATTTCTGAGAGTTGTGCCAGTGGCATGGCTGTATACGCTGGTCACCAAAAGAAAGTGATTGTCTACAGTAGCTCAGAAGAGAGTGACATCTCAATTCCACTTAACGACACCACTGATGAGAGTTCAGGGGCCGTATTCACAAAACATTTTAAGGCTAAGAGTAGGTCCTAACGTGCTGATTTAGGAGTAACTCTCAAAAATAAGGGGCGTTTCACTCCTAATTTTAGGACTCCTAACTTTTTTAAATAAGTGTAATTCACAAAGCATTTTAGCGCTAAAACTAGCTCCTAAATCTATGAAAAGCTAGGAGTCCTCTTGAGGACTCCTAAGTCACTAAGAGTAAATCACAGACAGTCATTTGATGGTGTTTTGGATAGCTGTAAGGGGTTAATGATCTTAGTAAAGCTATATTTAGAAAGTATAGACACATTTATATTTATTAAATGTATATAATAAAATATTCATTAAGTTCCTTTTCCTGCAGTTGCTTTGGGTTTACGATGCACTGAAAGTTACTGTTGGTGTCACGTTTGGGTTTAATTTCCTACTAGTGGCCTATATGGCGCTTCGCAGCATCTCCTCCGTTCCAGAGGTCCGCTACTGTATAGTTGCGCGTCTCGCCTTTTTCCTTCCGCATGCACTTTACGATTTCGCCGGCTGTTGTTTCTAAATGGTGAATTTCCCGGGTTGTCGTTGTCTGGCTATTGCTGCATAGTCCGCCGTTGAGAGAAATACAGTGAGAGTGCATGGCGTGCAGCTCTTCAATGAGGATATTTTTTCCGATTCAAATAATTGTAAAATTTAAAATGAATAGACCTATGTGGCGCTATTGTAGGCTAATTGTGAAATAATGTGTGGGAAACCCTGCAGTATCTTGGTTTCATGTTAAATCAGTGTCACTTGTCATTAATTGTATATAAAAACTCTTTACTTTAATACAGCGACACAATATGGATATCTCCCACAGTGTTTCTATCATACATTCACTCTTAGCTCACATTCCCTCTCAGCCAATCACTGTAGGCATAGAAGGTATGAACATGACATCATCCATAGCAACAGGGTCAACACCGCCCTCTAGTCTTAGCTTAGGAGCTTATTGCACTATCAGTGCAATTGTATCATTTCCCTTGCAAGACCTGGACACACAAACAAGTGTGTATACGCCTATTTTTTGGACATATAACCTCTGCTATTTCTGTTCAAACGTTGTCTCGATCATGATGCCACACACTGAGCTGTGACGCATGTTTGAACCCTTGCGGCTGTTTGCAAGTAAAATCTTCACCTGAATTGAAGCCTGCCTGACTCAAATTATTTTATTTAATAACACTTTGGTTATTCCACTTTGCGTGGAAGTCGGGTACAGTGCCGAAGGAGTGGCAGACCGGGGTGGTGGTTCCTATTTTCAAAAAGGGGGACCAGAGAGTGTGTGCCAATTACCGAGGTATCACACTTCTCAGCCTCCCCGGCAAAGTCTACTCCAAGGTGCTGGAAAGGAGGGTTCGGCCGATAGTCGAACCTCAGATTGAAGTGGAACAATGCGGATTCCGTCCTGGCCGTGGAACAACGGACCAGCTCTTCACTCTCGCAAGGATCCTAGAGGGAGCTTGGGAGTTTGCTCATCCAGTCTACATGTGTTTTGTAGATCTGGAGAAGGCTTATGACCGGGTTCCCCGGGAGATACTGTGGGGGGTGCTGCGGGAGTATGGGGTGAGGGTGTCTCTTCTCAGGGCCATCCAATCTCTGTACGCTCAAAGCGAGAGCTGTGTCCGGGTTCTCGGTAGTAAGTCGGACTCGTTTCCGGTGGGGGTTGGCCTCCGCCAGGGCTGCGCTTTATCACCAATCCTGTTTGTGATATTCATGGACAGGATATCAAGGCGTAGTCGTGGTGGGGAGGGGTTGCAGTTTGGTGGTCTGAAGATCTCATCTCTGCTGTTTGCGGATGATGTGGTTCTGATGGCATCATCGGCCTGTGACCTTCAGCTCTCATTGGATCGGTTTGCAGCCGAGTGTGAAGCGGTTGGGATGAGGATCAGCACCTCTAAATCTGAGGCCATGGTGCTCAGCAGGAAACCGATGGATTGTCTGCTACAGGTAGGGAATGAGTCCTTACCCCAAGTGAAGGAGTTCAAGTACCTCGGGGTCTTGTTTTCGAGTGAGGGAACAATGGAACGTGAGATTGGCCGGAGAATCGGAGCAGCAGGGGCGGTTTTGCATACGCTTTACCGCACTGTTGTGACGAAAAGAGAGCTGAGTCGTAAGGCAAAGCTTTCGATCTACCGGTCGATCTTTGTTCCTACCCTCACCTATGGTCATGAAGGCTGGGTAATGACCGAAAGAACGAGATCGCGGGTACAAGCGGCCGAAATGGGTTTTCTCAGGAGAGTGGCTGGCGTCTCCCTTAGAGATAGGGTGAGAAGCTCAGTCATTCGTGAGGAACTCGGGGCAGAGCCGCTACTCCTTTGCGTTGAAAGGAGCCAGTTGAGGTGGTTCGGGCATCTGGTAAGGATGCCCCCAGGGCGCCTCCCTAGGGAGGTGTTCCAGGAGCGTCCAGCTGGAAGGAGGCCTCGGGGAAGACCCAGGACTAGGTGGAGAGATTATATCTCCACACTGGCCTGGGAACGCCTCGGGATCCCCCAGTCAGAGCTGGTTGATGTGGCCCGGGAAAGAGAAGTTTGGGGTTCCCTGCTCAAGCTGCTGCCCCTGCGACCCGATTTCGGATAAGCGGTTGAAGATGTATGTATGTATGTATGTATGTATGTATGTATGTATGTATAACACTTTGGTTAGTTTAATAAAATTAATTTAACAGTGTGTGTGTGTGGTGTGGAGCATGGACCTATTCAGAAAGTGGAGTGACCATAGTGACTAACTATGATTGACGGATGGTAACTCCTATCATATGAGCTTTGACGGTCATTTGGCCAATCAGAAACAGTATTTGTCATTGAGGGGTGGTGACATCAGTCAGTCAGAGCGTCTGCAGGGAAGTTTAAAAACAACTAGAAATGCAATTCCTTGAAGAAATTGCGGTGTGAATGCTGACACTGCTGAAGCTGATGCTGAAGAAGCTGACGCTTCACTGCTGAATGTTGATGAAGAACGAAGGATGAATATATCTGAATGAACAGAATGGTTGAATAATAGAATGTTTGAAACTTTTGGAATATTTGGAAGTTTGAATGGACTTTCTAGCTGAATTGAGGAATGAATTATGACCTTGAACTATGACCTCCAAAATGTAATCAGTTCATCTCTGAGTCATAATCAACATCTGTGCAAATTTTGAAGAAAATCCGGTGAAGTCTAAAATGTTGTGTTGGAACGGGGAATCGAATCCCCGACCCTGTGTTCAGCTCAATCAGGAGCTGAACATGTAGATTGTGGAATGAAGTTTATCGGATGTAAAATTACTGAGTTAACGCATTTTGAATTTTCTCCATCCGCTTTGAATGGGGCTGTGGAGTCATTTTTGGAAAATAAAATTTAAAATCCACATACATATTTTCATATTTTTTCTTATTTTCGGGAACCTCTACCGGTTTCCAGAGGAGGTATTTTCAAACAAAAGTCGAGCATTTTGAAAATGATTAGAGGAAAAGCATTCTCAAACTCTCGACTTAGGAAAATTTCACTTGTATTCTGGATGTATCATAAGAGATTGGACTCTTCTCCCATTCTGTGACCTACATTATCCTATGATGTCACAGACAGGTGCAGAGGTCTCCATAGTGACTGACAGCTAATCAGTGTCAATTGTAAATAGCTGGTACTGTACACACGTACAGTCACTTCTCCCCCAAAGAGGATAACACAGAGGCGATTTCAACTGAACGCATAAGCCATAACTGCTGCTTCTATCTCGCAAACCGTTTGTCTGACAGATAAAATGAACATACCGTGAGAACCAGAAGATTCCAATTAAGATTCAGTGTGAAATTAGGGTCTGTATTGTGAAACATTTGGTTTGGCCAGCAAGTTGAAAATGGAGTACATTTGGCATCTGGTCTAGGGATGTTGCTCCATCCACTCACTGTATAATATTGATTTTGCACCGCATCAAACAAGGCTGGCTCATCTGAAAACTATACATTTGCTGAAAATTTTGAATAGCAACTATGAAAGAAGGAAGACGGCTGAATATTTATCTTTTTGAATTAAGTTTCTAGGATGAGGTATGAATGAGGAGTAGCGTTTGGCGACATGTCCAAATGCTTCACGTTTGTACCCTTTCCCTATTAATTAACATTGAGAGATTTTTTGTTTAATAAACCTTTATTATCTCTGAAGTTATACATTTTATGAAAAAATAGTGAATTATCAAAGTGTGCTCCTGTGCAAGACAAATAGGAAAAACGTTGAATGGAGTCTCTACGATGAAGTATGAACGAGTAGGAATGATCATAATTTTGCATGAAATATTAAAATTCATAAAAGTTGAATTTCTTTGAAATTTTTCAGTGTGGCAAAAAATTCTGAATCATACAAATTAATGTCCTGAAATAGCTGAACAATTAGAAGGTTATATGAAGTTTGTGGGAATAAGTATGAATGAGTAGATGGGATTTGAATATTTTTCATAAAACGTTGAAGAAATATGAAATTATGAATTTTTTTGAAGATGTTGAAATGGTCCCAGAAATTCCTTGAAGAGCTGAAAATGTTGAAATATGGAAGATGTTTGAAGGTTGAAGTATGTTGAAGTTATTGAAGGTCTTTAAAGTGGCGGAATAAGTATAGAGAATAAATACACAGAATGTTAGAGATGTGAATGCATTCACACCAATTATCTCAGCGTCATCGGAGCGTTCAAGTAGCCGCAGCCGCAGTAGGCTACTATTATTTTACCGTGTCAATGTGCCTACTCGGGTTTATGTGAATCACTTTTTAAATAAATTCACGGAATTTGCCAACCATTGTTTTAAAGCCATTTGCATTGGTTTATGCGCGCGCTGATTAACAGCCGCGGTTGGCGGATTGTCACTGCAGATTAACGTGTCACCTCAAGTTAATAATGTGCTTTTGTCTATTGCTGTTTTCACGGTTTTTGAATGCTGCGTGGTGTTCTGGCCGACACACCTGAGGTGAATGTAGTGATTATAGGAGATCAGCGCCGAAACAACACACTCACCTGCTTCCTCCACTATCGTCCCATTTTGCAAAATTATGTTCCTGCGCACGACTGAGGTGTGTGTGTGCGTGCGCGTGTGTGAATGCGTGAACACGAGATTAACTATAGTGACAGAGTGTATTCTTATGTGCCATATTGATGGTTGTGTAACAAAGATAAGGCAAATCCTGTTTGCCACAATATAAATAGTTAGTTTATTGTAAGGGATTTTGGTGTGATTGATTTGAGGCTCCATGTTATTTTCTGTCTTATTTAAAGCTGGTTTTGCCAGCATTTTTAACTGTTTTTCTAAGCAGTTTTTAATGTTTTTCTTGGCAAATAGGCTACCTACACACTTTGTATTGTAAAAGTCAAGAAGGTTGGCTGACTAACTTGTTTTGCCCATATCATCTGACAACGTTTTTTTTGTCTTTAATTCCCTTCACCAGAATACACCAAATTGCTTCTCTTAAATGTTCTAATCAGAAAAAAAATCTTTTAGGGGGGGGGGGATGCCCCCAGACCCCCCTACTGGGGTTTGTTTTCGGACTTCTCACCTTTTTCATGGCTTATGAGTTTGCATGCCTGCGGTTTAGATGCACTGAAAGTTACTGTTGGTGTCACGTTTGGGTTTACAGTAATTTGTTACTAGAGTAGGCCTATATGTGGCGCTTCGCAGCATCTCCTCCGTTCCACAGGTCCGCTACTGTATAGTTGCGCGTCTCGCCTTTTTCCTTCCGCATAGCAACAGGGTCAACAGCGCCCTCTAGTCTTAGTTTAGGAGTCCCTCCCACTCCTTAGTAAAAGTTGGTATTATCAGCTTTGTGAATAGTTTTTAAGAAATTACTCCTTAGGAGTACTCTTAGCGCTAAGATAAAATGTTTTGTGAATACGGCCCCAGATCTACAATAATGTCCTCTAAAATAAACCAGTATTTTACGTTGACTCTTGTTTTCCAGATGACATTACAGATGCTAGGTTCAGATCAGCCACAGGATCTCAGAGGGGTTGAAACACGTCTGAAAAGCCTCCTGGCACCTAGCTCAAAACAGGTGTGTCACTTCTTCCATCGTGGACCTTATGTTCTGTCTGTTTACGAAAGCATTTTGCTAATTTTTAGATGTGTTTATATTCTACTGGACAGGATCGTCCAGGAAAGGAGGCTCTTGAAGAAAATTTCATGAGGCTTGTCCAAAGACTGGTGGAAGACCCAAAAGGGAGAGAGCACTATCTCAAGGTGTGTCTCTGCTCTTGCCTCATTGTTAGTTCGGACATGAATAGAAGACATTTTGATTAGTTTTTTTTGTCCATGCTTTGGGTTGAATTTTTCCCCTTCGCAGAATGTCTTTCCCGTGGAGTATGGGCCTGACTTTGACACAGCTCTGGAGACGCTGGTAGGCGAGTTCTTCACCAGACTTGAAGAGTTGCTGCCTATACCAGATTTTAAGCAGGTTATAAAAGCAACTTATGTCATTCAAATTGCAGTGTCTATGCATGCTCCCAGTGTGTCCCTCAAAATAACAGTTTGGTTTGTTTTAAAAAGGTGGCAGTGTGGATCAGTGATGTGCCCTCCCCTGTGCTAGAAGAGTACATGCAGTGTGAGTCCAAAGCAGATGACCTCAAAGTGCTCCTCAGAAGAAAAGCTCACCAAGGGAAAATAGCCAAGATAGATACCAGTGGTAAGTCTGTCTGCCTGGGATTCCAGACAGATTTCCACTTGCATATTATTACTGAAACAATTCACTTATGAATCAATTCATCATAGGTTTATTTGTGAAGCAAAAGTGCCAAATGTTTGATGCATCCACCTCGTCAAACTTTTTTTTCCCACATCACTCAATAGATATCATAAACATACAATTTAAAATATGCTGATTGATACTATCGTTCTTATTTTTATTAGGGATGGGTATTGGCAAGGATTTCACGATGCAATATGCATCACGACGATACATGGGTCACGATATGATATATCATGGTACATTGCAATACAATGCATATTGCGATATGTTGTGCTTATTATATGCCTCATATTTTTTTCTTTTTTCTTTTAGAAGACCCTAATATTAATTGACAAAACTAATAATAATACACGGATGCATTGGTAATGACAATAATCATTAAAGGTGAAGTAAGCGGTTTATTTATGTTAATAAAAGTGTTAAATCGCTCTTTATTCATACAGTGATCACTTACATAATGTGCGCGTTTCATAAAGCCGATCTTTCAGTCAGCTGCTTTGCATGTAATCGGCAAATAAACTTATTGGAGTATCCCGAAATTTTTATCCAATCAGAAGAGAGAACGCTACAAACCGACACTCGTCTCACTCTAATTTAGTATATAAACTACATGGCCTCACTGCCGGTGCACGCCAGAGCAACAGATGGCTGAATGTGTATGCGCCTACAATGGCGGAGCAGGTAAAAATCCTTCCCAATGTCTGTTTTGATGTTTTATCACACTTATGGATCTGAAATGATGCTAGATAACTTGCTGCTTGAAGACCGCAGTGCATAAATGTGGTGACGTAGGGACGAGCGAGGGGACTGCTAACTGCAGTAACCGACAGGAAGTTAGCTAAAAGAACCATTCCGCTTACAGCACCTTTAACTGCTGCTCCAGTGTAGATATATTACAGCCCTTTCAAATTGTTGAAATGTAAAAATTAATAGGTTTTTCATTTCTCTTTTTTCACAGTGCCCTCTACCTCAGAGCAGCGGCTCTTCTCATCATTATCTCTCCCTCCATCTCTGCAAGAGACGGACGCCAAAGATGTGCAACCTAACACACCAGCATTGGTTGACCAAAGACAGATTTCTCCTCAGGACGACGAAGATATGGAGACAGGGGAAACAAGATGGCCATCTGAGGAAGAAACAAACATTGTGGACAGGAGCAATGAAGAAGAAGCATCAGGAAGGATACGCAGTGACTCCATTCATGAAGATCACAATGACCCAACTTCAGCCGCCTGCCAAGCTACCTCTACATCTGCTGAGAGTCCCGGAGTGACCAGCTCTACCACTGGCCCCCCGCGGCAGAGAGTCGCACAGAAATGCACTCAGTGTGACAAGTGCTTCATTTACCGCTACGAACTGCTGGAGCATCAGAGGCTGCACACTGGAGAGAACCCTTACAAGTGCTCCCAGTGCAAAAAGGCGTTCAGGAGGACGTCCGCCCTGTCCAATCATAGGCGGACACAGTGCACAAAGGCAGCTTACGTTTGCATCAAATGTGGGAATAGCTTTCAATCCATACAGGAAAAATTTAGACACCAGTGTGTTCATCGTGCCCAAAGGTTTGACTGTTCTCGGTGTGGAAAGAGCTTTAAGACAATGCACCTGCTGGGTAAGCATGAAGTGAATCACACTCAAACCCCTAACTTCACGTGCAGACATTGTAAAGAGGTGTACCCCAGCATGAGGGAGCTGAGGAACCACCAGAAGATTCACCATCCCAAATTATCTAATCGGTGTGTGCAGTGTGGGAAGTTTTTCAGCTCAGTGGCCCTTTTGATGGCCCACGAGCTGCGGCATAGGGAGCCGAGGACGCAGATATGCGCACATTGTGGCAAGGCTTTCAAGACCAAACAAGGCCTAAAACTCCACATGCGCACCCACACGGGCGAGAGGCCGTTCCAGTGCACGTACTGCGGGAAACGGTTCTCCGTGTCGGGGAACCTGAAAATTCACGTAAGGATCCACACCGGAGAGAAACCCTATCTGTGCTCGGACTGTGGCAAGGCTTTCGTTTCAGCCGGCGAGCTGCAGATACACAGGCGCACCCACACAGGGGAAAAGCCATACAAGTGCACCGTATGCGGGAGAGGATTCACCATGGCGAGCAAGTTGACACTTCATATGCGCGTCCACACCGGCGAGCGCCCTTACCTCTGCACCGTATGCGGGAAGGGTTTTTCACGTCGCAACGAACTGACACAACACACCATGTCCCACACAGGGGTTCGACCGCACGCGTGTCAGCTGTGTGCAAAGACTTACAAGTGCCTCAATCACCTGAAGAGACACTTGAGAACTCACAGTGTAGTCCAAAACCAGTCAGTCTAATTCCATTGATACCACAATGAATTTTATGTTTTTTATTTATTAATGCATTTGTTGACTTTATACACTGTGTATGTTGCAAAAGTTGTGTTTACTGATTCCTTTGTTTCTGTTTGATTGTACCATCCAAAATAGTGCAGCTTTTGTGCTTCACATTTAAGTGCATTACTTTCTACAACACATGTTAAAATTTCTGGAAAGAAAAAAATTCAACAAGAAACAATAAATTGCAGAAGGCCATGGTATACTATTTGTTTATTTCTGACAACAGCAGGATTTTTATTTGAATCCATCATTAAACATCCTGCAGGTGTATCAAGGTTAATGCTATTATACTAATTTATTATTATTATTATTATTATTATTATTATTATTATTATTATTATTATTATTATTATTATTATTATTATAAGAAATAATTGCAAACTAATTATTATTTTCCCTGCATTTTAATCAAACCAGAAATTATAATTGTTTTAATTAAATATTTAAGAATATATATTTTTCATCCAAAACACTTTACCTTACAATTATCTGAACGTTTTGAGACATTACAAATACATGAGGGATAAAGGAAAAATACAGTGTATCAAGTTTAAACGTTAAGATTTAGTTATTTGATTGCACGGAGGGGCGGTGCATTTTCTTCCGTCAACTGTATAGGACTCCGCTTATCCGGGCTGCCTCGTGAAGCAAAACGAGCGTCGTTGTTATTCACTGACACTGACTGGGCCAACGCTGGCCAGAATGAACTACGTGTTTCAGGAAGAAGTTGGCGCCTGAGGCCCCGTGTGCAGTTAGCCAGCAAGCTAACTGAAATAATGAAATATATTCCATTCTAATGATTTTTCTTCTCGTCGTTATTAAATAATTCCACAATGAACGACATGGGTATGTATTCAACTGCAAAGCTTTGCTAAACAATGTATATTTCGCCTCTCGAGCAGCTAGCCATATAGCTAAAGCTAAGGATTAGCCGAGGCTCAATAGGCCTCGACTAATCCCTGGAACAAGTATTGCTTTCCTTGTAACAAGCCGGTTTTACCGGGCAATATCAGCGACCCCGTGGCTAGTCTGGCAACGTCAGCCAACGCTAATGCATTGGACACCACCCGATCCAATAACTCTTGTTTAAATATGTTATTAAAATCCTCAAAACTGCTGGGTGTCTGGCTGCCAGAAAGAGCTATATTAATTTGAAAGAAAGTGACTAACGTAATGCTAACAGTTAGCTTGTACTCTCCATCAGTGTACTTCCTACTTAATACATCCTTTGCCTCACATAGTGTGCGGTGCAATGGGGGAGCACTGCATGTGTTTGTTTGGGCACATTATTTAGGACTTAAATTATCCTAATGTTTAGCTCTGTAATCATGCTATGAGTGGATGGAGCTTGACTTGTATGCGAACAAACCAAGTGCTACATTTACATCATTAGACTGGCTGCTAGTGCACCGCAGGAAAGTGAAAAGTGCTGCTCTGAGGAGATGCATCTCCAGCCTACCATTAGTATTGGGGTCTATTTGTGTTGTTCCTAAAAATAGACACATATGTGTGTTAAAGATCTAGCACAACTTTTGGCATTAAACATTAAGTTATATGTTTTAAAATATTTGCTGTCAAAACACAACACATCATTATGGGTGAACTTTTGCTTCTAAGTTTATGTAACTATCTGTTTTTGTTTTTTCTCTTCAGAATTCAGCCTCCCCCTGTCCTCGCTGGCACTCCTGGTCCCTCCACTTCGGCTGATGTCAGCAGTGATGTGGGAAGTGGTCCGCCAGCGAAACATAAAGCACTATGGGAAACTGGAGGAGTTTGTGTCCATGGTAACAGATGCTGTTCCTGAACTGATGAGTAAAAGGGAAGGGAGACTTCTCTCACTGGGCCTGCGAGCAAGGGTAAGTGTGTAGTGATGTGTTGGTCTATCATGTTTATAATGAGAACTATTCAAATACGAGACTCCAATGAATAAGGGCCGCACAGAAACATTTAAGTCAAAATTCATTTCCTCCAGACAACTCTTGAACTGCTGCGTTCTGAACACCCCGAAGATCTCAAAGCCGTTGAGACGCACCTCAACCGAATCCGAACTTCTTGCATCGAAGAGGTGGGTGTTTTTATCTATAGGCTCTGGAGCTGAAATGATTCGTTTTCTTTCTGTCTTTTATGAGAGTACATCGGACACTCATTGAGTTATTAATGTTGGTTGGACAAAAAAAGAATTTGATGACATAACTGTTCATGTTGTCTAGTTAGTTGTGGCCCTCATGATTTGTTTCCTATCTGGTTTGTGTTTATATCATATTTTCTGTTCATACCCAGACAAATGACCCTGTTATTGAGGCACCAGAGGCGAATTTCATGAAGCTGGTGCAAGGCCTCATTGAAGACACCGATGGCAGAGAACACTTCCTCAAGGTAAAACCAATATTACATTATTTGTATGTGGTTGTGCAGTATATAATATGATGTGCCCAAGTTCAAATGTTATAATTCTTTATCACAATTTGACCCAAATTTTTTAGATTTTGAATTAAATGTGTGGTCATAAAGCACAAAGCCCTGTGCTGAAAGTGTCTGGTTGTTTTTTGGTTTCTGTATCTGGCAGAATGTGTTTCCAGTGGAGTACGGTCCAGACTTTGACACGGCACTGGAGACTCTTGTCTGTGAATTCTTCACCCGCCTGGAGGAGCTGCTGCCAATACCGGATTTCAAACAGGTGCACAGAGGATTACTGAGAGTTACACCATGCAAATTAAGTAAAAAGCTAGGAGAACTTGTAACTTAAATTCCATATGTATTTCTTTTTCCCCCCTCTCTATAGACTGCATCCTGGGTCAGTGCTGCCCCCTCTGTCCTAGAGGAGTACATGCAGTGTGTCTCAAACGGAGAGGATCTTAAATTTCTCCTCCAAAGCAAACAGTGCCACGGGAAATTGGCTAAGAGCAGTGTTGGTATGTGCACAACTGACATTCACTATCAAATACTCAATATATGGTGTAGGGATGGGCGTGATTAATCGATTACTCGAGTACTCCTCGTTTCAAATGAGCTCGATTGGTGTTTTTTTGTGAGTGTCTGTAGCCTGCAGGCCAGCCCTATTTTTAAATGTATTGCGTGTACAAAACGGACATAATAAAGCTTAACAAAATAAAATATTTTGATGCATGTGCAATAAAGTGTTGTGTCAAACAGCTCCTGCAACTAACTGCCTCCTTCGTGCCACCGCAGCGCAGTGTGAGCATGTGGACATTTTATAACTGTCTAATCATTTCAAAGCAGATGATAAGGTTACGTAGATAAGAACGAGAGATGACAGTTGGTAATGAGTTAGTCTTGCAAAGCCAGACCAAACTACAGCAAGTAGTATGGTAATGAGTAGACTTCAGGTGAACATACAAGGCGCTCTCCACTTGGAAAGTCACCTAAAGAAGAAGCCAGGCTTACTCCAGGCACATTCGCCCTGAGCCAACAACATTTAAGAAGCCTTTAAAACGTAATATGGGATAGAGATTCAAAAGCCAACCGGTGTAACATTCCGTTAATGAGGAATTAGTCGTGTTAATTAGTCTTGGACACAGAGTGAGCATTACGCTGTTGGATTTACAACTACTAGTTCTACTTCTTTAATGAGTTATTTGTATATGTATTTAAATTGTAGGCCTATACTTTTAAAATATTTACATTTTATTTGCTGCCCTTCTTATTTTAAATGGTGACTTACTTATTTTATTTGTTAGCCTACAGCCCATGCTTTTTGTCTAGCTTTCTTTTCTCCCCACCGCAGACCTACTCCATCTGTTTAAATTGTGACCCGCCTATTTAATTACTTTTTGTTAGGAAAAGGTGTTTTGAACTTGTGGAAAATAAATCCTTAATATCATATGGTAACTATGACTGTTTGACAATAAGCATTAAGCGCTGGGCATTGGCTTTATTGCGATGCACCGTTATTCTGCATACAGATGCGTTGCGTTCTAAAAATAGAAATAAGTTAAACGAGGAATCGATTTATCCTCGAGGAATGCAAGCCATCCCTCGAGTTGCAGTAACACTACTCGTGCCCATCCCTAGTATGGTGTATTGTGCAGAGGGATACTGTTGTGTAAACACGTCATTTTCTCCTCATATTTTCTCTGCAGCTCCGTTCCAGTCTGATGATCTGCTCATTCCCTCCCTGTGTCTCCCTCCATCGCTGGAAGTGGCCATCGCTTCGCACCCGAGCGCTTGTGACGACGAAAACAACGGCGTTGCTCAGATTGTCATGTTCGACGAAGAACTGTCTACAAATCCTTCCACATCCACAGACTTTCCTGAATCGCCAAAAAGGCCCGACATCTCCTCCTCTTTCTCTCGCAGGAGACAGCAGTCAGGGTTGCATAAATGCTCCGAGTGTGACAAATGTTTCAAGCATCACTCCGTCCTCATTGAACACCAGAGGGTCCACAGCGGGCTGCAGCCTTACAACTGCTCCGAGTGTGGCAGGGCTTTCAGAACGGCCACTCTGCTGGCCGGTCACAGGCTGCGCAAATGCAAAAACGCAGCCTATCTATGCATTAAATGTGGGAACAGTTTTCCGACCTCACTGGACAAATTCAGGCACCACTGCCCAAAGCGGGGCC
Source organism: Ammodytes marinus (assembly GCF_949987685.1). Classification (NCBI taxonomy): domain Eukaryota; kingdom Metazoa; phylum Chordata; class Actinopteri; order Uranoscopiformes; family Ammodytidae; genus Ammodytes; species Ammodytes marinus. The sequence continues at coordinate 7,316,182 of NC_137213.1, read as the reverse complement.
GCAGCTACGACTGTGGGCACTGCGGAAAGAGTTTTCAAAAGTCGAGCAGCTTAAAGGAACACCTGCTGACTCACGTCCAAAGTCGCCTTTTCAAGTGCAGTCATTGCGGGGTTGGTTTTTCAGGAATCGGTGACCTGAAGTATCACCAGCAGGTGGATCATGAAAAGCCTTATCAGTGTAAGCAATGTAGAAAAAGCTTCATCTCTTCTAAGTGTCTGTCCAAACATCAACTACGGCATGAGGAGGTTGGTGAGATGGAGTCGGCCAAACTGATGAGCGGAGGTAAACACAGGAAGAAATGCTCGGCTCATCGGACTTCCTCCTCATCTATGTCTTCCAGGAAATCATCAGTGAAATCCATGTACCCACGAGGACGGGTCACACATAACTGTCCATTGTGTGGAAGGAGCTTTAAGTATCGTTTTGAATTCCTGGAGCACCAGAGGTTCCACACGGCGGTCAAGCCTTACAAATGCTCCCAGTGTGGAAAAGCCTTCCGCACAGAAGCTCACCTGTCCGGACACAGGAAGAGGAAGTGTAAAAACGCTGCCCACATCTGCACCAAGTGTGGCTGTCAGTTCAGGTCTCCACACGAGCGGGTCAGACATCAGTGTGTACAGCTGCTGACCAAATACGAGTGCTCTCATTGTGGAAAGACCTTCAAGATGGCCCACCTGCTGAGGAACCATCAGATGAGTGAACACCAGCTCCCTTACAGCCCCAACCATCGCTTCAGGTGCAGATATTGTGACGAGACTTTCCCTGGCATCAGCGAGCTCAAGTACCATCAGAGGGTGGACCATGAGAAACCCTACCAGTGTCAGGAATGTGGCAAGTGTTTTCTGTCGGAGAAATGCCTGACCAACCACGAGCTGCGTCACAACGACGACCGACCAGAGAGCTGTCTGGTTTGTGGCCGCGGCTTCAGGAACCGCTACGACTTGAAGCAGCACATGCGCACTCACACAGGAGAGCGCCCGTATCAGTGCACTCACTGCTCACAGTGTTTCTCCACAGCGGGAGGACTGAGGAGTCACACCAGGGTTCACACAGGAGAGAAGCCCCATGTTTGCCCAGATTGTGGCAAGGCTTTCTCCCAGATGGGTGCAATGCGCACCCACAGGCTCACCCACACAGGGGAGAGGCCGTTCAAGTGCACAGTGTGCGGCAAAGGGTTTACAATGGCACACAAGGTAACAGTTCACATGCGTGTGCATACAGGAGAGCGGCCTTACGTGTGCTCTCAGTGTGGAAAAGCCTTCTCAGATGGAAGTGTGCTGAAGCAGCACATGCTCAACCACTCAGGGGTAAGGCCGTACCACTGCCAGATCTGTCCCAAGACCTACACCTGTCTAAACCACCTGAGGAGGCACCTGAAAAGCCACTCCAACATGAACTGAGTCAGCCTCCAAAAAACCTGGGGAAGAAACTCTCATAACATTTTCACATATACTGAGACACTGCATTTTGCAGTTAAGCTAATAAAGTTGCAACGGACCAACTTAACCAAGCAATACATGAAGGAATATAGATTGATTGTGTACAGTTGCTGTTGAAATTGAGGGAAAGTTTGAATATCTTATTCACTGTAAAGTATGACACATTAGAAAATTATCAAGGACTATGTGAACATTTAAAGAAATAGTTTGACATGTTGTGAAATGCACTTATTTACTTTGTTGCAAATGATTAAATTAAGAGATTGACAACACATATATTTCCCTTAACTTTAAACCAAGAGCAATCAGCTTAGCTTAGCTGTGTATTAAAAATCTACCCGTCGAAGAAATATATACATACACACATAAAACCTGTTAATTTTTAACTTCACATTTTATAACAAGATAGACAATGTGAAGTATTGTGCACTGAGGGTGCTGATTTTTTTGACCTGAATCAGCTAAGCTAATTGGTTGTTGGCTGTATTACCATGGACAGATACCAGAGTGGTATCAATCTTCTATCAAAGAAACTCACAGCAGGAAAGCAAACAGGCATATTTCACAAAATGTAGAACTATTCATTTATTATCCGCACAAGCTAATAGTCTGTTTTTTCCCTAACGCCCTACTAGGCTATTCATCGAGTTGTTTTTTTGTTTTTGTTTTTTTCTTGCATCAGTTTCTTATGCATGGATACGTTTGTATGTTGTGCTGGATAGGATTTGGGTGAGGTTACGTAATGTTCATAATCTGTTATACAAGTGAAAATATATTTTTGGAAAGGTCTCGCATGTAATAGAAATTGAAACTACTGTAAATATGCGGAAAGACAAATATCGTGCACATTGCAAAGTTAAAATGAGACCATTTATTTGAACGTGACATAACTTTATTCCTGTAGGCCTTTTTTTACCCACCCCCGCTCCACCCACTATGGTTTGCAAAGTTTGTGAATTTCAAATTAAATTACCTTGGTTATACCTTGTGCATGTTGATTGGATTTTTTTAACTGAGGAGTTATTAGAAGAAGTACAGACGGTGTTCAAGTACTCAAAGTTTAATTTGCAATCAGAAATAGAACACGTCACTAGATGGCAGTAGTAAGTGACCACTGACCATTTAGCCCCCTAGATCTTCATAAACATTCACTCAGGCAGTGCTTGCAATTTCTGATAATAGGTATTGAAATATGATGATAGGTTTGTTCAATCAGAAAATATACTGTATATATTCACTCCTTATGCGACAGATCGGAGCAAATGCCCGAGGACATTGACTATTGATGAGAGACTCAGAGATTCAGCAGAGATTGCCTGCCTCATTTCCTGTCATTACCTCTTCTTGGCGTGGCCCGAATCTTGATTAGTCTGCCATTTCCTGATGTTGTGACTGGCGCCTTGCAGTATTTGAAGTGGGTTAAACCATGGCAAAGCATTCCTCACTTCTTCTTTTTATTTTTATTTTCTTTATGGTGCCTATTTAGAAGTAAACGGCAAACTTTGATCCGGACCACCACCGCACTTCTTCCCAGTACCTTGTGTGGGTTAACTCGCAGCTCTAGGCAGATGGAGTCTGTAGTGATATCGTCATGTGTGATTAATCTCTTCCATGTGTGCTGTGCTGACTTATGTTTTCGCTGGAAAAGAAGCTCATTTTATTTTTTTCTCTACCCTCAGTTTCTCCCTTGTTCCATGCTTGTGTGTTTCATCTCATCCATGGTCACCATCGTGCATGGTGGTAGCATTTGAATCGTATTCCCTCTGTCAAACTAAAGTCTATGCCATTCACATTGGTGGTGTGTTAAATGCTGCAAGATGTTGAAAACCACAAGCTGTACAAAACAAACTAAAAAAAAGTCAGTCTGGAGTCACTGGCTGTACTCAGCACTATCCCTCCTTTCCCTCTGTGACTCAGAAATGCTACTAATCTTCTCCACTCAACATCAGGATCCTGTGGAAAAATCCTGTCTGCCAAGAAGACATTATGCAGAACCTCTCCCTCCGCCTTCTTTAGAAGTATGCGTGGTGTTCTTGCATTTCTTTCTGCATGTAACGCAGCTTTACCATGACCTTTTTGAGGACATACACTGTTTGTTTCCTCGGGGCGAAGGATAACGACCTCTCTCGCTGAGATCCAGGATAACGACCTCTCGCTGAGATCCTTCAGGGATCTCAATGCCCACCTGCCAGTTTTCAGGGCCGCATAAAGGTGCCTTCCTTTGAACAAAAATTGCCCCTATAACTGCCAAAATTGAAAACGCACCCAACTGCTGGGCTAATGAGTACTTCGGGAATTTAACGAGTACTTATACCTGATTAGGGCTGCTATGGAGACATCTCGACATGCATGCATCACAATTTTAACCCCCCTCCGTGGATGCCAAAGCTCAAACAGATTTGCTATGAGAGCTTGCTATAAACACAGATCATTACCAGATGTCCCATACCCACCCACCCCTTCTTCTCATCCCTCCTTCTCTCCCTTCTTTTTCTTTCCTCCCTCCCCGCTTCTCCACACACCATTTTCTCCCATGAAACAGTGATCTCAGTGGAAAATCTGAGTCCAGGCCAGACCTTCACTACGAGTTCTCCACAGTTTGAGCGCGCGCAAACACACACATACACAAGTAGGTCCACAGCAACCGTGCATCAACATCCACCCCCATCCATTCCTTGCCAAATGAGCACTCCACTCCACGCCTAGACCTCTGCCTCCCTCCCTGCATGGAAACTATTTCCAAAAGTATTCTCCGGAAGATTTTGCGCAAGGAGCACTAGATGGCACTGTGTCTCTTCTGGATTCCATGGAAAAGGGAGTAAGTGATCCCCCCCCCTCTCCCCACATTCCCCCTCATTCTCTCCCTCTTTTGGCTTTCATGTTCAGGTCAGGTTCTGGACACCGAAGTGAACCAGATGTGTCCAAACTCCACCCACCCGAAGTTCCACAGAAAGACGCATAGACTTCTACTGAAAGAGAATACAAAATGCTTCCATGATGTGTCAGCTGCTTTTCATTAAAGTCTGATGGAATGAATCCAGTGTGCATCCATTGCATTATGCCCATTCTCTACATGGACTATGTAAGGGCGGCGTCCTGTATGAAGGCTACCTGTGTGAGTGAAAGGAAAGCCCCACAAAGCTCTCTCCCTTCTGACTTCTCATCATACATGTTCTGAAACCATGCAAACATAACCAAGATCAGTGACCACATGCACGCCCTTCATCTCTTGCAAACAATAATTTAAAAAAAAATCTGTGCACACTGAAGCCTGGCTCACAGACAGCTGTTTTTCTTGTTTATTCCGGTGTCCAAGTGTCTCCCCCCTTATAAGGAAGCGGGTATATAATATCTTGGATTTTGTGTAAACGTTTGGCCCGTGCGCGTTCTAGACTATCCCTTCTCACTGTCCTCGTATAAAGCGCGTGAACCCCCCACCTCTTCCTCATCCTCCTCCCCCCATCCTCCTCCCTCGCCGTGCGCTCTGGTCCTCCTCTGCGCGCTCGCTCTTGGTCTCGCCTTGGACAATCTGCGGCAGAGTGCTGGATCCCCAAAAGTTCGCCGAATCGGTGTAGAGGTACCGGGGGCCTGAGTGGTTTTTCTTTGATTTTTTTTCCGGGTAGTGGGGTGTAGTATTTTTTTGTTTTTAGTTTTTATTTACTGTTCAACTATGGAGACTCTCCGAGTTCTCCTTGCGCTGCTGTGCGTTTTCCTGGCTGAAGCGCAAGCGCAAATCCAAGTCAACAAGTTTTTGGGTAAGTTTGCTGAAAACGTGTCGTACTTTTCCAAGAGAATGTTCTAGTATCTGTCGTTCTTGGCGTTGTGTTGCACGTAAAGTGGTGTTTCTGTGTTTGAATGTAGCATGTCTCATTTGCTGCAAGAGTTCATCCATTTGTTCAGTATCTGTGGGTTGCCTGAAGTCTGAGAGAAACCTTTTAAATCAGCAGCGTAGCACCAAATCAGATGCAGCAGCACCTGAAAATAATTTCATAGGATGACACTGGCCTAGCCCACCTGGAGCAGGCCCTTGTTGTTTTTTCCCTATGGTTCCATGGTTGTCTTAATAAGCATGCACCATAAGATCTACCAGTGCTTTGGATATGTGAAGTGAAGATGAAGTGATGGATGCCAATGTGATAAATGTGGACAAGAATCGAAATGGGTGATGGCACCTCTAGGCCTGCTTACCTGCCAAGGCGCTGTGCAACAGTTATAGCACTGGTGTATGCAGACAGCCATGTTATGGATGCAGTGCAGGCCCACACCTGTGATTATTTTAACTGTATACAACTCTGTGTCAATAGGCAATTGCACATTGTGAGTGAACAAAAATTGCATGCGGGGTTCCCCACGGTTATATTATAGGGTCTCTTCTGTTTATCATATGTGCTCCCGCTAGCTCAGATTATGGAATGCTACAAAATATGCTACCATAATTATGCAGACAACACACATTTACATAACCATGTCACCAGATGACTATAGTCCGATACAATCACTGAGGAATTGCATTGTAGAAATCAAAACACAAACAATTACAAGTCAGAACCCAGCTTAAATCGGTGATGCTAAAAACCACGCACAGAACCAGAAATCTTGGTAAAGTCATGGACTCGGACCTGAATTTCAGCAGCATTTGGAATCACTTGTTCATGTCCATGCATTTATCTTCAGTAGATTAGACTACTGTAACAGTTTCCTCACAGGTGTAAAAACAGTCAATCAGACAGCTTCAGGTGATTCAGAAAGCTGCTCCTGGAGTCCTCACTAAGACCAAAACATTGGATCACAACACTCCAGTTCTGAGGTCTTTACACTGGCTTCCTGTCAGTCAACCTGTCAGGGTTATAAAGCACTGAATGGTTTCGGGCCAAAATAAATTTCTGATCTGCTGCTACGTTATGAACCATCCAATCATCTCAGGTCGTCTGGAAGAGGTCTACTTTGAGTACTCAGAGTCAAGACCAAACATAAAGAAGCAACTTTCAGTTTTTATGCATCACATATTTGTTTAAAATCTAAGCTGATGATTTTTCTGTTTGCCTTTACACCTGTGACTTTTTTATTTTGCTTGCCTTGCCAATAAGATGCAAGGATCAGGTAGATTATTAGCCCCATGACACCCGAAACCCAGTGTGATGCAGGGTGCTCCAAGCAGCATCATGTGGGCCAATGATACCTGTGCTGACATCACTTGAATTGATGGGTGGATGATTGGTCAAAAATGCTTTTTATTTTTGCTATTTGCCGGTTTCAGGTTTGTTCAACGAATGATTTTTGCTGACAGCCATCTTTGTTTGTTTGTTTTTCGACAGATTGTCCTGTTGATCTTTTCTTCGTACTGGATACATCTGAGAGTGTCGCCCTCAGAACGAAACCGCATGACTTTTATATCAACCAGATCAAAAGCTTCACCAATCAATTCGTAGATAAACTCACAGACCTGTAAGACACACACACACACACACACACACACACACACACGACTGCAGTGATGGAAGAGGCTTTCAGATTATTAATTTATCTTAATGTGGCTACAATTGCTGTTACATATCATCTATGATCATCAGAGGAAAAATTAGACTGTTTCAGAAATATTTTAAAGTTCCTTGTAGCTACTTCAAACGGAGACAATATACTTTGTTGCTAGTTAAAAGTCCTGCATATGAAATATTCCTTGAAATAATAACTCAACACTCCCAGTTGCTTCTCACCTTTCTGTATTCTTCTGACATCACTGTTGGGTGCAATACAGTACTCTTCTGACCACGCCCATTGCTGATTATAACTATTATTATATTATTTGAAGTAAAGTTTATAGACTGTTGGTTACTTTTATCCAAAGTTATGCATCATTACTTTTTTTTATTTAAAAAAAAACAAAATTTGTGACTCACGTAAATGTACAATATTTGCCACTGAAATGTAATAGAGAACAAAGTACAAAGTAACATAAACATGAAGTACAGTTCATGAGTAAATGTAGTTAGTGAAATACCACCATTAGCTTTCTGTACCATATCAATGTTGTGTTGATTTGATGATGAGCTGACTTTTGTTACTCTACGGAACACCTCCATTTGTCCAGGACCCACAACTGTGACCGCGTCCTGACGTGGAACTCAGGAGCACTGCACTACAGTGACGAGGTCAAAATGGTGAAGGAGCTGGGTCCAGTGGGCACTGAGCGCGATGCCATGAAAAAGGCAGTCCAAGCCATCGAATTCATTGGCAAGGGCACCTACACTGACTGTGCAATCAAGAGGGGTGTTGCAGAGGTGCTCCGAGGGTAAGAATAACGCTAATACACACACAACACTCACACACACACACACACACACACACGCGCACGCTCAAGCGCGCTACATTAAAAAAAAGTGGTGTGTTATGACATTTGATATCATTTGTGTGTCTCGATGCAGGGGCTCCCACTACTCCGAGAACAAGTACATTGTGGTGGTGACTGATGGTCATCCCCTGACTGGTTACAAAGAGCCATGCGGAGGCGTGCAGGAAGCTGCCAACGAAGCCAAGCAATTTGGCGTCAAAGTGTTCTCTGTAGCCATCATACCTGATGCGGAGGTATAAAACACACACACACACACACACACACACACACACACACACACACACACACACACACACACACAAACACATTTGTACTTAATGCTGCTGAGGACCCTCATTTGCATATGTATTATTCCCCAAAGCCACACCCAAACCCTTATTCCCAAAGCTTAATGTATACCTCCTATCTTTACCTCAACAACAAAACAATAAGGCTTCTTACCATGAGTTCCTACATGAACTTACTATTTTCAGCCAAAGTTGGAAACAGTTTTGTACTTTTCTCATGATAAGTTTCTGAGTGTTCATGTAAGTGCTTTAAGGTGGACACGCTTCATTTGGATGGAGATGAATAGGATTTAGCTATGTTTGAATCAGATCGTTAGTATACTGTGTGGTCACCGCCAACCAAAATGAAAAAACATAGCCAGAAACTTGAGATTGGAAACCAAGATTTTAGGGGTTCTAAACTTTTTCATTTTAGCTAATGAATTTGGCTGTGGAGCGATCCCCCTCCTAGTGCCACTCAAACTTTAAAAAAAGGGGGAGAAAATTCCAAACGTCCCTGGTTCAGAAACACAGAGAGGGAACTCCTCCCTAACATCAAATCTTAACCCCCAAACAGCCCTTTGAAGGAAATTGTACTTTTTTTGTCTAAATGCAATGCTGCTGCTAACTATAAGAAGAGCTACAGCAAATACTAGGGTATGAGGTTCCTAAAAGTTGTTTGGTGCTCTATTTATGTAAATTCCTTTGAAAATGTACATACATTCAAGTGATAGATATTTGCCAGTAGCAAGTTATAAAGCTATCATTAGGCTTTGGGTAAGGAAGCACCACCAACGAAAACAAATCGCTTACTATTGTGGAAGACATCTTTTTAATAAAAATAACTGAAAAACAAACTGAGATTGCAAGAAGCCGAACTGGACAGAAAATGAGGGGAAAAGACTCAAAATTAAGATATTGGACAAGCATAATAGTTAATAGATACATTCATCTACACGGCTTTAATAAGGCACAAAGGCACCTCCTAAGCAGTTGATGATTTGTAGTTTTTGTTTTGCTAGTCTTGTCTTGCTAGATTTTGTTCGTAGGTTTGTTATTATTTTGTTAGAACTGGTATGTTAATGTCACAACTATTCTGTCAATAAAGATGTAAGTGAAAAAAGTGAAGAGACAACAAGTTGAAGTGAAGTGTAGAGAAATACCATCATGTTATGTAAAGGGACGTAATATTGTACACTTGGTGCAACTTTCAGGCATGTGATGTGACCAGGATTTTTGTATTTTGTGTCTCACCAGGAAAGCAGGTTGTTAGTTATGGCCACAAACAAGAACTACAGACAGAACTTCACTGCTGCAGATGAAGCCAGATCTCCCCACGAAAAAACCATTCAAACCATCATTGACATGATGGTATGTGTTCTCCTCTCCTCTCAGCTCACCTGTACATAACAGCATTCATCATTTGGATTTTGAACTAACATCTGTTTTCTTTTTCTTTTTTCTTCTCAGACAAACGAGACACGGGATACGGTAGGTCTTTTTCAGATGTCTTTTTTCATTGATTATTATTCATTGAGTATGTTTGCTTACTGCATTTCCATCGAAAATGAGTTATCCCAGAGTAATTCTGCAGACATAACTGTATTGCAGATCCAATTTATTTAGCTCAAGCATCACGGCTAAACAATGTCAGTTTATATCTCGATATTTTATATTTTTCCTGAACTGAGGGTTAGGCCTTAAAACAACAGAAACATCCCAACAGAAGAATTGTCAATTATGTTTTTTTGCTGATGAAACTTTCTTTAGAATTTAGGAGAAAAGTTGTATCTTGGCCCAATGCCATGTCTTAAAAATGTATACAAACTTGGTTTCTTTACTAAACACAGCTTGTTACTTACTAGAGTTGTTTAGTCAATAAATCTTAACTCAGTGTAGTTGGGGTGTAAACAAAATCTGGGTTGTTAATGTTAGTGTTTTTTTTCCTTGCCTTCCTCTTGTCCTCTCTCATTTGCTGGCTAAGCCTTGTTACAGCTGGTCTTTACTGTAAACTTGCTCATGCTCACAAAACAAGGATGTGTCCGGCTACAGGGAGCTGAAAGTAGCACATCAAAAGGACAAATGAGATAACAGTGATACGATCTTCTTGCCAACTTTGAACTTTTGTATTTTGATTTTAGTATTTTTAATTTGTTTTTGGAACTATAAAAATCCCCTTTGGGGATGAATAAAGTAATTAAATTATCAATCAATCTAACTGTGTATCTTTCTATCTATCCATCTATCTATCTATCTATTCATATATCTATCTAAAACAGAAATTCTTTAAAAATGTATTTTGCAGTAGCATGCTTATAGCTCAATTACAATCATATTTGCAAACATTTTTGGACCTTAAAAGGAAAGGAATCCCCCCGCCCATTGACAAGCCCCACCCCCGTTTTCTTTCATCCTGGCTGCTAGTGTCTACAATACACTCAGTGGCATTTTTTGCTGGCACGTGACTTTTTTGTATTATATTTTGTTATAATTTCATATCAAATGTAAATTTTCAATTTGATCATTTTATACAAACTGGTTTGAACAATTTGTTCTAAGTAGCTCTTTAGTTAAGCAAACTAGATTTCTCCCTAAGGAATAGCTCTGCTGTAGTTCAACTTCTTCCAGTGTGAAGTCATTGGTAGCTTGCAAAGCTATGCTTTCAAAGAAGCTTTCACAACACTGCTAAACATGCAGATATTAAGTTCAATTGATTCCAATGAGGCCTACTTATTGCCGTATTTCCCTTGTGATCAGTCCGTTACTTAAATGGTTTTAAAGTACCGAAGTAATGTTCGTAGCAGACATATATATATATACAGTATATATATATATATATATATATATATATATATATATATATATATATATATATATATATATATATATTAAGACACTTTTCCTGTTTATAATGTTTTATTCTTTTTACCCCCTCAGTGTTGCTCCTTCGACTGCGTTGTAAGTATGCCATTAATTATCTTATTGCCAACATCAATTCAACTTCTGCTTCTTTTACTTTCGAGGGGCAACTGTTTCACCGTTTGTGTTTTACTGTTCTATCTGCAGGCTCCAGGTGGGCCTAAAGGAGGACCAGGAGACCCTGGCTCTAAGGTATGATTATATCATGCAAAAAAAAACTGTTAGATACTCATTGCATCCAATGCATACAGCTGCACAAGAGAATGTCGTTAACCAAATTCACAAATATAGAGAAAACATTAGACTCTACATTGTCTCATAATTTTGATTTAATTTTCTGCCCATTTCTACAGGGAGAAACCGGCAGGCCAGGGATGCCAGGAGAGAAAGGAGATACTGGGGGCGTCGTAAGTGACTTCCACCATTGTGCTCCACCACCAACAACAACACTATCCCCAACATACGACCATGCATGCCAAAGAAGAAAACAAGCGTCTCATCTATTTGGATTTGTCTTGCAGGCTTCAGTGAGACGCCATTCAGATGATCTAATACTTCTGTCTCTATGTTACAGGGCAAAATTGGAGATCCTGGACCTGTTGGTTACAGCGGAATGAAGGTAGAGTGCACTGAGAGCCCCTATTAACCCAAATCCACAAAATTCTTCAAACTATGTAATTTAGGGCGTTAGTTACATTATAGTTAGCATCTGAAAAGAGTTGGGCATATTCATTCTATAAAAACAATGACTATTGCCACCGTTTGATACGGCCACGCCCACACAGTCCCGTCAAACGGTCTACTCTAGGCAGTAAAAAAAGTTGTTTAAAACTAAGTTTTATAATGAACATTTCTTTTCAATCGGATTTGTGTAAAAGCTTATTGAGACACCCAACTTCGATAGCATAGTATATTGATTTTTACTAGACCAGGTTTCCAGAGGGTTGAAGTCTTGGCTAAACATAAGTGGTGTTCTTTATACCGTAGTATTAATAGTATAGTCTCACACAAAATGGACAGTTTGTAGGCCTACGTGGCAGCATTGGTGCACACGAGGGCTGTGAGTAAAGGATGATACAACACTGTCACATTGGGCCACATTGGAATAAGATGGAGCCAAGTTTTGCCACCCTTTTTTTACAAATGTATTTGTATTATGCAATTCAGCCAACACTTTTAAATGTTTTATGCATTCTTAATTGTATAGCCTTAAGTTTAATGGTCAATTACTCCATACAGGTTATTTCACTGACAACTGCAGTCTAGTCATCCTTTGTTGAAGGGTTTTTTTTGGCGACCATTTCCGCTTAATGGCGTTTGCCAAAAACAATAAATGGAACTATGAAAGTCCACCTTTTCACTATAACAGAAATATCTATGACCTAGAAACAATCGTACAGAATGTAAGCCAGGGAACATTTGCAAACCCAAGTTGGAATTTATTTAGGTTATTTTCCCGATGATGTGTGATGATGCTGATTCTGATGTGTGTGTTTCTATTTCCAGGGAGACCGCGGTATCAAAGGAGGAAAGGTACTATCAGAACGCACAGACACAAAACGTATACTTAAACAAGATTCAGTGCATGCTCCACGTTGACTGTGCTGTGTAATTCATGCTAATTGTGTGTGTGTGTGTGTGTGTGTGTGTGTGTGTGTGTGTGTGTGTGTGTGTGTGTGTGTGTGTGTGTGTGTGTGTGTGTGTGTGTGTGTGTGTGTGTGTGTGTGTGTGTGTGTGTGTGTGTGTGTGTGTGTGTGTGTGTGTGTGTGTGTGTGTGTGTGTGTGTGTGTGTGTGTGTGTGTGTGTGTGTGTGTGTGTGTGTGTGTGTGTGTGTGTGTGTGTGTGTGTGTGTGTGTGTGTGTGTGTGTGTGCGTGCGTGCGTGTGTTCTCTGCAGGGAGACCGTGGACACAAAGGCTACGAGGTGAGCTTTTCTAATCAGTTTTTCTGACATCCGATGATGCTCTCTTGTCTGTGATGGCGAATTATTGATCTCTCTTCTCTCTTTCTCAGGGAGACAAAGGTCAAAACGGAAGGGATGGAGTAGATGGACTCAAGGTGCGTTACAGGCGCTAACATCCTAGCAATACAGCTGTGTCTGTCCATGTGATTAAGTTGTCTGAAGATGTGTATTTCTTGCTGGTTCTCTTCATCAGGGTGAAGCCGGTTTCTCTGGTCTTTCCGGCTGTAAAGGAAGTCCTGGATCAGACGTGAGTGGCATTTCATTTCTCAATCTAGGTTTAATCCCACTCCTATGGATCATCGCATTTTGGGCCCAGACTGACGCTCTGCTCACACAAAGGTCACACATCGTTTGAATCACAACCAGACAGACTGACACAGACCACACCATGTTAACACACATCAGTGTCCTCATGTGGAGGGGTCAGGAGGACACGCACAACACACACACACACACACACACACACACACACACACACACACACACACACACACACACACACACACACACACACACACACACACACACACACACACACACACACACACACACACACACTTTGTATCTTTCACAGACAGACAGACACTTTGTATCTTTTTATTCTCTCTTGAACAGATGCACATGCTCAGACAGTCCACTTCTGTATCTGCCTTTGGCTCATGCACATTGTTTAGAGACAAGCCATTAGCCAGGGTAGCATGTCTAGGAATGTTGCTGTCCCGTGCGTTTTCTGATCAACATTACACCCAGCGTCTGGACCCCCGTCCCCCCTCCAAGAGGCAGCCTGAGCCCACTGGCTGATTAATCAATGCTTTGTTTACATTCTCTGCTGACAGATTGTTTAAATGAAGCCTTACAGTCGTACTGTAAACAAACACATAGGCGTGCGCATGTGAATGGTGTGTTTGCAAGGCCCTCAGAGAACAGGCGTTGGGTCTTCAGCTTCTTGTGATCATGCACTGAAGAGGCATTTTGTGTTTTGCTCTTCCAGGGCCTTCAGGGAGACTCTGGACCAAAGGGCGACGCTGGTCCTTATGGAGTGAAAGGAGCAAAAGTAAGATGAAAAAAATACAAATAAAATATGCTTTTGAAGATTTCAAACAGCCCCTCCCCCCCCGGCTTGTAACAAAATACGGTGTGCTTGTTTCAGGGAGACGATGGAAAAGACGGCGAGGAAGGAAGGCCTGGAAACCCCGGCACACAGGGACCTAAGGTGAGTCTGAGCACAGAGATCATGACCAGAGACACATCCATATATACACAGAGTATCGCCAAGCAGGAACTATGACGCATGTGTCAACGCCTGTGTGTTGTGACAGGGTGAGCCGGGCCGTCGCGGACCAGATGGGGACAAAGGAGAGCGCGGAGATGACGTGAGTGATTAAAACATTTAAATAAAAACACCAAAAACACTTCTCTTTCTCTTCTGATGTCTTGACTAATGTATGATGCGTGTTTCAGGGCGCACCTGGACCGGACGGAGGTCCCGGGGACAGGGTAAAGTAGAGCTTTAATATGGACTTCAGGTCTCAGTGTCTTTGGGTGTGAGTGACAGCCACCAAAATGTGTGTCTTTTTTAAATCTCTTTCAGGGACTAGGTGGAGAGAAGGGGGAGCAAGGTTCCCGTGGAAACAGAGGCGGTAGAGGAGAACCGGTAAGTGATGAGGAGGAGGGGAGTGTGAAGAGTAAATAGCCACATTACATTTTTGTACACTTTATTAAGGAAATGCTGTTTGGTAATTATATTGAGTCATCTGCATCCCCACCTTTTTTTACACTCCTACAGATCTAAATTTGTTTAAAACTTGCCTCTGCCTGCTTTACTTTTGCATTGTTATGTCTTGGACACTTTATACATTTGTTCTTTTCCTTGGCAGGGAGACCTTGGACCCCGTGGTGAGCAGGGGAGGGAGGGCTCAGCTGGCCCCAACGGAGACCCCGTAAGAAACACTCAACTATAAAAACTGACCCATTTACTTAGACACACACACACACACACACACACCCACAGGAGCTAAAGTACAACATGCAGTACTACTGTTTGTCAGGCTTTTTCAATTGAGTTCCAGGAGGAGGCCCGGTGTAGTCACCCAATTTTCTCTCTGGCAGCATCCTTTTTTTCCAGAACTTGTGCCTTAGTGTGCTTCCTAGCGTGCGTGCATGGAAGCACTTGTGAGCGTGCGTTCATATTTCATGTTGAAGGGTTGGTTGTGGAGGAGCTTACACAGAGGCGAACCTGGCCAGTGTCCCAAAGCGTGGCCCACTCCTGCATGTCCCCCCTCTCTCTCTCTCTCTCTCTCTCTCTCTCTCTCTCGCGCGCTCAGTTTTTTTTTACTCCTCCTTGGGAACATGGATGCTCACTCTTTCCCTTCTGACTCAGTTCTTCTCTCCGTCCGCTCCAGCCAAAGCCTCTGGATGGGTTTTTTCTTAATAAGGCACCAGGCAGCGTAGTAATAATAATAATACGTTACACGCGTTAGTTGTGGTAACCGCCGTGATGTCAGAACTTTCAATGGCTCTTTTGTGCGTTTCAGCATGGTGCCGCCTTTACTCATCAGAGCTGAATGAATAATAACTGAACTCAATAGTAGAGAAAACATGGAATAACTGACATGGTGAGCCCGCCTCATAAGCTCAGGAAAAAAACTGTATCCTCGCATGCCGTTATGTGCAGCACATCATTTACACTTAATAAAAATCTTGTCAGGTCACAGTATACTGTATGTATTTGAACAGCACTCAAATGTGACATATTGGCAATTGTCATTGTTAACTTGAAATTAAAGAAGGTCCCTGACATTTTGGATAATATTGGTAGCCTACCTTAGACTGGAAGCTGGAGCAAACAGTGAGCCTTGAATCAAAGTTTAATTAGGGGGCCAAGCCCGAGTAGGGCCTTGGACCGCGTTTGACCGCGTTTTGCAGAGAAACGCAGTTCCATAGCCCTGCTGGGCAGGGAACCCTATTGTTTTTGCTGGGATTGTTATTCTTCCACTCGTAAAAGTGGTGCTGCAGCCCAAACCGTAAAGGGTTGGGACATGCCACTTGCAGGGATTATCCAGGTCCGTGCCTGGTACGCAGACAAAAAAAATTCAGACATGCCGACCACTAGGTGGCACTACAACAAAGGAAAAAGCGTTTTGGGATATAACTTCCGCACCGAAAGTCCGACAGTCAAAAACTTTATATCCACAGATAGTCAGCTGCATCTTTTGAGATAGACCACGCCCATTTGCGTATATATAGATTTTTCGCTACATCGCAAAAACTGTGTCAGTCACCAAAACATACTCCTCCTACAGTTTTCGCCCGATTTGGACGAAACCAAAAGCATTATGCTCTACTGACTCCCACGAGCAACAGTTGGTCAAATAATTTTTCTACGACCATCGGAAGACCAAACGGTAGCGCTTTTTTTGCGAAAATCCCCTAAAAAAAAAAAAAGCAATTTTCTTGAAACTCAAGGGAGACTATCATGGGGCATACCTGAGCCTATGGAAAAAATATGGGCAAGAAATTCCTATGTGGGCGGGACTTATTAAAAAAAAAATATTTAAATTTTTTTGCCTGTTTTCGCCATTTTCAAAGTCTTTAGGCAGGAAATTCAAAATACTGTCTTTACTATGGAGAGGCTGACAATCTGCTTTTGCTCATAACTCCCCAACCAAACATCGCACATTCAAAAACTTGACATCCACTTGTTTGGTACATTGAGCTGCATATTTCTATCTAACGTAGGTTTGCGAATGTCATCCATAGGGGGCGCCAAAACCACAAAAAGCTAAGAAAACGCGTTTGGGGCTATAACTTCCACACCCAATATCCACAGATGCCCACAAGTCAGCTGCATCTTTTGAGATAGGCCACGCCCATTTGCGTATGGGAATTTTTTTCGCTACATCACCAAAACTGTGTCAGTCACCAAAACACACTCCTCCTACAGTTTTTACCCGATTCGGACGAAACCAAAAGCATTATGCTCTACCGACTCCCTCGAGCAAAAGTTGTAAACAGAATTTTTCTATGACCATCGGAAGACCAAACGGTAGCGCTTTAAAGATTTGCACATTAGCTACCTTGTACCAAACTGCTTCTAAATCCAAAACGATTCATCCTATTAACACCAAACTTCACACATGTGTTTGTCCTATGGTTCTCAGGTTGGTTCTACTTTTTCCTTAAATTGCTCCAAAACGGGGCGCCAAAAACACACTTGAGCATCTTTCTCTGCGATTTTTTTGCCTTTTGGTCTATAACTCCCAAACCAAACATCCCACATTCAAAAACTTTACATCCCCGGATTCCGTGAAGCGAGGGGCCGGCGCCGCGGACGACGCCGCCCGTTCCCGAGTCGCGTGGGAGGCTTGGCCCCCGTTCACAACTGCTTGCAGTTCTAGTTTATTTTTATTTTTAAATGAAATCCTTCCTGGGAGTACTAAAACCTTCTCATTTACATCCCCATTAACACACGCAACAGTTTTGTATGACATATTGAAATCTTTGTCAAACTTTAAAACAAGCTGCTGGCAGGCCATATTGCATGATTCTAGCGGTAGCTCTGTAGACATTGTGGATCAGGACACTTGACTCTTTGAATTGACCACATATTTAGACTTTGGATAATCTTATTCTGATGGTGGCCATTTTGGATCCACTCAGCATGTGACAGCTTGCTTCAATTAACTTTAGCAATGATTCCGCCATGTTCCAAGATCTTAACAAGTGCAATGTTATGAAAATCATTGTTAATGTTATATTAAAACAAGCAGACCACCTTACCAAATATGGCAGTAAAACAAAGACAAAATCAATACAAGCTTCTGTTTCATGTATTAATAGTGTTCCTAAGGCAAAGGCTCAAAGGAACTGGAGTTGTTGTAAGTCCTGACATTCAGAACATTTTCAGATATGAAACAAGCATGGTAGTCAAAATGCATTAGCATGTACATCAGTGAATACCCACAGGTTGGAATATGAAGAGAATACAATCAACAAAGAAATCTTGAAAAAAGTGTGGGGCGGGACTTTATCTCTGTGGGTTGTGCTGGTTCTCAATGGTAGATACTGTAGAAACGGCCATTACTAGTTTTTTTCCACTCGCTTGTTTGTGGTTGTTTTTGTTGGAGAACCTGTTTTTACAGTGTCTCATTAACGGTGTTGTTGTTTTCCAGGGCGATGCTGGCAAAGTCGGGCCTCCTGGTTACAGAGGAGATGAAGGCGCACCTGGACCCGAAGTGAGTCAAACAAAACACACACACACACACACACACACTGTAAACCTATTTACTCCGTCAGCTGCTTGCTATTAGTGATAGGACCCTATTGAGCACACAATTGTCTGCCAAAAGCAAGAGCGGTTGTGGTTATTTTACAGGAGATTCTTTTTCTTGTGTTTTATTCTGACCTTGTCTCACTCGTTTGAAGTGGGCGGGGGCTCGGTTGGGAAGACATGACATCAGGAACGCCTTTGCACCAATCAGGATTTAACAACATTATAATGCTAAACCGCAACTGGCAGTTCATGTCTAGTTTGGTCACTGTTAATCACATAATGATCAATCTACTGCCACGCAGCTTGTTGCACTCTATATAAATAAAGATTTTTAAAAATTGTTTTAACTTATTAACTTTTTTTACTGTGATTGGTGCTTATTTAGTCTTTTTTTCCAGTATCTTTCAAATGTGCAGTTAATAGCTGCTCTTATCATCAATCATTACTATAAGCCCTTTAAAGTAACCGGACACCCTATATAGGGGAGAACGGGGTAATTTGTCACATGGGTTGGATGTCACATTCGTTATATCTCGCCACCAGAGCGCGCTAGCTCTGAAATGTTGATATAAAAAAGGTCCAGAATTGGGATCAGAGGTCACATACATAGCCTTCCTTGGAGGAAGACAGCTGCATTTCAGGTGAGAGGATGTTTTGTGTTTTTCATGTCAAATTCAAAATATTTTGCTTCTCAGTATTTTTCTTCTAGGCTTTTACACAATGGGTTTATAACAAAACACTTGTTACCCTCAGAAAGTGTGAAGGGTAAACTATAGTTTAGATTGTGGTTAGCAAGCTAATTAGTTGTCAGATGGTTGTTGGCCTTGATGCTAGCAAGAAATTCAAGTTGGGGTTGGTCGTCAAATTTTTTGGGGGGTTGGTTGTCACATGTTATCTCAAGGCAAGGCAAGGCAAGTTTATTTATATAACACAATTCAGACACAAGGCCACTCAAAGTGCTTTACAGGGGCAAGATAAGAATACATAAAACACATTATAAAACATTTAAAAGCGAATAAAAGAAGCAAATAATAAAAAAAAAAAAAAAAATTAAAACTCGATAATAACATAACATAATAAAAGAAGCAAATAAAATGAAAATTGCGAGTTAAAAAGGAAACAAAAAAGTCTTCAGACTCGATTTAAAAGAACTGAGAGTTGCAGCAGACCTCAAGTTCTCTGGGAGTTTGTTCCAGATTGTTGGTGCATAAAAACTAAAAGCTGCTTCTCCTCGTTTAGTCCTAACTCTAGGGACTGTAAGTAGACCTGTCCCAGACGACCTAAGGGCTCTGGACGGTTCATAACTCTCAAGGCTGCAGCCAGAAAAGGAACCCAATAACGAAATAAATTGTCAAGCTGTATCCTCACTGACATCCCAGAGAAGGAAAGAATAGAGCAGGAAAAGGCAGCTAGCAAGCAAAAGAAAAAAGGCAACAAAATCAAAACAACCCAGTGCATCCCAAACTAGACCAGCTGCCAAGGCTACAGAACGTTATGTAGGCCTATTTGTCAACTTGACAATGCAATTAAACATTCAAATTTGGTTCTGCCTCCTTGCCTTCTTTTTAAGATTTTTCCCATTAAGATAACATTGTGACAAACAACCCCATAGTGTGTGACAACCGACCCCTTGATGGGGTTGGTTGTCACAATGTGTCAGAGTGTCTTTGATGGTAAATTACTTCTTCATTACAATAAGTTGGAAAAAAAGAGAGACACACATTTCTAGCCAACACCTTAAGCTTCAATTTAATGTAGGAATGGCTATTGACAGATGTTTTGGTGATGAGCAATTCTCACTAGAGTAAAAAGTGTGCCTACTTACCCCGTTCTCCCCTATAATATTATCTAGGCAATCAGCTCGCAACATACCCTGTTAACTGATTGTTTAGTAAACTGCAACTTGCGGACAGATTTTGTTCTCCACACACACACACACACACACACACACACACACACACACACACACACACACACACACACACACACACACACACACACACACACACACACACACACACACACACACACACACACACACACACTCACACACACTCACACATTGTCTTGACAACATCCAAATGTTTCCAGCGAACACGTGATGTCACATTTCACATGGTACTAATCTTATCCTTCCTTTCATCTCCAAGGGAGCAAAGGGACCGAGAGGAATCAAAGGAGCTCCGGGAGACAGAGGCCAGATTGGGCCGAGGGTGAGTTGGGGAGACCCAGATGTGTGCCATCCATCATAACCCCAGCCATGAGGTCCATGTGTGTTCATGTGCGTTCATGTGCGCCTACTGTACATGCTGATGGATCTGTAAGTGTCTCTCCATTTCTGATTTCAGGGAGCTGACGGCCTCCCAGGAAATGGCACTGAAGGCTGTCCAGGTTTCCAGGTTTGTGTTAATAGTAGTTAATTCATGTAATGTGATACACACTTTGCTCCGGGTCAAACCCCTAATATCCCTGACATTGATGTCTCCTTTTAGGGTTATCCTGGGCCTCGCGGAGACAACGGTGAGCCAGTAAGTGATCTCAGCTTTCAATTTTTGTTATGACCCAGTCAATGTAATTAATATGGACCGGATCAGTGGTTGGTCTGCAGCTTAACAAACTTTAAAGTGAGCTGAGCGAGAGTGGCCGACCCAGAGCTTTTTATCTAACATCGATACATCAACGTGGAAAGAGGAGTCTATCTTTGAAGTTCAACAGTGTAAAAATCCCTTGTCAAGCTCATGCGACCTCTTAACCTCTTAACATTTCCCATGTGACCTGCAGGGTGGCAAGGGAACCCCTGGACCCAAAGGAGACGACGGCGATCCCGGAGATTCAGGCCTTGATGTGAGTCTGCTGTCTCTTCCTCTGGCTAGCTTCTTTTTATGGAGTTTTTTTTCTTCTGTTTCTCAGTCTCAATCTTCCTTCTCAATCCCTTCTTCTTGGCAGAGAGCGCCGACAGGATGTGAGTCACGCGCCTCGATTTACGGGCACATTTACATATTTCATTTTTTATCCGCTGTCTTTCCATTTTAAAATAATACTTTTCTTCTCTAAAAGTCTGTTGTTCATTTAGTTTTTTTTCCTTAGCCCCTCACACTCTTATGCTCTTCTGCATTTGGAAAAAATGTGTCTTGAGCAGATCTAAAGACATTTTAGTGTGTGTGTGTGTGTGTGTGTGTGTGTGTGTGTGTGTGTGTGTGTGTGTGTGTGTGTGTGTGTGTGTGTGTGTGTGTGTGTGTGTGTGTGTGTGTGTGTGTGTGTGTGTGTGTGTGTGTGTGTGTGTGTGTGTGTGTGTGTGTGTGTGTGTGTGTGTGTGTGTGTGTGTGTGTGTGTGTGTGTGTGTGTCATTGGGGGAAGAGGGCTTGAGCTGATGCAGCTGTGTGTACGTCGTTGTCAAGGACACCAGGAAATGAACAGAACACCATGGAGGGACTGCATTAGTCTTTTGTTGCGTACGTTGAGTGCGTGTTCGTGTGTGTGTGTGTGTGATCACCCACATCCATATGTCGTAAAAGTTGAAACGCTTCGACCCCCGCTTCAACTCGGTCGTGTTTACGCTAAAATGATGCATTTTCAAGGTCTGCGTTCCGTGGGATAAACATTTCTGCACGTGTTTGCACATTCCGCTCATCTGTCCATCAATGCACCCTGACCTCTGTTCTTCACGCACATTTTCAGTGTGGGTTCAGTTTACCACTCATCAAGACATTGTGTTATGATTAGATGCACAGGCATTATTTGCCCAGGCGCTCAAAATGTCTTTGATTAGTAACATTTCATAAATGATGGTCCATCTGCGTACTGGACCGTAAACATCAGCTTGAATATAAAGTGTCAGGTCACCTAATCAAAACACTATTGTTGTAATCAAAACACTATTGTTGTTAAGAGGAAAACACTTTTGAGATCTACACAAAAGCTTGTGAGCGCTACTTAAAGTTTTCTTTGGAAAATGCTTGTCAGGAATCCAAAGTAAACAGGCTCAGTCATGAAATCCCTCATATGGTGTAAACAATGTATGAGCTCCACTTTTACATTTTCTTGGTCTCTACTTACTTACTGTATATATTGGCAGTATATTTTCTTAAAGGTCCACTATGTAACATTTATGAAACAATTGCTTAAAACACTTAGCCCACTTATTTCTATTAAAAGGAATCGGGCCATTTTTTTTTGTGAAAATCGAAAAGATGTGACATTTCTGGGCGTACCTGCTGAGCATGTTCCGCATATAAACACTAGAAGAAGAAGCTCAACTGGCTAGTCACAACAGCGGGAGCAGTGATGTTATAGTGAATCATAGTGTTAGTCAAACTACAATAAACTAAGCAGTGCAAAAAAACTTACCTCATCCATTATTACAACCAGACAATCACATTATGTCTCATGTAGCCTATCACTGTTTTGGCCGTTGCACTGACGTAGTGAAAGCACTGCCACCGCTATTGAAAAGGAATTTAACAGTGCCCCTTTAAAGGAATAGTTGGACACTTTTGCCTAAAGTTTAGTTGATTAGGAAAAACATATCTTAAATATGCATCGACATCCAGCAGCAGCTTAAGTTAAAGTATCTTAGCATAAAGACTGGACACCGGGTGAAACAGATAGTCTGGCTTCATCCAAAGGGGAACACAATCCACCTAAGAAAATAAAGGTTAACCTACAAGCACCTCTGCTATCACTCATAGATACATTATGCTTTTAGCGTAAGAGATTCATCTTTATATTTCAGTTTTTGTAAAGATTACACCAGATATAACGTGTGAATCATCAAGCATTAGGGGTTCTCCTTGGTAGATTGTATTACCTTTGGACAGAGCCAGGCTAGCTCCTTCCCCCTGTCTCCACTCTTTTGCTAAGCTAAGTTAACTGTCTGCCAGCTATAGTTTCTGTATTTTAAGTACAGACATATGACCAGTATCAATCTTCTCATCTCCCTCTTCATGACAAAGTGAATAAGCAAGCGTCCCCAAAATGTCCACGTATCACTAATTTCCCCTGTGCTGCTGTTCCACTGGTCAATAGAGACCTTTATATATAAAATAAATTACAAGATGACAGATTTCAATGGAAAACATGAATCAGTGCATTCCACTTCCCTCCAGAGGCGTTCAGCCATTTCTTTTTTCCTCTCGCTCAAAAGCCGTTATATGTGTTTCTCAGAACAGTCTCTCGTTTGTTCTCACAAGTTTTACACTGTCCTGGATGGCACAGTGGAGGAAACAGTGACCGGTTAGACACAAAAAAAAATACATCAAGTGGCATCAAACTGGCTAACAGAATTTTAAGATAAAACTAATGCCATTTGTTTCACTGTGGTTTTTTTGACCAACTGGATTTCTAATTGAAATAGTTTGAATATTTTCACACTGCACAGGCATGTACTATGCTGCCTGCACTTTCTCTGGCCAGAGGGGACAGGGGTTACTGATAGGGGGTGTGTCAGAGGAGATAAGGCCTTGGACCTTTTGACTTTCCCACTTATTTGACTATTTAGCACCTCGGAATGATAATATACACATATTCAACAAAGTATAACATCTGGTTTCATGCCGGCAAGTATGACACCATAAAGTCAAGGTCAAGACTTTACATCAGAGTGTTTGAAGTTGAGAATGTGCAATAATTGGAACCGTTTGTGTGTATACTCGTAAGTGTATGTGTGGGTTAAAAGCAAGGGGATTGGCATTACCTTCTCTTTCTCCCTGTCTCTCTCTCCTTCTTATCTGACCACTGTGGGTAGATGGCTGTGCAGCGTACACATCTGCTGGTTTGAGTCGGCGCTCTCAGATCAAACAGCAAAAGTGATTTAACATAAATGTTTGGGACTTAACATTAACAGTGCCTGCTTTCCCTCTGGCCCTCTGTGCATTTCGCTTCTGTCCGGCATGTTGAGCTTCTAATACGTTTTTATGTGACTACCACACACAAAATGTATTCGGAGTACGGAGGAGATGTGTTGAGAAAAGTGGTAAACCTCCTACAAGGAACTTTTAAATGTTTATGAAACAGTTTCATTGTACCTCTGATGATCATAAATGACCTGTAAAAGCAAATGAGACCATTAGGGAAAACAACACTAATTTTATATATTATTATTGATGCATTTGCATTGGACCGATTTTTCCCAGGCACAATTTACGTCTGGCAGATGGGAAAACCTTGTGTTTTCTGAAGGGCATTTAATCAAAGTTGTATCTGCTTCACCATCGTGATATTACCATTATTAATCTTACAAAGTTTCTGATCAACCAGAAAAACCTGGATGAAATTATACAACACCTGAACTCCTCCTCCTGTTGCCTTGACATTCTGCCCACAGGCTTCTTTAAAACTGTCTTTAACTGCATGGCCTCAGATGTCCTAGAAATTGTCAACATGTCCCTTCGCACTGGTGTATTCCCACAGGCCCTGACAACAGCAG
Organism: Ammodytes marinus; assembly: GCF_949987685.1. NCBI lineage: Eukaryota > Metazoa > Chordata > Actinopteri > Uranoscopiformes > Ammodytidae > Ammodytes > Ammodytes marinus. The sequence continues at coordinate 7,291,552 of NC_137213.1, read as the reverse complement.
TCATCAAGCCACCCCTAAAAAAGAAAAATCTAGATACTGTACATTATTATTAGATTATGAACAAGAACAAATTATGTTACCATAATTATGCAGACGACACACACATTTACATAACCATATTACCAGGAGACTATAGTCCGATTCAAGCACTAAGTAATTGCATTGATCAAATCAATGACTGGATGTGCCAAAATTCAATTGAAATTCTTCAATTGAACAAAGACAAAACTGAAGTTATTGTCTTTGCTGCCAAAGATGAACAATTAAAAGTCAGTGCACAGCTGAAATCTGTTATGTTAGAAAGCACACACCAAGCCAGAAATCTTGGAGTAGTGATAGATTCAGACTTGAATTTCCAAAAACACATTAAATCAATTACCAAGTCAGCCTACTTCCACCTTAAAAACATTTCAAGAATTAAAGGGCTACTGTCTCAGCAGGACTTAGAAAAACTTGTCCATGCGTTTATTTTTAGTAGACTTGACTACTGTAACAGTGTCCTTGCTGGCCTTCCTAAAAAATCAATCAGACAGCTTCAGCTAATTCAGAACGCTGCTGCTCGAGTACTCACTAGAACCAAAAAAGTGGATCACATCACCCCAGTTCTGAGGTCTTTACACTGGCTTCCTGTCAAACAGAGAATTGATTTCAAAATACTTATGTTAGTTTACAAAGCCCTAAATAGTTTAGGACCAAAGTATGTCTCTGACCTGCTGATCCCTTATGAACCAGTCAGAGCTCTCAGGTCGTCTGGGACTGGGCTATTGAAAGTCCCCAGAGTAAGGACTAGACAGGGAGAGGCAGCCTTCAGTTGCTATGCACCCAGTCTCTGGAATAAACTTCCAGGGGACTTGAGGTCTGCTCCAACACTTGGCTCTTTTAAATCAGGTCTGAAGATCTTTCTGTTTCCGTTTCAACCTGTAATTTTTTTTTTAAATGTTTTAATTCTTTTATGTTTTATTTCTATTCATGTTTTTCACTCGCTTTTTTTAATGTGTGCTCTATACTTGATGTAGTTTGTTCTTGCTTCTGTAAAGCACCTTGAATGGCCTTGTGTCCGAAATTTGCTTTAGAAACAAACTTGCCTTGCCTTACCTCATCGCAACGCATATGCGGTCTCTTTTCATGGACATAGTCACTCGTTTCCTAGACAAATGCACGCCCCGCCAGCATGCGCTTGGTAGGGGAGAACGGGGTAATTTGTCACACGGGTTGGTTGTCACAATCGTTATATCTCGGAACCAGAAGGCGCTGTTTATTATTATAAACAGCGCCTTATATATAATATTTAGCTCCTCAGTATTTTTCTTCTAGGCTTTTACACAATGGGTTTATAACAAAACACTTGTTACCCATACAAAGTGTGAAGGGTAAACTATAGTTTAGATTGTGGTTAGCAAGCTAATTAGTTGTCAGATGGTTGTTGGCCTTGATGCTAGCAAGAAATTCAAGTTGGGGTTGGTCGTCACATTTTTTGGGGGGTTGGTTGTCACATGTTATCTCAAGGCTGCAGCCAGAAAAGGAACCCAATAACGAAAGAAATCGTCAAGCTGTATCCTCACTGACACCCCAGAGAAGGAAAGAATAGAGCAGGAAAAGGCAGCTAGCATGCAAAAGAAAAAAGGGCAACAAAATCAAAACAACCCAGTGCATCCCAAACTAGACCAGCTGCCAAGGCTACAGTAAGTTTTGTAGGCCTATTTGTCAACTTGACAATGCAATTAAACTTTAAAATTTAGTTCTACTTTCTTGCCTTATTTTTAAGATTATTCCCATTAAGATAACATTGTGACAAACAACCCCATAGTGTTTGACAACCGACCCCTTGATGGGGTTGGTTGTCACAATGTGTAAGGGTGTCTTTGATGATTAATTTCTTCTTATTACAATAAGATAGAAAAAGTGAGGGGTACACATTTCAAGCCAACACCTTAAGCTTCAATTTAATGTAGGAATGACTATTGAAAGATGTTTCGGTGATGAGCAATTCTCACTAGAGTAAAAAGTGTGCCTACTTACCCCGTTCTCCCCTACTGGTGTCCCAAAAGCCTTATCCAAAAGTCACGCTAGAATCAACAGAAACTCCAAGTTCCTCGTAGCTACTCTAAAGTTTGTCTATTAATGACCCTTAGGATGTGAGGACACTAGGCCACATACCTGACTGTTACATTGTCAGTTTTTTGTTGTTGATGAAACCAAGACATGTAGCTCTTTTGAAACACAAGCCTACTTAAAGGGTTCAACATTGTACAGTAAATCCACTGCCCTTGAATTGGCACATGTGTTTGCAAGCTGTCCGTTTTTTCAAAGCCGTCTCTGGGGCCTAACTTCATTACTCATGGTATCCGCTCTCAATTTGCAGTTTTGCATTCATTTGAAAATTCTCTGCAGCTGTGCGAAGTCTTCCTCAAGCCACAATGCCCACATCTCTTTTCAAGTGTGTAACAGTATCTGTGGGAACATGGAGCTTAAAGACGGCATAATTTCCCTTAATTGCTTTACAGTTTTCAAGCTTTCTTTTTTCTTTCGCCACACTTGTACAGTCTTGGCGATAAACAGTGGGCCAGAGTGCAGCAGCTGCAGGGGCTTAGGCTGCTCTCTCTCTGGGCCAGACCTCGCCTCAACTAAGATTTGAAATGATTCTTGAGACTTTTGTCGGACTCACTGTACACTTTGATATGTTGATTCCATTCTCTAAAAGGCTGCTCTATGTCTTGTGGCGCCTTTTTGAAATTTCCGGTAGGCCTGTATGAAGTATGGTTAAAAATTGACTGAACATTGAAGTCAAAGGCCATGCGTCATACCCACACAGGTGTTTCCACTTATCCTAATTCGTCAGACCTCTGCTCAGGTCCAAGTAGAGCTATGCCGGGAATCATGCAATCAGCCTCCATGGTAACAGTAAGAGTAGGAGGCCAAGGTTAATCAAGCACAGGCTCCACACATAAACCTGAATCGTATCGGAAACAACTCATTAATAACCTGCCTTCGTCCTAGAAAAAAGACAAAAAGAAAGGGAATAAATACGGAGAGGCCCAATGACAAAGTAAAGTAAAGGAGGAACGTTGAAAGGAATATGGAAAATGGGGACAATGTGAATAGTTTACATTTTCCAATGCATCTTGAATCTGCAAAGTGACTTGGTTATTTAAAAAGAGGTTGCTATATTTCACTTTGGAATGTAGTGTATATTGCTATAAAGTCTCCCAAAAATGCAAACGACTTGACGTGCGTCAAATTCGTACATGTAAACCCCCAAGATGCAGTTGCTGGGAGACATAGTAATGACACATGCTTCCAATAAAAGCCCAGCTGGTACTGCTTTTATAGCCCAATTCATATACATAGTTTGATGAGTTTAAACCTGACATTGTTACCTGGATTTATTTAGATATTTACGCTTTCTCAAATGAGTTTCCCACAGAATGACTACAGTATATCACACTGCATTGTTTTGTGATTATATTTACTGTGGTAAAATAATTTAACTCTGTTATCCCACCATAGTGAGCTCACACTGTGTAATCTAAGAAAACCCTTTTCTCCCCCCTGTAACATTCTGCCCAGGGGGGACCTCAGGGCTCAGTATTAGGGCCATTACGTTTTCCACTTTCACGCATTTGATTCCTCCCTCACAATCAAGAAGTGAATCGATGCATAAAGTGAATGGGGAAAAAGAGAGGCCGTGTACCTGCACTCATATGAAGGCATTCTAATTTGTCAAACACAGCTAAAGGACACAAAGCTGTCATCTTGCCGTAGGAATGATCGCACGTTACGCGCAGACCGTGATTGATGTTGACAACAGCAGCAGCTCACATTCAATGTGGATGCTGCATAAAACATGAAACATGATTGGTTGGTTGCACAGATACATTTATTGAACAACAACAAAGGAAAACACTCTTTCTCTTATTCTCCATTTACTTTTTTTCTTCTTTTCACAGAACAATACACCAGGGAAACCAGGAGGCAAAGGGGCCAAAGGTCACAGAGGGGGTGATGGCAGTCCGGTAAGATTAGCATCCAGCTTTGAGCCGTGTGTGTGTGTGTGTGTGTGTGTGTGTGTGTGTGTGTGTGTGTGTGTGTGTGTGTGTGTGTGTGTGTGTGTGTGTGTGTGTGTGTGTGTGTGTGTGTGTGTGTGTGTGTGTGTGTGTGTGTGTGTGTGTGTGTGTGTGTGTGTGTGTGTGTGTGTGTGTGTGTGTGTGTGTGTGTGCAACTTGCATAGCATGTGTTTGTAAGTTGAGACATTGGGGGGTCCACACATTCAAACATATAGTTTGGGGGTCATTTTATGTTGATTTGCACATCTAGTACAGAGGAAAGTATCCTTGATTGTGAAAGTTTGTGCTGAACCTAAGATTAGCCTTGCCTATATCTGTGATGTTTTATCAAATGTGAGATTGCACTGCGCCACAGTGGCACAACCAGAGTATCAAAATATTACGTTATGGTTGTTTTTATTAGTTTTTAGTTTTTACAGGCACTACCTGCCAGCCGAATCAATTCATTGTTGGTTTTGCTTTTTTTGTGTCTCTTCATAGGTCTGTTTGTTTACACTGAATATAGAAACATAGAATATCACCAGACCTTTTCAAAATTGGGCAAATGAGAACAAAACTTGTGTGCACAGATTCCATTGACAACCGGTAACCGAGCTAGGATAAGCTATCTCAATACTCAACAATCATCTTCAAACTGTATGGTACAACATGAGCCTTCAGCTTCAGTTTGGTGTAATTCCTTTCACCAACTGGAAAGTCAAAGCTTGTGGTATTGGTTCATGTGAACTGATTGGAGACTGGACCTAAATATAATAATGTGCAGGAAGACATGTTCTCCAAGGCAGAGTCCTCAAACTCTGACCTTTCACACTTTCACTACTTTCTCTCTCACACCCTCCTCTTCTTCCTCCTCCTCTTCCTCTTACCTTTCCTCCTCTTTCCTCTGGCTTGCCTCTCTCCTGCATATTTCTACAATAGCAGTTTGTGTCATGTGTTTCTCTGGAAAGTCTACAATTAACAGCTGTCTCTTTCTCTCTCTCTTTCTCTCTCTCTCTCTCTCTCTCCCTCTTTCGTGTGTTGGCCTGCGTCGAGTTACGCTGGCGTCTTTGTTTCAGAAAAAAATGCTCTTAAAACTGAGTTTAATGTCTGTTAAAACAAAACAGATGTTTTTGCTTCTTCCTGTAGCCAAGCGAAAAGAGAAAAAAAACAAAAACAAAACGCTGTGGTAATTCACTTTGGGAAGATTCACATGTTGTTGCGGAAAGATAGCAGCCCGCACAAATGTGTGGGTGTGGATGTGGCTTTAGTGACTGAGGCCTTCCAGTTTGCAGTCAAAGGAGTAATGGTTTTCTAAAGAATCGCAGTTCTTTCAGTATATAAACAGAAGAATTCCCATTTTAGGGGGGATTCCCCTATGTTTCTTTTCTCACTTGCTCTTCCATTCTCTGCAGGGACTTCCTGGGCCTCCCGGACCATCAGGAACGGACGTAAGTATAAAAAAATATGTAATCAGTCCATTTAATCTGAACCCTCGCCCTCGTTTTTTGCCCAAGGACAGGAAGGCTAAGCACCACAGACTTAATTATCCCTTGGGGCCGGGCCAGTTTGGACTCTGGAACTGATACTGTATGTCCAGTCTTAAACCACATTTCCAATATCCTGAACATAAAAACCCGTAGCCTGTCCCCGACCGACCGGTCCTCTAAGTCAAATACCACCATCGTCATGTTTCATTTTTATATTTTTGGAGCAACTTGAAACAGTGTGGGACCCCGACTGTGTGATTTAACCATGCAGACTGTAACATTGCAATCCACCTCTTTCTCTTCAGGAATGTGAAATTCTGGATATCATCATGAAGCTCTGCTGTAAGTTAAACGCTCGACCTTTAGCACAGTCCAAACACACACTATCAGAAAATGAAGCCACATGTAGCATACTCTACGTTAAACACTTCTTGCCCTTTTCAACTCAGCGCCTATTGGCCAAACCTGCAATAGGAAGCAGAAGAATGTGACTGTTTGGCAGGTTATGTTCTGTGACTTTTATTTATTCTTTGCTCAATAATTAACTTTCCTTTGTTTTGTTTTTTTCCCTCATCCTCTCCTAATCACTTCACAGCATGTTGTGGTAAGTTTGTGGTACATATAAAACCTACTTGGTTCTCATGCTAAGTGGTTATTGTGACCCTCTGTGATGTTGTTTGTGTTTTGTGTGTGTCCAGAGTGTAAGTGTGCACCCGTGGACCTGGTGTTCGTTGTGGACAGCTCAGAGAGTATCGGCGCCACTAACTTTGCTCTTGCCAAAGACTTCATCATCACAGTGATAGACAGGCTGATGAAAGACCACCAAATCAAGGTAATGTCCCTCTCTAAATAGATCTTGGGTTTTGGACATTTGAATACACTTTACATTTCATAAAATCAACCCATAGAAATGTTAGGAAAATGCTGCTTTGAGAACAGATCTGAAAAAATAGAAAGTGTGAATGAAAGACATGCCTCTAGCTTTTAGGTCTCTCCAGTGACTCTGCGCTTCCATTTTGGATATAATTAGTCAGGATGGGTGGGGCGCAGAAAAAATGTTGACAGAGGAAGCCGCTAGACACAACACACAATAACCATAACACACGGTCACCATGCAATGCTTCTCTTTCCAGTTTGTCAACGATTCCAAGTTGAGCGTCGTCCAGTACAGTGGATCGAAAGCCCAAGAAGTTGTTCACCTGTCTGATAAAGGCCTCATTGAATTTAAACAGTGAGTTCACGTGCATGCAACCAGAGCCTTGCTTTTCCTCCGGCTTGCTCTATGACTGTGTACTTCAACAATTCACCCCCCACCCCCCTCATTGGTTCAATTTCTGGCTACATCCTTGGACAGTATTTGGAAGGAGGAATGGAAATGTGTTCATAACTCTACTAAGAACAAGCAGTGCAAATTGCTAATTAGCTAACTCCAAATTTTTATGCTAGACTGTTTGTTTGTTTGTTTGTTTGTTTGTTTGTTTGTTTGTTTGTTTGCCTTGTCTGTCTTATTGAGAGTAAGGAGATAAATTATAGTTCATCTATTTGTGCCCAATTCAGAAAAAAAAGACCTGTTGGGCCTAGCTTAGTAAAATACAGTAAGGAATGGAATGCAGTTAGCTTACCTCTATCAAAATTGCTCATATACATGAACAGTAAATGAGAGTTGACAGAAACATAAAGTACACATTTAGTTAGGAGCTCTAGTGGTGTGCACAGGGGGGTTCAACCACCCTGCCCTTTTTGTTCGGAGTGCTTAAGCTCTCTTTTTAAATCTTTAATCAAACCAATGTTATTAATCTGTCGGCTAATGGGGCTTCCCCACATGCCCTGAGGTCACACAAGGGGAATTTGAGCAGCTCTTAGCGAGGGAAAAAAATAAGCCTTTTTTCTACCACATGAGCCTCTCACTTCTTTTATTATCATGTTTCTTTTTTATGCCCTGAGGTTGCACTCACAATAGGCCCAGTTGCCCCGTACTGTGACTAAGCACGATTGTCCCCACCGGCCCCATGTTTGTTAACATCAGGGAGGTGCCCTTTTTTCTCTTGTTTTCCCCTGCCCCTTACACAATCTGTGCACGCCACTGGTACAGACAGCCTGGTAACACTGCAGACAATAAAATAAGCCCTCGTCTTTGGCTGGAAAATGCCAGCCTTATGTGGACGGACGCCGGAAACAAAGAATGTCTTTCAAATGTAGCCGGTCAAGTGTGCAACAATTCTATGTCATGACCAAGAACTGTTACACACTGTTAATATTCTAAAATGCAAAACGGCATTCTTTTTTTTTTAAAGATATTTTTTGGCATTTTTCATGCAATATTTTTGACAGTGTGAAGAGATAGAGGTGAAATGGGGCAGAGAGGGGAATGACATGCTGAGAACGACCGCGGTCGGGAATCGAACCCGGGTCTGCTGCTTGGCCCGGCCCGGGGGGGGGGGATGCCCTACCAACTGAGCTAAGGGCGCCCCCGCAAAACGGCATTCTTGAACCATAAAGTATTTTATCAGTTTTGAACATTTTCCCCTGTTGCCTGTCTTCGTGATAAGCTACAGTAGGCTAAAACTCAATCGGGACCTATGTAACTCCAATGGACGACGACATACATCAATCCTCTCGTTTGATTCTTGGCAAACCAGTATATCTGCGTATGTTGGGACATTGTTTTAGGTTCATGTCATTCTTCTTCTTTTTTTAATCATTGAAATGTGTGTGTGTGTGTGTGTGTGTGTGTGTGTGTGTGTGTGTGTGTGTGTGTGTGTGTGTGTGTGTGTGTGTGTGTGTGTGTGTTTGTGCGTGTTCAGGATAGTGAGAGACTTAAAGTGGCTGGCTGAGGCCACGTACACAGGCGAGGCCCTTGACTACACCCTGAAAAACTCCATCAACCAGATGAAGCAAGTTAACCGGGTTGCTATCGTTCTCACTGACGGACGCTCTGACATTACCAGGGACAAGGTTCCCCTCAACGTACTTTGCAATCAAAACGTCCGGGTGAGTATACTGTAATACACCTAGGTAGGCAAAGTAAACATTTGTGCCTTTACCGAATGCTGATGTTCTACGCTAACCTAAAAACTTCATGCGTCCTCTCAAGGTGGGTGGTTTGGGAGTGAAGGACTACTCAGGCCGTGAGCCCAACAAGGAGCAGCTTGATGACATGACATGTAACTCTAGCCCCAACAAGCCAGGCTTTTCCTTTGTCTTGGACAACTATGCCGAACTGCTGGAGGACACTTTCCTACAGAACCTCCTAGCCAAAATCTGCCAAGGTAGACTTAAACACACAAGTGCATGCATACACACATCAGCGATCGCATCCATCAATATAATATTTGTATTTAATCAAAATAAAAATGACTTCTACTGCTGTTCCCTCGTCTAGATAAAAAGTGCCCAGACTACAAATGTCCCAGTAAGTCTGTTTCTCTTTTTTAATAATAACTGCTTTGGTTAGGCTGTGGTTAGCTCTTTTATATGTCTGCCCTAGCTAACTGCGAAAAAACCCAAATACAAATGCTATTTGGCTGTATTGCACCTCGCTATCCCTGTAGTCTGTCATTTAGAGAAGCAGTGGAAACAACTTTTAATCTTAAGTATTGTGTGTGTGTGTGTGTGTGTGTGTGTGTGTGTGTGTGTGTGTGTGTGTGTGTGTGTGTGTGTGTGTGTGTGTGTGTGTGTGTGTGTGTGTGTGTGTGTGTGTGTGTGTGTGTGTGTGTGTGTGTGTGTGTGTGTGTGTGTGTGTGTGTGTGTGTGTGTGTGTGTGTGTGTGTGTGTGTGTGTGTGTGTGCGCGCGTGCATGCACGTGTGTGTGCTTCTGCGTGTGTTTGTGTTTGTGCGTTGCAGTCAATTTCACTCAGGGCACCGATATATTGATGATGATGGACAGCTCGGCGAGCGTGGGCGAGAAGAACTTCGAGACGAGCAAGACCTTTGCCGTCAGCCTGGCCGAGCGTTTCCTCAATGCCGAGAAGCCGTCGGGTGTCAATGTCAGGGTGGCTCTGGGCAAGTACAGCCAGAACGCCGAAATCGTGCAGCGGTGGACCACCGATTACGCCTTGCTGGCTAACAAATCTGAGACGGTGCTCTACGAAAGCAAGGGCACCAACGTGTTAGAGGCCATGAACTTAGCCAAGAAGGAACTACAAGGCCGTGGGGATTCAGCCGGAGGCAGGAAGGTGCTGGTGTTGTTCTCTGACGGCAGGTCTCAGAACATGACCCAGAAGCAGCTGGCCGACCGCGTTCGTGAGCTAGCTGGCGCCAGCGTGGATATCTTTGTCATCGCGGTGGGCAGCCAGGTCAACGAGGCCAACCTGTACACGCTGGTGAGCAGGGGGCGGCCGGACGACAGCGCCTACGCCCATCGCCACCTGTTCCGCGTCTCAGACTACCCCACACTGATACGCGGGGTCTTCTATCAAACCGTCTCTCGCAGGGTGTCCATTCCCTCACAATAGTGCTCCAAAACAACAGGCGCTTTAGATTCTTAGTTCCATTATGAATATTCATTCTCACTCTTTTTACCGTACACTGTGCTTGAGTACTTTTTAAAAGGATTTCTTTATTTTTCATTTTTTTTAAATGTCACAAAACGACAAATGATTGTGTGGCAGAAAAAAGGAAATGTCACAATAACAAGTTTAGCTGGGACTTTTTTACCCTGAGTTGAGCCCCCGAGGTAGACTGTGTCAGGCTGTGTTCAATTATCACTCCCTATTTCGGGACCATTAGCCTTTAAAACAAGTGATGGTGCTAACCTCAACCTTCTCAGAGTTTTAAAGCTTGTTGTGACAGTACGCAACTGGGCGGCAAAGTTCAGGGTAAAAAAGTCTCATTGAAAAGGGTTTGCTTCGGTCCTGGAGAGCTATCTTTAATGGCCACAAAAAAACTATTTTCTTTAGCTCTTAAATGCATTGTGCGGATTTCTACTCAGGTATTCTGCATCCCTGCTTCACTTTCACCTATAGTGTGGAACCGTGCTTTGACTTACTCACTGCTGGGGGTTGAAAATGGCTCATCAAGGCACACTCTCCTGTCACTCCAGGACCTGAGCCCCTGCCATTTGAAAGATTTGTTTTTAGGGTATCCATTTAATGCAGACTCATCATTGTAGCTCTTACAGCTCTTGTCAATTTTTTTTTTACATAAAACGAACTTAAGTTAACTGACTGCAGCTGTGAATTGAAAACCGACAAATTCTTGGTGTACCAAGTGATCGCTAACGCAGAAGCGTGCTCTCGTGATTGGCCAGTCAACTTCATTTTGGTTTTTGCCCCTAAAAAGCATATTGTAAAGGGTGTAGTTGTGACATATTCCCAACTTGGTGAAAACCCCCACCTGACATCACTGGAAAACTCTATTAGATCACCAAAACGACAAGAGGAAACAGGAAATGGCATCAGGCAGACTCAGGCAAACCCATCAGCACTTCACCTGGTACCAATGAGGACACGACAGCTGGACTCAACATGTATGATTCTGCCTGAGTGTGTGTATCTGTAGGTGTGAGCCCCGCTGTGTGTATATTAATTACATGTATATGCGGGTGGAGGTGATTTGTTTTGTTTTTAATGTGTAGCCTTGGGTGATTGTACCATAAACAGATGTGATGGGGTCACTGGTTCAAATGACATAAACCTGGTCTTTATTGTCTGCGCAGCGGCGACGGTTCTGTCAAACACACAGGCTCACCTTCGTAATTTATCTTTGAAGGCTGGTAAAATTGACCTAAAGGGCCCCGCACTGTGAGCCCCTCACACAACGGAAAACAAACACTCACACACGCCCTTTAGATCCCCCCAAGTCTAAGTTCAACACCGTCACTTCTGATCTCATCAATGGCCCAGAGTCACTATACTGTTGTTATTATCTGTGGTGCTATTAGTCTCAGTGTATCAGCCTCTACCAAAGTTGTTAAAGATGATATTTTTACCTGAGGATATGAAACCTCAGTACGTTGTAAGAGCTTCTTCAATAAAGGTTGCTACACCAAAGTGTCTCATCTCACTTTTCTTAACACACGCATTCTCTCAAATTACAAATATGCATTTTCATATGTTCATATACTGTAGGCTATATACCTATTTTAACATAGTCACCCTATTACATTTTAACTCTGCATGATTAACCACAACTCTTGCCACATACTAAAATATGTAATTTTTGCCCAAATACTGGCATGGCACAGGAGATGGAAACTGTCAAATGTTGCTAGTGATTCCCTGACATTGCATCTGTTATCATCATCTAAATAGTCCACTTATACCTGCACTATGTGCTTATTGCTTATTAGCAAATATTAGCATCTTAAAGGTTCAGTCAGCGGAATGGTCAGTTTATCTAACTTCCTGTCAGTTACTGCAGTTAGCGGTCCCCTCCCTCGTCCCTACGTCACCACATTAATGCAATGCGGTCTTCAAGCAGCGAGTTATCTAGCATAATCTCAGATCCATAAGTGTGATAAAACATGATAAAAGCCATTAAAACAGACATTGGGAAGGATTTTTACCTGCTCAGCAGTTGTAGGCACATACACATTCACCCATCTGTTGCTCTGCACGTGCACCGTCAGTGAGAAGGGTGCCGGTTCGTAGCGTTCTCTCTTGTGATTGGATACCAGTTTTGGGATCCCCAAAAAGTGTATTTGCCGATTACATGCAGAGTGAGTGACTGAGAGATCGGCTTTATGAAACGTGAACACTATACAAGTGATCACTGTACGAATACAAAGCTATTTCTCACTTATATTACAGTTTTCTTTTATTGCTAACCCACAGTGGGCATAACTGTAGCTCAATGTGCAAAACTCTAACTACAGTCTGCACTACCAACATTCACTGGAGCTGAACAGTTCGCTTCACCTGCAAAATAGGCTCAGTGCAGCAAACACTATGAACAGTCCTCATTGAGATAACACATACTGTCACTCAGAACACACTCAGAGTATAAACACTAGCATGAAACCTCAATACTCAAATTACAAACTTTTAATCTTTACAGATTGAATAATTTGAGTTACTTCACACAAATGACGTAATATTTTCTTTGAGGAAAGACTGACATTATTTCACATGAAATTGTTTATTTTATAACATAGCAGTTATGTTTAGTATAAACAAAAATAAATGGAAATCAGAAGTTTGCTTCGATAGATACATATTTTATATTTTTTTGAAAACATTTCCAAATGTAATATTTATCTGTGTAAATATTCTATAATTCTAATACAGAAATCAATTATTGTTGTCATTTACTATAAGTATGCAACTGTAAGCTGTTTGTTTGCTGGAAAATCCGTATTACAGATGCAACTTTAGATCTTTGCAGATTGGGTTGCACTCTCAACCCTGCCTCTCTCAAAGAGAGACCATGATTCACAACAGGGTCTATCGGTGTAGCCCTTACTGTATTTCATCAGACATTACAGCTCAATGTCTTCTAGGTATTCCTCCACACATCCACACTCTCACTGCCACACTTATCCCTCTAACAACCAACAACATTCATTGGTCCTTTTCCAAAAAAAAGTATTTTTGAGCCTTCCCTATACTGTATATACAGTATGTTCACTAAAAAGTCCAAAACAAGACACCTACTTAGTGTTTCAGTTGAAATTTTATTCCGCAATGTTTGAAATGCAGTAGTCTGAAATCCATTCTGTTTTGAATGTGTGATTTACAGTTGTGACAGCAGTGTGTTAGCATTTGAAAAAAGTGCTAGAAATCCACAGTGTTACTTGTGCAGGCTGGGGTTAAGCCATGAGATAAGTGTGTAGAGTTTTGACAATTGTGTTTAAGCAATGAAAAACAAGCTACAGTTTGGTCCACATGAATCGCTGCGGTGCACAGTGTTGTTAGAGTTCTGCACATGTCGCTCCAGTTGTGCCCACTGTGGTTTAGCAATCGAAAAAAACTGTAACATGAATAATTTGCTTAGTTCATCTTTAACATGCTAAACTTAAACTATGATGGTAAACATGGTTAACATTATTGTACTTGCTGAACATCACATGTTAGCATGCTAACCTTAGCATTACCTCAAAGAGCCACAAGAAGGGCTGTTGACTTATACGTCTTTAGGTATTGAGTCTTCCCTCACCCATTCATCAGGTCAAAGTTTGCTGTGAAAATTTGTTCAACCGTTAATGTTCCCTAAAGGATGACCCTCCTAATGATTTTGGAGACGCCCTGACTTTTCCTTTAGCGCCACCATGAGATCAACATTTTTTAAGCACAGAAAGATTGTCACCATCTTCTTTATTTTTCCAAGTGTGCATGCAAGCAATGAGATCATGCCAGTAGCACGCTTACGTTAGTGTTTGGCTCTAGTACCTAAGTGTGTCTAAGTACTGTCTTTAAAAACCACGAAAAATAACATTGTTTTAAAGTGGGGTATGCTTACAACCAGTTGCGCAAACGATCATCTGACTGCCCTTTTTCTACCCTCTTGACCTTTTGTGGTGTTGCCACGCCCCCTGATTTCAGAAATAACCACAAATAGGGATGCTCTAAACGTAAATGAAGTAAAGTAGTTTTAAAAAAGGCAGAATTCATCTTTAAATAAACTGTAACTCACTGTGTCATAATTGTGAGTAAGGAGAGTGACAGTGTGACCTGAAGTGACTTCAATCTCAGGCCAAAGTAGAACTCACTGTGCCAGCAAGTATCTACCTGCTGAGGCTGTAGCTCCAGGGCTGCTGTGCTGACGCTGATTCTGTCCTCTGACCTCCCAGTCCAAGAGAAAAAAGAATTCTTCCTTCAGGGCTAATGACTACAAAATATATTTTTGTTGTATCCCACTCTTTACCACTGGATCGTCCGACAATACAGTACTTAGAAACGTACGTCTTACAGTTTTTACCTAATGCTTGAACACTAATAGTGGTTGCTATGCCCAAAGCATCACAACCTCTAACTTTGGTGACCATGCCCTAAACACAAGCACCAACCCCACAAACACTGTTTGAAATTCTCCAACACACTTCTTGCAAAACACTACACACTGTTTTTCACATAAGACACATTGTTCAAAAATGAAATCTCCTGCAATCATTGGGAAAACACATCTATTTAAAATACAAATATCGATTCCAGCCCGCGGTCGTTCTCTGCATGTCACTCCCCTCTCTGTCCCATTTCAACTCTGTCTCTACTACACTGTCAATAAAGCATAAAAATGCCCAAAAAATATCTATAAAAAAAAGAGAGAGCGGCAGGAGGACGATGACAAAGGAGACAACAGACGGAGACAGGGTCACTATATTGGACCATGTTATAGATCATGGCCTAACAATATAGGAGCCTGGGCAGAGAGTCCAGCCCAACAACACTTTAGCTGTATCCCATTCCAGAGGCCGCATCCTTCTAAGGACACGGTCTACGCGGTCTATGAAGGCCATAGCCCATGAAGGCCGATTCGAAGGCCGAACGAGCGTTGTTAATCGAGACGGTCTCCGCAGGTCTCCGTTTTCGAGCATTTCCGGTTTGCGTAACAAGCCGTTACCTTGCATGAGGACTTGCCGCTCATGTGTTGCCTAGCAACCCTGATTGCTGTCAACGGAGACAGCCTTGTCAACGGAGGAAAAAAGAAAAAGAAGTTGCCTACCAGCTGTTTTGTTATTTTTTATTTTATTTTATGCCATCTCTGAAAAAAACGCAATGAATCTTGGGATATGTTGGGCCGCGAAGGATACATCTGTTGGACCCTTCAAAACCGTGAAAAGAAGGCTGCATTTCTCGGCCGCATATGAAGGAGTCTTCCAAATGGAACAAGCCTTTGTACGCCGCAATGACGCAATCGGTCTTCAAATGCAGCCTTCGTAGGCTGTGGCCGCTCGATTGAGATATACCTAATAGCTCCATAATTAGGACATTTAGACTGGATATCAGGAATATTTTCGCTGTTGCTTCTCAAAGGATGACATTGTATGTGATGTCGATGAGGCGATGTGGCCAGACGCAAACAGGAGGCGGTATCCAAAGGATTCATAATCCACTCGCCCCATTCCTTACAACACTTATTTTAATTTTATTTTACTGTAATTGTTTCAGAGTTCATAGTGACACACTGAATTGCTGGTTGAACTGCGACCTACCTATATGTTTTTTTTTTCTTTTGTTGGCCAAAGCCATGAAATTCAGTGGCGTGCACAGGTAGACCTGAAGTGGTGCTGAAGCACTTGCCCTTTTCCCCTGGCCCAATCAAGTGCCCTTTTGAAAAAAATAAAATAAAAAATCTGAAAGTTCCTTCGTTTTTTTTTTTTTTTTTTTTTTACAGTGTATGTGGCCCATGCCGAAATTATCATCTATAAATGCTCAACTATTAAAAATGTTTGACAATAATGCCCCAATAAATATGCCCCCCCCCCTCCTCCTCCTCCGCACACACACTTCCTTTGTCAACGTGAACGCGCAGAGTGGACACAAACGGAGGCGCGTTGCCGCAGCAGTTCACAGCTGCTGCGCACACACACACCTACTCCCCGGCCTGCCCTGCCCCACCAGCGAGGTAACACATACATTATGGAGTCAAGAGTGTATTGTTTGCCCCCTAAGCCTCAGTTGCCAAGCTATAACTTGCATTTATTTGTCTCTGTTATAAAGTAGCCTCTATCATCCAGCGCCACACAGCTGAGCATAAATTAGCCGACTGTCCTGCTTAAAGAGGACCTATTATACTACTTTTCTGGTCTTAATTTCTTGTTTTACACTGCTATAGAGCAACCTGACATGAATCACATCACAAAAAACTATGTAGATTTTCGGGAAGCTCTTTCTCTTATTTTGGCGATCCAGCACGTCCTGTCAACACTTGAGTGTGTGTGCTTCGGCAATCTCCGCTCCCTCCGCCTGTGATCGGCCATCTCCGCTCCCCTCCCCCCCTCCTGCAAACCCCACTCCGTTGTGATTGGTTACCTTCCTTCCGGAACACTTTCAGTGGCGGGAAGCGCGAGCATGGACCTATAAGGGCGCGAGGCAGACGCGAACAGGGAAGTGACAGCATTACTCTTTTTATTTACAAATTGCAGTATAATAATAATAATTAATAATTAATTGATAGGTTTTATATAGCGCTTTATTGCAACAGGGTGAGTTAACTAATGCTATACGGCGCTAACTTTGTTTATCGGCTAAAGCACAGCCGCACATATTCACTGAATTAACCAGGAAGTCCATTCTCCTGGTTTACTTTCCCCACGTGTTCTAACCCCGAGCGGCTTCATACAGCACCGGCCGCCCGCAATACATTTTTCTCCTCAGTGTCTCTCATCAGCCTCTGTGTACAGTACACTGTTCTCCGACCCTGCCAATGTATGTGACGTCGGGTCAAGCTCAACGCTGATTGGCCAACGCGGCTAATCGTCTCGCGTAGGAGCAACAAAAGTTAAATTTTTTGAACTCCTCGCGCAGCTGCGTAATATATACGCGCGTAATATATACGCGCGTAATATATACGCGCGTAAACATGTTGCTTTAGCGCGAGTGAAAATGTTGCTTTAGCGCGAGTGACGCATTTACGCGCCATGTACGCGCGTAAACCAATGGTTCCCTATGGAAAAACGGCCGATTTCATACGCGTCTGTACGCGTGTAAAGTGCCTAGTGTGTTCGCACCTTAACATGTAAATATTTTCTTTCTGCTTTTTGGTAATTCTGTGTCTCCAAATTATTCCAGAAAATAGTACTAAATAGCCCACATTGACACAGGTGATTTAGCCTTAGCTTTCTTCTCAAAGTGCACCAGATTGATGAATTTTACTTTTAAAAGGTTAACATTTTTCTTCCGGGGGAAGTGTGCAACATGTGTGTAAGCATTCGGCAAAAACTGTAAATTGTTTTCTCAATCAGGGACAGATGTTTTATATTAAATCTGCACAGTCAGACTTCAGCAGAATTTCTGTGGAACTCTCTAATTTTGAGATACTTTCCTTTTTTTCCCTGGTCCTGATTTTGAGCCAATCTTTTAATCTTCTCTGTGTGCATTCTTGTGCATGTGTGTGTGTGTGTGTGTGTGTGTGTGTGTGTGTGTGTGTGTGTGTGTGTGTGTGTGTGTGTGTGTGTGTGTGTGTGTGTGTGTGTGTGTGTGTGTGTGTGTGTGTGTTGTGTGCATGTGTGTGTGTGTGTGTGTGTGTGTGTGTGTGTGTGTGTGTGTGTGTGTGTGTGTGTGTGTGTGTGTTGTGTGCATGTGTGCGTGTGCCTGCTTATGCACTGATGGTCTCTGGACTGTTTGATAAATCTCTTCCTGTGTAGAAGTCAATTTTGAAGACCCATAGCCAAAATTCCACTTATCAGTTGTCGAGCCCCAGTCTGTTTGTTTGTGCGAGTGTGCATGGGTGTGCCCACTTATATGCAAGGCAACGCATATTTCTGTGCATGATTTGCAGCATGTGTGCATGCACACATGTGTGCTTTGTATGTTTGTGGTTAGGGGGGAGGAGGGGTTCTGTTGTGCAGAAATTTGTCTTGGCTCCTCTGCCATTATTCTTAGACCCAATTTCCTCCTTCCGCCTGTTTTCTGTAGCCGATTGGACTTCGCAGTACCACTTTACTCTCAGACCTCAGCACAGCCTTTTTCCAACGAAATTCACTGGTAGTGACATCAGTTTTGCACATGGACATAGGCGTACATGATGTGTGCGCGTACCTCATGCGCACGCACGTGTGTGTGTGTGTGTGTGTGTGTGTGTGTGTGTGTGTGTGTGTGTGTGTGTGTGTGTGTGTGTGTGTGTGTGTGTGTGTGTTGCACTAAGGTAAAGACTCCCAGCTGCCTTGTCTGAAAAGCAAGCACATCTGGAGAGAAGGAAGGGAAAAAGATTCCACAAAGAAGCAAAGGAAAGAAGGAGAACATTTAAGCTTATCATAAGCTTAATGTAATATCCTGTTTATTTCTTACTTAAATATAGCTTTTCAGATTCAGGAGCTGCACTGGAGAACATCTGAAAGAACTGTATCCCTCAATACACACAAAGAGACAGTCGCAGAGATTTGAACCAAACTGTAATCTTTGAATATTTAGTTTATCTTTGCAGGCTGCTCACCGTATGGAAATGTTGCTGCTGTTTGACTGTGGATGTGTGCGTTTATGCTTGATTTGTCTTTATGTTCCTATATTCGCCTTTGTCTTTATGCATGTTTGCATATGAAGTAAACTGAATGTGGGTTTTCCTGTGGAACATTGAGAAAAGTGTTGCAGTAATGTTGGGAGAGTTGAGCTGTTTATGATTCTGGAACTGATTATGCAGAAATCCCTCTGGACTGAACCGCTCTTTTAGTCCATGTGAAAGAAATAATGAAAACACGAAATGTATAAAGTGAGAGAGAGGGAAAGAGAGAGACAGAGAGAGAGAGTGAGAAGCAGAGACTGGTTAACTCTTATTCGAGAGGGAGGTCATTCCTATTCTATGAGTCACACTTTTAAGAGAGACCAAAACCCCCCCACCTCCACATCTCCACATCTCTCCATCACAAACACACACACACACACACACACACACACACACACACACACACACACACACACACACACACACACACACACACACACACACAGAGAGAGAGAGAGAGAGAGAGAGACACAGACCCACACACGCACACACAATGCTCCACCGCTCCTCTCTCCTCTCTTTTTAAGGAAAAACCCATCCCTCGCCAAGACAGAGAAGAGTTCAGAAAGCAATAACTCTGGACAGCAACTGTCCTTCTCCTCCTCCTTTTTCTCTCTCTTCTGCACTCGGTCGCTGTGACAAAATGCTGACTGCTGTCTCACCCCTAGTCACCTCTAAATCCATTATATAGCCCACAAAACGTTCAGATAGAGTTCAATCAAAAAGCATTAAGGACTCAAACTTCAAAAAGTGCGTCTATAATAACAGTACATTTCTAAAAGTGCAGGAGCAACACCTTCGCTACTCAGTTGACCAAAAAACTTCTTCAACTCCCTCTCCAAGCTGATAGCATCCCATGTAAACAGATGTTGACTTGCATGTAAAAGCCTGTTCTTCACATTGCCTCCTGAGTTCTTGCCTGTGTAATGCATTAGTGGCAGTGTTACTGGTCAATGCACTGGCAGCTCTGCAGGCCACTTCAGAAGATCTGAGCAAATTGGACCCTGACGCTGCAGCCAATACTGGATCAGCAACGATGAAATGAAAAGAAATATGCTTTACATTTACAGGGTGTAAATTCAACAGGCAAGGTAAATCCTGTAAAAGGGAGACCCCCCCACCACGTCCACCAACACTTATACACATATAAACAGGCTAATGGGCAGCCCAAGCATCTACATGGCTATAAACATGGTGAGCAGAGTCATGTGTGGACAGTGTCACTGTTTACACCAAGTATAAACTCCTCTCATTTGGCCTGCTAATTGTAACCAGACCACCAGACACATGCACGTGTGTGTGTGTGTGTGTGTGTGTGTGTGTGTGTGTGTGTGTGTGTGTGTGTGTGTGTGTGTGTGTGTGTGTGTGTGTGTGTGTGTGTGTGTGTGTGTGTGTGTGTGTGTGTGTGTGTGTTTGTGTGTGTGTTTGTGTGTTTGTGTGTGTGTGTGTGTGTGTGTGTGTGTGTGTGTGTGTGTGTGTTTATGAGTATGGGGGGGGGGGGGTTAAGTCTGCCCTTTATCCTGTTCTATTTCATTCTTTCTCACCACATGTGTGAGATTAACTGTGAAACCCCTGTGTCAGGAACATGAAAGCTCAGTGTGTCCACAGGCTAGTGCCATGTGTTCCCCTGAGGGCCACATCTAGAAAATTGTCATATATTCTGATAAACGGACAATCTGTTTGAGGCGTCTGCGATAGGAAAATGTGTTCAAAACTCGAGCTGCTCTCTGGCATCTCCTTTTACTGGTGCAAACCAGTAACACTGGTACAATGGGTCACGTACACACGCGCGCGCACACAAGGATTCTTGCGGAGCCATGGCGCCTCCAAGCGGACAGGAATGGACACTGGGCGCGCCGTGCGCGTACAGGAGGAGGGATCAGAGCGTATCGCTGGGGCTGGACCGGGACAGGGGAGCGAACGGACGGGTCTTCTGCGGAGAGTAAAGGCGCATCCAGGACTCTATTTCCCATTTTCTTTCTCCCGTTTCCCCCGTTTCTCCCTCGGCTATCCTTTCTGATGATATGAGGAGATAATCAACACTGGATCAGCAGCTCACGAAGTTTTGAAGTTGTTGGAAAGAGTTCGGGTAAGAAGCACTTTTACGCACAACAATGTGCCAATCTCTTTTTACCCTATAGCCTATCTGCCTCTTTCTCCTTGCGTGTATTTAACAATTTTTCTCTGATTCTGTGTCTCTGTGTGTGTATTTGCATGTATTAAACTCACTCTCTTCAAGAGAAATTGGGGAATTTTATTGGACAAAGCAACTTCTTAAAAATCCCCACGCCAATTGTTTGAGAAAACAAAACTCAAGCAGCGCCCGTTATCACTGCGTATTTCCTGCGTGACATTTACCTGTCCAGTGAAGCTAGGAGGACTCCACTCACTCCCCTGGGCCGGACAGTGGGAGAGGAGTGAGGACATCTGCAGGAGCGACTCTTGCGCTGCTCACAGCTTTCTGTCCGCTAGAGGGTGCCCCAGCAAAGCGCGTTACTGACAGCCAGTGTTGTGCGCTTAAAATATTTTAAAATCATTTATCCATAATTATAATTGGTATTTATGGGTCTATGGGATCCTCCAATGGAAGAGATTTTAAGAAAAAAACTCTATCCTGACGCTTTCTTGTGCATTCTGGCACAAGCATTTCTTAATTGTTTTTAAATTTAAATTAAAATACATTTAAATTGATCAGTAATCAATAATTAAATAATTTCCCATAACATCCACAAACACCAGAAAAATGATGCAACATGTTTTTATACATAAAAATAAATAAATAAGGTCAAGTCAATTATTTGCTTTTCAGCTTTCTATTTAATGGCAGCTAACATGACACATCAGGTTGACCCCATGGCCAGCCGAAGGGGTCATGGGAATCACTAATCACAAACTAAAAAGTAACTTGGTATCGCCTATAAATGCTTGAAGTTTACTCAAAATGATTTAATTTTTATTTAATTTTTTTTTTTTGGGGGGGGGGTCTAAATAATTATAGGGGACCCCCTGCAGTACCTCCTCAGACCCCATAGGGGCCGCGGACCCCCGTTTTAAGACCTTAAATGATAGTCCAGTGATGGGCACTTGCTGGGTGGAGATTTAGAGTGATGGGTAGACAGGCTTTGGTGAAATGTTGCAAGCAGCATCACATATGAGTGCTAACTGAATGTGCAGTCTGTGCCCTAATGAGGCCTTCTCCTCCTGCACAGCCATCAGGTCTGAACTATTAATCGGGCAAAGAGTGCATTGTCCCATGGGCCCCAACCTTCAGGGGCCCTGAAGGCTTCATTAGTGTGTGTCGTTGGATGGTTTGTGATTATTTGGATAAATACAGATTTGCTTATATGCACATCTGAGATCATAAGGGACTGGAGGCAGGTCCTGCATGATTACCTGGGTGCTACATCACTGTAAACATTTTCAAGGCAACTGTCTTCACTACATTTTTTGTATTGAGGCCAACTCAAACTCTTAAGTTTAAAGTAAAACTGCCTACATTTGAGCAAACTCTTTATATTTTGCTGAGATAACTTATCATTCATATGTAATATAAATATATCTGTATGTATGAAAAATTAAAATGTTGAGTTCCACATACTAAGGATTTCAAACTTATTCTCTGTCTATAAAAATAACGAAACAAAGTCGGTCAAAATCTTTTCAAGCATTAAATATGAAATCGTCTTAATCTTTGGTATTTTGGATGGTAAGTCTTGGTATGTAGAACTCAAAATTTACATTGAAGTTACATTAGATATACTGTAAATGGTAAGTTATATCAACAAAATATACTTAGTTGGCTAGAATGTATGTGGTTTTAGTTAAAAAAGTCAAACATCTAGTGAAGAGCCTTGAAAAATGTTGTTTTCCTAACTTTTAAAGTTTTATAGTGATGCTGCATATTTCTATATCCATTTTTGTTTCACCGATTTACAAGCAGGGGTCATTGTGTGAGTGCCCCCTTACGGGTTCATCCAGTCATGACAGCCGGCAAACCCACGGGCAGCAGACTTGTGAAATATTTTTGTCATCACCCAAAGTTATGTTTGTTTAATTTTTGTTTTGGTCAGTGAGTCATTTAGAATAAACATGCCTTTATTGAGTGGATCTGACAGAACTTCATATAGTTATGGCTGTAGTTTGTCAGCAAGTAAAGGCCTGCATGTCTCAGTTTCTCCATGAACAGTCCATAATGAGGCAAATGTGAGTTTTTTCCGAGATCCACCACTTTCTTTAGTTTCTGCTGTTTCTATTTCCACCATTAAACACAAGAACGAGAGCTGTGTTCAACCCATGACATGCTTTCAAACCGATTACATAACTCTGGCAGCCATTTTGTTCCTCTAGGCCAAAGTCAACAGCCGTTCTTCATGCAATTCCTTGATACCAGATAGAGAATCTTGATGAGAGAAAGGTGTTATTTTGCAAATTACTTAAGTGATCAAGGAACACTACAAGACAAAAATCCCATATGATTTGAAAAGTCTATGTTATTAGATTACAACACAGAGAAAAAGTTTATTACAATGATGATTATTTTAAAACAAGTGCCAAGTCTCCTTGTCTTTAAATTTCCATTCATGCATTTCAGTGTTTTTCCTGTCATTGTTGGTTGTTGTATTTTGCGGTTCAGTTTAGTTCTATACTTTCACTTTATTGATTCTAAAAGACAATGTGAGAATTAAACAATCAGTTTGTAGGCTCAGCTGTGTGTCTTGTATCTGTGTGTGTCAGGAGAAAGGAGAAGAGGAAGATGCTGGGGTTGGAGGCCATCGTGCTCGGTCTTCTTCTTGGAGCTCTGGCTCACGGCCAGGAGTGCAGCAGTGAGTGTCATGAAACTGAACCCCTTGATGCCTCAGAGCCACAGTTACATGTCATTTCAACCTGTCAACACAGTTCCAGTCACATCCCATGAAACATTTCACCTTGCCTATTTAAATGTATTGCGCTCCTCAACAGAGGTTTTACACATGGTTGTTCTGTGCTCCCTGCAGAAAAGAATGAATGCCCCATAGACGTGTACTTCACCATAGACACATCTGAGACCATCGCCCTACAGGAGCCACCCGCTGGATCGCTAGTGAAGAGCATCAAGGTTTCTTGTTTACCTGCAATTTCATTATTTAAAAAAAAAATATATTATTCCATTTGTCTCTAAATCGACCGATTCATCTGTACTGACCATATTGTATAATGTATTTTGTCTTGTTGTAGCAATTCACAAAGCAGTTTGCCCAGCAGTTAGAGGATGAAGAAATCAGAGGTACTGTGAAGATCAACTGGAACATTGGTGGACTGCACTTCTCCCAGAGACAGGTCGTGTTCAGCCCCCTTGGATCCAAGAGCGATTTCTTGTCTGTGAGTATTCTTGTTAAATGTATATCCTCCCTTCCTAAGGATGGAGATTTCTGACCAGTGACCACACCCAGTAGGAGTTTCATATTGACACAAAAGGACCAATCTATGGAGAGCTGCCACCAGTGGTTAACATTGCTGCCCCACTGATAACTTATAAAATATGGTCGCTTTTTTATGTTGCCCCAGGGGTAACACTTACCAATAAGGGTACATTCATTAACTGTTAATTAATGCTTAGTTAATGGTATTAACAGTTAGTTAATGCTTATTAAGCATTAACTTACTGTCAATGTTTAGTGAGTAACGTTTAGTAAATGCTTGATAAAGCATTAAAGGCCTATTTCACCGGCGGGACCCACCTATATCAATAGGTGGGTGACATCACAGAAAGAGAAATGTAGGGTTAGACAGTGAGACCATAAAACACTCTTTCTGCCTTTTCTCAGGCTATGATGAACCAATTTCAATTTTTTTGCACATTTATACTACATAGGATCTCAGAATTCAATACACCTTCATATTCCCACCGGTGAAATAGGCCTTTAACTATGCTAAGTTAACTACTGCCTAGTTAAGCACTAACTAAGCAAAATGGTTATGAGGTGCTTAATTAATCCCCTTTAAGAATTAACTAATCAGTTATTAACGGTTTGTTAATGATAAATTGATGCTTATTAACCCTTATGCCCCATTGGTGGAGATTTGTGTATCTGGGGTTGCATTTTTTAGATAATTTTGGCTGTGATCGTTCTCTAGCATAACATTTGGTAAGGAGGTGTGTTTTTCAATGAAGTTTGGGTATTCTGAGTTTCATCCATATCTACTTAATTTTGACTGTGCGAGATGTTTTTGTTACACTGGGACCGTTAACTACACAATTTGTACCATTGACTTCCATTATAACGAAATTTTTTGACCCCCCCCTTAAAATTTAAGTGAAAAATAATTTTTACTGTAATTTCCCATTTCTCTGTAGTAAACTTGATAAACTTATGTAAAAATAAGGTCAATAAAAAAATGCACCATTTTAGCCCCATTAATCAGAATTTATATAATGTTTTGCATTCATTTTGAAGGCAAGGCATCACATTTTAGGTTTTAACTCATTTCTAGTTGATTTATTCATTTCATATGGTCTCAAACCGAGGAACAAACATGCCAAATGACACAAACGAGAAAAAAATTTAAATTTTTATATTTTCTGTCAAACTTCACTGGCCACTGTGACAAAAAATCGAAAGAAAAATGTCAAAGGTGTTCTGATATGGATAGTATGGACTGATGTCTGCATGTCCATGAAAAAATAAGATTGTGTGTGTGTATGTGTGTGTGTGTGTGTGTGTGGGGGGGGGGGGGGGTGTGTTTGCATGTGTCATACGATATTAGGGCTGCAAATCTGTAACCCTTGTAATTTCTCTCCTCTCATACACACACACAAGCACACTTTCACACACACAGATGCACTTACACACACACACACACACACACACACACACACACACACACACACACACACACACACACACACACACACACAGACACAGACACATAACCACACACTCAAGCACTCTAAAAAAAATTAAAAATTATTATTTTGTAGTTTTAGTAAGTGGTTTTCATCATAAAAACTCATATTTTGAAATAAAGACGATGATAAAAGAGGTGATAAAATGGGTAAATTTTACTATTCTCTTTCATTTTACCCAATTGCATTGTGTTTTCTGCAGTAAAATGGGTAATCAGAGGCAATAATGTAAGTTATAATGTAAGTCAATGGTAGAAATCTAACTTTTTTTATTCAATTTGACATTATTCAAACATTAATAATGCCCCAAATATTTCATAATTTTAATGCAATTTAAAGGTCAAAATACACAAAATGTACTTAACGGTCCCAGTGTAACTTTTTTATTCAATCTGACATTAAACAAAAAGTAATAATGCACCAAATTCAGTTTTCTCACCTATTATTCAGATGGGTGAGCCGGTGATACTAATAATAATCAAAGTTTAATAAAAAAGTTGAATATTGAATTTATGTGTATTTTTCAAAAAAGCGGTTAGTGGTATATGATCAAAAATGGCATCTAAAGGGTCAATTTTTATTTGTGATTTATTAAATCACAACATAAATTGAATAACAACTCCTTCATGAAAAAAATGAAAATAAAATTGTGAAAAAATATTGATCTTGCATAATTTTAATGCAGTTTAAAGGTCAAAATACACAAAATGTACTTAACGGTACCAGTGTAACTTTTTTTTAATAGGGCATAAGGGTTAAGCAATAACTAACAGTTCATTAATGTACCCTTATTGTAAAGTGTAACCTAACCAGGACTGGTTCAATCTGCTATAGCCTAGGAAAAACTGTTGGCCCCCAAAACCTAGAATGTAAAAACTACTGAGCAGAAATTGCTTGTAATATACTCTTAGTTGGATTTATGCACTTTCAAAACAAGGGCAATTGACCCCCAACCAAAATCATAAATAAAGATGAATATGTATTCAGAACATATAAACCAGGCTACAGTGAACAGCCGGTTAGCTCGGGTTAGCATGAGATTGGTCCCAAAGGGAAGACGCTTGCCTGGATGTGTAAAACTGTATTAATGCCCAACAGCCAAAGATAAGGGAGAAATGCAGGAATCAACTTTCATTTCATTGAATATTAATCAATCGATCAAATTAAGAAAAACTAATTACCACAGAGGGCTTCTGGTCCCTGGGCAGTTGCCTGTTTTTACAAACTGGTAAACCAGCCTTAACAAGTCACATGTGTCCCTGTTTTTCCAGAAAGTTGATAGTATCGAATACCTGGGTAAGGGAACTTACATCGACTGCGCCCTGGCCAACATGACCCAGGAAATGCTGCGCTCAGCCCGCTCATCCTCAGACCCCAAGGTCATCCGATTTGCTGTGGTTATCACCGACGGCCACGTGACTGGAAACCCATGCGGGGGCATTAAAGTGTCCGGGGAAAAGGCTCGGGACGAAGGCATCCGCATATTTTCCGTGGCGGCTTCTAAAAACAAAGAGGAGACGGGACTGAGGGAGATCGCCAACACTCCAGCCACAGTCTACAGGGACGAATTCTTGGCTGTGGATCTGAGCCAGGGCAGAGCCACCATACAGACAGACACCATTGATCGCATCATCAAGACAATGGTAACACACAAACACACACACAGTGACACTCAGAGGAAAATGAAACAATTTTGCTCACACTTTGTCTCCTTTGCTCACACTTTGTTCCTTTTTGTCTTCCCAGAAACACATGGCGTACACAGAGGTAAAGAACGCACAGTGGACCTTACGATCAGACATATCATTAAGATGTTTATGTACAACACTGACTGTTTGTCTTCCTTTCCTGTTTAATACAGTGTTACAGTGTGTCCTGTCTGGAGACAGAAGGGCCTCCAGGTCCAAACGGCCACAGAGGACAAAAAGTGAGCTTCATACACACACACACACACACACACACACACACACACACACACACACTAAAACACCTACAATGCGATACAAAGCAATGTGATGCAATGTGATACAATACGATACGATACGATACGATACGATGTAATACGGTACGATGCGATACGATATGATGCGGTACGATATGATACAATACGATATAATGCCCCTCAGATTAATCTATAACTGATCACTTATAATATAGACGCTTTTTTAAAATTGCAACCAGGGCTGGGTAAATCTGCTATAAGGCCCTGGGGCAAAAAAAAATTACTGTTGGCCCCCACAACACTATATCTCTATAACAGAAATGGTATACGAGCCACTTTTATCCTGACCAATATTTTCTCCCTTCAACCCTGCAGGGAGCTAAAGGAGACAACGGCGATCCTGGTCTTAAAGGGGAAGTAGGTCGCCCAGGAGACCCCGGTATCGAGGGTCCCATCGGTCAGCCTGGTGTCAAAGTAAGAAGCTTTATACTGTGCAAACAATTGTACACCACAGTATGGCAAATATTTACTTGTTTGTGTCTTTATTGTTGTAAATAATGTTTTCTTCTCCCCTTTTCCACTCCTTAGGGAGAAACTGGTCTAAAAGGCGAGAAGGTGAGGCAATGCTGATTAAAAACTGTCTCAAATGGTGCCATTTTGATAAAGTGCAACTGTGTTTGTAGATTAATGGTAATAATGATTGTACACAAAATGACTTTTGATATTCTGTTTGCCCACAGGGAGAGTTAGGAACTCAGGGGAAGAAGGTAGGTTTTGGTTTTTTCTTGTCTTCATAATTTTTAACCTAGCCAAAATAACATTGGAAAGTGATTGGTTTTTCTCCTCTAATTGTCTCTTCTCGTTGTCATTAGGGCGTGGCTGGCCTCGCGGGACGCAATGGCACAGATGGACAGAAGGTGGGTTCGGCATGAGGCTACATTTTTTCTTGTAAAATTTAGGGAACAAAACGCCGTCTGGACTCAAATTTGATTCTATTCAGAGCATTTCCATCAGTGACTATCTGAGTTTGAAGTAAAACTCTAGTCAGGGGGTTTAAAAATTCCTTTAAAATGTTTTACCCCCTCTGTCTTCTTCTTCCCAGGGTAAACTCGGACGGATCGGCGCTCCCGGCTGCAAAGGAGACCCAGGCGATAGAGTATGACAGTCAACACAATTCGAATTAATTAGTATTAATTGTGTTCAGTTGTGCTATGGCCTATTTATGTTGTGTGCGTGTGTTGCTTTTTAGGGTCCTGATGGTCATCCCGGAGACTTCGGTGAACGTGGTCTCCCTGGAACCGAAGGAGAAAAAGTATATGATCTCATCTTCAAACAATTCTCAAACAATCAACTTTGACTTGCAACGAAATCCGTTAGCCGCCCAACCTTGTCGTTAAACTGTACCTGACTGTATATGTTTGTGTGTGTGCTTGTGTCCTGTCTTCAGGGTGATTCAGGCCGCGCTGGGAAACCTGGTCCATCTGGCCCGTTGGGAGAGCCTGGCCCGAAGGTAAACTGGAACACTTTGTTGGGACAGACATTAGGTCAGAGAACATGTTAATTGTTGGAGAAATGTTGGAGACGAAATGCAGCTAATGTCTGGTACTTCCTTCACAGGGAGAAGAGGGAGGTGCTGGCTCACCTGGCAACCCAGGAAAGAAAGGAACCCCAGTGAGACTCATCGCCGCAGACAGCAATACATTCAAACACAAACTCATTTTTCACTCTTGTGTAGCTCATCTTTGTGTTCTTTTTTTGTAGGGAACAGCTGGAGAGCCAGGAAAAAGTGGAGAGCCTGTAAGATTCACCCGGCCATGATCAAATGTTCACCTTCATGCATCAGCTGCATGTCTTTGTGTTGATTTTCTTATGGCTCTTGTGTTTTAGGGGAGAAGAGGAGAATACGGGACTAAGGGTGCTCTAGGGCCTAAAGGAATTGCGGGCGACAAGGTATGAGTTTATCTAAACAAACGCACAAGGGTGAAACATTTCCGTTTCATGAAAAAAAATGTCCCTCTGTTAAAGGATCCATATTATGCTAAGTTTGAGTTTCAAAGTTGTAATTTGGGTTTCTACTAGGGAGAAAACCCATAAACCTTTTCTATATTTCTCACAGTGCCTAAATCCCCTCTTTTCAGCCAACGTCTGAAACGCTCTGTTTTAGCGCCTGTCTCTTTAGGCCACGCCTTCCAAAAGCCTAGTCTGACTGCCCGGTTAGACTCTAACTGCTAGATTCAGAGGTATCTGGGGGTTTGCTTCTCACAGGCGAAGGTAGTGCTAAGTTATGTTAGTAATGGGGGGGAGTGGGGTTATGACGTCATAAGAGGAAAGATATCTGACTTGGGGTTTTGAACACTGGTTTTGCAGAAAGGTGGAATGGAGAAAAAGAGTGAGGGTTGTTTTTTCCCATACTTTAGGATACTCTAGTCACACTGGGGACCCATATTAATGTTGAAAATAACATGAGGAAGTGCATTTTGCATAATAAGTGATTTTAAATGATTTGTTTGGTAAACATTATTCCACCACTAGGACGCTCAACTTGGTTTTAAATTTCAGGGTGAACCAGGGCCAGAGGGCTTGAGAGGACTTGCCGGGGAAACCGGAAACAAAGGAGGAAAGGTGAAAAGAGCACAGTTATCAATATAATCCGCAGATGTGCATTTTGAACATCATACACTCTTTAAACTACCTGCTTTTGTTGCACCAGTCATCAACTTTTATCTCTCCTCTGAACAGGGAGACAACGGTCTGCCCGGCCCCAGGGGACCACCGGGGGCACAAGGAGAGGGTGGGAAAAACGTAGGTTTAAGGAAACATCTGGGCATCATGTGTAAAAGTGTCACATAGCTCGTCTAACTTGCATTAATACCATTTGCATTGTAGGGTACCAGGGGCGACCCCGGTGATGCTGGACCAAGAGGAGAACCTGGACCGATTGGAAATAAGGTATGTACCTATGTGTATATAAAAGCATGTTGGCATCTTTCTTGGACAGTTCTGGGGTAATCTAGCTGCAGTTCTTTGTCTTGACTGTTTCTCTCTTTCTATTCAGGGAGATCCTGGAAGGACAGGCTTTGGCTATCCTGGTCCAAGAGGACCATCGGTAACATAGTCACACACTCTGTCTGTTTAAATTTGCTAGCAGGAGCGAAACACTTGGCTGACATGTCTTTCCTCCCTCGCTGTTGTACAGGGTGGCAGAGGAGATAAGGGCAAACAGGGACCTCGTGGCGGCAGAGGAGACTGTGGTCAAAAGGGTGATTCTGGAATTAAAGGAACTCCAGGAGAGGAAGTGAGTATCTCCTTGTCATTGGATATTTGCTGTCACATGAGCGAAAAGGTGTCTGTACGGTGCGGTGGAACAACACTCGTTTTTTTCTGCTCACAATAGGGTGAGCCAGGATCTCAAGGTGAACCTGGAAACAGAGGACCAAGAGGAGGTACAGGGCGTGACGTGAGTATACACAAACTTTCCTTGTCACTGACATTGTGCAGATAATATCCAGTTGCTTTTAGCTAGGAAAAGCAGACCTTGGTGGATGTTTTCATAGGGTTACTTGTTGCCAATTTGCATTATCTACTAGCTAGCTTAAAAAGCCAAGCGACATATGTGACTTCATGTGTTCTCTTCCTCTACAGGGAGATTCTGGTCCTGAGGGAGATCCCGGCCTTACTGTAAGAACATTTAATCGGACCGCTCTTTTATCGATTGCACATCAAAAGAAACAAACAAGAATATGATAGAGATAATGATTTTATGTTTCTTTCTGCAGGAATGTGATGTCATGACCTACATCAGGGAAACGTGTGGCTGCTGTGGTGAGTTCAGTTATCACTGTGTTGCCATTCATGATCTGAACACGTACTGATTGGTTGTGAGATTCTCCCTGTTTGTGTTTATGGTTTGCAGACTGTGAGAAACGCTGTGGAGCCCTGGACATTGTGTTTGTGATCGACAGCTCAGAGTCAGTGGGTCTGGCCAACTTCACCCTGGAGAAGAACTTTGTCGTCAGCGTCATCAACAGACTGGGATCGATGGCCAAAGACCCTAATTCAGAAACAGGTAGACATGCATTTGTTCATGCACATGTGCATTTGCTGCTTAAACCACTTCAGAAATGATCAGCGCAACGTCTAAAGTTTACAACATGGCTGCCATCTTGACGTAAACACGGTTACTTGTGTTCCCAGGCACAAGAGTGGGAGTTGTTCAATACAGTCACAGTGGAACCTTCCAGGCCATCCGGCCCAACGACCCCAAGATCAATTCCCTCGCTTCTTTCAAGGTCTTACACACGAACACAAAGACGTGCATACAGCTTTGAAGTGTATTTTGAGTCCACCACACACTGTTCTTTTGGCGCTTTTGACCAGATGGTTCTTAGTGAATAAAGGCTGAAGTGCATTCAGATCAGAAGTGCTGCCCACACACATAAGGCAGATGGGAGTCATGTCTCACTCACTATATTAGGCTACTGACATTTAACAGTACATATCATTTGGGTTAAAGATAGTAGACACGCCTTAGAGAATGAGTTTGGTGAAATTCTAAAATCAACAAAGAACTCAACTGAGCTACAAAAGTCTATTGTGTATTGATATTAAGACTGATACAGCGAATTCCTTTTTGGCATAGACCTACATTGTTACAAAACATTAAAACACATCAATGAGTCAACATCATATGGGTTTGAGTCACTTCCAAATACAATGTCCTAATTTCTTGAAAACTCATAAGTGTGCCAAATGTGTAATAATCCGCACATGAAATAGTCCATAGGAAATGCACTTGGTGTTTTCATGGGAATTGTTGACTATAAGAAAAATGCAGAATAACACATTCACCCTTATAGTTGTTTTTTTAACTGATTTAATTGACTTTTTGGGATAGTTGAAATCTTTTTTGTTAATTGCTACTGCATTTTGAGCAGCTGTTCCCTTGTTTGTTTATTGACCTGACTCTTAACAAAAGGTGGCCATTTTGACCCTTTGGAAAATGGGAAACTCCACCTGGAAGAGCATGTAGCCTACAGTTAGCTGTGAAGCTAGACCTCTGCTAATGCTAATATACTAACTATGGCACCTCATCATCATTTGTTTGTTTATGGCTGTCAATATCTTAAACTCTCACTGCTGCATACACAGCCTACATATATCTTTTTATGGAGTGGCTATAAAAACAAAGTCATGAATCCGCCAGAAGGATTCACTGCATTCAAAAATGTCTGCTTCCTTTGGTAAATGTTTGATCTCTACTGTCTTATCCAATATACAGGATGCAGTGAAGCGTTTGGAGTGGATTGCTGGAGGAACATGGACTCCATCGGCTCTGAAATACGCCTACGATCACCTTATCAAGGACAGCCGCAGAGAAAAAGCCAAGGTCACTGTAGTTGTCATCACAGACGGACGCTTTGACCCCAGAGATGACTACAAGCTGATCGAGTCCCTCTGCGGGTGCCTAACACTAGAGCTGTATTTTTTAACATTTAAAACGAGCATTTAAAAAAAATACAGTTTTATCTCATTGTTTGTATTTGTGTGTACTTGTCCATTTGAGCAGCGATCCCAATGTCGATGTGAGTGCCATCGGTATCGGAGACATGTTCAGCCAGACTGAGGAGAATGAGAGTCTGAAGAGCATTGCCTGCAATAGGGCTGGCAATGTGCTGGGCATGAGGCGCTTTGCAGACTTGGTGGCAGAGGAGTTCATAGACAAGATTGAAACCGTGCTCTGCCCAGGTACACTCAATACAGAAACATTGTGTAGTAAGTCAATCCAGTGGACTATTCAAGTTGTTTTGGTCGTAGGCCATTTTCTCTGACATTCTGTCCTTATTTTTGCTTCAGAACCTATCATCGTATGCCCTGATCTCCCTTGTAAATCAGGTAAGATTTTAAAATATTTTGCATCATTTAGTGTCTTCTCCTAAGATTCTACATGCTTTTTCAGCATTTAGACACGGGCAACCAGCACTATTAAGGCGTCAATATGCTTCAATGTTCCTGTAAGAGTGTAAAAAAATTGTGGCATAAACTGAGGTCAACATGAGGTCATATCATTTCACTGCCTTTGCTGTGATGGAATTAATTCATGTGGCTAGAAAGCCAACACACAAGACCAAACTACCTCCGGTATCTTTGTTGGCTGTGTCTGCCGTGGGACCCCGCCCACAATGTTATTCCACCCACTTGTTTCAGGAGGGGGTGACACTGGGGGGCAAGCCACTCGTCCCTGGAAGCCACTGTCCGAAGAAGGCAGCCCCTCATTGGTCCCCACCTCTTTGGAGGGTGTGGCCAGCCTGCTGAGCGGCCTGAGGGAGCAGCAGTATGGGGTTGGCGTTGCAACCATGGCGTACACAGCACAGAGAGCCAAATTCACCCAGGGATCGGACAGGCAGCAGTGGACCCAGCTGTTCATCGAATCTTTCAAATATGTCTATGGAGACATAATGGGAGACCCAGAGAAAGCCTTAGGACTCTGCTAATGCTCTAATGCTAACCATGCTACCTCAACATTATGGACGCCAATAACTCATAAGCTTATGACTGGGCATAGAATAGATTTTTGTGAAAACTGTGGGCATTTTTTAACTTTACGGGTGCAATATACACCTGGGCTGATGCAAAAGTATTGCATGATATAAGCTGGTCTTGTGCTAACATTTTCAGAGCAGCCCTATATTCAGTAACTGTATATGATAGGCCAAAATATGGAGGATTTTTCTCAATTAACATACATGGTGCTTTCCCACATAAAAATATGTGTTGCAAATATGTTAAATATAATTTCTTTCACCTTAATATAGGAAAGTTTCCATTAGCATAGATGCCATCTATTTGTTTGAGGCAGATAGGTCTGTAGAGCCATTCACGTTGCTCTTATATAGTGGCTCTTTGATGAGGCCTTGTTTCCATGGTGAATGACGAGCTCACTGAATCACCCAAATGACATTTATTTTGCTGTTTTGCACATATCCATGGTTACGGCCTTTTTTCCCTGTGCTCTGTGAATTAATCATGTTGGTGAATAGGCCATTACATGAGGAAAATATCTGGTATCATACATGTCCCAGTATACTGTATATGAGTCAGAAGTAAGTATATATGGAATTTAGGTTAATGGATTTGGCGCTGAGAATAAGGGGGCTATTGTCTGTAGTGCCCTTGAATGGTGCATGTTTTTCTGCATGTGGCTTGACTTGTAAAGAAGGATGACTAAAGGGAAATTATGGCTTTAACCAAATGTTTGTGGTATCATGTTAGCTCTGTGACTGCAACTTTCTGATGTGAACCATCGTGTTTTGTTTGAAATGTATTCATGTGTTTATAATGTCTTCTCAAGAGAATAAAAGTGTAGAGCATACTAAAGAAAGTGCTTCCTTTGTGATCTGAGAAGGTTTAGATGACATCAGAAAGCTGGACTGTAACTAGCATGTATTGAAGCACACCATGTTACGGTATATTTTTGCTGGCTTCGAGCTCTGAGCATCTGTGTTCCAGCTGTAGCTCGCTGAGCACCATGTCTGATATAAAACTTTATGCATGTGTTTGTCTGTTCCAGAGCCTGCTGTGGCTAGCTGTGTTCAGCGACCAGTGGATTTGGTGTTCATGTTGGATGGTTCTGAGAGGATGGGACTGGACAACCACCGCAAGGCCAAAGAATTCATTGAGAACGTGGCTCGCCACCTCACCTTGGCCAACGGCAAGTCAGACGAGAGGAATGCGCGCTTGGCTCTGCTGCAGTACGGCAGCCCTGGAGAACACACAGTGGTGTTCCCTCTCACGCACGATCTCAACGTGATCGCTGATTCACTGGCGAAGGTGAACTACCTGGACTCCTCTTCTAGCCTCGGCAGCGCTATCATCCACGCTGTCAACAATCTGGTGATTCCACAGGTACAAACAAACACTTGTTTTCGAATAGATCAGCATTTTGGGAAGTTTGTTTTCTTTAGTAAGTTGATGCCACTCTCATCTGTATGTATATGAAGCTTCAGCCAGCATCTAACTGGAAACAAGATCAAACAGCTTGCATTAGGCAACTCTGTGGAGAACTTACAAAATCCTTTTACTAGCATCTTTCAAGCTCGGTCATCAAAACATAGTATCTAATTGATTTAACCTTTACAAAAATTGACCTGTAAAGAAGTTGTGGTTTTGCTGGGGTTAACGTGTGGGACTGTTTGTTGTCCAGATGCAGTGACTTCCTGCAGTCTCTTCTGGCTGCCAAGCAACCTCAAGTTGAAAACCGGACTCGAGAAAGTCGCTACAACCAGCCAAGAGTTATGCTGCGTTCCATAGTAGTCCGAAGTAGAGGATTACCCACTTGTAATTTCCGATATCCGACCTCAAAGCGTTCCAGACAACTGGGAAGTCATATTCTTTCTGACCTCCTATTAGGAAAAATATGACTGGAACGCCGTTTAAAGTCGGAGTTCCTACTCGTAAACTCGGAGCATATCCATCTACCCCGACTTTGAGCTAGGATGTCGGAAAATTACAATGGACAATTTTCCACATCCAACTTGTCTGGAACGCAGCATTGATCCAACATACAACCCTCTTGAAAACTACAACTTTAGCATTTTGTGTTTCATACAGATTAGACAATTTATATACTGTATCATGTTCATTGGTTAAGTGGATGTTTGACCTTTTGATAAAGTCAGGCTAGCGTTTTCCCTCTGTTTGCATTCTTCATGCTAAGCTAGGCTAATCACCTCCTCGCTCTTGCTTCATATTTACCGCACAGATATGAGACAAGTCTCAATCTCTTAAATTAACTCTCGGCAAGACACTCGGTACAAACCTGGAGCAAGGAGATTAGCTTGGCTTTGAAAAAAGATGGGAAGCAGTGAAATGGCTAGTGACAATTTGTGGTTTTACCAGCTCTTTTGTCCTGCTGCTGTCTTTGCGCTAAGCTAAGCTAATTGCCGTCTGGTTAGAGCTCCGTATCCACACACAGATATGAGAGCGTTATCAATGTTCCCGTCTTACATATGGCAGAAAAGCCAAAAAGTATATTCCCCTAACATTGCATGTTGTGTTTGTAGCGGGGAGAACGATTGGCTCGTCGCAACGCTGAGCTGAGCTTTGTGTTCATCACTGACGGCATCACAGCCAGCGAGCAGTTGGATGAGGGAGTGTCCGCCATGAAGCGGGCGGAGGGTGTCCCCACCATCATCGCCATGGGATCAGACACAGATGAAGAGGTGCTGCGGAAGGTGTCGCTAGGGGACATGTCAGCCATCTTTAGAGGAGATGAATACACCGTCCTGGGCAAACCCTCATTCTTTGAGCGCTTTGTCCGCTGGATATGCTAGTGAGGAACTGTAACACTGCACCACACAATTAGAATCCGCAGATTGAAAGAAGGGCCAGAGTCCTTCAGCGTAGGCCTACACGTAAACACACACAGAGGCATCAGCAAGCCTCTGTGATCATTTTCATCACTGGATATAACGAGGCGACTGAAAGGGCTACATGTCCAGTTTTTATGAAGATTAATTTACAAAAGAAAGCCAATTAGAACCAGTTGACACACAAGCCGACACACAAACACATAGCCATGCAATATAATTTTTATCTTGATTGTTCTATTCTTTCTAGATCTAGGGTCAACCAAAGACAAGTATCCAAGAAGAGAGGTGTATGATTATTGAATGTGTATGAAACTAATGGTAGGATTTATTTTTTTGTGTTTTTTTTGTGCTGATTCTCAGTTTGCAGAAAATAATCTCTCTCTCACTTTGTCACTTTGTCTTTACAAAGTCAGTTTAACATTAATGGTGCTAAGGTAGAAAGAAATGACCAAACTTTTTTTTACATCATGTTATGCTGTTATCACTGTAGTTTGTTCAGGGGAATTAAACATATCTAAACATTTCTTCTCCAGATAATAAAGAAAACAACACACACTTATGACATGCACAACCACGCGCAAATGCTGTTAATTAAACATGTACATTAACAGGTATAAAGAAAACATATCTGTACACACAATGTCCAAATAATGTGGTGAGTTAATGAAACATACTACATTAACAAGCAAGAAAACATATCTGTACACACCAAGTCCAAATAAACATCTGTACACACAGTCCAAATAAAACCTGATGTGGTGACCCAGACACTGTCTTTTGTGTTTCCAACATATATGTTTGATTTGTTCATATGTTTATGATCCATGTGCAATTTGAAAAAAACTAGTGGTGGGCCGTTATCGGCGTTAACTGCTGCGTTAACGCCAGACTCTTATCGGCGATAAAAAAAAATATCGCCGTTAATCTCTTATTCCACCTCCTGTTCGGCTCAGGGAGCCAGTCATTTGTACAGTTCAGTTTAGACTCGGCCGTAATGCTGCTGCACACACACACACACACACACACACACACACACACACACACACACACACACACACACACACACACACACACACACACACACACGCTGCATGTCAGAGACGAGGGGCAAAGCTTCTCTCACACACCCGCCGCTCTCTCTCTCTCCATCACTTGCCCACGACACAATCGGGTATTGGAACGCAGGGTGGGTGTGTGTGGCCACCGGTCGCCACGTGACTATAAGTTTCCAAGTTTTAAACACTTCTATCTCTTCAACGTCAACGTCACCGTACCCGAATCCTAAATATCCCCATAGCAGACGCTATATTTCATCGGGGGGAAAACTTTGTTTTGCGCCACAGATCGACTCGGCCGTAATGCTGCTGCACACACACACACAGACACAGACACAGGCACAGGCACACACACACGCTGCATGGCAGAGACGAGGGGCGCTACCAAAAAGACGAGAGGAGCGGTTGGAGCAGTTGGAGAGTTTAGAGACACATGCGCGCACATTTATTTACATAAAATCGCAATCGCAGTCACTTGTGAAGTTATGTAAAATGTTTCACTAAGGAAAATGACAGAAAAAGTAACGCACAGTGACTTTGATGAGTAACTTTAATCTGATTACTGGTTTGGAGATAGTAACGCGTTAGATTACTCGTTACTGAAAAAAGAGGTCCGATGCCGGTAACGCGTTACTATGTAACATCTTGTTGAACATTATTTATTTTCATCACCAATTATCATAGTAGAACAGCTTCCTCAAGCAGTTTGTGATGCATGTTGGAAACAGGAGATGAGCCCCTGGTCTGATGCGCCACCTGGCTTGAGAAACACGTTCTCAAAGACTTACTTTGAGTCATTATTTAGGGAGCACACACATATTATGAATGAATTCAAATGAGACATTTTAATCTAGATTAATCTAGATTAATTCCAAAATTAATCTAGATTAATCTAGATTAAAAAAATTAATCTATGCCCACCTCTAAAAAAAACATACATAGCACAAACACATAATACATTGCCCCCCCTTTTGGCACGTTATATTCATATAGGCTACAAACTATTTACTGCCAAATTATTTTCATTCCATGAGAAGAATTCCCTCTC
Source organism: Ammodytes marinus (assembly GCF_949987685.1). NCBI lineage: Eukaryota > Metazoa > Chordata > Actinopteri > Uranoscopiformes > Ammodytidae > Ammodytes > Ammodytes marinus. The sequence goes on along the minus strand of NC_137213.1, from coordinate 7,252,628 downwards.
TGCTCCATGTCATCAAGTGTAGCCTACAAATGTGTTTTTATGGAACTGGCTCCCTCTGCTGTAGCCTACACTGAATTACGCTGCAATGCCCGAGTCACTACTCACAGTAGGCCTACAGTAGATTACTCTATAAGCTACATTTTGGAGACAATACAAATTTGAATCCACATTTTACCTCATTACTTTGCAGATTATTAATACAAAATAGCCTATTTAAAGTAGGATATATGCTATAATTTAAAAAGTCCGAATTGTAGATCTTTTTGTCCATTTTACTTTTCGTACGTTAGTATACCCTATGTTCTGGGTCTTTACACAGTGCTATAACCACTTTCAGATAGGTTAAGTTAAAAACTCTGTCCCGAATCCCGATCATGGACGTATCAGAAGAGGGTTCCTCTGGTTCCGCTCATTATGCCGCTCATGGTTCCGCTCTACAGTGCATGTCCTCAGGAGTTTTGACCACTCAAGGACACCATAGGGGTAACGTGAACACAACATCCCGTTTGTCTGCGAGAAGTTAGAATCACTGCCGAACGGTAAGTCATCTATAATGATAAATAACATCTCTATATAGGCCTAGTCTGATATTTATTTTCGTTGAGATTTATTGTAGAATAAATAAAGGTTAATGCAAAATAATAAAGAACGTTTAATACCTTGTTTACTGTTTGCAGTAGTCGGTTGGCCTGTAACAACTTATTACGTTAGGCTACTTTAGTTTGGTTTCTGAATTAGTTTCTGCTTTTTGGCATTGTGTGGGAAATTTGATCTTAAACAAAGTAATATGTTAGTGTGTCGTTGTCAAAGTTCAAAGGTCTCATTACACAACCCGAGGGATTGCAAAATAACACAGAATTGGGGGAAAAGTATATGTTTATATGCTGACTTAATTTATGTATAACAAGAAAGTATAAGTTTGCATGCTGTAATCATATTGTCACTGTTGGACCAGTATGTGAATTGAAGCCAGTCATTCTCAATAATTTAATTGAACAAGAAGTGGGCTATGTGGTGTGTGTGTGTGTGTGTGTGTGTGTGTGTGTGTGTGTGTGTGTGTGTGTGTGCGTGCGTGCGTGCGTGCGTGCGTGCGTGTGCGTGTGTGTGTCAGTATGGAAGGAGAGGCCATATCTGCCCTGTGTACCCCTGCTCTGGTGGTGGATCTGGACAAAGTAAAGAGAAATGCCCAGAGGATGATCCAACGCTGTCAGGAACTGGGTGTCCAGCTTCGACCGCACATGAAGACCCACAAAACCCTGTATAAATCCACACACACACACACACACACACACACACACACACACACACACACACATAAAAAATATTCGTAAAGATCAGTAATACATAAGATACTGATGGGTTATCTGTGTGTTTGTGTGTGTGTGTGTGTGTGTGTGTGTGTGTGTGTGTGTGTGTGTGTGTGTGTGTGTGTGTGTGTGTGTGTGTGTGTGTGTGTGTGTGTGTGTGTGTGTGTGTGTGTGTGTGTATTTGTGTATTTGTCCAGCGAGTGTGCTGACATAATGACCGGAGGATCACGGAGGTGCATTGTGGTCTCCACACTGGCAGAAGCCTGTTTCTATGCCGACAACGGATTTGATGACATCCTCTATGCATACTCTATCCCCTTTGATAAGGTTCTTGCAACTGACACACTATAAAGACTTGCCACGTCACCACACGTTGGGTATGTGTGGTGCACTCATATCAGAAAAGTGACAAAATATGTAACCCAAATAATCATTATGCAAGTAAATTAAACCCTTGTGACTTCTGAGTGTAAACATCACTGTCCCATAAAGCATTTGCCTATTTTGTGGATTCTAAAGTGTGCAGAATTCCAATGGGTTGAATTGATTTCTTCTAACTGCAAATTGAATATAAAGCTACACTTTATGACAGTAAACATGTTCTAAATCATTATTGCTAGAAGTGCGTACTAGTAATATGGAATTGGCCAATAGCTTGCTATAAGATGTTATTTAGATGTTATGTAAATGTGATAGTAGATTTTATTTGACATGGACATGACAATGTCATTGGACGAACCAGATGCATTGTTTACAGTGTGTTAGCATAAATGCTAGTTTTCAACACCTGTCCACAGGAGGCTTTTTAAAAACAACAAAATAAACTAAACAAAACAGAAACAAGATCAAATACTGATAAAAAACTGATAATTAAAAGAGTAAAAATGCAGTATACAATGGAGTACAGAGCAGCAATATAATGAGTCAAATATATATATTATATAGGCTACGTAGAGTAAAACAAAGGCAGCATGATCAAACAATAAACCAGTTGTAAATTATTTGTGTGAGCACTGTTGATTTGATTTGAGCCGTTGTTTAAGTTCTCTTTTTAAAAGTGTTGCTATTAGTCTCTAGTTTTAGACTAGTGGGCAAGAGGTTCCATAGTTTTGCCCCCTTTGCAGAGAAAACAGACTGACCGAAAGATGTCTTATGCATTGGAACAAGACGATCACCATTGATGGAGGCTCGTGTATTTGCCCGACGAGAGCTCTGACGTCTGATGGCCAATTCAGACAACAGTGGTGACACATGGTTATTTACACACTTGAAAAACAATTTAAGATTACTCAAATTAATAAAGTTATCAAAGGTGAGAAGGTTGTGTTTTTTTAGAATGCCACAGTGATGCCAACTCATGGGTTTCCGGTCCATGACTTTTATTGTCTGTTTGTATATTGAAAAGATAGGTTTTAATGTGGTATATATGTATATATAAAGTCATACCTACTCTTATAAGCTCAATAAAATCTTAAAATCTGTGAATGAATTTAGCGATTGTCGGTGACAGGGATTGATTAAGTTTCTGCCAATCAACTAATCAAGTATTACAATGGATTAAAATGCAAGTCAGTGCAAGACTTAATTTGACATAATTTCATAATGCCTTAGGTCTTATCTCCTAACCCTACTCAAAATACAAATCACACCAACCTAATGTATGTGTGTGTGTGTGTGTGTGTTCAGGTAGAGCGCTGTGCGGCCCTGTCAGAGAGGCTGGATCTCTTCCAAATCTTATTGGACCATCCAGATGCTCTGGAGCAGCTTAGAAAGAGAGTGCTGGGAGGCGGCCGGCTGTGGCATGTGTGGCTGAAACTGGACTGTGGCAACGGGAGAGGTAAACACACAGAGGGAACCAGAGACACAGCTCTTCATCGACTCCTGGGCTGTGGAAGTGACTGACTCTGATAGTATCTGCTCTCTGCTGTAGCTGGTGTCCTCCACTCAGATCCTGCAGCGCTGGCATTGGCTCAGGCCATCGTGGAGACGGAGGGCGTGGAGCTGACAGGAGTGTACGCTCACTGTGGGAACACCTACAACTGCAGGGGAGTGGAGCAGATACAGGCTGTTGCCCAGGAAACCACCAACCTCACACTGCAGTTCATGGAAAAGTATGACAAGAGTGCAAAGAAGACAAGTAGAGGCTAATCATGTCGCATGTAACCTGCCACAGATAATGTTTAATTAATATACATATAACCTTTTCCCAAGTACATTTCTTTTCTTGACTGGCTTGAACCCATAGTTCTTTAAGTAAGTGTAATTGTTTTTGTCAGAAGACTTTCTTTATATCAAAAAAGTCTCTTATAGCCATGATTGTAGAAGAAAGGACACTAAAGCAAAGTTACTGAGTAAGGACTGAAAACGTCTAAATCCTCTGAAGTGTGGCTCATCATTCTGTAAACTCCTCTGTGTTTGTTTTCGGGGCAGACTGAAGTCAGCTGGCATCACATGCAAGTCCAGCATCGGCTCCACCCCTTCCTGTAGTCACCCAGTCAAAGACATGGCGCAGCTCAGCGAGGTGCATCCTGGGAACTACGTCTTCTACGGTGTGTGTGTGTGTGTGTGTGTGTGTGTGTGTGTGTGTGTGTGTGTGTGTGTGTGTGTGTGTGTGTGTGTGTGTGTGTGTGTGTGTGTGTGTGTGTGTGTGTGTGTGTGTGTGTGTGTCTCTGGGTGTGGATGCAGTTGTTTCAGTGCACCAGTTTATTGATGCTGTTTACTGATTGAGAGTATTGGGGGGGAAAGTAGTGACATGTTCTTATTTGCAGATGTTGAATCTTTACTGTATTTCAGACGTGCAGCAGTCTGTGATTGGCTCGTGCAGTCTGGAGGATGTGGCCGTGAGGGTTTTGACGAGAGTCATCGGACACTGTCCTCACAGGAACCAGCTCCTCATTGACTGTGGATGGAGTGGACTCAGGTACCTGCAACCATATTGTTTAAACTTTTTAGAATTCACCTGCTTTCCATTACAATTAAATCCATGGAAGAGTTTGAGGGGGAAATCCTAATGTATATATGTAAAACATAACTTTTTCACCTTTGTCAATTTGATGGATTTTAGTAATCGTCAACGACCTTTTAGTTGTGTACAAAACACAGAACCATGTTTCTCCACTGCTTTCTTAATTAGACGTTAGGGGTCAGAGCTTTCTCGTACTGTAATCATACAAGCCTCCATCATTGGTGACTGTTTCACCCCAATGTAGTTGTACAAGACATCTTTTGGCCAGTCAGATTTCTCTGCAAAGGGGGCAACACATTGGACCTTCCTACCCATTAATATTTAACTAGAGAACAGGAATGTTTTTAGCCACTTACAATGGCTAAAATCATCAAAAACAGTGCTCACACAAATAGTTTACGACTGGTTAATTTCATGATCATGCTGCCTTTGCTCTATAGTTCATACAGTATTTGACTCTTTGTTATTGTTATATTTTTATATTGCACATTTTATTATTTCAGTCACTGTATTCTTTTTTCTTCCTATCTTTAACAATTTTTTTTCAAAAGCTTCCTGTGGACAAGTGTTGAAAACTAGCATGTATCTAACTAACTAACGAACTAACTATTATTAGATATATTTCAAATTGACCTATGATGCTCACCAACTGGAGCAAATGCATTGACTACTTTTTGTAGGGAACACTACATTACAGATCTCTTTCTACCGCCACTGCAATTATCCATTGTTCTTCGCCCTTGGTTCACATTAACCCCGCTTCTGTCACTGCTCTCAGTTTAGACGGAGCGGGAAAACTTCCCACTGGATATGCTGTGATTGAAGGACACCCAAACCTCAAGTAACATAAGTATATTCTCAATATATACCAATAACACTGTCTCTAGACTCAATACCTATGCTCTGTAAACGGGCATGTTGCTAGCTACAGTGAGCCACCTGTGTATGAGCACCAGAGTTTTCTTCAGTCTGATTTTGACAACAACCGTTCTCCAGAATTACTGACTGCACCTTTAAGTGTGACTGAAGTTGTGATGAAAGGTATTTGCCTCCAGGTTGCTGTCCATGACACAGGAGCACGGTAGAGTGGAGCCCATCTCAGGAACTCTGGACTACAGCAAATACCCCCTGGGCACTCTGCTTACACTCATCCCCTACCATGTTAGTATGGTTCAATGTGGAGTATGCCTTGTCAGTGCTACTGTGGCCCTCCCCTCTTGTCTGACCCTCTCTCCTGTTAATTCTTACAGTCGTGTGCCACTGCGGTGATGCATCCCGTGTACCACCTGCACTCTGGGGGCCGTCTGCTGGGGAAGTGGACACCGACCCGCGGGTGGTGAAGCAGCTGTCTAACTCTAACCTCATACATGACCTTGTTAGGATAGCTCAAAGGAACTCTAGAAGCAACTGATGTCACCTGGAGATGATATTATGAGTAGTGGGCGACTATGGTTGAATATTCACCTCTTTTTTCCTGTATGATTAATGAATTGAATTGTTGTTTTGAATTGCTGATTTTCAGTTTGCAGAAAAGAATCTCTCTCTCACTTTGTCTTCACAAAGTCAGTTTAACATTAATGGTGCTAAGGTAGAAGAAAAGGACAACTTTTTTTTTTAATCATGTTATGCTGTAATTACTGTAGTTTGCTCAAGGGGATAAAACATATTAAAACGTATCTTCTCCGTGAAAACGAAAAACAAACACACACACACACACACACACACACACACTAAAGACACACGCACAAACAAATGCATATGCTGTAGTTAATTAACATATATTAACAAGCATAACAAAAACATATCTGTACACATAGTCCCAATAATGCCTAATGTGGTGACCCAGACACAGTGTTTTGTGGTTCCTATATACATGTGTGATGTGTTCCTACTGTATGTTTATGATCCATGTGCAATTTGTCATTAAATCACTGATTTAATACATGTGTGCTTTTAGGGGATTAAATAAATGAAATCTTTGGACTAAATTGTCTCATCTATTAATTAATATCGGCTTGTGTATCATCTTGTATATTGTGTGTGTGTGTGTGTTTGTTTTAAATGACTCAATGTAGTACAACCAAGACAGCAGCAATAAGTGTGTACTGCAGAGCACCTGGTAACCGCTAATGTAAATAAAATTATCCTTTGCAATTCCTGGCTCTTTATGGCCTTTGTGTGCAGTCACTACCACAGGCTCTTTTGAACACTGTGGTAGTTTATTATCGTCATTATTACAATTATTTGTATGTATTTAATTTACTAAAACAAATTATCATGGTTCTTAATTTTCTTTTAATTAATAATACAATTGCAGATACTGTACCTGCACATTAGCCAAATATGTGTAGCTTAATATATAATAGGAAACATTTATTTAGTTTGCATTGAAACCATATTAGAATAAGGAAAAGTGCAACAGAACTAATATTATACTATTTTTAATAATAATTCCAATTGCTATTATTAGCTTCGTTCGACTTGGAGCCGTCTTGCTCAGACCTGCTTTACTATGACGCTCGGCTTGCTGAGCGCACAGCATTTTTGCAGCATTTTTGTTGTGCGCTCAGCAAGACGCGCGTCATAGTTGCGCAGGTCTGAGCAAGTCAGCTCCAAATCGAACGAGGCTACAAATCATCTCAGGAGCAGCAGTCGGTAGCAGTATAAAGTGCATCTTGGGTAATGTAGTCGTTACTGCAGCTAACATTCTGATTGGCCACCATTTGTCCTTTCACCTGTCACGTGGTTTAAAAACTTCATGAGCATGGCGCGGGAAGTTACAACACCACACGGCGCTGCTCTCAGCCTCAGCTCATGAAAGTTTTGTTTAATTTTTTGTCGAGCGACACTGACATCATCCGGTAAGTCCTCGCGGTTTGGACACATTTCTTCTGCGCTCCTCTTTTCTTTAAAGTGAGTATGAAGCCGCTGTATAATGTTGTTGCTTCGCTCCACTCCCAAAGCATTACACTGACTTTACCACAGACACTGTTCCGTGGGCTCAATTTACGTAGTGTAATGACGTTACCGCGAGAGAGATACCGATAAACTAAATGTACTGTCATACAAGTATGTGTGTGTTGTGTTTTGGAGACCATGCTAAGTAGCCTTTTGCCAGCTATTGTCACACTTTGTGTTATGATATGTCCCTACAGTCATGAGTGGGTTGGAGGTGAAGTTCATCGGTGATGGAGATGCTCTGGACCACATCGTGGACAAACAGGAGGGTATGGACAACACATAGGCCTATATAAATTATGAATAATATACATATTTAATAATAAATAAATAAATAATAATGAAATGTTCGTGTGTGTTTTAAAAGGTGCGCAGAGCAACGGTGGATCGGTGCAGAAGATAGTCACGTTTAAGGGCCAAGCAGGACGCAGGGCCCGAGTGGAAACAGAAGATGATGGGGATGATAATGGACTCCTTGATGAGCAGCATTATGTCCATGCTCTGGGAGCCAGCAACACAGAGGGTGGGTGAGGCAGCTGTGATTTGTCAACTCCGATTGGTGGTAGCAAACCTTTGCTCATATTTTACCTTTGCTCTTTTTTTTAAACTCCCAGCTCTCATTGTTTGTTTTGTAATGATATCATTTTGGACCATTATTCATCCTGTTGATAAATTATACAAAACAATACCCAATTTTTTTTAGATCCCAGAACGGGTGCAGTCCAATTCCTACTTATTAAGATATCATATTTTCACTAATAATCAAGGCTTGTTAAATATATATATATTTATATATATATAGATCATATAAAAATGTATTTTATATTGTTTGTTACACCACAGTTTAGCAATTATTTTCTTGGCTTTGTAGAAGATGAGGAAGGTGCATCAAGAGTGGCTGGATCCTCCATCTTCACCTTTCAGAAAGCCAAGCGTGGACACAGCATGGCCCAGACTGGTGAGAGCTTCCATTCTTCTCCATAACACATAATGTGACGTTAGCCTCATTTGTCAGGTAATAATACACTCTCTGTATTTTGCCTGTTCATAAATAGCAAGCGAGCTGGCTCGCACTCCTGGGAAAAGCGTGACCTTCGGGGCCACACAGAATGCTGAGCCCTCTACTCCTACCTGGACAGGACGCAGTGAGTCCAACACACTCTTCTTCTACTTGTTTTTTAATTTGGCCATTCCATGCTCCTGACCTATTCATTACATTAAGCTAAATCTATTCTTTCTCTCTGCCTCTCTCTGACAAGACAAAAGAGGGGAGTGCAGGACGCCACAGAGGGTGAGACATATACACTTCAGATCCAACAACCTTTCATGATGATGTTGCCATTTTTCCATTTGCCGTAGTTAGGGCGTTTTTTTTCTTTTTTTCTTGCTGTGTCCGTTCTGTCAGTGTAACCTCTCTTCTTTCTGTGTGACAGAACAAGAAGGCTCAGTTCGTCTCCACGACGCCCCACAGGCTCAGGAAGAGAATGACAAGTGAGTTTAACATGATATAGTGCAACGGCTTCACGCTTTTTTATATAAAGTGGTTGTCCTGGGGAAATGCACCTGTCGGAAGACTAAGAAGAAGTACTAGAATACATCTTCACCTCATCACTTGATATTGTGGAAAGATTTTAGGCAGTGTTGGATAATATCCTCTTCTGTAACTGGCTTCTTGTCCTTGAAGGCCACCGTACTAGTAGTAAATTCTCCCAACGCGAGGGGTAGACCCAGAGCGTTGCAATGTAGAACTTTCCCCACTTGATGGTGCCAAAATACTCCTTTATTACACGCTGTACCTTTTTAAGATAGATATGGCTGGTTGGCAAAGATCTCAACTTGTTTGATGCTCTCAGCTCCTAGCATACGGTCGGACAGTGATAGTGAGCTGTCCCCGTCTGACTCCGGGGAGGATGATGAAGAAATGGAGGAGGAGCAGCATCCAGTAAAGAAAGAGGACAAGGAGAACACCAAGACTCCAAGAACTCCCAGCAGAACTTCATCTGCACCTCTGTACAAGACTCCAGGCAAGAAGAGCAAGAACACTCCGGAAGCCCTCAGTCAGCCCAGCATGATCGAGGAGTATTTCGAAGCTCACGGCAGCTCAAAGGTGTTGACGTCGGACCGCACTCTGGAGCGGTTACACACCCCTAAACTGGACAGGGTCAGTATGCGACAAGCGTAGTGTTCCGGATGTATGGAGTGGATGAATGAGCCACCGTGGTCCTGTGTCAACCAAGCGCTTCATTGTGTCTTTTTTCCCCAGGAGACGCTGGTCCAGCTGTTGGAAGGGAAGCCGTCATGTTACTCTGAAGAGATCCAACAGCTCCACGACAAACACCGAAAGCACTTCAGCAAATGGATGGTACAGTTGCAGTGAGTGTGTTTTAACATAGTTTTTCCAATCTTTTTTTTTTTAGATAATTTTTGGGGAAATTTGGTACACAACAGCAAATGTCTGTTTTTTTTCCCGTTTATGTAGGTTGGGCTTCAATGTGATGGTCTACGGTTTGGGCAGCAAAAAAGCTCTGCTCGAGGACTTCCGTGTCTCTCATTTGGCTTCAGATGTCCACCTTGTGGTCAACGGATTCTTCCCTTCCATCACTCTGAAATCGGTCAGTACCATGCACAAAATCATTTCCTTAACTTATCCATGCTTTATTGGTACAACCTACATCAAGGATTAAGTTTGGACCAAAAGAGGAGCAGGAGTGGAACAATGCTGGTGATATTATGTATTTTTCCTTTAGTCAAGCACTATAGTATATTCTCACATACATGTTCCTGCCAAGGGAAACTCTCACTAGAGCATCAAGTGTGTATTGATCCATTGTGGTCTTGGAGCCACAGAAATGGTTGGGAAATTAGAAAGAATTTGAGACACAGCCTTTTATTTTTTATATGTTTATTTATAGTGGGTGTCCTAGGGAAATGCACCTGTTGGAATACGAAGAAGTTCTATGGAATAAATAACTAAATACATGTTGACCTCATCACTTGATATTATGGAACAACTTGAGTTGAAGGTGTAGAAGCTGAGCGTTACAATCTTGATTCTTCACCATCACATGACGCCAAAAGACACCTTTTTAATACACACATCATCTTCGAAGGAGGAACGCGTGAGCAATAGCAATTAAGATTATCTTTTTTTTTCTTCTACCCTTATCCTACTCTGCTTTCATTGCAGATCTTAAATGCTTTGACGTGTGAGGTACTAGAGCACCCGGGGAGTTTCCGGACGCCATCGGACCAGATCCAGTTCATCGCTCAGACTCTCAAAGACAGTGAGTGCTTCTTTCAGTTGTAGTAGTTTAATAGTTAGTTATTTTTTTTCGGTCCATGATAGCACATTAGAATACATACATTGTAGGTAGATCAATAGAACATTGGCCCGAAAAGGTGTAGGCTCAAGTCTAGGCTTACCATGGCTACCCTTTTAACATTACATTTGAATATCAAAACAAAAACCGTTTCGAAACCGGTTTTAATAAAATAGAAAACAAAAGTTAATTAATTAATCAAAACAAAACGGTGAACGCAAAAGTTCAAAAAACTATTGAATATAGTTTGGATTATATTATCATCTCTGTTTTAGGTTTACGTTTTGAGTTCTGCTTTTTACAATTGAAACGTTTCCTCTCAGGCCCAGATCTCCACGTGTACCTGCTGATTCACAACATCGATGGACCGATGCTGCGAGGAGAGAAGACCCAGAGTGCACTGGGGCAGCTAGCATCGCTGCCCAACCTGCACTTGGTAGCGTCTTTAGACCACATCAACGCACCGCTGGGTAGGTGTCTGTTAATGGGTGTGCTTGCGGTGGTAATTTTATCGTGAAGTCTGCCTAGTGGCTGACTCTTTTTGGCATGCGTTTTCAGTGTGGGACCAGTTTCAACAGAGTCAGTTTAACTGGCTGTGGTGGGAGTGTGTGACGTTCCAGCACTACGCAGAGGAGACGTCGTATGAGAACTCTCTCCTGGTGCAGCAGACCGGCGCCCTCGCTCTATCCTCCCTCACACACGTGCTGCGCAGCTTGACGCCCAATGCCAGGTACAACATGCACCGTGTGGGAGCTATTTTGTGGCTAATGAATGGCTCCATTATTTCATGGCTCCATTTTTCATGGCCCTGTGTCTTTTCTTTCTGCAGAGGAATTTTCAAACTGCTGGTGACGTTTCAGCTGGAAAACAAAGATAATCCTTCATACACAGGTCCGCACACAAACTCACACACACACCTTAAAATGCTGTGCAGCTGTTTCCTTGAAATGTGCCTGTACCAATGTATCAGTGTCATGTTTTCGTATCACTCTGTGCAGGACTGTCATTCCAAGATTTCTACCAGCGCTGTCGAGAGGCATTCTTGGTGAATTCTGACCTCACATTGAGGACTCAACTGACGGAGTTCAGAGACCACAAACTGATACGGACACGCAAGGTGGATGCCTGCTTCGCTTTTTCTGCATTCTCTTAAAACAGACCCCCCCCACACACACACACAGAATCCAGTCCTTTGTGTTTGATCATCTTTAAGAAGACTTCCGAACGGCCGCTGAGCAACACCCACCTTCTGCTGTTGACACTGATAAAATGTAACATGCATCTGTGACTTTTCTACGAGAAAGCGTATCGTCGGAACAGCACCGCCCTCATTATTTGATGCTTCGACATTGTGACAAAGGCCAGAAAAGACAGAAAGGCATAATAGGTCCTCTCTAAGTTTCACAGATTTGATTCAGCCTCGACTCCACTGTCTCCCACTCACATTTTCTCCCATGATTCTCCAGGGCGCAGACGGAGTGGAGTACTTGATGGTCGCCGTGGACGCGAGCACGCTGATGGATTTCCTGGAGAACGAGGAGGGCGACTGAGACAGAGAAAGCTTTGGACTCGTATATCACTGACAGATCATGGACTGATGGAGATTTGGGTTGAATGGATCACTGATTCAAAGAAAAAGCCCAGTTCCATCTGATCAACAAAAGACATGAGCACAGCTTAAATTAACACCGAAATGTTTCCTCTTTCCATTGTAGCACTTTGACATTCCTATGTGTGTTTGATTGTTCATGTTCTCTTCCACCATATGTCTAATTAAAACCAACACTTAATGTAGTTTATTGCAATTTCATCTCTTTAATTATAGAAATAGATTAACATTTTGCAAACATACATTCTTATGTTCTCGAAAGGCAGGCAGGCATGCTGCTATAATGTTTTAAAAAAACAGGAAAAGTGTTCAGTATTGCTCAAAGTGTGAAAATTGTAACAAGGAATGGTGAGAGGCTAGCGAAACTACAAAATGCCATGTGTATAGCAATTGGAAGGTAACTGGTAAAAAGAAAAAAATAGGAAAGTTGTTTGGGTTAACATGGGAAAAGGCCCTGAGTGCATGCGGTGAAATTATTCAGTGTTGGATGTCAGCAGTCTTCAGTGTCTGCAGTGAATGGTTTAGCATATCTGTGCCCAGTGTGTAAGTCTGGAGTCTGTTCTGTGTCGCTGTGTGCACGACGTGAAGCTCATCTTCATCCAAATCCCTCAGCAGCAGCAGGATGGCATCGAGAGCATGTGTCTGAAAACACAATACAATGTATCAATAAATGGCAGGGAAGAATAAAGAGATTTCATCTTTGTTCCAGCATTTTTCAGAGATGAAGGGAGTACCTTCTTCATGGATGGCTTGCTTTCCCTGGTCGACGGAGAGGAAAGAGAGGGGAACTTGTCTCTGGCTAGGGGCTTCATCCCCAACTCTTCCCTGATTTTGCTAGAGAAGAAAAATAAATTAGTTTTTTAATTTAATATGCCCAAATTAAGTTTTACAGAGTTTTTTCAGATAATGCATTTTCTGTTAAATGTTAAGCCACAAAGCTTACTTGGTCTCCTCCATGTTGTAGTTAAGCGGGTCATTCTCCGTCTCCGCATCTGGAAGTCCATTGGTGGAAAGCTGGTTTTGGGCAATGCCTGGGGGGGTGGTGACCACTTCACCCTCCATGAGAGCAAGCGCAATCTCATCCTCTGTCACTACTGCAAACACACACACATTCCATTACGGCCATTTCTAATCTAATTCCATCACAGCAATGTTTTATCAAATTTATGTCATATCAAAAATCTATGCAGTGTTTTGCTCCAGTTCAACACTATTTGAGCATTTGTTCCATTCATGGGTGAATATCATTTCTTATGCAGTCAGAAAAATCCACTGCACACTCACCATGGTTGTCGAGCTTCTGTAGTCGGGGCAGGCAGCGCAGCACGGTGAGGCGATACTGGCTGAGGTCACTTCCACAACAAGGGTTCTCAGCCAACCAGAGCGCTCTGAGGCGGGTCAGGGGCCGCAGGTGAGACAGCTCGGACAGGGAGGGGATCATGTTCTTCCTCAGGTACAGCTCACACAGAGACCGACAGCCAGCCAGAGAAGACAGGGACGAGATGCTGTTTACACTAAAGGGAGAGAAGAAGAATTGATTGAGCATCCATATAAGTTGATGCAGTGCCAGGATCAGTATCATGTCAGTGTGTGTGAATGTGGTAAGAGAAATAGAGAGCAATGAAGAGTATAGACCAACCTAAGTGCTAGCACCTCAATGTTGGGCATTTGGGAAAAGATGGAAATCTGGGAAGAGAGCCCTTAACTTATTAGATGCACACTTCAATTAAGACAATTTCAATTAGAACCAAAAAGAGTAACACTTTTAACATAAATAGTGGATTCAGTATCAAAACACAAATGATCCATCAGTTTCACTACTCACATCAGTCAGGTTGCATCCCCTGCAAACATGAAATATAAAGGCACGTTACCACAACGAGAATTAAAAATAAGCAGCACTTGTCAAACTCGACCATCAGCATGAACACAAAAAAAACAATGAATATGATGCTAACATTGACACACTCAACAATATGATGCTAACATTGACAAACTCACCAGCAGTTCAGTTTCTTCACGCTTTCCAAGTCGGAGGCCTTAGCTTTAGCGAGGACCAGTTTGCGCGTGAGCTTCATATCTATTCGACTCACTTACCTGTCAACACAGAATATTTTTAATGCACTATATGTTCACAAACAACAAACGCCGCATTATGACAGGGACAGACATTTCAACTCGGCAGCAGGGGAGTTGTTATCCACCACACGAACTACGCATGCGCGTATCCACCGAAGCGTCCTTAGTAACAGTCATTTCCTTTGTGAATATTACGTACCTAAAACCCTTTTTAACCAAAAAATATACAACAGTAACACCACTTGTGGCGAAAAGTTGCAACTATTGAACATATTTAATAATAATAGTTCTATTTAGGGTAGTTGATGCTGCATTCTGAGATAACTCAAAGTCCCACAATGCAGCGTGAGCGACTGGGTAAATCGCGCCTGCGCCGTAAGCAATCCCTCTTTGGACCTACGTCTCCACTGAAACGATGGTGAGCCCCGAATGTCCCCTTCCTAATCCGTATCAATCTAACATTTCTGTAGTTCTAAATGATATAATCACATATTCGAAGGCTCTGTTATGTCCTTTCTCATCAGGCCAGAGCGTTATTTGTGTTGGTTTAGTGATTATATCAAGAGCAAAAGCGATGTTTTCATGTCCTATTGAGACAGAAATGGCTGCCATCATACACTACACTTTCCGAGTCGAAATACCGGGCGGCTAAACACATTAGCTTGCTTTCGTTACAACCTGAATTCCATGCTAGTACAGAGGGCACATAATTTTGAAAATGAAGCTTAGTTACATGTTTCATGACTCAATAGCGACAGTTGCCTCCAAACTTGCTCCCGAGTCGTTGAGTTGGTTAAGGTTAGCTAGGCGGTTAGCATGTTAGAGGAAGCCTGTGATGGCTAACGCTAACTGTTTGCACCACTCATGATAACTCATTCCCTCTCCTACCGGTTTTGCAGCTCAATATTGTATAAACGTCTCTTAAAACTTAACGTGTTTTGAAATTATGCATAAGGTTGTCAAATGTGTATCATTAGAACCTCATTGCCTTGGTATTATCTAGAATCTTTGGGAACAAGTTTCAACTCGTATTCCTGTAACACCGGTATTGTTTAAAGTTAAGTGTCAAATGTGTCGTAGTCACTGCTTGTATCTCTGCATTATTGAATCTAATTGTGTGTTGGTGTTGTCCACAGGCCAAGCGTACCAAGAAGGTGGGGATCGTTGGTAAATATGGCACGCGTTATGGCGCGTCGCTGAGGAAGATGGTAAAGAAAATTGAAATCTCCCAGCACGCCAAATACACCTGCTCTTTCTGCGGCAAGGTAAGCATAACCTCAGGAATCACCAGAACACTGTACTGTGTGTTATTAGTGATGTGCGGAAAGCAGTAATGTTTGGATCTTATGTTTTAGATAACACGATAATATATTGTTTTGGAATTGTTCTGAATGTGTTAATTTTATATTTACAGACCAAGATGAAGAGGAGGGCCGTCGGCATCTGGCACTGTGGGTCCTGCAGGAAGACAGTGGCTGGAGGTGCCTGGACGTACAAGTAAGTTTCTTTTTTGTCTTGCTGTAAATCCACTAGTAGTATTCTTAACTGAAACTGTTGCTGTGGATATGGTTATCGCCATTGTAAAGAAGGTTGTAGCTTAAGGTCCAAGTTTTCTCCTGTCGCTAAACCCAAGGACTCCACTTCCAAATATACAATCACATTATTACCACTGCATGGTGCAGGTGTGCCTGCTGCGATTGTCTGGCATCTGTTGCATTGTTTGACTGTAAATGGTCAGATCACTAAAGGACACTGCCTTTAGTGTTCTGACAGTAAGACGCCTTACATGCTGTCGCTTAGGGAGCTGGACTGTTTTTATATTATGCGAAGCTTCAAATGCTCAACAAAGATTTCTAATTCTGATGTAGGTGATTAACCTGCATGGTTGCTATAAATAATAAGCTAACTGTTAAGTACTAGCAGTTGTAGGTGTATGGTGGTCAAAGAATTGTTAATGTTTGTAGCGCTTATATGGATTATGTTGGCAAATAGTTGTCCTTTTCTAAAATTACAGCAGTGTAATGTCTAATAACAACAAGACGGGGTTCATTTTCTCCTTGTTAATGGGAAAAACTGTTAATAATACGGTGTAAACCATATTTGGAATAAAATAGCCATGGACTAGCCAGACCCAAATATGTATTGATTTGACAGCTTTGCCAATCTATATCGAATATCCTAAAATCAACATTCTACTGAACGGTGTTAGTGAACTAAAAAAGGAGCTCCTCAGTGCTTTTAACTAAATAATTTCTTTAATTGCTAATTGTTGTTAGGGGTGTTAATCTGAAAAGCTTTTTCTTTATATAATAAACATTTACTATTTTATGTCCGATTTGCATGTCCTTGAGTTGAAGCAAATTGCAGTACTGCTATTTATCATGAAAATGTGATGAATTGAATTTGGCAGTATCGTTTGAAATACATACACCAACTAAGTAATGTTTGGTTTTGTCTTTTTCAGCACAACGTCAGCTGTCACAGTCAAGTCTGCCATCAGGAGGCTGAAGGAGTTGAAGGACCAGTAAACCAAGTGCGATGATCACTGGTGGATTTGGGACTTTTTCTATAATTTAACCAACCTGGACATGGCTGCAACATCCATCAAAATAAAGAAGTCTGGAGCGGAATTCTTTGTTTGTGTATTTTTACATGTTATTTTGTTGTGTAGCAGTGAAATCTAAACTAGTGGGCTATAAGTACAGGAAGATTATTCACCAAGCCTACATGAGCAAGGGAATTTCATCACAGAAAGCACAACAGCCATTTGCATGCAGTGGTGCCATAACATAAATGAGGGGTTCAGCTGGCCTCCATTTACTTTGCAGTAAACATTGGTGCTGTTTCCTTTTTAATAAATTAGATTAATACTCCAAATGTATGGCCTTTGTACCTCTGATAAAGGAGTTTGAAGTATTTTTTAAATTTGGATATTGAAGGTAAAGCATTGGAGTTGAATATCTTTGCCAACATGCACTTCAATGACGCTACAGCAGGTTACTGAAATACTGGAGAATAATGTGAAACTTTCACTGAACTAATTAACATGGCATTTTATGCTTGATTTTCTTTCTTTAGGCGTTATCCTGAAACTGCTAGGACAAAAAGGGTCAAGTTGTCATTGTTATATAGTTTCCGAACAACATTATGTTTGTGAGCAAGAGATACACCAGTTTGATGAGCTTATTCATGAAAATCATGGATGCCTCAGGAAGATGTGCATTTTATTCTAAAACCATTAGACCTGTGGTGTTCAACTGGGAGGAGACGGAAATCTCCTTGGCAAAAGCTATCTTACAAAAGAAGCCGATTATATTTGGTACATTTAAGTCATTTCATATCAACAGCATTAGGCCTATCTAATGTTTCATCCCTGAAAAAGGTCTGTTAATGGTATTATAGGGGTCTGTGTTTAGTGCAATACATGCTGCTTATAACAGTGGGTCTTGTGCTATTAAAGAAACAAAACGGGTAAGACCAAGTGACAGTTAATGCTGCCTTTTGATATCTGTCTTTTCTTCAGCACAAGTATAAATAAGCTTATACAGCAATTAAGCAAATTATTTAAAATAAGGTAACAACTGTCATTGTGACAAATGTGCATTGGTAAAAATAATCATATATAAAGAATTACACTTGTATTAGGTCTGGCATGTAACAGTTATTCTTTTGTAGCCAATCATTTGGTTTTAAGAATAATCACCCAATTAGATTGATGATAAAACATTTATCTGTCTACAGTTTTCCAAAGTATAAGATAAACCGTATTTTTAGTTAGACTTTGAAAGCTCCCAAAACTTGGTTTGAAAACAATTTCTCAATAACTTGAAATATCCACGGATACATTTGTAAAAAAATAAATAAAAAACAAAAAAATCTGATACGAATTTTTTATCTTCGCCGTAACTGTCCAGCAGGGGGCGATGTGTTGTGCTTTTCCAATAGCATTTTCTCAGCGGGGTCAAGAAACAACAATGGCGGCGGCCAGTGTTTTCAGACCGGGCTTGTTCAACCAAAAAGTTGCGATAGTAACGGGTGGCGGTACCGGTATCGGTAAAGCTATATCTGCAGAGCTGCTGGAGCTGGGTGAGTTAAGCCAGGTTTTAAGGTCAAGAGACATTTCCCCCTTTGCGGACGGTTTATAACTGAACGAATAGAGGGAGCCGAGTGAACTTTGACATAGAGCTCAACCTGTTTAAGGTTCAAACCTGACACAGCTTTAAATACAATGGTTAGTGACTGCTATTAAATTCAAAGATGTTATAATAAATGACAAATTTACAGTCAGTGCAGGGGCAATATAATTGTGACTGGAGGTGACCTCATTCCCAATTATCACACCAACTAGCAGCTGTGGCCTCTCTTTTCATTTTCTTCCCAAAATAGCATCTTACAGTGACTGCCAAACTTTTGTCATGACAAACTATCATGTGTCCAGGTTGCAATGTGGTGATCTCCAGTAGAAAGATGGAGAGGTTGGAGGCTGCAGCTCAGGAGATGAGACAGAAGATCCCTCCCTCCAACCCTGCATGTGTCACCGCTCTACCGTGCAATATCCGAAACGAGGATGAGGTGGGCCATCTGCAAAAACCCTTCAGCCCTAAATCAGCCTTATGTCACCAACGACCGATCACAACATTTCATTGTGGCATCTTGTTTTGCTCCTCTGCTTTTCAGGTGAAGACTCTAGTGTCGTCTGTGCTGAAGCAGTACGGCAGGATAGACTTTCTGGTGAACAATGGAGGAGGTCAGTTCAGCAGCCCAGTGGAGCACATGTCTTCAAAGGGCTGGAAGGCCGTGGTAGACACCAACCTCACTGGGACCTTCCACTGCTGTCAGCAGGGTAAGGTGCGGACAACTACTGGTGGTTAAGCATGTCTTCTGTTAAAGGTGCAGTCAGTGATTCTGGCGAAAGTTGTTTAGCCCAAAGTCCCTTTTTTTTCAAAATCAGTGTATATCTCCTCAAGATCTGCTACCGGTCCGTACTGTGTGTGTGTGCTGAAAAAAACCTGGTGTAAATACACAGCCTAGGCTCTGCAAACTGGTATGTAAACAAAGGGAACCCACCATGGCTACTATCATGCCTTTTAAAGAGCCTAGGCTGTGTATTAAGACTGGATCGTGAGGAGATGTTCACGGATTTTGACAACAAACACTATCCAGTATCGCAGACTCCGCCTTTTAAAGCTCTCCTGTGACTCTGTGTTCTGTCCACACAGTCTATGCAGCGTGGATGAAGCAGCATGGCGGTGTGATCGTCAACATCATTGCTGACATGTTTAAAGGCTTCCCGGGCATGGCGTAAGCAGCACCGCGCATCAAACTCACTCATAAATGTTAAGTTAATTTCCTCTATGTCTGAAACGCTGCACTTCCTCTCCCCGACAGCCACACAGGAGCAGCCAGGGCAGCAGTGGACAACTTAACAAAGACTCTGGCCATTGAGTGGGCAGCCTCGGGGGTCCGAATCAACGCTGTAGCCCCTGTGAGTACATGTCATGAGTTGACGCATCTTCAGTGTTGGAGGTCTTTTTCTAATTGTTAGGTCATTTCAAGCTGGTGCATTTGTCTGGTTCTGGTTGCAGGGCATAATCTTCTCCAAAACTGCAATGGAGAACTATAAGGAGCTTGGGCCAAAAATCTTCAAGATGTCAGTTCCGTTTAGCCCCGCAAAGAGGCTGGGAGTTCCAGAAGAGGTGTGGAACTACGCAGTGACACCCATAATCTTTTGAGGAAATGCACATGTACACAGTCATCGCTGTGTTCTTGAAAGACATACACATCCAAAGTTTTTTTTTTAAATATCAGTTGTTTATTGGTGTGAATGCTGAGGGTTCGAGTCAACATTTTAGACTTCACGGATTTTCTTCAAAATGAGCACATATGTTGATTATGACTCAGAGATGACATCATAAGAGTTTAGAGATCAAAGGTCAAATTTCAAGGTCACTGTGACGTTGCCTTTTGTGACTGCATTATCTCATGAACGCTTCCATGGTTTTTCTTCAAATTTTGCACAAATGTTGATTCTGACTCAAAGATGAACTGATTACATTTTGGAGGTCATAGTTCAAGGTCATAATTCATTCCTCATTTCAGCTAGAAAGTCCATTCAAACTTCCAAATATTCCAAATTTTTCAAACATTCTATTATTCAACCATTCTGTTCATTCAGATATATTCATCCTTCGTTCTTCATCAACATTCAGCAGTGAAGCGTCAGCTGCTTCAGCATCAGCTTCAGTAGCGTCAGCATTCACACAGCAATTTCTTCAAGGAATTGCATTTCTAGTTGGCCTTTAAAATGCTTAACAAAGTTATTTTTCATACATCCTAACTATGTATACACATCTGTCTTGGCAGAATCATCTTCAACTGTCAATGTCAATTTATGAAAAATCACCCATTAGTGGTGGAGTTGGCGATTCTGGACAATGCTTGTTAAAATCACTTTTTGTCAAAATCAGTGAACACCTCATGATCTGCTACTGTGTGTGATGAAAACAAATCTGGTGTTAATTCACTGAGCAAGCAACATGCCAATTTACAGAGCTTAGGCTGTGTGTAAACACAGTTTTTTTTTTCAGCACACATACACACAGTATGGACCGGTAGCGGATTGTGAGGAGATTTGAGAATGTGATGACAACAAGCCATCTCCAGATTCGCTGACTCCACCTTTAATTTGTCTATTGGTTTCAATCACTTTGTGTTTTTATGTTCAGATCTCATCATCAGTGTGTTTCCTGCTCTCTCCTGCTGCTTCCTACATCTCAGGAGCCACCCTGAGGGTTGATGCAGGAACGAGTCTGTACCACTCCATGTGGGAGATACCTGGTACGCACAACATGCTAACCCATCCACACTTCAGTCTATACAGTATACAGTATGTTATATACTTGATAATTAATCCTTGTATATTTGTCTGTAGACCACAGTGCATGGCCCGAGGCTCCAGAGGGAGAGAACCTGGATGCTCTGAAGGACATGCTCAACCCGAAAAGCAAACTCTGATTCATTTTCGTGGCATGGTCTGACTCTGAGCCCAATGTTTTAAAACATTCACAACAAACATCATGGACGTTGTGCTGTGTCAGCACCACAGGAGCCTTTATGGCCTGGTTGTAAGATAGTGGGATTTCATGTTATTATCATCATCATTATTATAATTGTATCATAATTGTATGTAATTAACAACAAACCTGAGTGTCTAATTATCTTCATGGATAATGAGTTGTGACATATATTGTACTTACATTTTCTTCCCAATGCCTTTTGAAAGTTGGGAAATAAACATGCAGTGTTTTATAACACAACTACTACAAAGACCAAATATGGATCTTTGTGGGAAAATAGAAGTTCTTATTTGAAAACCTGCACTGGTTTTGTGTCTCTGAGGTTGTTTTAAATTCAGCAGCTACAAAGCTGATATCAAGCGACCTTTACCTTTTACTTTTTAGAATGATATATGAAAGTGGCTCCTATAGCGATAATGGGGCAACAAATGACATTGACTGTCTTTGATATTCATCAAAGACTGTCATTGACAGTTAAAGATTAACATCTTAATGTAAGTTACAATACACATCTTTGTATAACATAACCCTGAATGTGAGAAATCTTTTTCAGTGTTATTTTATGTTATTTAAATGAAAACACTGTATAATAAAAGACTAATCAAAAATAATTTGTCATTTAATGTATATTTAATGTATATCTGTGGATGCAAAATCTCTTTAAAAAAATTCTACCACCAGGTTTATAGATAAATAATATTATGAGAAAAAATTATTTAGTGATTTTGAACAGTATACTAAGGAATATGTAGAGCAAACCTTTTACTGTATATACTATCTATGAGCAAAACCTATACAGATGAGCATACGCCTACATTTTGAACATTAGTAAAGTTGTTATGCTGAAACAGCTGCTTTACAGTTTCCATAAATTATTTAACGTATATAAAAACAATAAATAGACGGTTAGTTTCCTCATAAAAGTCCTGCATTACATATACAGTTCCCACTGGGGGGAAATGTCAAAATCCCTTTGTAAAAAACAACGCTGAAGTATTTTGTCCCGAATGGTTTGCCGTACATTTGTCGCAAAGCAGCGTTAACTGTCGTAACATTCAGTCCAATATCAGAGGTCACAACAAACCATACAGGTAGGGTGTGTTTTTTTAATACAATCATCATTGAGGGCGCATGATTTTTAGCTCTCACACAGTGGATGACAACACACACTTTACACACAAGGAGAAGTCGATAATGTTTCTCAGAGCAGACGCTGCACTTCAATTCATCTAGTTTATGTATCGAGAGGACGCAGCATGCTAACGTTACACTAGCTGAGGGGACGCGGTTTGTCAACGCTTCGACTCAGATAATCACTATTATTCATTTATTTGAGGAAGGCAAGTTAGCTTAGTAATCAATGACACTGACCGGATCACGATACCCGGTCATTGATCCTCGCAGGCAGTGTCAGATCAGATGTCAATAACGATGAACACCTGTGAGCGATAGCAGGCAGCTACATGTTTTATATCTTTGGGTATTACTTAGAGACAGAAGTTTTTCTCTGTTATAAAAGAAAAGAAAGCCTATAAATGTATAATATATCCGCATGATGTCAAACTAGTAGTATCATTTGGTATGAATTGATTGATTTAGCTGTAGCGTAGAACTTAGATTTAATTTTGATTGTGAAATATTGTGCAGTTTGTGGCATCTAGTGGAAGATAAGTCTTGCTCCTAAAAAAATACTTGAGGAATAATGCTATTCCAGCCAAAGGCCACATTTGCTCCCACTTTAGCTGGATTAAAAAAAAACAATAGTCATTTGCACTGAAATGCCAAAGATATGTGTTGAGCCAGTGTAATGTGGACATATTGGAATAGCAGCCAGAAGGACATGTATGAGTAAAGCAGCTAAAAACCTTCTACTGAAGTAGTTTTCTCTGTGGTTATGCAGTGGGTTTTACAATGTATTTGGAACTAAATTAAAGTTGTGTATCTTTACAAGAGGATGACTGCATTATCATTAAAGAACAAACTCTCAAATATTGCAGGGAAGGTGATTGGCAACTCGTAAAAAACTACTTTTAACAAATGTTGACGGTGCGGTTCAAAGACATGCTAATGTCTTATTGCAGACCCTTCACACTCACTTTTATTTTTATTTATTTCAACATGCAAGTTATTAAGAACAAGTTCATATTTACAATGGCAGCCTGACAAGCGACAAAAGCCACTTAGGGGAAGAGGTCTAGGAGATAAATTACATCAGACTTAAAATACACTTTCAAATAACCAAAATAGGCAGTCAACAAACAAGACATGAGGAGCGAACAGGTATACAGATGAAATAAGGAAGTGAGAAGATGTCTCTATTAGCAAACTACATGCTAAATTACATTTAACTAACACCAATGTGTATATATCATATCCACCATATCTGTTCTCAGCATGGGAGGTGACCACGGCCATAGCAAGATGTCTTTGCCAGACTGGAAGCAGTGGAAGACGGCTGGAACGCCGCTGGAGTTCACGCAGCAGAGACTGGCAGCCAGGGGCCTCAAAGACCCATGGGCCCGGTAAGTATTTCTACCTATATGAGACGTAGCTGATATTTTAGTTTTATCATATCCCTGACCCCCCGCCCACCCCCATCTTTTCTCTCTCGTCTCTGCAGTAACGAGGCTTGGAGGTTCCAAGGCGGCTTTGCTCGTGCTGTGACTTTCTCTGACGTGCTGCTGAAAGGATTCAAGTGGGGCTTTGCTGCCTTCACCGTGGCTCTGGCTGTAGAGTACGCCCTCTTCCCACCAAAGAAGGGCGGCCACTAATGTCATCACTTTACCTCAATCCCAGACCACATTGGGGTCTAATAATAGTCTGTATTTTCTGTTAATTAAATTTTTCTTTTTGATCACCACAAGGTTTTTGCCTATTTTTCTTCCAACCCTGTCAAACCTTTAAACCCTTTTCAGCTTTGTTTGCACTAATATTTTCATGATTCCTTTTCAAGTGATTTTAGATGTGCGAAAGGTGGCACCGGGTTACTCCTGCTTCCTCTTCCTGCTCAGTTTGCCTAGACACAGTTTGAAGCATTTTACTGTCACTATCAGAACAACCAGCACTCCAGTAGCCAGTAGCGCTATCACATCCACACAGAAGTACTGGAGCCAGTTGAGGTGGTGGACAGCCGCTTTGAGGTGTTTGGCTCCTTTGTGCCGCATAACAAATTCTGTCCAGTACACCGAGAGGTCCAGTGGGTCAACGGGCCGGTCTTTATGGAGAGTTGACAGGTGCTGCACACTGGCCTTATAGCTGCACGTAAACAGAACAACAGCAAGAGTTGAACAATACAACTATGAAGTGAAGTAGAAAGTATTCAAATCAAGTAAAAGCAGTTATTAACCAAACAACCACATTGTGTACGACCTCTTGACCCCTCACCTGGTGTCATTGATGACCTCATTCAGGCCCCAGAGAATGTCTTCCGTGGTGATAGTAAAGATATCCAGCACCACTCCAGCCCCTCTGCTCGCCATCTTCTGTGCGTTGTCGGGCTGGTCGCCCCCAATCGGCACCATCACCATGGGAACGGCGTGACACAGTCCCTCGAAGAGACCGTGTGAGCCGGAGTGAGTGATGAAAGCCCGAGCTCCGGGATGTGCTAAAACACACACACATAGAGATGATAGAGGTGCCATTCAGGCCATATATCAAGAATGCATGCAGGCAAGGGGAAAATGGGTTATGTGCATGCTCTTTATGTGTGCGTGTGAGGAAAGGTAGTGTTCGCGAGGTGAAAGTTATGTATGTGCATGCTTTTGATGTGTGTGTGTGTGAAAGAGAGAAAGAGGTTGCCGTGTACTGTATGTGAATGTTTTTGATGTGTGTGCAAGAAAAAGTAGTATGTGTGTGAGTTGAAAGTGGTGTGTTACTGTGCATTCTGTGTGTATGCGAGAACAAGTGTGTAGCTATGCATGGTGAAATTGGTGTAAGCGCTGTTTTTTAGGGGTGTGCTGGAAAAAGTTGTGTGTGACAAGTGAAACTGGTGCATAAACATGCTTTCCTGTGCATGAGGAAAAAGAAGTGTGTGTGCGAGAAAAAAGTAGTGTATGTGCAGTGTATGACATTCTTGACATAATATATGGCCTAAACAACCCCTCATAGGTGTATGGTGTGTGACGCATCATCTGTCAGTTTTGTGCCTTGTGCTTCACTTTTTTCAGGATGTGTTGCAGCTTGATTTACACACCTAGTAGGTCGTTCTGAGGCACCCATTCCATTATCTTCACGTTATCCGGGATGCTGCCGGGAACTTTCCCAGTGAACCTCCATATTACCTGTCAGAAGGAGTGTCCACTTATTGAACTGCTGTGTTTTTTCATTCAGTTGTAATGTTAGGTTTATATACAGAGGCTATAGGACCTATGTATTCCTCTACCTTCTGTGGAATCTGTCTGAAGGCTTCCAGGAAGGCTGAGGTTGTCTCTTCTGGCAGATCGGAGATCATGGTGCCCAGAGTGAACACTACAAAGCCGTGCTCTCCTGACACCCAGGGCTCCAAATCCTACCCACACACACAGACAGAAAGTAAGTAAGGTTATTTCTGTTACACATCAACACAGGTGAGATAAAATAAGGAGGAAGAAGAGAGGAAATGGAATTATACATTTTTCACATGAATTGGATCAAAAACAAACGGGCCTTACACTAGGAAGAGGATTTTGCACGTTGCAGTTGATTCCCCCGACGAGTACAATATTAGGCATGAGAGGTCGCGGCAACTCCAGAGTGAAGTCAATCCTTTTCAAACACAACACAACATTATTTAACTAAACAGAGTGTGATTTAGTGGCATTAAATAACAGTGAATCCTGACTATATCATTTATCTTCCATTGTTAGTCAGTGTATGTGTGTGTGTGGGTAAATGTTTCTAAAGGGGGCAATCTTCAGGTTGACGTGTTCTTTCACCTGAAAATATAACATTTGTATATGTTACCTTAACAGCCAGATAGCAGTATCTGACAGCACTTCAGCTATGCCCTCCTCCTCTCCCAGGAACTGATAGGCCAAGTTGTCAAAGTGCCAATACAGCAGTCGACAAAACAACGGCTCCAATGCAGCTACCTGCAGGTGAGAGGCATCACACAACTATCAAGTGGGAACAAAGTAAGGTGATGGTGCTTTGGCGAGAAAAGCTTTGTTCCTGTTGAATATGTAAAAAAATGTACATTGCTGAAACGGAAGTCCAAATTTAACATCTGTGCAAGATCAGACAAAAATCCTGGAAAGCGTTCCTGAGATATAAGGTTCATAACACATGAGGTCTCAGTCACCTTGACCTATGACCTCCAAAATCTATTCAGTTCATCTCTAACATTTGTGCTTTGAAGAAAATCCCTCAAAGCGTTCTTGAGATATTGCGCTCACAAGAATGTCCAGGATTTACAGATGAGACTTTCGTACTGATGGAAGGACCCTAAAACATAATGCCTTCGGCCTTTCGGCTATAGACACAATGGGAATTATTAACTTTTCAGCCATAAAACTAGCTAGGGCCACAGTCATGGCACTGCATCACGTGTTTGCCACCGGAAGGGCACCCACAAGGCCCATGCATATCTGACTAGTGCTCACCAAAGTGTTGACAGCTCTCTCCTTGAAGCTCATTCTATCTGTGTATCCAGTGAAGAAGCGGGGCACGTATGAGGGTGGGGAGGGGGTGCCTGCAGAGCTCATATCCAAGGAACATGGAATTCCCCTCAGCAAGTTAATAATGGGAATACCTAAAAGAAAAACAATGTAGCGATGAGAGGTGAAGACAGGTAAAGACCTATGAGAACACAGCTGATCCAATTGTGTATGAAATTCACCAAATTTCCGAGCTATCAGCACGCCCGTGGGCACCATGGGGTCTGTCAAGACAGCATCAAAGTTCTGCAGAGGGAATAGGTGCAAGAGTGAAAATGGGAGCAAAGGGCATGTTATGTTTTTTTACACATTAAAAATCTCTCTCTTTATTTTTTCAACCCAACTTAGAGGTGGACAGCAAGTGCATGAAATTTGAGGCTAAACATTCTAAATTAACTCCACTACTGTCACATTCTGCCTGCTCCCTATGTCCCTTCTGTACACAATCAACAAGTCCACTTCATTTATCTGACAACTATAATTACTTTGCGGATATAACATTTAAAACATACGGTAGGATAAACATATCAAATACAACACATTTTCAAAGATATCCAATGTGGTTGACTGTTTTCTGTGTGTGTCTGTGTGGCCTCATTTTCTCTCTTACATCAGACGATGCAGCTCCTGGCTGGCTTGGTTTTGATTTTTGTTTGATCCTAATTTTTATTTTATTTACATTTGGTATAATGGAGGACTGGGAGTGTAGTTTGTTTCTGTGTCTTCATTTATGAGTTGGTTGTTTTGGGCTTTATTAGTTTGGGAGGAGGAAGTCCTTGATTCGACGGCCCAATCCGTGGCTGGTACAGGCTTCCTCTATCATTTATTTTTGATTAGCCAGTCCTCCTGACTCTAGTGGTTTTGGGTTGATTTGTTTTGATTTTGTTTATAAAAAATCATATTGCTTCAACTCGGGTACGGTGCCCTTTATTATATGTTGCTTTCATTCATTTGTGTCATGTTTCTTGTGGTGGCCATAACACCCAATATTTTGCCAAATTTAGATTATCCCAAAAATGGATACGTTTTATATAGCATAACTTTTTCCTACCCCATTAATCCATTCACATTTATTTTAAGCCCATTTAGAAGGGTCCCCACCCCACCCCAGCACTAAAATACCATCATACATACTGTATATGTTACATAATTTTACACTACAATTTGAAAACAAATAGGCCCTACTATTGCTTGATGTATTTGACAGCTCACTTCAATACACAATATCATTAATTAAGGGAAATCAGATAGTGAATTCTGAAACATTAAATATACTGTATACAGATAAAGTTACTAAGCGGTCCATAAAGTACATAAAACTAGCTTCACGTCAACCAGTAAGACAGTACTTACACATTGATCCATCAGTATTAACAATG
Organism: Ammodytes marinus; assembly: GCF_949987685.1. Taxonomy (NCBI): domain Eukaryota; kingdom Metazoa; phylum Chordata; class Actinopteri; order Uranoscopiformes; family Ammodytidae; genus Ammodytes; species Ammodytes marinus. The sequence continues at coordinate 7,224,302 of NC_137213.1, read as the reverse complement.
TAATAATGTCAGATTTAATCATTCATCAGTCACCAGATACTTTCATCACTTTAAGTACCTATTTGCAGAAATGTATTTATTTTATTTAAACCTTTATTTTTCCAGATAAAACATTAAGAACAGTTTCTTATTTACAATATTGATCTGGTCCAAGAGGCCCCACTAGGAGTAAAGGTACAAATAACAAATACACAAGCATGACTCACTTAGACAAATATAAAACGGATGTACAAATGCACAGCCTATGTACAGTAACAAAATAGAAAACACAAAAGCACTAAAAAACTAGTCGGGATGGGCGTAGAGGTCTGGACAGGGTGTAATAAATAAGAAACAACACAAAAATTAAACGAATGTATGCGTGTGTGCGTGCGAGCATGTGTATGCGAGCGGATGCATGTGTCTGGGTGAAAAAAAAAAAAAAAAGATGTGTCACAAGCCCCTTTTACACAGAGATTGCGGCATATTGACGGAACAACATCACTCCAAAATGCCGGCTTTGCTTGCTTCTGTGTTATTTACACAGAACCAAGCAACGCCGGCCTGCTGGCGCATCAGTAGCCCCTTTTACACAGCGCTCCGGAATGAAAGAGGTGCTTGTAAACAGCGCCAGGTGTGACGTAAACATTTAGCGCCGCGCCGGTCAGCTGCTTTACAACAACACTGGCCGGTGAATTGAGAGCAGAAGTGCTGGAGCTTGCAGTAAGAGGGCCGTATTTTACTGTCCCCACGATGTGCCAGTTGATCTCGCTACGCGCTGAGTCCAACATCACTGGGACAGTTAACCAAACTGACTAAATCAATCCGACCGCTTCACCTGTGTGTGTGTGTGTGTGTGTGTGTGTGTGTGTGTGTGTGTGTGTGTGTGTGTGTGTGTGTGTGTGTGTGTGTGTGTGTGTGTGTGTGTGTGTGTGTGTGTGTGTGTGTGTGTGTGTGTGTGTGTGTGTGTGTGTGTGTGTGTGTGTGTGTGTGTGTGTGTGTGTGTGTGTGTGTGTGTGTGTGTGTGTGTGTGTGTGTGTGTGTGTGTGTGTGTGTGTGTGACAGGTTGGTTGTGAGCGAGTCTCTTTGTGAGGGCAGAGATCTGCCAATCAGACATAAACATACACATACACACAGTGTGTGAAGTCACGTTACTGTAGACAGAAATAAAGTGTGGATATACGCTCAGACTTAGGATAATAATAGCGGCGGCGGAATGTGTTAGCAAAACAGTAGCTCTGTGGCTAACAGCTGAGCCGGAGCCTTCAGTCAGCTGAAGCAGACAGTCTAGCGGGGCGAGCAGACTATTCCCCCGTTACTAGGTCGACCTTCAAGCTGAACAAGAGCCCTCCGCTGCGCGTCGGGCTCCTGCTTCAGCTTGTCGGTCTTTATTTCTAGCAAGTGACCCGTTCGCTATACTTTATCCCTTACTTAGCCTAGCCTAGCTTTCCCATTGTACAACTTCTCCTGGGCAGAAATAGACTCATACACTCTGCAAAATGAAGCGCGGGGGTTTGGATTGAGCAACGGACCTTATGATCAGCTAGATTATACACCGTTCCTTTTATTTGGTGATTTTTACGGGACATCAGGCCGCCGTGGTTAATGTTAAACACACGTCCTTCAACTGCTAACATGGTCGCATGTTTAGAACATAGACTATGGAACGTCAAACGCCCCCCTGTTCCGCAACAACAAGCTGGAGCATTTAAACAGAGAGGCGGAACTGATTGTGTCGGGAATCTTACTACCCCCCGAGGTAGTAAAATTCCCGGAACAATCTCTCGCACCTTTCTTCCCTCGTTCCGCAACTGTCGCATTTATACAGCAGGGCGGAGGGCCGAAAGGCCGGCATATTCCCGGCTTTCACTGGCTGTGTAAAAGGGGCTAATGATATATTGTGTGTGAAGGGTGTATGCAAGTGAGAAACAGTGGAATCAACAGGAGCAGGGGGGGGGGGGGTCTACTAAAACAATGTTAAGTTTCTGCTTGAAGGCAGACTGTGAAGTAAACGCAGTAAGTTTGAGGGTGTCTGGAATGTTGTTCCAGTCAAAAGCTGCTGCAAAATTAAAGGAGTTTCGGCCGAAGGTAGTCCTGGTGAGTGGGTTAGTGAGTTTGATAAGCTCAGATGATCTTGTGCGGTAAGTGCTTCTGGAGAGATGGAGAAGGGAGGAAAGGTAAGACGGGGTCTTGCCCAGGAGTGTCTTATAAATAAACTGGAGCCAATGTCGGAGTCGGCGGGTTTGGAGGGAGGGCCAGTCCACCAGTTTGAAAAGTTCACAGTGGTGTGTATGAAAGGGAGCATTGGTGGCAAAGCGGATAGCTGAATGGTGAAGAACGTCCAGTTTGTGTAGCGCTGTTTTTGAAGCCATTTTATAGATTGTATCACCATAGTCAAGGATGGGCAGGATGGTCATTTTTACAAGTGTAAGTTTAGCAGAACGTGTGAAGGATGCTTTGTTCCGGAAGAGAAAGGCCAATCTGGCTTTCACTTTAGTCTGAATAGTGTTGATATGGACGGAGAATGAAAGGGAAGAGTCCAGCCAAAGCCCTAGGTATTTGTAGGACTTGACAAACTCCAGTTCGGAGTTGTCAGCGCAAAGGATCTTGGGTGGGCTGGAAGTGTTGTTTTTCCGATCGAAAAACAACACTTGCATTTGGTCTTTTTAGAGTTGAGCCGTAGATGGAGGTTGTGGAAAGAGTGCTCAATAGAAGTGACACTGTCCTGAAGAGTGGAGGCTGCTGAGCAGAGAGAAGGGCCAGATGCGTACAGGATAGTGTCATCAGCATAAAGGTGGATCCTGGAGCTGCCTGCAGCCTTGGCCACATCGTTAATATAGATGGAAAAGAGCGTAGGCCCCAAGATTGATCCCTGAGGCACCCCTTTAGTAATAACTAGTGGCTCCGACAGAATGTTCTCTGTCTTGACCTGTTGGATTCGGTTAGTCAGGTAGCTGGCAAACCAGTTGCAACAGGTGGGGGATAAACCAATGCTAGAGAGCCTACTCAAAAGGGTCATGTGATCAACTGAATCAAATGCCTTGGCTAGGTCTATAAAGCTGGCCATACAGACCTGCTTGTTGTCCAAGTCAGTAATGATGTTGTCAAGGACCTTAAGTGTGGCTGTGATGCATCCATGGCCAGAACGAAACCCAGATTGAAGATCAGACAAAATGTGATTTGTGGTAAGAAAAAAATCCAGTTGTTTGAGGACCAGCTTCTCTAGTACTTTAGCCAAGCATGGCAAGATGGAAATAGCCGGTAGCAATTGGGGTCGGCCCTAGAGCCACCCTTAAAGAGGGGAAATATCAAAGCTGATTTCCAATCAGAAGGGAATGTGGAGAGATGAATGGACAGGTTGAATAACCTTGTGATTGGGTCAGCAATAAGATGAGCGGCTGCTTTGAGAAACTTTGGGTCCAACCCATCAAAGCCAGCAGACTTATTTGGGTCCAATCGGGAAAGTTCATCCCGAACCTCAGAAAATGAGAATTTAGTTTAGTTTAGTTTATTTGTTTATAGTTTCGTGGACAGTCCCCTTTGAGAAGGAGCAGCTTTAGCCTATTTGGCTAATTTCCAGCTGTAGTCCCCGGCCAGTTGTCAGTAGGCAACCTACAATACATAACAGTAAAAAAATAAAAATAAATACATTACATTTATAATTACAGCAGGCCTGAGCAAGAAGGGGAAAAAGACAAACAAACATATTGCACACAGTTGGAGCAAGAACAAACAGGCAAGCACAGATGATGACAAAGATATCAAGGCAGTTCATGCAACAACAACACAAACACACAGGAGACAAGGGAAAATAGGCCACAAAGATCACATTGAAAGTACATAGGGCAGAACATGCAGGCAGGTAGCAGAGATGGAGCGGCAGCAACAATGGCACATCAAACACACACATCACGTCTGACAGAAATTAATGTGTGCAGTTATAGTTGTCGGACAGCCATGTTTTAAGATGTGTTGTAAAGGTGGAATATGTATGTATATCATTGATAGTGGTAGGCAGTGAATTCCAATTTTGTATTGCCCTAACAGAAAATGATTGTTGACCAAATGTGCTTTTTCTAAATGGGATTAGAAGGTCACCCCGTGTGGTGCTTCTGGTGATCTGATTGCTGCTGTTACGTTGGATTATGAATGATTTTAAAGGAGGAGGAGCGGTGTTATGCAGAATTTTGAAAACCAGGCAGATGTTTTTATATTTGATTACATCTTCCCAGCTCAGCAGTTTACGGTTATTTAATATAGTACAATGATGTGAACTGTTAGGCTTCTGGTCCAACACTTTGAGTGTTCTCTTGTAAAGAGTTGCTAATGGCTTCAATGACAAACTGTTAGTTTGTCCCCAGCTTGTCATACAGTATGTAAGATGTGACATAATCATGGCATCCATGTAAAGTTTGGCAACATTAAAAGTTAGGGAATTTCTAATATATTTAAAATTGGCTAAGCTAAACTTGACCCTGTTGCACACCTTCTTAATGTGTGCTTTAAAAGAAAGAGTAGAATCAATGATAATGCCCAGATACTTAAATTGTGGCACAATACTTATGTTTTGACCTGATATTGTTATGTTCGACACGATGTTACATTGTCTTTTGGTAAAAAACATTCCTACGGTTTTATTAACATTAAGTTGGAGGCAGGAATGGTTTAGCCAATTAGTGATCCGGTCCATAGCTGTGGTCAGTTTAGCAGCAGCCAGATCTTTTGTTTTGGCATGCACATATACTACAGTGTCGTCTGCATACATTTGTATTTTGATATCAGGGCAAACCAACGGCAGATCATTAATATACAGACTGAACAAAAGCGGGCCAAGTATCGATCCTTGTGGTACCCCAGTGCATAAATTAAGAGCTGGTGAACGTTGATTGTTCACAAAAACATGTTGACTTCTACCAGTTAAATATGACTCAATCCATTTGAGTGTTAAAGGTGAGAAGTTAAAAGCAGACAGTTTGGCAATAAGGACCTGATGGTTGACTGTGTCGAAAGCTTTACGAAGGTCTAAAAACACAGCCCCAACAACACCTCCCTTGTCGACCATTGCTCGGACCTCCTCTAAGAAAAAACAGTTAGCTGTTTCCGCAGAGTGGTGGGCCCTGAAGCCAAACTGCATGGGATGAAGAGTAAATGGACCATTATTTAAAAAAGAAACAAGCTGCTCTGATACACATTTCTCAGCAACCTTGGAAATTATAGGTAAAATACTGATTGGTCGGTAGTTACATATGTTCTGAGGGTCGTCTGACTTGAATATAGGAGTAACAATTGCGGTCTTCCAGGTTGTTGGGAATATCCCCTGTCGTACTGACTGGTTGATAGTTTGTGTGATGGGGTAGGCTAGGTGTTCTTGCAGAGTTTTAAGCATTTTAGAATCCATACCATACATATCCTTCGCTGTTGAGACCTTAATAGAATTAATTATAGCTTGAGTTTTAAGTTCAGAAATAGGTTGAATGCTGAAAGAAGGCTTGCTTTCATCTACTTCTAGAATTATTGCAGTTGTTTAAAATGGTTTAAAGGTCACATATTATGCTAAATGCACTTTTTAAATGTGTTCTAACATATCCATGGGTCCACGGTGTGCCTAGAGACTGCCAAAATATTTAAAAAAATAACACTCTCCTTTTCTCACTCTCCCCCTTTCTGAAACCCCCACCCCTCCCCCACCCAATATACTCCAGTCAGAATTCTCCCGGCGAGGCGTATCTGGCTTCGCTTCCGGGCAGGGGGCGGGGGGAGCTCAAAGATTGTATATTTACGAGGGGAGCTGCAGCTCTTTTTAAAAAAATAGGCCATTGTGAGATTAGCTGAACATCAGCATAGTACAATAAATTATCTGAAAGTTTTTTTCAGCAAACAATTAAAGAAAAGAGTGGAGTGGAGTTTACAAAGTATTGATTAAAGAGAGAAACCATGCGACACTTGTCGGTAATGACAACCTTATCAAAAACCATGGATGCAGGTAAGCTTGGAGAAGAGAGTTTGTTTTCCATGGACTTAACTGTGGCCTAATTCTGCATAGGCCTAACTAAATTATGTGAATACTTTGTACATACCGGAGTTACTCAATCACTTATTAAGGAACTTAATAATTAATCACACAGTATAATGTATTCCACAACAGGCCCAGAAAGTAGTCTCAAGAGTTAGTAGTCACAGTCAAATGCCTCACAATTTCAGTATGTAGTGCAAACATTCCAGATTTGACACCTGATCCTCACGCTGTGTTCCAGCCTCTGTGTGTGTGTGCACTCACCTGCTGTTTCAGATGTGAGATGAGACTGGTATTGAACAGGAGGCTCTCTGCAGTCGAGTGGATAAAACCTGTGATTTTCTGGATCTGTGAGAAGCGCTTCTTAATCTTCTGTGTGAATGACTGGGAGGTTTTCTGCATTATCTCCTTGTGTGTGGCCATGACCGAATCTATATAAACCTTGTCGTAGGAGACAGGATAGGTCACAGTATCGTAGTCTTTCCCCGGGCCCATTCGTATGCTGACTTCAGGTATGACCACGGTGACCCGGTGTCCACGGCGACCCATTTCCTGGGCCAGTGCCTTCACAGCCACCCAGTGACTCCCATCCATGGGTACCACCAGCAAGTTGCCCCGGAAAGTTGAAGAAACAGCAGGATAGGTGTCTTCTGTCCTGGCCTTCCCCTCTGGCCTAGTGCTCTCTGCCGCAGAACCTTTCAAATGATCCACAGCAGCATTCATATGCATATGCATATTAAGCAGCATTAACACAAACACTGCTGATTTCCACATAACTCTCATCATTCCTCATGCGTCTACAGCTCACTGAATGGACAAAGGAAAACCGAAGGGAAACCTGGCCAAGAATACGCCCCTTTCTTCTGTAGACCTCCCCTGCCACCGTTTGGTAATAAAGTTCTGTACAAAGGTTGATGGAGTTGACCTCTTCAAAAGGCAGTAACTATAACCAGACAGCATGGTTATATGCATTGAAGTAGCCCTATAATTTTTTACATTTTGAAGCGACATCCTTTAAGGTTCAAAGTCTTATGGGTAGACATTGTGGTGATAAATCAACAGTGGTTCCATTGGTCCAATCTCAATTAACACAACAGATATTGATCCATGTGTTCAGGTTCCAAACTCCATGTGCACTTCAACTTGCACAAAATAGTTGACATAGCCTACGTTCTAATGTCACAGTAAAAGTTTATCAAGTAGGCCTACTGTTTTTACCCCTCTGCTCTGCATTGTCCCACAATCCTGTCCATTCACCAAACTGTGATAAATTTATCAGAAACCAGCTGAGGCAGACAGAGACATTGTCACAGGTGTTGGTTTGATCAGACAAATGGACCAACGAAAGCCTCCCTGACTTCCTCAGATCCATTCACTTAGTTATCACTCAGGCTTTTGTCAGCCCATAACCTATTGTTACATCCCAGTTCAGTTGTAAATGTATCCGAGGCAATGATAATGTGCGACAGTTGGTGTAGTTGGATGGTGGATTAGTTATCAAGTATTTCTACATGCCATGCCAGAGGTTTGGATGTAAATCAGCAGTCCACACTCAAGATCAATGAGTGACTGTAATGTAGGCTAGCCTACATGAATGCTGTTGCCAAGCTCCAATAAAACCAGAAGAAGACAGTTAGGCTGTGCAACGGTACAACGGTAGGGCTACATCCAGTGGTCAGATAAACTAGCCTACTTTAAGATTGACAATAAAAGACAAATATAGGCTACACCATGGATTCACAGACAAATATAATACAACTAGTAGGCCTAGATATTAATAATGATAGCCTAGCCTATTACTGTAGGCTTTTAAAAAAACAGACAGAAAATAGAAAATAGCATACACAAATTTGAACACACACATGTGTTTGGTGTTTTCCTAATGATAGTCTTTCTACCATGGTTTCTACCATTCCAACGCTTGTCCGTTAGGTGGCGGCAGCGCGCCACTTGTTTTTGAGCAGCAGAAGAAGAAGAATCGGAGGCCGCTTCACTTCTGCCGCGCGCGCATCTCCAAGAACAACACAACACAGCCTGAATCTGAAGCCCGCGAGATAACGACACAGAATGTTCACATGTAAGCGCTTTGCTGTTCAGTAGTTTACGCCGTTGTGCTTATCTCAGTGTCAGTTGAAAAAATGGTGGTGAACTTCTCAAATAACGTAAATTGTGAACGACCTGAGGCGCAGTAAGTTTTAATGCTAGAGCCGACCATCACGCTGAGTGTTGATGACCGTGGTAGCTTACAGCTGGTACACCTTGGCTTAAAATAAGATGAAAGACAGTCGTGTTGTGGACATGTTTGAGTCTCATATCAAGTTACTTTCGGAATATAAACCACCAAAATGTCAGTTGAAACTGTAACCGATCCTACAAGTTCTTCATTTGTCGTGAACGATTGTGCTCCTGGTCAAGTTTAGTGCTACGGTTGGCTACGGCTTAAAACGTTGTGTATTATAGGAAAAGCCCGTCACACCAAGATCATGTTTTGTTACTTTCCACTACATTAAATTTCCTTTATTAAAGTGGTTTTGTTGTCTCCAAATGTGCAGGCCTGCGAATGACGGCGGGTCTGAGGCGGATGACTTGGACTCGATCGTTCATACAACATCCATAAGAATCGAATATTATAGGTGAGACCATGTGAAAACTCAGCCTGTGTGACCTCCTGTTAAAAGGTGAAGTCAGCGTTTCTTGAGAACACTTGTTGTCAACATCACTTTTTGTCACAATCAGTGAGTATCTGCCCACGATCTGCTACCTGTCTGTATTGTGTGTACACTGGAGAAGCGAATAAAATCCTGTGTTAATACACAACCTAGGCTCTGTAAATGGGCATGTTGCTGGCTATGATGGGCCCCTTTGTTAAGACTAACAGAGCCGAGTTTTATTCAGCGCAATCACAGTGACGGACAGCAGGTAGCGGATCTTGAGGAGTAATTCACTGATTTTTGACAACAATTGTTGTCCAGAATTGCTGACTCCACCTTTTCAAACTATGGAGTACGATAAAGCCATTCTCACCCAATCATCATACACATACCAATGTATTACACATTTTACAGGTGTGTTATCACTGTTAATCACTGTTGCCTTTTTTGTCACAGGTCATTTGAATATAGGCTGACTTTGAAACACCCCATGTCTCCCAAACGTTCCTCCAGAATACAGAAGGACCCTGAGAAGACTCAAGTCATTAACGGGGGGCGGGACATCATCGACATCATCAACAACACACACAACAACCACGCAGAGTGTGTTGCCGAGGAGGAGGAGGGTGAGGGAAAGTTCACCGAGGTCGCTGATGAAGGAGTGGACCAATCGGATGAAGACGGATGTGTGTCTGATACCTGCAGCGTAACTTCAGGACCCTCCTCTCTGCTATGTGACGTTACCCCTGTGGAACCCTGGCCCACGCAGGGCTCATGCTGCTCCGCCTGTCACAAGCTCTACCAGAAGGCAAAGCGGATGAAAACACCCATCAGAAAAAAACTCTTGGACAATGGTGAGCACACTCATCTTATGTTACGGCAATGTGACACGTGTCTGGGGACAGCAAATAGACAGTAAAGATTAAATGAAGATGTATCCAGGTTGAAGAGCTGCTGATACGCAGTGTTGCATTTGTGCGGAATGGATGAAAATGGTTCAACATTGAGGTTACAGTCTAAAACACTTCCAGTGAAGGTTAGTCAAGCTTTTGAAGGTGGCTATTGGTGGAATGTCTTTTCACCTGCAAATAACCAAAATCACGCAGACTGGGATCTTATCAGCGGCTCCAACTGTAACCATCAGCTTTGAAAGAGACAAAAGACAAAATCGACGAGCTTCAGCCACTTTAAATATATTTTAGTTAATTCACCATTCAATACCTCCCATTTGGGGGCATGCAAACAACAGGCCAACCAGTGTCTACCTGTAGTGTGCCCCAAACCTCCTGCTACTAAAACTGGGATGGCTACACACAGCCTGACATTCCACTTTCACGATTTAAATGTATTTTTTAAATCTGATAATATGCAACAGATCATGGATCGGAGGTTTGTTGAGTCATTATTTGTGTTCATGTGTATGATTGCTGTATGTTTGAGGTGGTGGTCGGAGGGGCCATAGGCGCGAAATGGCAGCCACGCTTCCGTCAGTGTGCCCCAGGGCAGCTGTGGCTACTATCGTAGTTTACCACCACCGGTATGACTGTGTGTGAATGAATGGAACATGGAATCCTGTAAAGCGCTTTGAGTGCGAAGAAAATAACTATATAAATCCAATCCATTATTATTATCATCACAACTGGACACGCATATAATGGAAGAGGACATCCTTGTTTATTTTTTTTCCAAAGGCTTTGTCATTACCACATTCAATCTATTGTTATGAGCCTTAATGCTGCTGACAATAATCCCGGATCTGTTAGTGTATATTTCAGCACACAAATTGACCCTAACATGTTCAACCTCTCGTTGGGGTATGTTCTTCAGATCCCAAGTCCCTGACCTGTGACCAGTGGGTCCTGATCAAGAAGTGGAGACTGAGGAGGCTGCCTATTGCTCCAGGGTAAGACTGCTTGGTGTGTAGTTTCTGGTAACCTGGTCTAAAATAGAAAAAAAAAAATCAATATATGATATCAAAGTTGGGTGACATAGTAAGAAGGATTTTCTGGATTTTGGTTTACATGAGCTGGAAAAAAAATAGTGAGACATGAAAGGTCGTATGCTGTTGGCTGATTATAACCTCACTTATCTGTTTTTTTGTTGTTGTCTTTTCAGGAAGCTTTTAAAACATGTGCGTCTGTTTAAGAAAAGACTTGCGAAGAAGGTTGCAAAGCAAACTGAGCTATGTGTGTCAGAGGGAGAATCAACAGGCTGCTCGAGGCAGCACACCTTCCTTCAGAGGTAAAGTATCGGTGCACATGCAACACACTTTCTCTAATCTCTACCGCAGCACGGCAATGCAAGTCTAGCACATTTCGTACACAGGCAACTCAAAGGTGATTCACAATAAAACATCAGTTTGGCAACAACGCATAAAGTAAAAAAAAAATTCAAAAGCTAATTTGCAGGGTGGAATAGGCAATATAAAAAAAGAAAAGTTAGGTAGGATGGCCTAGATCGGTAACCATGAGGTTGCTGGTTTGATCCCCGGCACCGGACAGGAGAGTGTTCGTTGGAAAACTTAACTAGTAGTGGCTATTACGTCTACGTGCCCACCATCTCTACCATTGTGTCCTTGAGCAAGACACTTAACCACAAACTGCTCCAGGGGCGCTGTACTACGGCTGATCCTGCGCCCTGACCCCCTCTGAAGTGTGGTAACTTGAGAGTGGATATGCGGAAAGACAAATTTCAATGTAACCATTGACCAATAAAGTAACTTAACTTAATGTTCAAGATCAATGGCGCCTGCTGACTTGTGACTTGACTGTGGTGCCTTCATGTTCAGGAACCTCAGACGGTGTGTCAGAGTGCCGGTGATAAAAGGGAAGAGGAAGAAAAGAAGAAGAGATGATTCTCAGGGTTCTCGCGTCGCTAAGCAGCAGCGTCTCCAAGGCAACAACAACAAGCGCAAGAATCAAGACATCATCAGTGACGACGGCGGCAGCCTGCACTCGGCCAGCGGGCAAGGCAGCGATCAAGAAAGCTGTGATCTGACTGTTGAGCTGATTCCCTCTGAAATCACTCTGGAAACACACACCGACAAGGCAAGGGCCGCTTCGCCCGAGAAGAAAGCGCAGAAGAAGACGACGTCTGGATTCAGAGACTTGCTGGCCCAGTTGCGTGGCAACGGCAGTAGGATCGTCAGAGAAACGCGTTAGCAGAGGTGACTCCTGACTCCTTTTTTTTTTAAAGGCTTAATAACCGCTACTATGGTATCAAAGTGTTCGAGTGTTTGATGCAGCTTTTACATGTGATATGTTTTGGCTGAACTTAAGTGTTGTTCGGCTTTTTCTTTAAAAACATGTGTTGCCATTAACCTGGATGCACCATACACCTGTACCTGGGTTTATTGGCAAGGTGCTGCTGCAATTTTGTGTACCAGCATGTTATTTCTTTAACCTGCATTTTTCTAAAATTTAAAAACTTCAAAAGCTGCCGCTGGTAAACCTAGGATGGACATTTCCAGCACTAGATTTCACTAGACCTGGTTCCGATTATCCAGATGATTACAGTAGGGTTCCTGTTCAATATGACACACTTGAGTATGTAAAAAAAGAAAATCAGGCTTTGCTTGGTGTTTTTTGTGTGTAATGCAGTGCTAAGAACATTTGGCAAAAACATCATTTGTTTGGACAATTGGCAGTGACATTATGAAGTGTTTGACTATCATTCACTAATTAGAAAAAATTGTGTTTAAAAAAAACAAAAAAAAGTATACTCAACTACATAGGTCAGTGCTTCTGTATACATATAGTGTGTTGTGTTGATTTGGGACACAGTGAATCTCTCAGTTTATTTTATGAATTTTAAATTAATAAAATATTTCCTGGTGATGAGTTGTTGTCGCCATATACTGTAAACCTGGTAAAAAGATTTGTATATTTAGACTCATTTCAGAGTTGTTGGGCAGTGGAAGACCCTTTTACTAAAAGCCCACTTGGTGGCGCCACTTAATGCAGGAATCAGCACTCCAGTCACACTGTACCATATGTCAGTGGTTTTCAAACTGTAGGGCGCGCCCCCCAGGGGTTATGGCCGGTGAATCTGTGAAAAAACGGAAAAAAAAAATCAATTATTTATTTTTATTTTTGTTTGTTTTTTATATTAAGATCACGGCATAGCTGGACAAGAGTTCTTCTGCTTTGTTCCTCTCATTGCATTTAAATGCATTCATTATATTACAGAGAAATAGGTCTCGTTAAAGAAAAAGAGCGCCAAGTCCAACCCAGAGGACGCTGCATACATTTTTGTATTTTAAATTAATATTTTTATGGAAAATCCATATGTCTTTCTTCAATAGCTTCTAATTCATCAGACCCAGTGTCTCCAAATTATTTGTTCACACAAAATTCCTCATATTTAGCCTCTTAATTTTCCTCTCAAAGTGCACCAGATTCATGCATTTCACTTTAAAAAGGTGAAAAAAAAAAATCTCCCAGGGGGGCATACGCCCGGACCCCCCTAGGAGGGTCTAGTTCTCCACTGGCTACTATTTTCCTCCATCAGGACATTGGAGGCTCTACCGAAAAAACACTGGTTGTGTGAATGACATTTCACTAGTCAATAATTTGGGCAAGTCTGTCTGCCTATCTTTCTCACTCCGCTGCACACTCAGTCACTACTATCCATGCTTAAAGGAAGCAGGATTAAAACACTGGATTAAGATGTAGCAGGATTAAAACACTGGTTTAAGATGTTAAAATGTATTAAAAAATGTGTTTAAAAACGCACAATTTCTTTTAGAATGTTTCAAAAATATGTTTAAATTTGTAAAATAATTAAAAGATCTTTTAAAACACACAGGGATTTAGAAAAAAAATGTTTTGGGGGGGGGGCTCCGCTGAAATTTGTTCTCTGAGGGGGGGCTCACTCTCTCACACTTTGAAAACCCCTGCCATATGTCATTCCTTCGCCAATAAGAAGTGTGCCTCTCTGACAGAGAACATTTGGACTTGTCACAGCACGGGAAGCACAGTTATTACAGTAATTACATACAGTAATTTATGACATTGGTGATCATTTAGGATCCCAGTGAGCCAGTGCACCTGGGATAACTTAATAGAATTCAGTCCAAGATTAATGTAATTATTTACACTATGCATTTCCTGTTATGATAGCTCAACGTGACAGCATTACATACTAGTCAGTACAGTCGGCTGCTCCAGAAAGCATGTTTCTCTAAGTCATTTGTATAATTTTGCTGTGGATAAACCAAGAATAGTTTTTATTTTATTTTCAGACAGAGTTCTACACAGCAGTGTTATTTTTTCAGATGTTTCTACTGATAGCAGTGAATGTGGAGGAAGGGTGGGGAAAATGAGAAAAAGATAAGGCACCGCAGTGGGCTTGGTCTTCACACTCTTTGACAGTGTTTTCTTGGGGGGCTTTTTCTGTTTTCTTATGGGATTAAAGCGTTTGGGGGAAAAGGATGGGCATTTACAGTCAGACCTGCCTCTGCCGAAGAAACCAGGAAATGTGTCTGCTGTCCAATGTGGCATCGTACACATAGATCTGCAATATGGACTTTAGTTCTCATCAGTAAATACAATGATCATAATTAAATGCCATTAAGATGATAAAAATGTAATTGATAAATCATTGCATTTCAAAATGGAACTTTCCATTGAGTGGTGTGTTGACTTTATGAATGAATGGCCAGACTCCTGCCAATTTAATTAAAAAAAAACTGCCATTAAAGGAAAACTGTAAATGATAAAGCTGGAAGAATATTACATATGAGCTGGAATTTGAAAGATTAAAAAAATGAAATTACCTTATTGTTTAAAAAATCACATCAAATCGTATCCATTCCTTTTATTTATTTGTACTCATTTATTGCATCCTTTAGGCCTACATTCAGTTGATGAATAATAATAAAAAGCGTTTTAAACTTGGTTGCAGTGTGAAAGTCCTTCTCGGATTGGTGTTGAAACACTACTGTTATCTTGGAAAGGTGATGGAAATATCCCTCGCCAGAACTCATGGTCGACTGACAGCGAAACGATCAGAGCAAGTATATATTGGTGTTTGCCAGGACAGACGCAGATAATCATCTCGCATTCACTCGCAGAATACCACGTTCCCTCTCCTCGGTGTGTCCCTCTCTCATGCATGGTCTTACATACATACACACACAGACAGTGACGCCAAGGCAACAAGTGTGTTCACACTCAGCTGAGAAATGAAACTCCTTTTGCTTGTCCTGATTTAACTGAGCGTGGAATTTGGAAATATACTGTCTCACACACATACATACATACGTACACACACACACACACACACAGTCTGATTCTCATCTGCAGCCTCTCCTATTGCCTATAGACCCTGATTTATCACATAGTAGAGGTCTCAGGTCCAAAACAATTCAAGCAGTGCACACACACACACACACAACACAGTATCCTGTGGTAGAGGCACTATCAGCACCTGACACCTCGAAAACAGGAAAAACGTTTCGGCAGGAGCACAGATGTGTTGGAGTGTTTTGGAGGAGGAGCATATATCGCTCTATATAACCCCCATAGACTGAAATCTCCACTTCACTCTTCTGAGAAAAAAGGAACTGCCTCTGTCATGACGTACTATCAGGTAAGGGCTGTTTACTGATGTGTGTGTAGTAGAGCATGAGAGTGTTTTATGTCAATCAACAAATCTGTGTTTATATGTTGAGACTTCCTCTGGTCCCCTTAATCACCACTGTCTTATCTGTCTTATCTCTCTTGTCTACAGCATTTCTTCTTGGACTACGATTCTAATGACACGGGCTCAGGTTCAGGCTCTGGTTCTGGGGAGCTGGGGGTGGATTTTGAGGAGCCCTGTGGTGTGGAGCATGTGATCACCAACGACCTCCAGCAAGTCTACCTGCCCGTGGTGTACGCTCTCATCTTCATACTGGGCATCACCGGGAACGGCCTGGTCGTCATAGTGCTGGGCTGCCAACGCAGGTGAGACGATAAGAAATAGGCGATACATTTTTAGGGTTTTTCATTTACCATTGTTTAGGAATATTCGCATTGAGATGGACTCAGGCTTCTACCTGCCTATGTATTGGGAATGCAGAGATGTTTAAAGCCTCTGGAAACCTATATGATATCACAGTTGGATGTCTCAGTATGCAAATTTACAAAAATATGATATAAATGTTCATAAGTATTATAAAATGTAGTTTACTGTCTAGACCGTTTGACAGGACTGTGTATCTAACGGGCTCCATGGCAGTAATTGTAGTAAATAGTAATTGTTTTTAAAGATGCCGAGAGGTAAAAATTGGGGTGAGGTTTGTGCTGTCTGAACATTGGGTATAAATGTACCTTGCTCGCCCACCCTGCCACTCTTGAATGATACGACCTCATTAAAATGAACTTGTACGAATACACATATTATTTTAACGGGCATCACTGCTGCCAAAAAGATGCTATTAGCTTTATGTTGGAAAACCCCCACAAACATAGTCACAATAATCCAATGGATTAACATATGTTGATATCATAAGTGTGGAACTAATCAGTGGAAAGATTGCATGGCGCTGGAGCTGGGGCCCTTTCAGCATGGCAAATGATTGTAGATAAAAATGAAAAAACTGCTGTAATCACCATTTCTACTCTTTCTTAAAGAACATTATCATATATTACAGTGAAATGGAGACTTATTGGATTGAAAGGGATGGGTTATGTTAATATTTTAGTTTCTGTATTGTCATTGTCCTGCTGTCTTTTGTGATTGATGTTAATCTTTCTCTGATAAAAGGAAAGAGATAACAAAAAGTAAGTTGATAAGAACCCACACAAAAAAAACCCCACAATTAACATTTGAATTTGCTCTTGTGCGTTTGCCTGCAGGTCAAAGTGCAGCCTGACAGACCGGTACCGCCTCCACCTCTCTGCTGCTGATCTCCTCTTTGTCGCAGCGCTGCCGTTCTGGGCGGCTGATGCTTGGCTGGCTGACTGGCGCTTTGGAGCGGTGAGCTGCGTGGGCGTGCACGTCATCTACACCGTCAACCTGTACGGCAGCGTGCTCATCCTGGCCTTCATCAGCCTGGACCGCTACCTGGCCGTGGTCAGAGCCACAGACACCAACACAGGAGAGCTCAGGCAGCTGCTGGCACACAGGCTGGTTTATGTGGGTGAGTTGATGCTGTCTCTTTTATTTTAAACCCGTTTGGAGCTCTTATTTTCTCCTTCCTTATTGATAAAAAAAATCTTTATTGGGAATAACCCCTTGAGTTGAACCCATTTGGTTTTCAAGGGGGGCTTCAATATAAAAGTACAATAAGAACATATTAAGAACGTATTTGTTAATGCACAGAAGGACAAACAAAAGCAAGAAACTGAAACAAAACAAAACAATACCAACACACAAGAACACACCCACACAGTCACTTGTGTATGATGCCAGCTTAACATAAATCACACATATGATTACAGGTAAATACATGGAACAGTGATGGTATCAATGATAATAGTATTTTACTGATTAAGTACATGTACAGCTGTTCCTATGGTAAAATGGGAGAGCATTTTTAACTAGGTATAGAGATGAAACAGATTGAATGTTGACAGTCAAATTAGTCCAATCAGATGGATCTTTGAACATAAAATAGACAGCCCTTTAACATTCTCTGTCTCCTCTCCTCTCCCTCTACAGGTGCCTGGTTGCCTGCTGGCCTCTTGGCCGTTCCCGACTTGGTATTCGCCCGCACTGCGGAAGGTGGAGAGGGGGCCACCCTGTGCCAGCGCTTCTACCCGGCCAACAACGCTCCTCTCTGGGTCGCGGTGTTCCACCTGCAGCTGGTCCTGGTGGGTCTGGTGATCCCGGGCCTGGTGCTCTTGGTGTGCTACTGCGTCATTGTGACCAGGCTGACCCGGGGCCCTCTGGGGGGCCAGAGGCAGAAGCGGCGGGCGGTGAGGACCACCATAGCCCTGGTCCTCTGCTTCTTCGTGTGCTGGCTGCCCTACGGAGCGGGCATATCCGTGGACGCCCTGTTGCGCCTGGACGTCCTGCCCCGCAGCTGCAGCCTAGAGGCAGTGCTGAGCGTGTGGCTGGCGGTGGCCGAGCCCATGGCCTTCTCTCACTGCTGCCTCAACCCACTGCTCTATGCCTTTCTGGGGGCAGGCTTCAAGAGCTCAGCCCGCAGAGCCCTCACCCTGAGCCGGGCCTCAAGTCTGAAGATTCTGCCACGGAGGCGCCCGGGGGCCTCCACCACCACCGAGTCAGAGTCCTCCAGTTTACATTCCAGCTAGTGTTTGTGTGCTCAGGCTGTAAATATGTGTATATACTGTTTATATATCTATGAGTGTGTGTGTGTGTGTGTGTGTGACCAGTTTTATCTATTGACCTTTTGGAACTTGAGGACATTTTGCCAGATCCAGTCTTCTTCAAACGGCTGTTTGAGCGTTAAGGCTAGGTTTTAGGGTTCAGGTTAGAATAAGGTTAGTGTGAGGGTTTGGGTACGGGTTCAGGGTTAGTTAGGGCATTTAGTTAAAATGGTTAAGGCTAGGTTGAGGGGCTAGGGAATGCATTGTGTCATTGAGTGTCCTCCCAAAAATAGAAGTACAAGGATGGTGTGTGTGTGTGTGTGTGTGTGTGTGTGTGTGTGTGTGTGTGTGTGTGTGTGTGTGTGTGTGTGTGTGTGTGTGTGTGTGTGTGTGTGTGTGTGTGTGTGTGTGTGTGTGTGTGTGTGTGTGTGTGTGTGTGTGTGTGTGTGTGTGTGTGTGTGTGTGTGTGTGTGTGTGTGTGTGTGTTTGTATGGACCTTTACCCAAAGTCTGAGAAAGTAAGGAGCAGTCTGCTGGCCCATGACTTGTCTTCTCCCTTACTCTTGTAAATATTGTTTAAAGATGTGAGTTCTCAGTGCTGCTGTGCCTGTTGTATACTGTTCTAATAAAATATACAAAATACACCTTTGTGAAAATGTCTTCTCTTATGAAAAAGTTTTTTTGCTTCCTAAGTGAAACTGTGTATTCCTGACTTTAACCACTGTAACCACAGTTAATGCCTCCCTCTGCCAGGTCTCCAAATAACACAAATAAATCATTCAAAGTTTAGCAGGCTAACTAACGAGATGTTTGATGACGTCTTTCTAGCTTTATCACAGAAAACACATTGAAAAGCGACAGGAAAGGTGGAATAGGAAGAACTACACGCCTGAATCAAACTTATCTGGTCTCATACGTGGTTTGATTGCCGGCTGACGGCTGCCAACATTGTCCGAGGCTGCAAATCTGTCAATGCATTGCGTGCATTTGGCTGATGCTTTCATCCAAAAAGGAAACTACAATAAGTGCATTAAAGCTGTACTTTGTAGAGTTGCTGTTTGGAGTGTAATTTGCGACACATCTTGTAAAAAGTGGTCACTACAGCGTTTGTACCTTGATTGGTTGCATTGCACACTATGGTAATAATGTCGTCATGAAGACAAACCAATAATTAGCCAGAGAGTTATCCAAAGTGTGTTTTTATTTTCAATTTTGTTGCAAGTAAAACATTTCCGATGGGACAGACAGTAGCGACTGAAAATAGTATTTAGAGAAGAGGTCACAAAACAATTTAACTGCAATGGTTGTTGTGGACATGTCAGTGAGAAATGATATGAAAAACAACTTTTTTTTTAACTTAAAATCTTACATAGTAGGCTACAGCTTTTTCAACCAAACAGTTGCAAGAACTATGCAAGAACTTCATCAAATCGGCTGAACTACTTTACAAGCTGAATAAGAAAACAATAATTATTACATATTGCCGTGTTTAGTGGGCTCGTTGGGCGGAGTTGATGCTTTGGAGATACAGAGTATTTTAAAAAACTGTAAATTAGTTGGTATTGTTATGTGTTCTCCTTATCTTTATTATCATGGGTTTGCCTCCCTTTATATTGATTCACAGTCACTCAGCCGCATGCCACCTGAACCCACTGATCCAGAGCATGAACACTAGTCCTTTTGAGAAATGAAACCGGGCATTTTTAAAAATGGGACGTGAGATAGCCAGGTGTATCTGAGTCACACCAAAAGTGTGTGTGTGTGTTGACGTGTTTGTGTTTTGTTAGGGCTGCAGGTCAGATTTATGTTGATGATATAAACAGTCTGTCTCTTCTACGTGAGAAAGGAGGGAGCATGAAAGGGTCAGGAGGTCCATTTTCCCAGTATGTTAATGCACGTCTAAACACACGCGCACACACACACACACACACACACACACACACACACACACACACACACACACACACACAAAGTGCTTCCCACAAACCTACTTCCACATGGAAGTGTGAGAAACAGAAGCTGGAAGTTTACTGTGTCCTGTTTCCTGAAGCAAAAAAGGAGAAGGATGAAGAGGAGTGTGGTGGAAAGGAAGAGTTTAGTCAGCCAGCACCACAATGAAGGGACGGCTGTGTTTGAGTGACTATGTGTGCATCACTGTAACTGTACCCTATCATGTGCTTGCTGTAAGGGGCTTTATACAGAAGGAAATGTGTGAACAATCAGTACATTTGCGGAGGGTAGAAATAAAATCATCAATCACCTATTATCACCTTTTCATTCATTTGAGCCCCACCCTTCTCTCTCCTTGTCTCTCTCTCTCTCTCCCTCCTTCACACACACACATGCACACGTCACACACACACACACACACACACACACACACACACACACACACACACACACGCACACACACACACACACACACACAAGTCTCTTCTATTCATAGGGTGTTCAAAACAGGAAAGACTTCCTGCAGCTCATTTTAGGAAAAACAAGCAGCAAAACAATCAAACAGCCAAGCAGCTCCGCGCTCACCAACACCAACACAGAGAGCTGCTACAATATCAATCACTTTAACAACCTGAGGGAGAGCAGTGGAAGCAGACAGTAGATCAGTAAAGTATCAAAAGACTGGATAAGGGTCAGCTCCTATGATGATGATGATGATGATGATACAAATTTATGATAATATAATGATCCAATTATAGATTTTTCTTCAAAATATTTGTTTTCAGTCTCAATTATCCAGAGAGACTCAGAGGTTCCAATTTGTGGTTTTCACTGCGATATCTCCCTTAAGAGGGACCGTGATAGCCTAATTAAGGTAATCTCTTAACATTTCATCTAGCACCATTACATAAGCATTTTAAACATGTCCAAAACTTTGGTTTATGACCAAATTCCTGCAAAAACTACAAACATTCCCATCACACTCACTCATCCCTACTTTGTTTATCATGCTAATTGTTGCCAGTTGTTTTAATTAGTGTGCATTATTTTATTTATTCATATATTCATAGGTTTTAGATATAATCTCGGGTAGGGCCTATTTAGTTATTTTTGTTTTGTAATTTACTATATTGTATTGCTTATTGCTATCTGTATGCTATATCAGCCCTGCATTCAGGAAGGTGTTAGCCAAATATCATATAAATATGTAATATTTATAAATGATATATAAATATGTGGCTTTACAAATTTGTCTAAATTTTATACAGCTCATTTTACATTTGCCCATGCAGTAGCATGTTATATTAACATATTATTATGCATATTAACACAATTAAACAACAGGGTTGAAGTACTGACTTTCCAATTAAATGTTTTAGGTTGTTGGGTCTGTTGACACACATTTTCTTTTCAACGATTTGTTCCAATGCTTTTCAATCAATAATGTCTGAATATGACCCACATGGTACCTGGAGACTCTGTGTTTGTTTAGCAAGGCCGGTATTAGGCCTACTACCAGTTTCAGCCAATTGCTTGTTTTAGGGGGGGCAAAGGCCTTCTGTCTGATTATCATTATGAAAAACATGCTTTGCCTTGTTTGGGTTCACTTAGCGACTTCCCCAGTCAACACTGTTCCATTGTTTGGCCAGAAAAAGGCTCCCCGGGTTGCCTTGTCACTATGCTTAACCTAATTGTCCTGCTGCATTGTCCTAAAATAGGGGAGGGTGTATGTATATTAAGGGTTATACAAGTCCGGCTCCGTTCACCCGGTTTGTATGTGAACCCCTGTGAACTTGAAATCCAGCACTAATACTTTGGTCACTGTCTCAGGTCTAGCGTGTGCAGGAGTACACCATGACAACAATGAGAATGTGTCACCGTCTGTGTATGAAACAAGGAAACAAGTCTTTTTAAACCATCTCTCCCCTATTTCATATCCTGCAGCTCTTGTTCCCATCATCTTGTTTTCAACTCCATGCACAAGCTTATTTGGTGCTTAAATATACCTTAGTTCATTTTCACTGTAGTATTATGTGGCTTCTACTTTTACTTATCCTTAATAATCATCACAAGTGTGTTTTGTGCGTGTGTGTGTGTGTGTGTGTGTGTGTGTACGTTTGCCTACAGATGGTCCAACATGGATGGCACGGATTTTCTAGTGGTGTATATGTGTGAGTGTACGGCCAGTGTGTGTGTGTGTGTGTGTGTGTGTGTGTGTGTGTGTGTGTGTGTGTGTGTGTGTGCGCTTGCGTGCGTGTGTGTGTGTGTGTGTGTGTGTGTGTTTGCCTATACAGATGGTCAGGTTGCCTCATATTCAGACAGGCTGAGTTTCCTGCTTCTGAACAATCGTGGGAAAGCCAGAGGTCAAGACAAAAGGAGAAATAAAGAGGGAGAGAAAGACATGGGCTACATCCAAATGGCCCGCAATAACTTCCTGCTTTGTTCCTGGTGGATTAATACAATGTGACAGGTGAAACCAATAGCCCGCCGGCAGTGTTTGTATTGACCGCAGCAGGTGGAGCCGTGAGAATGATGTGGGGGGAAAAAAAAAACAGAAATGGGAGTTAATGGAAGAATAGAGTAGAAACTCATGATGGTCAAGAACCCTGCAGAGGCTGGCATTGAGTGAAGACCTTTTGTGTAAGTTAGGATGTCCCCCATGATGTTTGGCACCAGACTGAAAGACATACAGTAAATGTATATGTAAATCCTCCTGCCATTGCACTTGAGCTAAGGCCCTGACCTCTGACCTCAAAACTACAGTTGTATGCATCATGGCTACCAACTGCCTGTGAACATATTGGACAGTTTTTACCTAATCTGGTAGCATATTTTACTTGAACTCCCTCACCATTTATAAACTCTTCATAAATAATGTATGAGACATTATAATGTACAGAAGCTATAAGCAGATATGTGGACATTTTAAAGCGTTAATTTATGTCAACAGTCATCATACCTCCTTTAATGAAGCATACACAGCTGTATATATACAGATAACAAACTATTTATACACAGTATAACGTAGCTGTGATCACATTTAAACATGAAGAAAAACACATCAACAAATCCTAAAAATGTGCTTCAAAGCATTTATTACTGATCAAAACTGTTTGAGAGTGTGTCATACAGACACTTTGGGCTTGAAGGTTCCTTCCTTATCTCAGAAATAGCATGTTCACACAAACAATCTTAAAATCATCAGAAGAAAAAATGCATTAATTAATAAGAAAATACTGTTTTCATAATTATAATATATGATATAAACACATAACAAACAACTAGTGTATTATATTTACATTGTATTTGTTACAGAACACAAATGAGTATTGTGATGTACGAATGCCCCTGATGATAGAAAGTGGGTCGGTGCCAAATAACCAACTTTATTCTAAACATTGTGTGTTGGTGTGTTTCTTTGCCCTGATCAAGAAACAGCCTCCTCCAGTGTTCATTCAAAGTCACTACACAGATTAGTAGTGTGTACTATGAGTACAGGTAGGCTACACTCAGTGGTTCTAGTGGTAGGCCTATGTTACAATTTAGAAAATTGTTCAGAAAACCAAAACTTTTCCTTCCAGGTAACCAAGACACCGGCACAGCCCAGTATTTATAACAGTAATAGATGTTCTAATAATAACAGTTGGTTAGTTAGTTCAGTCTGTGAAGAGATGGACAAACATTTCCAAGGTGCTTAAAATAACCTGCTAACACTAAAAACACAAACCCACAATCCTCAGTGGGAACAAAACAGTTGTTTGAATAGATTGTTTTTCTTTTTACATGAGTAAAAGTTTGTTTGGAAGTGTTTATTTTGAAGCTGGTGGAGTTGATGTTGAAATGAGTGTAGAATCCTGTGTGTTCACTGCCCCACCGTGGCCACAGCCAGGAACTACAACACTGCTCCACAGCAATTCACAGGAATATGTTGTATTTTTTACCTTTATTTTGTCACGTAAATAAGGTAGCCTACTGCAAGTTACTTTGCAGATTCAGATTAACAATAAAAAATGTAATTAACCAATAAATTATGATTATAGGTTCATATAAGGCTTTATGCGAGCCAAAAGGGAGACATTCACAAGCTAACAGCAGTTGGATACTATAGTTTAAATGAAATCCACCTTCAGATGCAACATGATCTGAACGAATCAAAAATTATAATCCACTAATATCACAAACATTATTCTTTATTAGGCCTTACTGCATGATGAGTACTTTTAGTCATACTAACACTTTGATTGTAGTCCTTATATACTTTTACTTCAGTAGACTCTGAATATGTGGTAATGCTTCTTCATCCACTACATCTTAAACATCGCCAGTATAATAAACCTCAAATGTCAAAATAGTATAATATTCGACACAGGCACAGAAACAGACAAAGAGAGAAAGCATTACAACTTTTTATTTTTTTCATGTTGTCTTCACCATTTTTTCTCTTGAACTTTATTGGCTTGAAGCAGGAAGCGTACCGCGGGAAACAGCAGAAAGACACTCCTGATTGGCTACAGACCAGGGAACATTTGCATAGCGTCACCCATTGGTCCAAATCGGCGCGCCAAAGATCACGTGGTCCTCTTTTCGCGCGAAACTCTCGCTCTGTTGTCGGGACTGGAACGTGCTGCGCGTGTCTATCCGGAGAGAAAGCAGTGGCACTGATCTGTGTCTCCATAAGTTTTTTGACACCTTTTTTCCTCCACTTTGACCGGGTTTCAGTATGGATGTTGCCACAGCAACCGCGGAGAATGCCGGGGAGATGGTGAAGGACGAGTTGGCTGAAAAATGTCAGAAGTTGTTCCAGGCTTTCTTGGAGGAGTAAGTCAATCTGCTACAACTACAGGCTTCACTTTATTGTTGTCGGCCCAAACCAGGCTATGCACGAGTTGATCGCATGGTGCCTCGTTGCTTTGTTTATAAGTAATCAGTAACTACGGGTCTCCAATGCTGTGTTGGTCGGCTTTTTGACCGTGTATTGTATTTTGGTTCAGGTTCCAGACCGGGGATGGTGAGGTGAAGTATGTCCGCGAGGCCGAGGAGCTGATCCGGCCTGAGAGGAACACTCTGCTGGTGAGCTTCACTGACCTGGAGGGCTTCAACCAGGAGCTGGCCACCACCATCCAGGAGGAATACTACAGGTACAGGGATAACACCACGATATACATGATCAGCACTTTACCAATATGCTACCTTTGCTCGAGCACTTTAAATGTGTCCCATCGCACACATACATTGCACTTGTCTTGTACAGTTACCCATCACAACAGCACTTTTTCCTGTCTTACCAAATGCTTCTTTTTAACGGTTTTACTACTCAATGCAATTGAAATTGTAATGTTTGTCTATTTTGATTTGTCTGTGTCTACGATATGTCTGTTTTTATCTGCAACATTCCAATATCTATGTGTATTATGGTAGTGACAATAAAACCGATTCTGACCTTTTTATCAGTGAAAAGACCAGATTCAAGATTTTTTTAATTGTCATTTCACTGAGTCCTTGCATACAGTGAACACAAAATGCTGTTCCTCACCACAGCCTTTCAGTTTGTTAAAAGGCAGTAAGAAATGGTTAAAATAATATAAAAACAGACATATCAGACACTCAATTAGCGGCAACATTTAGCTAAGCAGAATTGCATGATATGAAAGTGATATTTCAAGAGAAGATTCTCCTTGAAAGGTGGCTAGCAATTAAGCTGTCTGTATTGGAAGGAGAAAGGGGCATCTTCACTACCCCGTTAAGCTGCTGTTTATAGGCCTTGCAGCAGGTTCATTGATAGCCATGCCAAGTGAGCCGTGGATTAACGTGAACTATAATACTTCTGTTTTCTAGAGTTTTCCCCTTCCTCTGTCGGGCGGTGCGTAACTTTGCCCGGGACCATGGAAACGTTCCTCTCAACAAAGAGTTCTACGTGGCCCTGGAGGATCTGCCAACCAGACACAAGTAAGACTGACCCTAAATCGGCTGCTGGTTTTGGTGTCAATCCCTTTTGGCATGCGCTTTGTTTTTAGTTAATTTCTGATTGCATTGTTGGCCTACATTGTGTGGCGTGTTATATTGTGAATTCACACTGTATTACTCTTGCTGTGGCTTCATTTATATTTATTTCAGACTTGATTAAATTGATTTAATTGTTTGAATGATTGATGCAACGTTAGAGCTACAACCCAATATAAGCCTTTTTTCTCATGTGTCCTCCAGGATCCGTGAGCTGTCGTCCATGCGTATCGGCACCCTGGTGAGGATCAGTGGTCAGGTGGTGAGGACACACCCGGTGCATCCTGAGCTGGTGAGCTAATAACTTAAAGTTCTCAGGGTTAAATGTAACCATGTCGGGCTTGTCTTTTTGTAGCGTGATCAATTCTAATGGCTGCTCTTATTGTTTACAGGTGAGCGGTACCTTCGTGTGCATGGACTGCCAGTCCCTGATCAAAGACGTCCCTCAGCAGTTCAAATACTCTCCACCGACCATCTGCAGAAACCCTGTGTGCAACAACCGCGCCCGCTTCCACCTCGACACACACAAATCCAAGTTCATCGACTTCCAGAAGGTAAGGACAGGATTTCTGTCTGTGCGTGTGTGTACTTGAATAGAATAGTAAAAATATGGACTGATGATAGCCTGAGCCCTGAGTTTTCTGATCAGTCTAAACCTTGTGTGTTCGTGTGTGTGT